>NC_092386.1:5995000-6595000 GCF_030028105.1 Mobula birostris
TTGCAGAGAGATAGAGAAGCGAGAGAACAATGTGCATATGCAGACAACAGACCAATATGTAGTGCTAAAGGGCGGGGGGGGGGGGTCATTGCTCTAAACGAAATAGATCCATACATTACACTTCCTCCTCCTTTAGGTTAATGCAACATAAAACTGTATATGTACAAAATATTCCTTTCACAAACTATATTCAAATAAACATGCTTTCACAATAACGGTCCTTTAAGTAACTTCACAGTTCAAAAGGTTCAGTCTTTTGGGTCGCGCTATGTTCCTTTCAGGATACCGCCTATGGACCTGTGGAATGGCATCATGTTTGGTAGATGTCCTGTCTAAGACAACGTTCTCGGTTTCCAGTGTCATGTTGCTGTCAGTGACATGATCATCACTGAGAGGTAAGTCCAGTGACTGTAATGTGTCTGTCTCTTTGGATGTAATCAACTCAGGTGCGTTTTTCCGTTGAGCATCCAGTATCTGGTCCACACGACGTCTCCATGTCTGATCTCCAACATCCACTGTGTACATCACTGGTCCAGTTCTTGTAGCTATCCTATCAGGTGTCCACTTGTCTTCTCAGTACTCATGCTAGGACTTGCTGACCAATCTTGAATCTCCTTCCCACTTCACTTGGCAACTGGCTGAACTGTTTATTCTGCACTCCCTCCATAGATCTGGTTTCAGATTCCTGTTCATGAACAGCATTGCAGGTGTTTGATTTGTCGTCGCTTGAACAGAGTTCTGATACACAAGAAGGAAGTTGTCCACCTTGCGCTGTAGAGAAATGTCCTCCTTGTCCATCACTTCAATGGACTTCTTGAGGGTTTGGATAAACATTAAAGCGAATCCATTTGTTGCTGGGTGGTGAGGAGCTGACTTGAAATGTCTAATGCCATTTTTCTGCATGAACAGTCCGAATCCTTCTGACATTTATTGTGGTCCGTTGTCACTTAAAGGGTGGAGTGATATTTGCAATTATCCAGTCTTCACAAACCATTCCAGAATCCAAAGATTCTTGAAAGATCATTACCAATGCCTCCACAATCTCTTCAGCCACCTCTTTCGGAACTCTGGGGTGTACACCATCTGGTCCAGCTAACTTATCTACTACCTTCAGTCCTTTCATTTTCCCAAGAACCTTCTCTCTAGCAATGGTAACCTCACACACTTCATGCCCCTGACACCTGGAACTTCCACCATACTGCTAGTGTCTTCCACAGTGCAGATGATGCAAAATTCTTATTAAGTTCAGCTGCCATTTCATTGACCCCCATTACTACCTCTCCAGCATTGTTTTCCAGTGGTTGATACCCACTCTCGTCCTTTTTTACACTTTATGTATTTGAAGAAAATTTTAGTATCCTATTTAATATTATTGGCGAGCTTATTTTTGTTTTCTTTACCTTAATGACTTTTTCAGTTTTTAAAAGCTTCCCAACCCTCAAACTTCCCTTTAATTTTTGCTCTATTATATGCCCTCTCTGGCTTTGAAGGTCCTTGGTACTTCTGCTGTAAATTTTCCTCTCAAGCATTTTAAATTCCACCAAGGTATGTCATCACTGCCAACAGTGTGAATATTCTGCTCACCACATTCAATGCATCTCCCACCCCGATCCTGAAGTTTATAAGTATTTAAGAATTTAAGAATTTCCTGTCAAGCATTCGTCAGAGGAAACTGAGGCACTGGCTGATAACTTTATTCTGATTGTACATTTAATCATATATCTAAATTGCCATTCAAACTAGCCTATTTCTTGTTTTGTAAACAATAATTTTGGGACAAAGTCTGCCTCTGTCTACACTTCATGCTGCCTTGGGAAAGTAGCCAGCAGAGAGAACCATAGAGACCCTCCCACCCTCAAACAAGAGAAAATCTGCAGATGCTGGCAACCCAGAAACACAGACAAAATTCTGGAAGAACTCAGCAAGCCAGGCAGCATCTATGGAAAAGAGTACAGTTGGCACTCCAGACTGAAATCCTTTGGCAGGACTGGAGAGAAAGGCTAGGGAGTAGATTTAAAAGGTGCAGGAGGGGCGAGATAAACACAAGGTGAGATGTGAAAACTGGAGTGGGAAGGATGAAGTAAAGAGCAGGGAAGTAAATTGGTGAAAGAGACAGAAGGCTATAGAAGAAAGAAAAGAGGGAGGAGCACCAGAGGGATGCAACAGGTGGGCAAGGAGATGAGGTGAGGGAGGGAAAGGGGGATGGGAAATGGTGACGGGAAGGGGTGAGGGACATTACTGGAAGTTTGAGAAATCGATGTTCATGCCATTAGGTTGGAAGCTACCCAAACAGAATATAAGGTATTATTCCTAAGTGTGGCCTCATCTGACAGTGGAGGAGGCAATGGATGGACATATCAGAATGAGAATGGAAAGTGGAATTTAAATGGGTGGCCACTGGGAGATCCTGCCTTTTCTGGTGGATGAAGCGTACCCTCTGCATCCAGCACATAATTCCCTGAAACTTCCTCAACCTCCAACGAGATCCCACCACCAAGCACATCTTTCCCTCCCCCCCAACTCTCTGCTTTCTGTAGAGATCGCTCCCTACATGACTCCCATGTCCATTCGTCCCTCCCCGCAGATCTCCCTCCTGGCACTTATCCTTGCCAGCGGAACAAGTGTTACATCTGCCCCTACACCTCCTCCCTCACTACCATTCAGGGCCCTAAACAGTCCTTCCAGGCGAGACGACATTTCACCTGTGAACCTGTTGGGGTCACTTACTGTGTTTGGTGCTTCTGGTGTGGTCTCCTGTATATCGATGAGACCTAACGTAGATTGGGAGACCACTTCGTCACTCACCTATGCTCCGTCCGCCAGAAAACATGGAATATCCAGATGGCCACCCATCTTTAATTCTACCTCCCATTCCCATTCTGATATGTCTATCCATAGCCTCCCTCACTGTCATGATGAGGGCACACTTAGGTTGGAGAAACAACACCTTATATTCTGTTTGGGTAGCCTCCAACCTGAAGGCATGAACATTGATTTTTCAAAATTCCGGTAATGTCCCCCACCCCTACTCCTTCACCATTTCCCATCCCCTTTCCCTCTTTCACTTCATCTCCTTGCCTGCCCATCGCCTCCCTCTGGTGCTCCTCCCCTCTTTTCTTTCTTCCATGGCCTTCTGTCTCTTTCACCAATCAACTTCCCAGCTCTTTATTTCATCCTTCCCCCTCCAGGTTTCACCTCTCACCTTGTGTTTCTCCCTCCCATACCCCCACCTTTTAAATCCACTCCCTAGCATTTTTGTCCAGTCCTGCCAAAGGGTTTCGGCCCAAAACGTCATCTGTATCCTTTTCCCAGATGCTGCCTGGCCTGCTGAGCTCCTCCAGCATTTTATGGGTGTTATCCCTCACACCCTAGACATACTCTCTTCTCCTTCCTTCCATTGGGCAGAAGATCCAAAAGATCCACCTTAGACATACTCTCTTCTCCTTCCTTCCATTGGGCACAAGGTCCAAAAGATCCACCCTAGACATTGTCTCTTGTCCTTCCTTCCATTGGGCAGAAGATTCAAAGGCTCGAAAACATACAGCACCAAGCTCAATGACAGCTTCTGCCTTGCTGTTTTCAGACTGCTGTACAGATATCTTGTAAGTGAGATTAAATCTTGACCTCATCACCGCCCTTGCACCTTAGTGATTATCTGCAACTATAACATTGCATTCTGAATTTTGTTATCACTTTTTATAATATTTTTAACAGCATTATTTATGAACCAGTTTTTATAAAGCTGTTTGCATTGTAAATACCTGCTGGTATTTATGTATTTATGTGCACACTGCATGTTTAGTTAGTTGAGTTAGAGCTTTATTGCCTTTGCTGAGGACAATGAGATCACAGTGATTCAGTGCAAAACAGCTTACAGGTAACTCAGTTTGAGGAACAGCTTCTTCCCCTCGCCATCAGATTTCGTTAAACACTCCTCAGTATTTTCCCCTCTCTATTTGCACTACATTTTAATATATAGTTTTTATTGTAATTTATAGCTTTTATTATTATGTATTGCGATGTACTACTGCCATGAAACAAATTTCACAACATATACCAATGATATTAAATCTGATTCTAACATTTTATTCCACATCTATACCTTAACCTTTAACTTCTTTGTTTATTATTCTTTAAAATTGCTGAACATTGTTACTTTTTGTTGCATGTAACACGCTGGCCAAATTCCTGACACATGTAAATATATATGGTGAATAAAGAACGACGAACATAGAACAGTACCACACACGAACAGGCTCTTCGGCCAGCAGTATTGTGCTAAACCAAATAAATTAGTATTCAAATGGACAGCTAAACTAATCTTGCCTGCCTACACCATGTCCACATCCTTATATTTTCCTCCCGTTCTAAACAGCTCTTAAAAGTCTCTAATGTATCTGCCCTTACCACCACCCCAGGCAGCACACGCCAGGCATCCACCACTCTGTGTAAAAAAAACTTGTCCCTCACATCTCCCTCTGTGTAGGGGAGCACTTTGGTTCCAGTGATCATAACGCCATTAGTTTCAATTTGATCATGGACAAGGATAGATCTGGTCCTAGGGTTGAGGTTCTGAACTGGAAGAAGGTCAAATTTGAAGAAATGAGAAAGGATCTAAAAAGCGTGGATTGGGACAGGTTGTTCTCTGGCAAAGATGTGATTGGTAGGTGGGAAGCCTTCAAAGGGGAAATTTTGAGAGTGCAGAGTTTGTATGTTCCTGTCAGGATTAAAGGCAAATTAAATAGGAATAAGGAACCTTGGTTCTCAAGGGATATTGCAACTCTGATAAAGAAGAGGGAGTTGTATGAAATGTATAGGAAACAGGGGGTAAATCAGGTGCTTGAGGAGTATAAGAAGTGCAAGAAAATACTTCAGAAAGAAATCAGGAGGGCAAAAAGAAGACATGAGGTTGCCTTGGCAGTCAAAGTGAAGGATAATCCAAAGAGCTTTTACAAGTATATTAAGAGCAAAAGGATTGTAAGGGATAAAATTGGTCCTCTTGAAGATCAGAGTGGTCGGCTTTGTGCGGAACCAAAGGAAATGGGGGAGATCTTAAATAGGTTTTTTGCTTCTGTATTTACTAAGGAAGCTGGCATGAAATCTATGGAATTGAGGGAATCAAGTAGTGAGACCATGGAAACTGTACAGATTGAAAAAGAGGAGGTGTTTGCTGTCTTGAGGAAAATTAAAGTGGATAAATCCCCGGGACCTGACAGGGTGTTCCCTCGGACCTTGAAGGAGACTAGTGTTGAAATTGCGGGGGCCCTGGCAGAAATATTTAAAATGTTGCTGTCTACGGGTGAAGTGCCGGAGGATTGGAGAGTGGCTCATGTTGTTCCGTTGTTTAAAAAAGGATTGAAAAGTAATCCAGGAAATTATAGGCCGGTGAGTTTAACGTCAGTAGTAGGTAAGTTATTGGAGGGAGTACTAAGAGACAGAATCTACAAGCATTTGGATAGACAGGAGCTTATTAGGGAGAGTCAACATGGCTTTGTGCATGGTAGGTCATGTTTGACCAATCTGTTGGAGTTTTTCGAAGAGGTTACCAGGAAAGTGGATGAAGGGAAGGCAGTGGATATTGTCTACATGGACTTCAGTAAGGCCTTTGACAAGGTCCCGCATGGGAGGTTAGTTAGGAAAATTCGGTCGCTAGGTATACATGGAGAGGTGGTAAATTGGATTAGACATTGGCTCGATGGAAGAAGCCAGAGAGTGGTGGTAGAGAATTGCTTCTCTGAGTGGAGGCCTGTGACTAGTGGTGTGCCACAGGGATCAGTGCTGGGTCCATTGTTATTTGTCATCTATATCAATGATCTGGATGATAATGTGGTAAATTGGATCAGCAAGTTTGCTGATGATACAAAGATTGGAGGTGTAGTAGACAGTGAGGAAGGTTTTCAGAGCCTGCAGAGGGACTTGGACCAGCTGGAAAAATGGGCTGAAAAATGGCAGATGGAGTTTAATACTGACAAGTGTGAGGTATTGCACGTTGGAAGGACAAACCAAGGTAGAACATACAGGGTTAATGGTAAGGCACTGAGGAGTGCAGTGGAACAGAGGGATCTGGGAATACAGATACAAAATTCCCTAAAAGTGTCGTCACAGGTAGATAGGGTTGTAAAGAGAGCTTTTGGTACATTGGCCTTTATTAATCTGAGTATTGAGTATAAGAGCTGGAATGTTATGATGAGGTTGTATAAGGCATTGGTGAGGCCGAATCTGGAGTATTGTGTTCAGTTTTGGTCACCAAATTACAGGAAGGATATAAATAAGGTTGAAAGAGTGCAGAGAAGGTTTACAAGGATGTTGCCGGGACTTGAGAAACTCAGTTACAGAGAAAGGTTGAATAGGTTAGAACTTTATTCCCTGGAGCGTAGAAGAATGAGGGGAGGTTTGATAGAGGTATATAAAATTATGATGGGTATAGATAGAGTGAATGCAAGCAGGCTTTTTCCACTGAGGCAAGGGGAGAAAAAAACCAGAGGACATGGGTTAAGGGTGAGGGGGGAAAAGTTTAAAGGGAACATTAGGGGGGGCTTCTTCACACAGAGAGTGGTGGGAGTATGGAATGAGCTGCCAGATGAGGTGGTAAATGCGGGTTCTTTTTTAACATTTAAGAATAAATTGGACAGATACATGGATGGGACGTGTATGGAGGGATATGGTCCGTGTGCAGGTCAGTGGGACTAGGCAGAAAATGGTTTGGCACAGCCAAGAAGGGCCAAAGGGCCTGTTTCTGTGCTGTAGTTTCTATGGTTCTATGGTTCTATCTCCTTTGAAGTTACCCCCTCTCACCTTAAATTCATGACCTCTGGTAACATTTCAACTCTGGGAAAAATATACTGTCTGTCCACTCGATCTAAGCCTCTCATAAATGTATAAACCTCTATCAGATCTCTGATCAGCTTGCACAACTCCTGATAAAACAACCCAACTTTGCCCAATCTCTCATTATAGCACATGTCCTCTAATCCAGTCGTTACATTGGTACACCTCATCTGCACCTCTGCAGATCCTTAACACCCTTCCTATAATGGGACGACCAGAACTGTATGCAAGACTCCAGATGTGTTGTAGCTAGTTTTACAAAGCCACAACATAAACTCCTGACTTCTGAGCTTGATACCTTGACTATTAAAGGCAAGTATTCCTTATGCCCCTTTAACCACCCTGTCAACCCGTGTAGCCTCTACACTCTATATTCTAAATACAGTGGATTCGGTTAATTTGATGATCGGCTAATTGGAGCAGCTGCTCATTTGGGACAATTCATAAAGAACAAAAATTCAATCTAGAAAAGAGCTGGAATTCCCTTCATTTAAGAACTGTTTAAAGGAAGAAGGTAAAAGAAAGGAAATTATAGGCCAGTCAGCCTAACCTCAGTGGTTGGGAAAGTGTTGGAGTCCATTATTAAGGATGAGCTTTTGGGGTACTTGGAGTCTAATGATAAAATAAGTCAAAGTCAGCTTGGTTTCTGTAAAGGGAAATCTTGCCTGACAAATCTGTTAAGAGTTCTTCGAGGAAATAATAAGCAGGGAGGACAAAGGAGAGGCAGTGGATGTCAGTTACTTGGGTTTTCAGAAGGCATTTGAGGCTGCTTAACAAGATAAAATCCCATGCCATTACAGGAAAGATACTAACATGGATAGAGAAATGGCTGACAGGCAGGATGCAGTGAGTGGGAATAAGGAGGGCCTTTTCAGGTTGGCTGCCAGTGACTGGTGGTGTTTCTCAGGCGTCAGTATTGGGACCGCTACTTTTCACATTGTTTGTCAATGATTTGGATAATGGAATTGAAGGCTTTGTGGCAAAGTTTGCAGGTGATGCAAAGATAGGTGGAGGGGTAGGTAGTGCTGAGGAAGCAATATGATTGCAGAAGGACGAAGACAAATTGGAAGAATGGGCAAACAAGTGGCAGATAGAATACAGTGTTGGGAAATGTATGATAATACATTTTCGTAAAATGAACAAAAGTGCAGACTATTATCTAAATGGGGAGAAAATTCAAACATCAGAGGTGCAAAGGGACTTAGGAGTCCTCGTGGAAGACTCCCAGAAGGTTAATTTACAGGTTGAGTCTGTGGTAAAGAAGGCATTCGTTTCAAGTGGAAAAGAATATAAAAGCAATGAGATAATGCTGAGCCTGTATAAAACACTGGTCAGATTGCACTTGGAGCATTATCAACAGTTTTGGACCCTGTATCTCAGAAAGGATGTGTTGTCATTGGAGAGAATCCAGAGGAGGTTCACATGGATGATTCCAGGAATGAAGGGGTTAACATATGAACAGCGCTTGGCAGCTTTGGGTGTGTACTCACTGGAAATTAGAAGAATGCATGGGGATCTCATTGAAGCCTACCAGATGTTGAAAGGATTAGATGAGGTGGATGTGGGGTGGATGTGGAGAGGATGTTTCCTGTGATGGAGGTGTCCAGAACTAGAGGGCACAGCCTCAAAATTGAGGGGTGACCTTTTGGAATAGAGGTAAGGAGGATTTTCTTTAGCCGGAGTGTAGTGAATCTGTGGAATGCTCTGCCACAGACTGCTGTGGAGGCCAAGACTGTGTGCATATTTAAAGTGAAAATTGATAGTTTCCTGATTGGTCAGGGCACCAAAGGCTATGGCGAGAAGGCAGGCATATGGGGTGGAGTGATATCCAAGATCAGCCATGATGCAATGGCAGAGCAGACTCAATGGGCTGAATGGCCTGATTCTGCTCCTTTTGTATGATCTTATGGTCTATGGTCTTATTTGGGATGTTATCTATTGTTATGAATGGAATATAATGCAATGTCCTTTGTATTGCAACAAGCAACATAGCACAATGTTGTGCCAAGCTTTCAACCTACTCCAAGATCAATCTAACCCCTTCCTCCTTCATCACTCTCCATTTTTTTACCATAGCCTTTCTATGAGTTTCGTAAATGTCCCTAATGTATCTGCCTTTACCACCGTCCCTGGCAGTGCGTTACATGCACCCACCACTCTCTGTGTAAAGAACCTATCTCTTATATCCCCTCCATACTTTTCTCCACTCAGCTTAAAATTATGTCCCTTCATATTTGTCATTTCTGCCCTGGGGAAAGGTCTTCGGCTGTCCACTTGATCTGTGCCTCTTATCATCTTGTACACCACTATCAAGCCACCTCTCCTCCTCCTTCACTCCAAAGAGGAAAGCCCTAGCTCCCTCAACGTTTCCTCATAAGACACTCTCTCATCCAGGCAGCATCCTGGTAATTCTCCTCTGCTCCCTCTCTGAAGTTTCCACCCTTCCTATGATGAGGCGACTGGAATTAGGGGAGCTGTCAGCTAGTGTAGAGAGCAGGGAAACCTGCAAATTAGGCATCTGTAAGGAACTTGCAAAACAAGGACTTGACTTGGAGATATTCTTATTTCAAAGTGGCCAGTGCATGTACAGTAAACCGAAGCAGGAAATACTACAAGACCATTGAATCTCTTAACCGCTCCACAGTGGAGCTGCCAACTCTGCCGGGTTTCCTGAAGGAATAATTACATGAACTTCTAACCGCATGTGCACATCCCGTATGACATCATGCATTTTTGGATATGACTATAAAAATTGATTTCCTTATTTCTGGCTCATGTACAGCAGCACATTACAAGGCTCAGGAAGATACTTGAGAGGACAGAAAGGGAACAGCAGTTTTCCCTGTTTCTTCTCCCCACTGCCCCTGATACACTGTGATCCAGTAGAACTGTCTTCTAATTCCTTTCCCCTATTCAGACAGAGCTGGGCAAGCGTTTAATCACAGAGAAAGACAGAGCTCTCTGCTTCTGTACTTCTCCTATCAAATTCCAGTTTGTAGTCCTTCTCCTCCCCCCACCGTCTTATTCTGGCTTCTTTCCCCTTGCTGTCCAGTCGGGATGAAGGGTCTCAGCCCAAGATGTCAAGTGTTAATCCTCTCCGTAGATACTCCCTGCCCTGTCACGCGCTTCCAATATTTTGCGTATTACTGAGTCTTGTAATGTGCTACTGTGTTGGTCTGGATTTCCAGCATCTGCAGAATCTCTTGTATTGATGATGCTAGGTTCTGAAGTACTTAATCACCAATAATCTTGCCTTTTTTCACCTCGGGTGTATCCCATTTCTCTGATATGGTTCTCATTCCTTAAACAGTAGCATGAAGTGGCTATAGTTCAAACAATAACAAGATTCAATTTGTCAATACTTTCTGCCCAATACCACTTCCCAGATCTTCAGCGTGTAATATTTAGGAATGAAAGAGCTGCTTCAACTTGAGAACCACTCAGGTGGGATGGCATAGTAGCATAGCGCTTAGCACAATGCTTCATAGCGCCAGCGATCGTAATCTGGGTTCATTTCTCTCCTCTGTGTATAGGGAGTTTGCACATTCTCCGTGTGGCTGTGTGGATTTCCTCCGGGTGCTCTGGTTTTCTCCTGCGTTCCAAACACCTATTGTTAGGATGTTGTGGGAACGCTATGATGTCACCGGAAGCACGGTGACCGCTGTGGGCTGCCTCCGGCGCACTCCATGGACAGTGTTAGTCGTTGATGCAAACGATGTATTTCCCTGTGTATTTTGATGTTTTGATGTACATGTGACAACTAAAGCTAAAACTGATCCCTCCCTGCAAATTCCTTGCCATGTAACACGCTCTCACCTCTTAGAAAACACATTGTGGCTGCAGAAATATGGAAATTCTGATCTAAAAGGTAATTGGGAGTACCCTTGTAACAGATCAAGATGCATTGTCATCTTTTTAATGGCAGTCAGGAACTGCTGCTCTTGCCAGCAACATCGCAGGATCAATTTTACAAAGCATGTGTAGTGCCAATTAGCCCTGATAACATTGAAAATAAAGTGCTCGCCCTAGTTTGTGATCTGCACTCACTTCTAATCTGGCCAAACTGGAGGTCTGGCTTCTGAGCACATCCCAAGAGTGGTGGGTAGGCCTTCGGCAGCAGATCCAAAGACCGCAGACCATAAGATATAGGAGCAGAAATAAGATTCAAAGTGCATTTACTATCAAACTCTGAACGCAGTAAATAACCCTGAGATCCATCTCCCATATATATACATATATAAAAATGAGGGGTGATTGATAAGTTCGTGGCCTAAGGTAGAAGGAGTCAATTTTAGAAAACCTAGGTACATTTATTTTTCCTACATTTACACACTTAATCCAGTGGTCTTGGAGCATACGGATCCCTTCTTTGTAAAAGTCAGTGTCTTGGACCTCCAGGAAGTGGTCCACAGCAGGGGTGATTGATAAGTTTGTGACCTAAGGTAGAAGGAGGTCAGTTACTAACTTCAAACTTTCTGCATTTTCACTCAAAGGGTTGAACTGCACGTGCATGTAACGAGATCTGTGTAACTCATCTCCTTCTACCTTAGGCAACAAACTTATCAGTCTCCCCTCGTGTGTGTGTGTGTGTGTGTGTGTGTATATTATATATATAATGCTCCTTCCTTCAGGAGCAGCAAGTGAGGAGCGAGAGACTGTCACACACACCTTCCTCCAAGAGGAGTGAGTGGATGGGGGGGGGGGAGCAGAAAAGGAGAGAGAGAGAGAAAGAGAGAAAAGAAAAAAAGACAGTCACTCACAGACACCTTCCTCCAAAAGCAGTGATGGGGGGGTGGGGAGAGAGAGAGAGAGAGAGAGAGAGACTGTCACACACAGACACCTTCCTCTGGGAGCAGTGAGTGAGAGGCTGGTCGATGGTGCTGAACACCTGCTCACTTTACACACTTGCCTCAATAATTTCTATCTTCCTTGGTGCTTTAATTAGCGAGAAATGGAGTCGATCCAGGACTCGCTCATGCCCCATCTCCAGGCTTCTTGGCCTTGATGGTACACATTTCACTTGAAGTCTCACCGAACCCTCTGGGAGACAATAAAGCTCCAGGTCGCTCATTTAGGTCATTCAGCCGATCAGGTCTGCTCTTCCATTCCATCATGGCTGACTTATTATCCCTCTCAGCCTTATTCTCCTGCCTTCTCCCTGTGACTTTCGACACCCTGACACCTCGCCCCCAGGCTATTGACAACTTGAATCTTCTCTGCACTTTATTCTGTAATCTGTTATTGTTTTCCCTTTTACTACCTCTCACATAAGATTATGAGAGGCAGAGAGAGTGAGTAGATGGGTAGCACCTTTTCATCCCATTGTTGAAAGATCTGAGACCAGAGGGCATGAATGTAAGGTGAGAGGGATAATTTCAAAGGAGATGTGAGGGGCAAGTTTTTTTTTACAGAGTGGTGGGTGTCTGGAATGTGCTGCCTGGGGTGGGGTACAGGCAGAAACATTAGAAACTTTTAAAAGATGTTCAGATAGGCACATGAATGTGAGGAAAATCAAAGGATATGAACATTGTGTAGGCAGAGGGGATTAGTTTAGTTAGCCATTTGATGACTAATTCAAAGTTGCTTGAATTTCCAGCATCTGCAGAATTCCTGTTGTTTGTTGTTGATGACTAATTCTATTGATTCAGCACAATATTGTGGGGTGAAGGGCCTGTTCCTGTCCCTGTGCTGTACTGTTCTATGTTCAATGCTGTAATGAATTTAACTATTTAATCAGTATGCAAGACTAGTTTTTCATTGTTTCTAGGTATTGTGTAAACAATAAACCAATTTGCCCAAATAGTTCACATGCACTTCATACTGAAAGAGAAAGGGAGAAAAAAACGTTATTTGTCACATCTATGTTGAAACGTGCAGTGAAGAGTGTCATTTGTGTAATATCAAATCAGGAAGGACTCTACCGGGCAGCATGCAGATGTCACTATGCTTCTGATGCCAACATTGCCTGCTCACAACTTACTAACCCTAACTTGTACGTCTTTGGAACGTGGGATGAAACCAGAGCACCCGGAGGTATCATGTGCGGTCACGGAGCGATGGTTCAAATTCCTTGCAGACAGTGACAGGAATTGAACCCCGATCTTACTGCTGGCCCTTGTAAGAGTGTTACATTAACCGCTGCTCTGCCATGAGTGAGTTAAATATTTTAAAAGACTGCAAATTATTCAAAGAATAAAAATATACATTTATTTAGAACACTGTAAAAGAACTAAATTAAACACTAATATACAAAAATAAAGAAAAATCAGTAAATTCATCACCATGAAGAGCGGGACATGCCCGTGACTATCATCACCATTTTCTTGAAGCTAAATAGAGACCAGCATAAATTATATTAACAGCAGGAATAAACACAAACCATAGAATTCCAAATACAGATGAAAATGGATACAACTGCAACAATGCTTGATGATGTAGAGTTTTGCAGAGATTGCACAACTTCCTTGGTCAGGTAGGTTCACTCATCTGTTCTTGGGAAGCAGCTGAAAATACTTTGGAGCCTCTCCCTCTCGCCTTTCCCGCTGCATACAACTTAATGTCAGATTGAGAATGTTGTCTTGGCAGCTGGCAATTGTTTATAAGCCTAGTGAACACTCATCTCTGCCAGGAATAAGTTTATGGCCGTGATACAATGATTCTATGACTTTATCTTGCAAAACTCTTCCAACAGCTTAGTACACACAGCAATTTAATGTTTATTTTATCTTTACAGCCGTCAGAGCATTAAATATATCATCCAAGTTCCGCACAAGATGGAACTTACGACTTATTTTGTATATTCTAAAGAGCTTTCTTTTCTAAAATACAACGCCTACATTTCATGATTAATCACAATAATTCGAGAATGTGAAATGAATGAAAAAAGTGGTTAGGCTTTGAAAAAGACTCACTGGTAATTTATTAATAATTGTAGTGTTAAGCATGTAATTCCTAATTTGGTTCCAGAAGCTGTTATAGCCGGGGGTGGTAATGGGGTCAAGCTCCCACTGTCTGTTAAATGCTCCCAATGATGAGTATCTCAAATAGCCCCTGACAACCAAGCCCAGTTTCTGTCCTTCACACGTGGCTTTGCTGCTAAGCCCGGTGGAACTGCTTCTAATGACAAGAGAAGGGGCACCTAAAACCAGTCACTTCAGGCATATGGGGCTTGTCAGCCATGGTTGGCAACTCATTTCGGAGAAGGGAAACTCTGATCTCAAACCTTTGCTGCCTTGCAGCTATACCCACTCATGGGGAAGGCTTGGGGAGTACACCCCAAGGGAAAAGTCTGGAGCTGGGGTTCTTAAGGCAGTCCTACGTCGAGTTCAATGCTGACTGGCAACTCCTGAGAGGCTGTGGGTGCCAAACCGTATCGGTCTCTGCCATTTCTTTGGGTTCGTCAGATGCGTGGAGAGGAGGAGTTCACTGCATGGGCATCAGCTTGTTCTCCATGTTGTACTGCCCTGGCTTGTGTATCTAGACAACTACAAAGCAACATCCAAGGTCGACCCTGACTGACAGAGGCCTCAGAGAGAGAAGCATGTAAGATTGAGTTGTATTCTCCCACTCACTAATTAACCTATAAGGATAAACTACTTATCCCTTTGCGCCTTTTAATATAATCACAATGAGGGTGACATCATTACCACTAGATTTATAGGTACATTGACTAGCATCTGCAACTGAGAAATTCATTCCCTCAGTTTCCAAAGAGACAATGCTGCATTGATGAAAAAGGGCTTAAACATGGGGGTTGTTCTTCCTAGTGCAACCCTAGACTCTGAGGGGAGATCTGATAGAAGTGTTTTTTTAATTAGGAGGGGTGTAGATAGGGGGGACAGCCAGAATCGTTACCGCAAGCTAGAATCAGCAAGATGGTGCCAGTGAAGATTGGCAATGTTCTGGGGGCTGCTCACCCAATTTGGTGCGGTCTTTCATTGAATTTGTTACAGTTATTACTCTACAGATTGATTAAGTATGCCTACATGAGAATGTATCTCCAGCATATATGTACTTTGATAATAAATTTACTTTGAACTTTGAAATGTCAAACAGCAGAGGACACACGTTTCAGGTTAGAAGGGAGAGTTTAAAGGTGACTTGTGGGGCATTTTTTTTAATAGAGAGCAGTGGATGCCTGGAACAGGTTACAGGGGTTGTAGTGGAATCAGTTAGGTGGTGGATTTTAAGAGACTTTTAGACAGACAAGTGAATATGAAGGGAGTGGAGGGATCTGGGTGATACGCAGGAGGAGGATACAATATAAATTGGATTCAAGATTAGCATGACATTGTGGACCGAATGGCGTGTCCAGTACTGTTTTATGTTCTATAATTTCAATGTCTCAGTGGAGATCTGAATCATGATTTTTTTTTTACAGGATTTTAATCTGCTGAAGCATATTGTTTCCAGCACAGAGCGTCCCCAAACAACTTTAGCAGCTGGCTTTAATTGACATGGTTTGAGGATCAGAGTGCAGTTCACTTTATGATGTGTTTTTTGGTTCATAGTTGTTCCTTTCTCTGTTGCTATTTTTGGGCGACTTTGAATCGGGGCAGCCCGCAGATAATGAACACTGAGCTGAACTGAATATGGACTATTCGATTTTGTACTTTATATTCTGTGTTTTTGCTCACTCTTTCTTGTTGCTGTTTACACAATGTTTTTTTTCTTTGTTTCGTGGCTATTTGTGGAGAAGACAAATCTCAGGGTTGAATACCGCATACATACTTTGATAGTAAATGTACTTTGAACCCTTTGAATATACAAAATTTACCTTTGGCAAGATTTTTTATCTCACTGGTCTAATGAATAACAACTCTTACATACTCACTCTACAACCCAAATTTTACGAACTCCTCTTTCCCTAAGGTGTTTAATCTTTAAGGACCAAGTCAGCATCCTTTGTTCTCAGTAGGATCTGTGAGACTTTACACATGTGCTGGGACTGCTTTTCCCCTAGAGGTCAGGGTAATGACCAGCCTCAGGTCCCTTGTCTCAGGAACATTGTAAGTGACCTCATATTTCACAATTTGCTGGTGACTAATTTGCAGGGTGTAGGTCACTGAATCTCAAAACTGGAGGAGATATTGAGGAGACTCTATATGCTTTTTTACAGTCAGGAACTGGCAGATGGGGCACGGGCACCATGCATATATGACAAGCTTTCCAAAAAAAAAAATCAGCATTGACTGACTACATCTGTAATATTACTCTTAGCCATCCTATTCTGAGGCTGTGCCCCCTAGTCCTAGGCTCTGGCTCTCATGCTATTAGAACGTGGAACGTTACAGCTTAGTACAGGCCCTTCAGCTGTGAAAACCTTTTAACCTACTGTCAGATAAATCTAACCTTTCCCTCGTACATAGCCCTCCATGTTTCCACCATCCATGTGACTATCTAAAAGTTTCTTGAATAATTTCTTAATGTATCAGATGGCTATCAAGGCCAAGTCACTTAAAGCAGAGGTTGATAGGTTCTTGATTAGTAAGGGCATCAAAGGTTATGGGGAGAAGGCAGGAGAATGGGGGTGAGAGGGATAATAAAGCAATCATGATGGGATGGCAGAGCAGACTCAATGGGCTGAATGGTTTCATTCTGCTCCTATGTCTTATAGTCTGATGTGGTACAGCTGCACAATTACTAAAGGTCTTTAAAAACTCAGAATTAAATCATAACGTACATATTCTATACATGAGATATTTAACTCATGTTAACCCGATCATCACCCAAATTTCCAGAGGGTGCACAAGAATCAGATTTTCATTAGATACTTTGGCTGAACAAAATCTCATTCCAGAGTTCGCCTGGACATGGCAACAGACATATCCTCAATCTGTAAATGTGACGAACATAGGAGAGACAGAACATAGAACAGTACAACACAGTACAGGCCCTCTGGCCCACAATGGTGTGCTGGCCCATTAACTTACTTCAAGATCAATCTAACCCTTCTCTCCCTCATTATTACAATCACTATGTGTCATATGGCATCGGCAGTCATGGTCTCATGATCACTGGTTGTTCTTGGCAAGTTTTTCTGTAGAGGTGGTCTGCCCAATATTGCCTTCTTCTGGTTAGTGTCTTTACATGACAGGTGACTCCAGCCATTATCAATACTCTTCAGAAAGTGACTGCTTGGTGTCAATGGCCCATTGTTAAGGACCCCCATCACCCAGGGCATGCTTGTTTCTCATTGTTACTGTCAGGAAGGAGGTACAAAAGCCTGAAGGCACATACTCAGCAATTCAGGAACCGCTTCCTACCCTCTGCCTAAATGTCATTCCTAAATGGACATTGAACCTATGAACACTACCTCAATTTTTTTAAAAATATATATAATTTCTATTTTGTACTATTTTTAATCTAATCGACATACATATATATACTTATTGTTATTGATTTACCTGGTTATTTATTTTTTCTTTCTATATTATCATATATTGCATTGTACTGCTGTTGCTAAGTTAACAGATTTCACAATACATGCTGGTGATAATCAATCTGACTGTGATTTTGACTTGTGACATGTTTCAGTTGCTCATATGACCATCCACCACCTGCTCCCCTGGCTTCACATAACTCTGATCGGGGGGGGGGGTGGCGGGGTAGGCAAAGCAGGTGCTCCACCTTGCCCAGGGGTGACCCGCAAGCCAGCGAAGGGAAGGAACGTCTTACACCTTTTGTGGTAGAGATGAAACTCCAGCTCACCTACCGAGCCCTCTATTTTTCTTTCATCCATGTGCCTATGCAAGAGTTTCTGAATGAACACTTAAATAAACACTACATTGGTAAGTGTACTTTGAACACTGCCAGGGCAAACCAGAAATCATGGCTAACTGCTGTAGGGATCTAGTTGACGATTTCAGATCAGGAGTAGGACAATTCTAAGGGCAGCAAGTGCCATGCTCACCCTTGCCATCAGGAAGACAAAGCGAGAGTACTCACAGAAAATTGATAGATACCTTTGTGATGCCAGGGACACGTGGCACATGTGGCAAGTTATACAAATCATAACAGATTATAAATCCATCCTGCCACGCCTCCCTCCCTTATAGGTAGAATGCCATCTCTGCATGATTTGATGCAATGAACGATGTGACATTGAGGCAAGTGCCCTGTTCCCCTGAGGGACAGGCACCCTGTCTGGCCACAGCCAAGGTGAGGAGGATCCTAGCCAGGGTAAACCCATGCAAAGCTGCAGGGCCGGACTACGTACCTGGTCGGATGCTGAAGGATTGTGTGGCCTAGCTAACAGAGGCCTTAACAGACATCTTTAATATTTCTTTAATATTCCGTTGCCCCTGCAGACTTCATGGCAGCTACCATCACTCCGGTGCCCAAGACAGTGACTTTAATTGGCCTAAACAGTTACCACCCAGTAGCACTGATCTCAACAATAATGAGCTATTTTAAGCAACTGCTATTAGATTTTATAAAATCACACCTTTCAGCTACATTGGAACCTTTCCAGTTTGCCTACCACTCACACTGATCCACTGATGATGCCACAGCCTCAGTCCTTCACTCCATCCAGTCTCACCTGGAAAACGATGCCTCATATGCCTGGATGTTATTCATCAACTTCAGATCAGCATTTAACATGATAATTCCTCAGAGGCTGGTGGGTAAACTGCCCTCGATGAGACTCAATATCCTTCTCTGTAACTGGATCTTGGACTTCTTGATGGAAAGGCCATAGTCAGTCCGATTTGGCAGCAACATCTCAAGCTCCATCACGCTGAGCGCTGGTGCAGCTCAGGGCTGAATCATGACTGCACTGCCAAGTCGACCCAATCATCAAATTCGCTAAAGATATTCGTCAGCATCCAGAGAGGAGGCAGAAAAGCTTAGCAAATGGTGTGAGAACAACAACCCAAGTGTCAATCTGGGCAAGACAACAGAGGTGATGTGGACTTCAGGAAGGCACAGGTCACCCACTCTCCATTGCATATCAATGACTCTGCCGTGAAGAGCACAAAGTTCCTTGTCGTGCACATAATGGATGATCTAACCTGGACGTACAACACCTCATCACTAGTCAAGAAGGCACACAGCATCTACACTTTCTGCTGAGGCTGAGGCGTGCAAGGCTCTCCGCACCCATTTTAACGACTTTCTACAGGACCATCATCAAGCGTGTCCTGTCTGGCTACATCACTGTGTGGTATGGAAGCTGCAAGGCATCAGACCCCAAGACCCTACAGAGGACAGTAAAAACCCTGTTCTCCCACCCCCTTATTTGTGACATTTAGTGGGAGCATTGTAAACAAAGGGCATGAAGCTTAGCTGAGGATCCCCACCACCCATCACACAATCTCATTGACCCACTACCGTTATGAAGGAGGAACAGATGCATCAGGACTAGGACTGCCAGACTGGGTAACAGCTTCTTCCCTCAGGCTGTGAGACTAATGAATACCCTGACACCACTGAGGTCTCAGCACCTCCACTGCGGGCTGTTTACTGTTTCTGTGTACTGCGCGTCAGATGAACATTGTATTATATTTTATTAACTATGTTATGGTAATAAGTTGTTTTAAGTTCTGTCTGTGATCACATTTTGTGGGTGCAGTGTGGTCAGGAAGTACGTTGTTTCATTTGGTTGTTTATATGTACAGTCAGATGAAAGATAAAATTGAACTTGAACTTAATTGTATCTGTCACTACTATCTCCCCTGTCAGGGTGTTCCATGCACCCACGACTCTCTGTGTAATAAACTTGTCTCTGACATCCCCTCCATTCTTCCTTCCAATCACTTTAAAATTATGCCTCTTCGAATTAGCCATTTCTGCCCCATGGGAAAGTCTCTGGCTAAGCACACAAGCTATGCCTCTTATCATCTTTTACACCACTATTTCAAATATCCTCTCCACACCCACTCCATCCAGACCCTCAGTATTTGATAGGTTTCAATGAGATGCCCTCTCATTCTTCTAACCTCCAGTGAGTACGGGCCCAGAGCCATCAGGTACACCTCATACACTAACCCTTATCATTAATATAAAAGTAACTCAAAAGTTTTATTTTTGTACTGCTGATGTTAAGTTCAAAGTATTAGGCAGTAACAAATGCTACTATTGTTTAGTGAAACGCTGTCAAGTAAACAGTACTGTCAAAGACAAATTGTTCATTGAATGAGAAGCTCCATTATTGATGGTTAGTTGTAATTAATTTCGGCCAACATACACTCAGTGCCAACTTTATTAGGTACTTCCTGCACCAAATAAAATGGCCACTGAGTGTACTGAATGTTCATGGTCTCCTGCTGCCCTTCCACTTCAAGGTTTAACACATTATGTGTTCAGAGATGCTCTTCTGCACACCACTGTTGTAACACATGGTTATTTCTTGCCTTCCTGTCAGCTTGAACCAGTCTGGCTTTCTCCTCTGATCTCTCTCATCAACCCCCAGAACTGACGATATCCGGGTGTCTTTTGTTTTTCACACCATTCTCTGTAAACTCTAGAGATTGTTGAGTGTGAAAATGCCAGGAGATCAGCAGTTTCTGCGATATTCAAACCACCCCATCTGGCACCAACAATGATTTCATAGTCTAAGTCACTGAGATCACATTTCATCCCCATTCTGATGTTTGGTCTGAACAACAACGGAACCTCTTGACCACGCCCGCATGCTTTTATGCATTGAGTTGCTGCCACATGATTGGCTGATTAGATATTTGTATTAATTAGCAGGTGTTTAGTTGTACCTAGTAATGTGGTCACTGAGTGCATTTTGAATTAATAGTATTGCAGCAATTTTATGTTTGGTTTTCCTGGTTTGCTTCTTTTCCCACAGTTTCCACTCTTGGGTAAACATTCACAGAACTTGGGCAGAGATTTCAACAACCTCATCTCTCAAGCTAAGAATCTGTATTTACCAGCAGGCTTTTCACCTTCTCAATCTATGTGTAGCAAGGTTTAAATGTCATTAGAGTGCAGATCAAGGATTAATTTTATTCACCATATGCATTTTCATATATTAGGAATTAGCTGGGGTGTGTTGGTCAAGGCACGACATGCAACAAAAAATGACATTTAACAATTATAATTGATAAAGAAATATATATAAAATAAAGTCAGAGGATAAAGTACAAGTATGAAATAAAATGTACATACATACATAGCTAGCTTCTTCAACCAGTACTGACAAAGGGTCTCAGCCCAAAACTTCGACTGTTTATTCCCCTCCATAGATGCTGCCTGACTTGATTAATAGAGAGTTCTATGTGGAAGTTAATTCAGCACAATGAAAGTCACGCTGCACGCCATTACACAGGTAAATAGTGGCATGGTGACTCACAATATTGTATTAATGTCTTTAAAAGGGAACGGAAATAATTCCAAATTCTGAAGTGTGCACATGTATAAAAGCTGGTTTAAAGAGTTTACAGCACAGTGCAATGATCGAAGTGATAGACAGAGGGGGGTTGGGGAGAAGCTAACTCCAATGGTTGATCAGATTAACTACCTGGGGGAAGAAACACTTAAGATGACATGGTTTTTGTTTTAGTAGCCCTACAGCACCTTCTAGAAGCAAGCTTAGGGAAAAGGTAGTTTGCAGGATGAGTAGTGCCCACAAAAAGCAAGGATGTAATGTTGAGGCTTTATAAGGCACTGGTGAGGCTTCACTTAATGGTGTTGTGAGCAGTCTTGGGCCCTTTACCTAAGAAGTTGGAGAGGGTTCAAAGGAGGTTTACAAGAATGATTCCAGGATTGAAAGGTTCGTCATATGAGGAGTGATTGACGGTTGTGGCCCTGTACTCACTGGAATTCAGAAGTATAAGGGGTGGTCTCATTGAAACCTATTGAATGTTGAAAGGCCTCGATAGAGTGGATGTGGAGAGGACGTTTCCTATAGTGAGGTAGTCTAGGACCAGAGGGCACACCCACAGAATAGAAGGATGCCATTTAGAATAGAGATGAGGAGGAATTTCCTTAGCCAGAGAGTGGTGAATCTGCAGAATCTGTTGCCACAGGCAGCTATGGAGGCTAAGTCATTGAGTTTACTTAAGGCAGAGGTTGATAGATCCCTGATTGGTCAGAGCATGAAGGATACAGGGAGAAGGCAGGAGATTGGGACTGAGAGTGGAAATCGATCAGCCATGATGAAATGGTGGAGCAGACTTGATGGGCCAAATGCCTCTTTCTGCTCCTGTATCTTATGGTCTATTGATTTATCCTGCCCACTTCTTTGTCAAGGAATACAAATTGAAACATCAAATATTAACACCTAACTCTGAGACCCACGTCTTAAAGTACATGGAACTTTGATTTATACATTATCTGTGTTTTTGAAGCAGAGATCTGTCTATGCTTCTCTTATCATAAATGTTGCATCTGCTTCTCACTGAGGGTGAGCAGGAAGCTTGTAAATTTTTGCTGATATTCAAGCAAAGTAGTGGAAGAAGTGTTTTTCCAATGGTTTGCTGAGCTGTTGCTGAGTGAACTGTAATCCAATGCTGAAGGCTTGAATTGGTTTAACTGCAGGAGGGCTGTGACCAAGTAAAATACAAAGCCAAACAATAACAACCAAAAAATGTCAGATTCTAAATGAGAAAAGTTGCATCAGAAAATTGTATTCTTTTACAAAACTGCATCTTAATCTTAACAAACAGTACTGTGGAAAAGTCTTAAGCACATATACATAGCTAGGGTGCCCAAGAC
Organism: Mobula birostris; assembly: GCF_030028105.1. Classification (NCBI taxonomy): domain Eukaryota; kingdom Metazoa; phylum Chordata; class Chondrichthyes; order Myliobatiformes; family Myliobatidae; genus Mobula; species Mobula birostris. The sequence goes on from NC_092386.1 coordinate 6,017,498, forward strand.
TTTTGTTCAGTACTGTATTTGTCAACATGGAGCAGAGAGTGAGTTTGTAAATCTGGCAGGAACAAAGGATGTTGGGATTGGTGAGACGAAGTGCCGCAGGATGGGTGTGGGACAGGTGGCAGAGAAGGAGTGCCAGGGCGGGGCGGGGGGAGTTTGGCACGGTTGCAGCCACACCCAGCCTTAAGACATCTGGCAAGGTCACTTGATTCCAAACAAATAGCTAATTGATCATTATAGAATGTCTCTGTGGTGGTTCCTGCTCCCTCCCCTCTCCCTTCCCTTTTTCCCGACAATGATTCAACCTCTCCCTGCCCCCTCCCCACTCTCAGTCCACAATAGAGACCCGTATCAGAATCAGCTTTATCATCATTCATACACATTATAAATTCCTTTTTGTGGCAGAGTATAGTGCAATACGTAAAATTACTACAATTATGCGCCTAAGGCCTTTGCACAGTACTGGATAAAAGTTTAAGCTTTGAATTGTCAAAGTTTAGACAAGAATGAAGGAGATGATTATTGGTGTTCTACGTTTGTAACAAATGACCATGATAGTTCTTGGCAAATTTTTCTACAGAATTGGTTTGCATCGCCTTCTTCTGGGCAGTGTCCTTACAAGACGGGTGACCCCAGCCATTATCAATACTCTTCAGAGATTGTCTGCCTAGCATAAGTGGTCGCATAACCAGGACTTGTGATATGCACCAGCTGCTCGTAAGACCATCCACCACCTGCTCCCATGGTTTCATGTGACCCTGATCGGAGGATAAGCAGGTGCTACACCTCGCCCAAGGGTGACCTACAGGCTAGTGAAGGGAAGGACCGCTTTACCCTTCCCTTGGTAGAGACGAAACTACACTGTCACCATCAAGCTAATTGGCCACTGAATTAATTTGAATTTCCATGAGAATTTGATTTCACTGTTTCATTTGGTAAGAGCTTATCTTTCTTGTCTGCCAACAACAACATCTGGCTGTGGATGTAACATCCAAGTATCCAGTTTGCTAAAAAAGAACACTTGGGAACACTCTGCAGTCCCAGACACTGTATTTTCCAACCAAATGCTATTGCAAGTTTTCCAGTAATCATCATAAGACCATAAGACATAGAGCAGAATTAGGTCATTCGGCCCATTAAGTCTGCTTCACCATTACATTGTGGCTGATTAATTATCCCTTTCAACCCTATGCTCCTGTCCTCTCTTTGTAAACTTTGACATCCAGACTAACTAAGAACCCTCTGCTTTAAATATACCCAATGTCTTGGCCTCCACAGCTGCCTTTGGCAATGAATTCCACAGATTCACCACCCTCTGACTAAAAAAATTCCTCCTCATCTCTGTTTGAAAAGGATGTTCTTGTATTCTGAGGCTGTGCCCTCTGGTCGTAGAAGAAATGGGAGATGGAATACAGTATAGATATGTGTATGGTTATGCACTTTAGGAGAAGGAATAAAAGGATAGACTATTTTCCAAATGGGGAGAAAATACAAAAATCAGAGGTGTAAAGGGACTAGCAGTGCTTCTGCAGAACTCCCCGAAGGTTAACCTGCATGTTGAGTGTGTGATGAGGAAGGCAAACACAATGTTGGCATTCATTTCGAGACGACTAAAATATAAATGCTTTACATGCTTTTACATATAAAAGCTAATGTTAAATCTTTATAAGGCTTTGGTCTGTTTGCACTTGGAGTATTGTAAGCAGCTTTGAGCCCCTAATCTAAGGAAAGATGTGCCGGTATTGGAGAGGGTCCAGGGGAGGTTCACAAGAATGATTTTTGAGAATGAAAGGTTAACATATGAGAAGCGTTTCATAGCTCTGGGCCTGACTCACTGAAGATTAGAAGAACGAGGAACAAACCTCATTGAAATCTGTCGAATATTGAGAAGTCAGGATAGAGTGGATGTGGGGTGGATGTTTTCTATAGTGGGTGAATCTAGGACCAGAGGACACTGGGACATCAACATAGAACAGAGATGAAGAGGAATTTCTTTAGCCAAAGGGAGGTGAATCTGTGGAATTCATTGCCATGGATGGCTATGAAGGCTTAGTCATTGAGTACATTTAAAGCAGTGGTTGATAGGTTTTTGGTTAGTCAGGGTGTCAAAGGTTACCAGGAGAAGGCCGAAGGATGGGATTGAGAGGGATAATAAATCAGCCATGATGAAATGGCAGAGCAGCAAACTCAATGGACCAAGTGGCCTAATTCTGCTCCTATGTCTTATGGTTTTATGGTCTAACTCAGCCCTCAGCAACGAAACCAATCATAATAATATTTTTCCTTTATTGATAATTTACCAAGCCTTATGAGTTGCTGAAATTTATACTTAAAGACATATACAAAACGTTTTTATTTTTAAATCCAATGTAAGTACAAGTTACAACATTGTTCAAAAGTTTGCAATTATGCTGCTGCATAGTATTAAAGATATTAACTCCTGCAGCACCTTGATTTTCTGGGTTCACACTACCTGAGAAGACATCTTTTTATGTTATGTAAGTGTTCATAATTGCTATGCATTATAAAATTCAGAACAGTCTGGTTTAATGTGGTATGATAATAACCAAGCCAAAAATACTCTCTTGTACTTTTTATAAAGTTACATGATACATCACAGCTTAATGACTACAAGTTTCCATTTGCAGCTGCTGAACTTTTCGTGATGGAAAAGGAACAACAATGGCTTGAATTCAAAACCACCACAGAAAAACACTGTCTGCTCTGCCCAGCCTGAGCTAGTTGGACAATCTGATAAAACAGCCACTGTCACGCTAAGAGGCAAAAAAAATACAACACTGGCTTTCTTTAGACTGACTTCACTTCAGCCTCAATCTCATGTGAATGCATTTTAATAAGGTCAAATGACATGACTAATGAATTTATTCTATGTAAAAACAATGAACCTTTCACTAAAAAGAGGTTCCTCAACCTTTTAAATTGTTGCATAGTATTAAATTCGCATAAAGGTAAAAGTTGGCTAATAATATCCATTGTGGATATTTAAGGAATTTGTCTTTAAAAAACCTTCAGAACTCAACATGCAGCTGAGTAAAATGCTCAAATTGTCACTTCCTGAAAGAGAGTTGCATTTGATTTTGGATAAATAACATTTTAAGTGCCTCATCACATCGGCTTGCCCTCTCCTCACCCCCTCAGCACCCTTCACGCACTGCCACTCTGTGCTTACACTCCGCACCTCACACCAACACTGTGCTACTGTGCTTCTGTCTGCCCGGCTACTCCCCAGAAGCAGTCCTCTTGCCAAGAGTCACTTTGTCATTTCCTGTCAGTCATCTTATCTACTGAAACTCCTGTGCCTAGTGTCACTTTATGCACATACAATCAGTTTATAGTGGTTAGCACAATGCTTTACAGTATCAGTGACCTGAGTTCATTTCCCTCCGCTGTCTGTAAGGAGCTTATACGTTCTCCCCTTGGCCATGTGGGTTTTCCCTGAGAGCTCTGCTTTCCTCCCACAGTCTAAAGGCGTACCGATTGGTAGATTGAACGGTCCCGGGGAACTACATCTGTGTGAAGTGCATCCAGCTGCAGCTCCTTGAAGACTGTGTTCGGGATCTGGAGCAGCAGCCGGATAACCTTCGGCTTCTACGGAAGAGTGAGGAGATTAACGATCAGAGTTACAGGGAAGTAGTTACCCCCAAGTTGCAGGAGGCCGGTAGCTGGGTGATTGTCAGAAGAAATGGGACAGTGAATAGGCAGTCAGCACAGAGCACCCCTGTGACCATTCCCCTCAATAATATAGGTATACCATTTTGGATACTGTTGTGGGGGATGACCTCCCAGGGGAACGCCACAGAGACCAGGTTACTGGCACTGAGCATGGGTCCGTGGTGCAGAAGGGAGAGAGGGAGAAGAGGGGATGGGTAGTGATAGGGGACTCAGTAGTTAAAGGTATAGACAGGAGATTCTGTGAATATGAACAGGACAACCGGATGGTATGTTGCCTCCCAGGTGCCAGGGCCAGGGGCATCCCAGATCATGTCCACAGCATTTTGGAGTGAGAAGGAGTGCAGCCCAATGTCTTGGTACATATTGGTATCAATGACGTAGGCAGGAAAAGCAAAGAGGTCCCGAAGAGAGAATTCAGAGAGCTAGGTAGAAAGCTGGCAAGGGTAGTAATCTCTCAATTGCTACCTGCGCCACACCCAGTGAGGATAGAAACAGGATGATTTGGCAGCTACAGAACCTATAAAAAATAATCACGCCCCCCCGGAAGTTTTCATGTTTTATTGTTTTACAACATTGAATCACAGTGGATTTAATTTGGCTTTTTTGACACTGATCGACAGAAAGGCCTCCTTTGTGTCAAAGTGAAAACAAATTTCTACAAATTGGTCTAAATTTACTACAATTATTAAACATAAAATAATTGATTGCATAATTACTCTCCCCCTTCAAGTCAGTATTTAGTAGATGCACCTTTGACAGCAATTACAACCTTGAGTCTGGGTCTCCATCAGCTTTGCACATCTGAACACTGCAATTTTTCCCCATTCTTCTGTATAAAATTGCTCAAGCTCTGTTCAGATTGCATGGGGATTGTGAGTGAACAGGCTTTTTCAAATCTAGCCACAAATTCTCAATTGGATTGAGGTGTGGACTCTGACTTGGCCACACCAGGACATGGACTTTGTTGTTTTGAAGCCATTCCTGTGTAGCTTTGGCTTTATGCTTGGGGTCATTGTGTTGCTGGAAAACAAAACCCTCTCCCAATTTAAAGTTCTCTTGCAGACTGCATCAGGTATTCCTCCAGGATTTCTCTGTATTTTGCTACATTCATTTTTACCCTCTGCCTTCACAAGCCTTCTAGGGCCTGCTGTAGTGAAGCATCCCCACAGCAGGATGCAGCCACCACCATGCTTCATGGTAGGGATGGTGTGTTTTTGATGATGTGTGGTGTCTGGCTCATGATGGCCAAAAAGCTCAATTTTGGTTTTATCAGACCATAGAACCTTTTTCCAGCTGACTCCAGTCTCCCTCGTGCCTTCTGGCAAAATCAAGCCAAGACTTCATGTGAGATTTTTCAAAAGTGGCTTTCTCTTTGCCACCCTCCCATAAAGCTGTGACAGGTGAAGTACCCAGGCAACAGTTGTTGTATGCCCAGTCTCTCCCGTCTTAGCCACTGATGCTTGTAACTCCTCCAGAGTTGTCATAGGTGTCTTGGTGGCCTCCCTCACTAGTCCCCGTCTTACACGGTCATTCAGTTTTTGACGACGGCCTGCTCTAGGCAGATTTACAGCTATACCATATTCTTTCCAATTCTTGATGATTGACTAAACTGTACTCTAAGGGATATTCAGTGACTCGGAAATTTTCTTGTATCCATCTCCTGACTTGTGCTTTTCGATAACCTTTTTATGGAGTTACTTGGAGTGTTCTTTTGTCTTCATGGTGTAGTTTTTGCCAGGGTACTGACTCACCAGCAGTTAGACCTTCAGATACAGGTGTATTTTTACTACAATCAATTGAAACACCTTGCCTGCACACAGATTCCAAAAACAGATCTCTATTTAAATAATTACTTGACTTCTAAAACCAATTGGCTGCCCCAGTGCTGATTTGGTGTGTCATATTATTGGTGTATACTTATGCAATCAATATTTTTGTGTTTCATATTTGTGATTAACTTAGATCACTTTGTAGAGATCTGTTTTCACTTTGACAGAAAGGAGTCTTCTTTTGTTGATCAGTGTCAAAAAAGCCAAATTAAATCCACTGTGAATCAATTGTAAAACAATAAAACATGAAAACTTCCAAGGGGGGGTGAATACTTTTTATAGGCACTGTAAACGCATGGCTGAGAAGCTGGTGCAGGGGGCAGGGTTTCAGTATCTTGGATCACAGGGATCTCTTCTGGGGGAGGTATGACCTGTACAAAAGTGAGGGGTTGTACCTAACCCCGAGGAGGAACAATATTTTTGCGGGCAAGTTTGTTAGAGCTGTTGGAGAGGGTTTAAACTAATTTGACAGGGGGATGGGAACTGGAATGAAGGGACTCAGGATAGGATGGATGGTTAAAAAGCAAAGATAGCTTGCAGTCAGACTGTCAAGAAGGACAGGCAGATAATCGGACAAAATTGCAGGCAGCAGGATGAGCATCAGTGCATAAGGGATGAAGAATCAGTGCATAGGGATGCAGAATCAAAAGGGCTGCACATAGAGTACTCAAAGTGTTATATCTCAATGCATGGAGTGTAAGAAATATGGTGGATGGTTTTATTGCACTTTTACAGACTGTCGAGTATGATGTGGCCATCACTGAATCGTGGTTGAAGGATGTTTGGAATTTGGAGCTGAATGTCCAAGGTTATACATTGTATTGGAGGGAGAGGAAGGTAGGCAGAGGGGGTGGCATGGCTCTGCTGGTAAAGAATGGCATCAAATCAGTAGAAAGATGTGACATAGAATTGGAAGATGTTGAATTCTTGTGGGTTGAGTTAAGAAACTATAAGGGTAAAAGGACCCTGATGGCAGTTTTATACAGGCCTCCAAACAGTAGATGGGATGGGGAGCAGAAAAGATATGCCAAAGGGGCTATGTTATGATAGTCATGAACGATATTAACATGCAAGTAGATGGGTAAAATCAGGTTGCTAAGAGATCTTAAGAGGGTGAACTTGTTGAATGCCTACAAGGTGGCTTTCTAGAGCAGCTTGTCACTGAGCCCGCTAGGGGATCTGCTATACTAGGTTGGGTGTTGGGTAATGAACTGGAGTTGATTAAGTAGCTTAAGGTAAAGGAACCCTTAGAAGGCATTGATCACAATATGATTGAGTTCAACTTGAAATTTGATAAAGAGGAAGTAAAGTGTGACATAGCAGTACTTTAGTGGAGTAAAGGAAATTATTGTGGCATGAGAGAGGAGTTGGCCAGAGTAAATTGGAAGGAGATACTGGCAGGGATGACAGCAGAACAGCAATGACTTGAGTTTCTGGGAAAAATGACGAACGTGCAGGATAGGTGTATTCCAAAAACCAAGAAATACTTGAATGGCAAAATAGTACAACCATTGCTGACAAGGGAAGTCAAAGCTAATGTAAGAACACGAGAGAGGGCATACAACAAAGCAAAAATTAGCAGGAAGATAGAGGATTGGGACACTTTTAAAAACCTCCAGAAAGCAACTAAAAGGATCATTCAGAGGAAAAAGATAAAACATGAAAGCAAGCTAGCAAACAATATCGACGTGGACAGAAAAAGATTTATCAAGTATGTAAAAATAAAAGAGGGATGAGAGTGGATATAGGGTTGCTAGAAAATGAGGCCAGAGAAATAATAATGGGGACAAGAAGATGGCAGATGAACTAAATAAGTATTCTGCATCAGACACTAGCAGTGTGCCAGATGTTGAAGAATGTGAGAGAACAGTGTGTAGTTACAATTACAAGGGAAAAGGTGCTTAAAAAGCAGAAAGACCTAAAGGTACATTGTTTCCTGTAATGAATTTTCAGGAATCATTAGACTCTGGCATTGGTCTGGAGGACTGGAAATGTCAAAATGTCACTCCACTCTTTAAGAAAGGAGGGAGACCTTAAGACCATAAGATTATAATTCATAGGAGCAGAATTAGCCATTGAGCCCATCGAGTCTTCTCCACCATTCTATCATGGCTGATCCCAGATCCCACTCAACCACATACACTTCCCTTCTCGCCATATCCTTTGATGTCCTGACTGATCAGGAAACTATCAACCTCCGCCTTAAAATACCCATGGACCTGGCCTCCACCATAATCTGTGTCAAAGCATTTCACAGATACACTACTCTCTGGCTAAAAAAATTACTTCTTACCTCTGTTCTAAAAGGTCACCCCTCAGCTTTGAGGCTGTGCCCTCTAGTTCTGGATACCCCTACCTGAGGAAATATCCTCTCAACATCCACCCTATTTTGTCCATAAAACATTCAGTAGGTTTCAGTGAGATTCCTCTGCATTTTTCTAAATTCCTGCGAGTACAGGCCCAAAGCTGCCAAACGCTCCTCATACGTTAACCCCTCCATTCCCAGAATCATCCTCGTGAACCTCCTCTGGACTCTGTCCGATGACAACACATCCTTTCTGAGATATGGGGCCCCAAGACTGTTGACAATACTCCAAGTGCAGCCTGCCTAGCGTCTTATAGAGGCTCAGCATTGTCTCCTTACTTTTATATTCTATTCCCCTTGAAATAAACGCCAACATTGCAGTTGTCGTCTTTACCACAGACTCAGACTGTAAATTAATCTTCTGGGAGTCTTGCACAAGGACTCCTAAGTCCCTTGCACCTTTGTTGTTTGAACCTTCTACCCATTTAGATAACAGTCCACACTATTGTTCCTTTTACCAAAATGAATTATCATACGTTTCCCTACACTGTATTCCATCTGCCACATTTTTGCTCAGTCTTCCATTTTGTCTAAGTCCTGCTGCAATCACATTGTTTCCTCAGCACTACCTACCCCTCCAATATGATCTTCGTATCATACACAAACTTTGCCAGAAAGCCATCAATTCTATTAACCAAAACACTGACAAACAATGTGAAAAGCAGCAGTCCCAATACTAACCCCTGAGGAACACCACTAGTCACTGGCAGCCAACCTGAAAAGGCCCCCTTTATTCCCACTCACTACCTCCTGGATGTCAGCTATTCCTCTATCCATACCAGTTTCTTTCCTGTAACACCATAGGATTTTGTCTTGTTAAGCAGCCTCATGTGTGGCACCTTCTCAAATGCCTTCAGAAAATCCAAGTAAATGACATCCACTACCTCTCCTTTGCCCACCCTGATTGTTACTTCCTCGAAGAGCCCTAACAGATTGGTCAGGCAAATTTCCCTTTACAGAAACCATGCTGATTTTGATTTCTTTTATTGATCAGCCAAATGGCCTAATTCTTCTGCTATGTCTTATGGTCGATGTAAATTGTCCTGTGGTTTGGCGAGGGTTAAATTGGAGGATGCTGGGCAGTGTGGCTCGAAGGGCCAGAACGACTCGGTCTGCGCTTTATCTCAATAAAATAAATAAAAATATAAGTTAATTTTATGCATATATATGGCCGTACTCAGTTAGTTGTGCATTGTGTTTTATAGGATTGCTTTTATACTTATTTTTATTGTGTTTCATTTTATGCTGTATCAGAACCGGAACATCACCATGGACGGTAACCAAGCCTGGATGCGAAAAGAGGAGGGTTGGGCATAGGGCTAGCAACCCCATCCTGTAATAACCCAGAGCTACAGAAACGCCAGCAGAGGCTCCAAAGACCTCATTTCTGCGAGAGGAAGGGTCTTCGCCTGGAAGATATATGAAGTCGTGTGATGAAAGCAGAAGGTACAGGGATAATGCCCCAGTGAGGGTGATGGGCACAAGAAGAAGGAGGAGCTCAGGTCCAGAGTAACAATCATTTCATTCTCTATTATATTCATGAACTGAATCTTGAATCTTGAATTGAGCTAATGCAATATGCAGGCACGTCCTCTCAAATTATTGAGGGTCTCGAATCATTGTTGGTAGAATCTCAGGTGGCGATGAGAGGGCATACAGGAGTGAGATATACCAGCTAGTGGAGTGGTGCTGCAGCAACAACCTGGCACTCAACGTCAGTAAGACGAAAGAGCTGATTGTGGACTTCAGGAAGGGTAAGACGAAGGAACACGTACCAATCCTCATAGAAGAATTAGAAGTGGAGAGAGTGAGCAGCTTCAAATTCCTGGGTGTCAAGATCTCTGAGGATCTAACCTGGTCCCAAGATATTGATGTAGTTATAAAGAAGGCAAGACAGTGGCTATACTTTATTAGGAGTTTGAACAGATTTGGCATGTCAACAAATGCACTCAAAAACTTCTACAGCTGTACCATGGAGAGCATTCTGACAGGCTGCATCACTGTCTGGTATGGAGGGGCTACTGCACAGGACTGAACGAAGCTGCAGAAGGTTGTAAATCTAGTCAGCTCCATCTTGGGTAGTAGACTACAAAGTACCCAGGACAGCTTCAGGGAGTGGTGTCTCAGAAAGGCAATGTCCATTAGTAAGGACCTCCAGCACCCAGGGCATGCCCTTTTCTCACTGTTACCATCAGGTAGGAGATACAGAAGCCTGAAGGCACACACTCAGTGATTCAGGAGCAGCTTCTTCCCCTCTGCCATCCGATTCCAAAATGGACATTGAATCTTTGGATACTACTTCAATTTTTTGTTAATATACAGTATTTCTGTTTTTGCACGTTTTTTAATCTATTCAATATATGTAACTGATTTACTTGTTTATCTATTATTATTTTTTCTCTGTTATATTACATATTGCATTGAACTGCTGCTGCTAAGTTAACAAGTTTCACATCATATGCCAGTGATAATAAACCTGATTCTGAATTTCAAAGTATGAGGTAATTTGTAATCTTGCACTTATATTGTGAAGTCACTAATGGTTTTTTTTTAAATGTGCAGTTTCTTAATAAATTAAAACAGTTTAAAATGAAAGGCAAGGGGTCTGTTGTCAGCATAAATCAAGTCCAACTTCGAGGTCGGCTAGCTCCATGGCTGCAGTGCTGAACTGGCTCTGTGGCTATGGACTCTTGCACACGTGCGCGCGCACACACACACACACACACACACAGGAATTCAGTATCTATTGGCAAATAAATAGTCCGATGATGAGTGGGCCCATTAAAGAATTCAATGGGTGCTTCCACATTAATATTAAGGGCACTTTGCATGATTTTTTTTACAGAATCCTATTTGAAAAAATCACACGCATGATTGTACATGCCTTTTCTTTAAATAATCACGTGCAATAATGGAGAAATCCAGATGATTTCTCAAAGAATCCAATTTAGTTTAAACTGGTGTCTAAGCATTGACCATGTCTAATAGGGAATGTAAATACTATTCTCTCGCCTTGTTAGGGGGTGTTGGAGCTTTTGAAGTGCATAATGGTGGATAAAGCCCCAGCACCTGACCAAATGTATCCTGGAATGCTTTGGGCGCAAAGGAGGAGAATGCTGGGGCCTTGGGAGAGATTTTTGTATCTACGTTAGCTCTGGCTGACATTATATTTTAATTATATTTTACAGTCCAGAAATTAGACATCTTGGATAGCCATAAGCTGTTTGTCAAAGCATCGCATGAAGCTTGAGAATTATGATCAGAGTATCACTGATTTACCATGTCACCGGGGCATTGAAAATACTTCACTCCAGTGCACACAGGCATTTTACGACTGAAAAATATATTGGATAATTGTATATCTCAAAAGCAAGAGTGAATCAAATAATTTTGATGATGGTTGAGGGAAGACTGTTTAAGTTTCTGGGCAACACAGCAGCGTAGTGGTTAGCATAATCACTTCACAGTACCAGTGATCATCGATCAGGGTTCAATTCCCACTGCTACTTGTAAGCAGTTTGTACGTTCTCCCCATGACCATGTGGGTTTCCTCCGGGTGCTCCAGTTTCCTCCCACATTCCAAAGACGTACCATTAGAGTTAGGGTTAGTAAGTTGTTGGCATGCTATATTGATGCTACAATTATGGCGACAATTGCAGGCTGCCCCCAGCACAACCCTTGCTCATTTGATGCAAACAATGCATCGCACTGTATTTTTGATGTTTCGATTTACATGGGACAAATAAAAGCTAATATAAGGCATGACACGAGGAAATCTGCAGATGCTGGAATTTTAAGCAACACACATAAAAGTTGCTGGTGAACGCAGCAGGCCAGGCAGCATCTCTAGGAAGAGGTACAGTCGACATTTCGGGCCGAGACCCTTCGTCAGGACTAACTGAAAGAAGAGACAGTAAGAGATTTGAAAGTGGAAGGGGGAGGGGGAGATCCGAATCCTGCCTCCTCCTATCATTTCAGATCTCCCCATAGGCACTAGTCTTTCCAACATTGAGGACACTTTCAAAAGACAGTGCTTCACAAATGCAGCATCCATCATTACGGACCCCCATCACCCAGGACATGCCCTCTTCTCACTGCTACCATCAAGTAAGGGGTACAGGAGTCTGAAGACACACATATATTTTAAGAACAGCTTCCTCCCCTCCGCCATCAGATTATTGAATGGACAACAAACCTGTGAGCACTACCTTTACTCCCTGTATACCCATGACTGTATCACCACCCACAGCTCCAATCTGCTAATTAAATTTGTTGACAACACTACGTTGATTGGCCTTATCTCAAACAATAATGAGGTGGCCTACAGGGAAGAAGCCATCACTCTGACACAGTGGTGTCAAGAAAACAACCTCTCCCTCAATGTCGCAAAAACAAAGGAACTGGTTGTGGAACAGGAGGAATGGGGACGGGCTAACCCCTACTGACATCAATGGATCCAGGGTTGACAGGCTAAACAGCTTTAAGTTCCTCAGCAGCCACATCAGCGAGGACCTCACATGGTCTGTTCACACAAGATGTGTGGTGACAAAGGCACAACAGCAACTCTCTCATCTCAGACGGTTGAGGAAGTTTGGTATGGGCCCCCAAATTCTAAGAACTTTCTACAGGGGCACAATTGAGAGCATCCTGACTGGCTGCATCACTGCCTGGTATGGGAACTGTACTTCCCTTAATCACAGGACTCTGCTGAGAGTGTTGCGGACAGCCCAGTGCAACTGTAGTTGTGAACTTCTCATGATTCAGGACATTTACAAGGACAGGTGTGTAAAAAGGGCCTGTAGGATCATTGGGGACCCAAGCCATCCCAACCACAATCTATTCCAGCTGCTACCACCTGGGAAGTGGTACTACTACGTAAAAGCCAGGTCCAACAGGCTCCGGGACAGCTTCTTCCACCAAGCCATCAGACTGATGAACTCGCGCTGATTTGCGTGTACTCTATTTTACATTGACTGTTCTATTTATTATAAATTATTATAAATTACTATGATTGCACATTGCACATTTAGATGGAGGCATAATGCAAAGATTTTTACTCCTCATGTATGTTAAGGATGTAAGAAATAAAGTCAATTCAATTCAGTACATTTTTAATCTCTTTTTGTACTAATTTAATTTAATTATATATATTCTTATTGTAATTTGTAGATTTTTATTATGTATTGTACTGAACTGCCTTTGCAAAACAACAAATTTCACGATATATGCCAGTAATAGTAAACCTTTCTGAATCTGAATCGCTTATTTCTCTTCATTTAATCTCTTCTATCCTTATGGTGTGACAGAAATTGAGATTGTTGAATTCTCTTTTAACACAGCAGAGACAATTCAGCCAAGCTAACTGAACATTTCAGATCCATATCTGCCCTGTGTTGTGCGTGACTCTGGGTTTTACACCTTGGCCCTGGAGTTATGTCCTTTCATTTGGCTGTATTCATGGGTATTCACGTATGGTTGAATTAAACCTGAACTTGCATATCACCACATTTTGCCAAATCTCTAACTGCTTCAAAGAGGCGCCTCTGAAAGTGCACATGGGAAATATGAGAAGGATATTCAAATTACTTCTACTGATTGTGAAAGAATGCAAATGCTTGTTTGGGAGGGATAACAAAATTCCTTCCACTGTTTTGTTCAGAAAATTAAATAAGTGGTCTGATAAGGTTGCAAGTAAGAGAAAACAAATAATCTTAATGCAAAGTATTCACTAATGAATTTTGGTTTCTCATGGAATCACCATTTAAGTTGGTCATTGAAAAAAGCTGAGTGTATGAAACAAAGTAGATGCACCAAAAAATGATTTCAATGCTATATCTTCATCACAAGGTGAAAAAAAAATGCAGACTGTACAATTAGGGAACACCAATGGCTTTGACTGGAAAATCCTACAAAGAGCATTGGATTCAGCCCAATACATCATAGGTAAAGCCTTCCCAACAAAGGAGCCCATCCACATGAAATGCTGTCGTAGGAAAGCTGCATTCATCATCAGAGATCCTCACTAATCAGGCCATGCTTTCTTCTCACAAACAAGAGAAAATTTGCAGACACTGGAATTCCAAGCAACACACACAAAATGCTGGAGGAACTCAGCAGGCCAGGCAGCGTCTATGGAAAAGAGTAAACAGTTGACGTTTCAGGCTGAGACCCTTCATCAGGACTAGAGGAAAAAAGATGATGAGTCAGAGTTAGAAGGTGGGGGGAGGAGAGAAAGAAACACAAATTGATAGGTGAAACCGGGGAGGGGGTGGGGTGAGGTAAAGAGTTGTTTGGTGAGAGAGCGATACAGGGCTGGAGAAAGGAGAATCTGATAGAAAAGGACAGAAGTCCATGGAAGAAAGAAAATGGGGAGGAACAACTGAGGAAGGTGATGGGCAGGTAAGGTGTTAAGGTGAGTGGGGGAAAGGGAATGGGGAATTATGAAAGGGGGGGCATTACCAGAAGTTAGGGAAGTCAATGTTCCTGCCATCAGGTTGGAGGCTACCCAGACGGAATATAAGGTGCTGCTCCTCCAACCCAAGTGTGGCCTCACTGAGACAGTAGAGGAGGCCATAGACCGTCATGTTGGAATGGGAATGTATATTAAAATGGGTGGCCACTGGGAGAACCCACTTTTTCTGGTGGATGGAGCATGGGGGTTCAGTGAAGTGGTCTCACAACCTAGGGTCTCACCGATATACAGGAGGCCACACCAGGAGCATCAAATACAGTAGATGACCCCATCAGACTCACAGGTGAAGTGTCGCCTCACCTGGAAGGACTGTTTGGGGGCCTGAACGGAAGTGAGGGAGGAGGTGTAGGGACGGTTGTAGCACTTGTTCCGCTTGCAAGGCTAAGTGCCAGGAGGGAGATCAGTGGGGAGGGACAAATGGATAAGGGAGTTGCATAGGGAGCGATCCTTGCAGAAAGCAGAAAGCGAAGTGTGGGGGAGAGAAGATGTGTTTGGTGGTGGGATCCTGTTGGAGATGCTCCTCTCTTCTCACTGTTGACTTCAGTTAGAAGGTACAGGAACCTCAGGACTTGCACCACCAGATTCAGGAACCGTTACTACCTCTCAACCATCAGGTTCTTAAATAGAAGGGGATAACTTCACCTATTTGCCCCACCAATGAAATGTTCCCACAACAGTGTTCTCAGTTTAAAGACTCTTTATCGCATTATATCATTCTTGTTATTTATTGCTATTTATTTACATTTTCATTGCACAGTTTGTTGTCTTCTGCACTCTGGTTGATTTTCACTACCCACAGGAAGATGAATCTCAGGGTCACATATGGTGACGTCTATGTGCTTTGAAAATAAAATTTACTTTGAACTTTGGGGAGGACGTACAGGAGCCTGAGGATCCACAATCAACGTTCTCAGAACAGCTTCGTCCTTCTGCCATCAGATTTCTCAAAGGTCCTCAATCCCAACCTCATTATTCCTCTTTTGCAGCATTTGCTTATCTTCATTGGTATGTCACCAAAGATTCCACCAAATTTCAGCAGATGGTGGAGAGGCTTGCATCACCATCTGGTGTGGAGACTCCACTGCACAGGACCGGAAGAGGCTGCGGAGGGTTGTAGTCTCAGCCAGCTCCATCACAGGCGCAACACTCCCCTCCATCAAGGACATCTCCAAGAAGCTGTGCCTCAGGAAGGTGACATTCATCATTAAGGACCCTTACCATCTGGGACATGCCCTCTTCTCATTACTATCAACAATACACACACTCAGTATTTTAGAAATAACTTCTTCTTGTCCGCCATCAGATTTTTGAACCATCCGTGAACATGTGAATACTGTCTCTCTATTCCTCTTAGACCATAAGACACACAGGAGCAGAAGTCGGCCATTCGGTCCATCGAGTCCGCTCCGCCATTTTATCATGAGCTGATCCATTCTCCCATTTAGTCCCACTCCCCCGCCTTCTCACCATAACCTTTGATGCCCTGGCTACTCAGATATCTATCAATCATTGCCTTAAATACACCCAATGACTTGGCCTCCACCGCCGCCCGTGGCAACAAATTCCATAGATTCACCACCCTCTGACTAAAAAAACAGGAAATAAATTTCTTTGCATTTCTGTTCTGAATGGGCGCCCTTCAATCCTTAAGTCATGCCCTCTCGTACTAGACTCCCTCATCATGGGAACCAACTTTGCCACATCCACTCTGTCCATGCCTTTCAACATTTGAAATGTTTCTAAGAGGTCTCCCCTCATTCTTCTAGACTCCAAGGAATACAGTCCAAGAGCAATCAAACGTTCCTCATATGTTAACCCTCTCATTCCCAGAATCATTCTAGTGAATCTCCTCTGTACCCTCTCCAACGTCAGCACATCCTTTCTTAAATAAGGATGTCCTATTTATTTATTGTAACGCATAGTGATTATTATTTCTTGCACTGTATTGCTGCCACAAAACAACAAATTTCATGACGTATGTCAATGGTAATAAACCTGATTTTGATTCTGTAATTGCTGAGACATCAGAGGCAGATACTCAGTTCCACAGGTCAGGTGTGAGAAGTAGCTAGGACTGACTGAGGCGGCAGTCTGTAGACGGCCCTGAAACCATCGTAACTTCCATAAAGTTGTCAAGGTCACTGATTAAAGCTGTCAGGATTTCCAAAGTTAACTGGATATTAACTTTCAATCATTGTTCAGATTCTAATAAAATTAATCACGGTGAATCAATGCACAGGTTTCACCTATAAATAGTTCGTGACTAATCCCAGTTTTCTAGTTGCTGTCTGAACTCTTGGATCGAGGAGAATATACTTCGATGACATCATATATGCTGCAATAAAATAGTTAGCAGACTTTTGACGAAAACAATACTTCTCCACTGTGAAGTAGAGAGCAAATGCTTCATAAGACCATAAGACATAGGAGTGGAATTAGGCCATTCATCCCTTCGAGTCTGCTCCTCATTTCAACGTGACTGATTTATTCTCCTTCTCAACCCCATTCTCCTGCCTCCTCTCCTTAATCTTTGATGCCCTGGCTAATCAAGAACATATCAACCTCCACTCAAAGATTTGACTCCACATCCCTCTGTGGCAATGAATTCAATAGTTTAACCATCTTCTGGCTAAAGTATTTCCCTCTGTTCTAAAGGGATGTCCTTGTATTCTGAAGCTGTGCCCTCTGGTCCTGGAGACCACCCCCCCCCCCCAACCCACTATTGGAAACATCCTTTCTGTGTCCATTCTATCTAGGCTTTTCAATATTTGATAGGTTTCAATGATATCCCCCCTTACTCTGAGATAGATATTCCTTTCAATTCTTGTTTAATACCAAGCACCAGAACTGTCATATGCAAAAAGATGTGCGTGTATGTTTGAAGTGTTTGCATCTGAGACAGCGGGGGAGGGTGTGCAGGAAGAGGCTAAATTGATGTCGGATTGACGCAGTTTTTCATGCTAAAGTACAAACAGGAAGTGGTTAATTCTTCACCACTCGCATAAATAGCAACTTGGCCTAATTCTACTGTTGACAAAAACTGTCCGCACCCTGTTCGACTACGGGAAATCACAATCAGGCCTAAACAAAACTGTGTACTGTACTGAACACCAGAATGCAGTTCATGTTTCAGATTCTGTTGTATTGCTGTCATTCTTTAAACGTGAAAAACAATTATAAAGAACCACCATAATATTCCTTATTTTTGTTTGATTCACGCATTCATGTGAAGGTAAATGAAAATTTGGTTTATGTGCTTCCTAATCAAAAATAGAGAACATAGAACATTACAGCACAAATACATACAAAGCACTGAAGAGTGACATAACAGAAAATAGAACACTACAGCCCTTCAGCCCACAATGTTGTGCCAACTTTTTAACCTACTCTAAGATCAGTCAACTTCCCAGTTCTTTACTTCGCCCCTCCGCCTCCTGGTTTCACCAATCACCTTGTGTTTCTCTCTCCCCTCCCCTCACCTTTTAACTCTACCCCTCAGCTTTTCTCTTCAGTCCTGCCAAAGCGTCTCGGCCCAAAACATCGACTGTACTCTTTTCTATAGATGCTGCCTGGCCTGCTGAGTTCCTCCAGCATTTTGTGCGTGTGGCTTCGGATTTCCAGCGTCTGCAGATTTTGTCTTGTCTAAGATCAATCTAACCCTTTCCTCTCACCTCACCCTCCATTTTTCATTCATCCATGTGCTTATCTAAGAGACTCTTAACTGTCCCTAAAGTATCTGCCTCCACCATCGTCCCTGGCAGTGCATTCATCATACTCATCACCCTCAGTGTAAAAAATCTACCTCTGAATTCTCCTCATGCTTTCCTCCATTCACCTTAAAGTTATGTTAAATTAGCACATATCCCACATTAGCCATTGCTGCCCTGAGAAAAAGGTGCTAGCCACCCTCTCTAGCTATGCCTCGTATCATCTTACACACTCTTATCTTCCTTTGCTCGAAAAAGAGAAGGCCTTTCTTCCTGAGATATTATCTCTAATCCAGGCAGCATCCTGGTAAATCCACTCTACGTCCTCTGTAAAGCTTCCACACCTCTCCTGGAGTGAGGTGACCAGGGCTGAATATAATACTCTAAGTCTCCGGAAATGACATGGGTTTGCAATCTTTCAGATGTCATTTATGGACACTTGCCATACTTACACATCACCATGTACCGAGCCATAAACTTCTTGCATGGTCCAGTTGTAACCCCCTCGCAATATAATTACAAGCAAGGCCACGGCAAAGGCAGGTAAACCCCAACTCAGGGTGAAGAAGAGCAGGTATCGTCGATCCGTGTGTTCATCGTTCATCACAAGCACCTGCCAGAAATTGACGGACTAAAGGTAAGAAAAAGAATAATTTGTTAGTTAAAGTTTATTGTCACCTGACTGTACAACCAACAAAACAATGTTCCTCTGGACAATGACGCACCCACAAAACATTTATCTCACACAGCACAGAAACCAAAATATTACTATAAGTAAGTTAATAAAATATAACTCAAATGCATCTCATGCACAGCATAGGTAAACAGTAAACATACAACAGTACAGTAAACAATAAACAGCTTGGTCTCCTAGTGGATACCTCAGTGGTGGCAGGGTATTCATTAGTCTCACAGCTTGAGAGAAGGAACTGTTACCCAGTCTGGTAGTCTAGTTCTGACGCTTCTGTACCACCTTCCTGATGGTACTAGGTCAAAGAGATTGTGGGATAGTTGGAAGGGATCCTCAACAATGCTTTGGGCCATTTGATTGCAATGCTCCCAGTAAATGTAAATGGGGAAGGAGATCCCAGTAATCCTCTCGGTGGTTTTTACTGTCTTCTGCAGGGTCTTGCGGTTTGATGCCGTGCAGCTTCCATACCACACAATAATGCAGCCAGACAGGAAACTCTTGGTGGTGCTGCTGCAGAAAGGAGCTAGAAGGGGGCGCGGGGAACCTCGCACACCTCAATCTCCTCATAAAGTGTCGATGCTGCTGTGCTTTCCTGACTAGTGAGGAGATGTTGTGGGTTCAGGTTAGACCATCTGTTACGTGCACACCAAGGGACTTTGTGCTCTTCACTCTCCCCGCGGCAGAGCCATTGATGTGCAAAGGAGAGTGGGTGACCTGTGCCTTCCTGAAGTCCACATCACCTCTGTTGTCTTGTCCATGTTGAGACTCCGGTTGTGGCTCTCACGCCATTTGACAAACCCCTCTGTCTCCTCTCTGTACGCTGACTCATTATCGTTGCTGATGAGGCCAACCACTGTAGTATCGTCAGTGAATTGATGATGCAGTTTGAGCTAAATCTAGCAGAGCAGACATGAGTCAGCAGTGGACTGAGCACACAGCCCTGGGGGGGGGAGGGGCAGCAATGCACAGCAAGATGGAGCTGGAGATGCTGCCGCTGCCGCTGCCAACTCAGACTGACTGGGTCTTCGCATCAAGAAGTCCAAATTCCAGTTACAGAGAGGGATATTGAATCCCAACGAGATAGCATTACCACCAGCTTCTGAGGGATGATTGTGTTAAATGTTGAGTTGAAGGCGATGAGCAATGTCCTGGAGTACGAGGCATCATTTTGTAGGTGGGACAGGATGGAGCAGAGGGCTCGGGTTATGACATCATCAGTGGACCAGGTGAACTGGAAAGGGTCTAATGTAGCTGGAAGGTGGGATTTTGCATGATCCATTCAGCCACTGTAATCATTTAGGCCAACTGCCATCGCTCTCTTGGGCACTGGAATAATGGTGGCTGCTTTGCAGCCTGCACAGAGAGTGGACTGTTTCAAAGAGATATTAAAGATATCCGTTAGCTGGGTCACGCAATCTGTCAACACCTGACAGGCTGCCTCTGGCACATCTGGGACTGAATCAGTCATTGACACAAATGGCAGATGTCATTGTATGCTTTACTGTAGATGTGATAAATAAATCTCAATCTGAATGGGAACTGAGGTGACACTAATTGCAAACGTCATGGCCCATGTTATTGTACCAATTCTTTAACGTACTCCAAGTTCAATCTAGCACAGGAGTTTGCTGCCTGGCGTCCACGGTCCCCTTGCTTAATGGCAGTGGTTCATGGCATAAAATCAGCTGGGAACCCCTGATCCAAAGCTTCTTTCCCACAGAATTCTCCATTTTCTTTTCATCCATGTGCCTATGTCTCTTCAATGACACTAATGTATTTGACTGTACCTTACGCTGGCAGTGTGTTGCATGCACCCACCTCTGACGTCCCACCCCTCTCTGACGTCCCGCCTGCCTCTGACATCCCGCCCACCTCTAACATTCCACCCACCTCTGACAACCCGCCCACCTCTAACTTCCCACCCACCCACCTCTGACATCCTGCCCGCCTGACAACCCACCCCTCTGACGTCCCACCCCTCTCTGACGTCCCGTCTGCCTCTGACATCCCACCCACCTCTGACGACCCACCCACCTCTAACATCCCGCCCATCTCTAACTTCCCACCCACCCATCTCTGACATCCTGCCCGCCTCTGACAACCCACCCCTCTCTGACAATCCACCCACCTCTGACGTCCCACCTCTCTCTGACATCCCACCCACCTCTGACAACCTACCCCTCTCTGACAATCCACCCCCTCTGACATCCTACCCCTCTCTGACGTCCCACCCACCTCTGACATCCCGCCCATCTCCGCCCTCCCACCCACCTCTGACATCCCACCCAGCTCTGACATCCCACCAAGCTCTCTGACATCCCACCCACCCATCTCTGACATCCCGCCCACCTCTGACGTCCCACCCACCCATCTCTGGCATCCCGCCCACCTCTGACATCCCACCCACCTCTCTGATGTCCCACCCACCTGTGACATCACACCCGCCTCTCCAACATCCCACCCACCTCTCTGACATCCCACCTGCTGCTCTTACATCCCACCCACCTCTCTGATGTCCCACCCAACCTCTAACATCCCACTTATACTTTCTTCCGAATACCTTAAAATAGTGCTGATTGAAATTGTAGCATTATCAAGTTATTAGTGTTGCTGTCTTTGCTTTTAGGAGAAAAGCATCAGTCCGGAAATAGTCCCTTTAATTAAATTTGCTTTTCACACATCAAGAATTTGCTGCTGTCATAGGAGAGCAACATCCATCATGAGCACCCACCATCCGGCCACGCTCCCTTCTTGCTGCTGCAAACGGGAAGGAGGTACAGGAGCCTCAGGATTCGTACCACCAGGTTCAGGAACACTTACTACCCCTCAGCCCACAGGCTCTTGAACAAAAGCAAATAACTTCACTCACCCTAACAATTAACTGTTCTCAGCACCTATGGAATTAGTTTCTAGGGGTCTTCATCTCATGCCTTGATTTATTTATTCATACATATGTGTGTGTGTGTGTTATTTATTTATGTCTTTATCTATTTATATATGCATATCTATATATGCATCTATACATATATTTTTCTTTGTATATAATTTATATATAATTTATTTATTTATCCTTTCTTTTATTTGCACACTTTATCTTTTGCACATTGTCTCTCTGTCCATCCTGTTGGGTGCAGTCTTTCATTGATTCTATTGTGTTTTGTGCATTTACTGTGAATGCCTACAAGAAAATAAATCTTTGGGTTGTATATGGTGACGTATCTGAACTTTGACAATGCATTTACTTTGAACTTTGAGTACTTCAGGGATGTGCTCTCCCTGTGTCGTTAGTTTTACACATTTTAATAACTGAGAACCTTGCCTACTTCCTAAAGACCCGTGCAGGTTTCTCTGACATTGGGACCAGACTACTCACTGACCTGAATGAGCATCCAGCTGAACTGACAGAGATAGAGGTAATGTATCACCAATCCAAGCGCAGAGCAGCTCTCCTCTGTGAGTTCTCGACCAAGGTACGCAGACATCAGAAACGAGATCTGAAATAGGAAGGGATATTTTTAAATAGTATCATCACCAATAAACCCACAACACCTGCAAATATGTTAAATTTCCTCCACACTTGTGGCAGGAGGAACTCTGTCAAAGTGCAATGAGCCAGTGTGAATATCAGCTGCTTTCTGAGACTGAAACAAGTAGAGTTTCTACAAAATAATCTTGTTCCAACTTCAGTAACTTGTTCCAATGTCGTGCAAGGTTGTATAGAATAATAGATAACTAAATCAATTGGGGCGCCAGAGCTCAGTTCCATGTCTTCTATTTGGAATGTGTGATTTTCTTCTGGTTTCCTCCTACAGACCAAAGATGCAGCAGTTGGTAGGTTAATTGGTCATTGTAAATTGTCCTGTGATTAGGCTGGGGTTAAATTGGGGGTTCCTGGTGGTGCGGCTCAAAGGGCTTTTTCCACGCTGTATCTCTAAATAAATAAATAAACAAACCTCGACCTAAATGAAAATAGTGCAAAAAAGGTATAGTGAGGTATAACACAAACTCATGATGCACCCGGAAGAAATGGCAAGGTGTTGATTATAAACATATGAGATTCTCCAGATGCTGGAGAACACACTCACGAAATGCTGGAGGAACTCAGCAGGTCAGACAGCATCTTTTTATAGGCATCCGTTAGTCTCCTGAGACCATGGATTTGCGCCTTGGAAGGTTTCCAGGATGCAAGGTTGTATGGAAGACCGGCAGTTGCCCACGCTGCAAGTCTGCCCTCTCCACGCCACCGATGTTGTCCAAGGGAAGGGTGCTAGGGCCGATACAGCTTGGCACCGGTGTCGTCGCAGAGCAATGTGTGGTTAAGTGCCTTGCTCAAGGACACACCACGCTGCCTCAGCTGAGGCTCAAACTAGTGACCTTCAGATCACTAGACCGACGCCTTAACCACTTGGCCACGCGCCAACATCTACACAGAGGAATAAAGAGTCGGTGTTTTGGACTGAGATCTGTCATCAGTGTGGTATCCCTGACTACTGGCAAAGACCCCCCCCCCCCCGCCCCCCACCAGATACCTGCCACACTGAAACTCCAGTCTAGCATCATTTGGCAAATTCAGTCCCAGACTTTTCCAACTACCGGCAACATCCAGTCTTAGTACCCAACAGACATACGCTGCAGTCCCTCAGCACCCAGTGAAGAAGGGTCTTGTCCCAAACCGTCAACTGTTTATTCCTCCCCACAGATGCTGCCTGACCTGCTGAGTTCCTCCAGTATATTTTGTGTTGACCGGAATTCCATTTTCAATAAATTCAGTTTCTTAAAACTTTCTGTAACAGTTCAAATTAAATATATTACATAAAATCTGAAGAACAATTGAAATGATGTTCAACAGCAGCATAAAGTATAACATTACTAAACGGTCGCAGTTTAAAAAATAAATGAAGCATCTTCTCCTTTGATATTAACACACAAGCAACTTGAACTCAAATACAAATCTCACGCAAGAACACTCTACTCATTACATCTGTTAATTGTCATTCTGTTAGTATATAACATCTGCTTATTTATTGAGATACATTTATTGGGAGTTTGAGTCTTTTCCTCAGCTGCTTATCACCTACCCTGCTGCCCCTCCTCCTTCCCTTTCTCCTATGGTCCAATCTCCTCTCCTATCAGATACCTTCTGCTCCTGCCCTTTACCGTTCCCACCCACCTGGCTTCACCTATCACCTTCTAGCTTGTCCTTCTTTCCCTCCCCCCCAACCACCCCCCCCCCCCAGCTTCATGGTCTGACATCATCCCCCTTCCTTTGCAGTCCTGATGAAGGGTCTTGGCCTGAAACGTCAACTGCTTATTCAGTTCCATAAATGCTACCTGACCTGCTGAGTTAAGACCATAAGATATACGAGCAGAAGCAGGCCATTTGGCCTATCAAGTCTGCTCCACCATTCAATCATGGGCTGATCCAATTCTTCTAGTCATCCCCACTCCTCTGCTCTCTCCCCATACACTTTGATGCCCTGGCTAATCAAGAACTTGTCTATCTCTGCCTTAAATGTACCCAATGACTTGGCCTTCACAGCCGCTCGTAGCTACAAATTCCAGGATTTACCACCCTCTGACTAAAGTAATTTCTCTGCATCTCTGTTCTAAATGGACGTCTTTCAGTCCTGAAGTTGTGCTCTCTTGCCTTAGACTCCCCTACCACGGGAAATAACGTTGCCATATCTAATCTGTTCAGGCCTTTTAACATTCGGAATGTTTCTATGAGATTTCCCCCTCATAGAAAGGCCAAGAGCTGCCAGACATTCCTCATATGGTAACCCTTTCATTCCTGGAATCATTCTCGTGAATCTTCTCTGAATTCTCCCCAATGTCAGTATATCCTTTCTAAAATAAGGAGCCCAAAACTGCACACAATACTCCAAGTGTGGTCTCACGAGTGCCTTATAGAGCCTCAACATCACATCCCTGCTCTTACATTCTATACCTCTAGAATTGAATGCCAATATTGCATTCGCCTTCGTTACCACCGACTCAACCTGGAGGTTAACCTTTAGGGTATCCTGCACAAGGACTCCCAAGTCTCTTTGCATCTCTGCATTTTGAATTCTCTCCCCATCTAAATAATAGTCAGCCCGTTTATTTCTTCCACCAAAGTGCATGACCATACACCTTCCAACATTGTATTTCATTTGCCACTTCTTTGCCCATTCCCCTAAACTATCTAAGTCTCTCTGCAAGCTCTCTGTTTCCTCAACACTACCCACTCCTCCACCTATCTTTGTATCATCAGCAAATTTAACCACAAATCCATTAATCCCATCGCCCAAATCATTGACATACATCGTAAAAAGCAGCGGTCCCAACACTGACCCCTGTGGAACTCCACTGGTTACCAGCAGACAGCCAGATTCCCACTCTCTGCTTTTTGCTGATTAACCAATGCTCCACCCATGCTAGTAACTTCCCTGTAATTCCATGGGCTCTTATCTTGCTAAAGTAAGGAGATATTAGTTCCTCCAGCATTTTGTGTGTGTTACTCTGGATTTCCAGCATCTGCAAAATGTCTTGTGTTTAAATAAATGAGGCTTCTAACTCCCACACTTACAACTCTCAGCCAGCTCTACATTTGATCAGGCCCCAGTTCCGCTCTGATTGATCAGAATTCATGAATCAAAATTGAGGCAATTATCGTAAAAAAGCTGCCGTGTAAAAAGTTCTACAAAAATAACCTTTTAACTTTAGCAACACATAAATGCTGGAGGAACTCAGTAGGTTAGGCAGCATCTATGGAGAGTAATAAACAGTGAATGTTTTGGACTGGGACTCTTCATCTGGGCTGGTAAGGAAGGGGGAAGATGCCAGAATAAGAGGGTGGGGGGAGGGGAAGGAGGACAAGAAGGTGGAGGGAGGGGAAGGAGGACAAGCTAGAAGGTGATAGGTGAAGTCAGATGTGTGGGGGAGGGGTGTGAGAAGTTGCGAGGTGAT
This sequence comes from Mobula birostris, assembly GCF_030028105.1. Classification (NCBI taxonomy): domain Eukaryota; kingdom Metazoa; phylum Chordata; class Chondrichthyes; order Myliobatiformes; family Myliobatidae; genus Mobula; species Mobula birostris. Next base: position 6,043,200 of record NC_092386.1, read on the forward strand.
AAGACAAAAAGGCAACGGGCTGAAGAAGGTATCTGAAAGGAGAGGAGGGTGGATCATGGGAGAAAGGGAAGGAAGAGGGGCAATGGGAGGGGGTGATGGCAAGTGAGGAGAAGAGGGAGAGGGAAGAAGGAAGCCAGAATGGGAAATGGAAAAAGAGAAGAGGGAAGGGGGAGAAATTACCAGATGTTAGAGAAATCGATGTTCATGCCATCATCTTAGAGGCTACCCAGAAAGAATGTGAGGTGTTGCTCCTCCACCCTAAGAGAGGCCCCATCACAGCAATAGAGGAGGCCATAGACCAACATGTCAGAACGAGATTGGGGATTGGAGTTAAAGCGGGAAGAGAGGCCTCATCACAGCAATAGAGGAGGCCATAGACCAACATGTCAGAACGGGATTGGGGATTGGAGTTAAAGCGGGTCACCGTAGTTCAATCTTTATACATGTACAGTATTTTCCTCTGCAAGGCATTTGAACTTAAAAGCAACTTTATCATACAACTGATATATCTGTGGCCGTTGATACATACATACTCAGCCGTGACTGCAGATATAGTGCTTATTATCTTGCTTTGTCGAAAATATTGTTATTGCTAAATTATGGATAAAACTAATCCCCTATTGAAACATAAACTGGGGGAAGGTAAATTACAACAGATTCAGGCAGGAGTTGGGGAATACAGATTGGAGCAGCTGCCTGGGGATAAATCGACGTCTGACATGCGGGAGTCTTTTCAAAGTCGGCTGGTTAGAATCGAACCAGCTTGTTTCTGTGAGAATCAGAGAGGACAGCGGGTCCGGGAACATTAATTGACAAGAGATGTACAGTTAGTCAATTAGAAAACAAAACCACATGTAAAGTTTAGGAAGCTGAAATCAAACAAATCCCGAAAGAAGCAAGTAAGAAAGAAACAATTAATTAGGCAGACTTAAAGATTCAAGAATCAAGATTATTTGATGTCATTTACTACACAAGTATAAAGGAGAACAAAATAATTGTTATTACAGATCTGATGTAGCACAAAAACAGTAAGATGAAGAATAAAATAACTTAAATAGCCACTATATATAAATACATATGGTTGGTTATGTACATTGATTAATTGTATGTCCATGAGGTGACACTAGGCACAGGTGTATCTCTACATAAGGATGACTCTGGGAAATGATACAGTGAATAATGATGATGACGATGAGTAAAGGAAATGTTCAAGGGGCTATTGATGTCCTTGGCAAGTAGAATCACAAAACATTTTAAACGTATAAAGATTAAAGGGAGATTAGCTTAGCTGTCACATGTATATAAAAATATATGGTGAAATTTACCATTTTGCATCAAATCAAGTTAGCGAGGGTTGTGCTAAGCAGCTCATGTGTCGTCTCGCTTCCACTACCAACGTAACATGCCCACAGCTCTCTAATCCTAAAACATACAATCTTTAGAATGTGGGAGGAAACCAGGGCACCTGGAGAAAACCCACGCGGTCACAGAGAGAATGTGCAAACTCTCTTACACACAGCGGTGGGGATCGAACCCTGATTTTGTACTAGCCACTGGAAAACAAATGCACTAACAGCTACACTAAAGTGCCACTTCAACATGTACTCAGTGTTCACTACTTTAGGTACCTCCTGCACCTAATAAAGAGACCCCTGAATGTCTGTTTATGGTCATCTGCTGCTGTGCCCTGTCCACTTCAAGGTTCAATGTGTTGTGTGCTCAGAGATGCTCTTCTGCACACCACTGTTGTAATGCATGTTTACTTGAGTTACTGTCACCTTCCTGTCAGATTGAACTAGCCTGGACATTTTCTTCTGATCTCTCTCATTTAACAAGGAATTTTTGCCCACAGAACTGCCACTCACGGGATGCCTTTTGTTTTTTCTGTAAACACAAGAAACTGTTATGCGTGAAAATGCCAGGAGATCAGCGGTTTCTAAGGTACTCAAACTGCCCTCTCTGGCGCCAACAATCATTGCACAGTCAAAGTCATTTAGATCACATTTCATCCCCATTCTGATGTTTAGTCTGAACAACAAATGAACCTCTTGACCACGTCTGCATGCTCTTATGCATTGAGTTGCTGTCACATGACTGGATGATTAGATATTTGCATTAATGAGCAGGTGCACCCTCACTAATAAAGTGGCCACTGAGTGTATATTAGTAAAAGGGTAGCTCGGAAAGAGGCAAGTCCACTCAAGGGCAAAAGAGGGAACTTAGAGAGAAGTGGACAAGGTTCTTAATGAATACTTTGAATGAGTATTCAGCAAGGAAGAGAACACGGATGATGGTGGGATTAAGAAGGGATATGTTGATATTCTAGGGACCTCTCATACACTAATAGATGAACTCTTGAATTCCCAAAGCCTTGCTGTGGACCCTGCACTTTATTTGTCTACCTGCATTGCACTTTCTCTGTTGCTGCAAACTGGAGGAAATTACAGTGAATTTTACTCAATAAACTATTAACAAAGTTGGCCAACATTCCTTCATTTGAAGCAGCAGGACTTTTTGGAGTTCCCAATGTGATTGGTGGCACTTCAGTCACCATATTGTTCCATCTAGATGCTGGAGGTAATTTTTTTTTACATCGAGAATGGTCAGTGTGAGGACAGACAATGTTTTGGGACAGGGCACTGGGTGTGAGATTTGAATAGGAGTGAAGTGTGCTGAAGCCAAGATTGTTGATATCTCATCATCATGAAAATGTCCAGCCTGGGCAAAGAACAGTCTAAGATGGGAAAATAAACAAAAGCAAATGAGTAAAGTGATAGTGAAAGTAAATTTATCACTAAAATATGTATATGTCACCACTTGAGTTTCACTTCCTTGTAGGCACTTACAGGAAAATAAAGAAATTAAAAGAAATTTGCTAGAATGAACCCCTTCCTCAGCAAGGACCTGAATCCACTGCAATTTGACTATCGCCACAATAGGTTTACGTCAGACACAATCTCAGTGACTCTTCACATGGCCTTAGATCACTTGGACAATACAAACACCTATGTAAGGATGCTGCTCGTTGACTATAGCTCAACGTTCAACACCATCACAGGCCTGATCAATAAGCTACAGGACCTGGGCCTCTGTACCTCCCTCTGCAATTGGATTGTTGACTTCCTAACCGGAAGACCACAATCTGTACAGATTGGGGATAATATCTCTTCCTCGCTGACGATCAACACAGGCACACCTCAGGTTGTGTGCTTAGCCCACTGCTCTACTTCTTCTATACCCGTGACTGTATGGCTAGGTATAGCTCAAATACCATCTGTAAATTTGCTGATTTTACAACCATTGTTGGAAGAATCTCAGATGGTGACAAGAGGGTGTACAGGAGCGAGATACTGTATACCAACTAGTTGAGTGGTATCACAGCAACAACCTTGCATTCAATGTCAGTAAGACAAAAGAGCTTATTGTGGACTTCAGGAAGGGTAAGACGAGGGAACATGAACCAATCCTCACAAAGGGATCAGAAGTGGAGAGAGAGAGTGATTTCAAGTTCCTGGGTGTCAAGTTCCTGGGTGTCAAGATCTCTGAGGATCGAGCCTGGTCCCAACATATTGATGCAGCTATAAAGAAGGCAAGACGGTGGCTATATTTCATTAGGAGTTTGAAGAGATTTGGTTTGTCAACTAAAACACTCAAAAACTTCTATAGACGTACGATGGAAGGCTGCATCACTGTCTGGTATGGGAGGGCAGAGGGCTGCTGCACAGGACCAAAAGAAGCTACAGGAAGTTATAAAATTAGGCAGCTCCATCTTGGGTACTGGCCTCCGTGGCATCTAAGGCATCTTCAAGGAGCGGTGTCTCAGAAAGGCGATGCCCATTATTAATTAATAAGGACCCTCATCACCTAGGACATGTCTACTGTTCATTGTTACCATCATGAAGTAGGTACAGAAGTCTGAAGGCACACATTCAGCAATTCAGGAACAGCTTTTTCACCTCTACCATCCAATTCCTAAATGAACACTACCTCACTTTTTTAATATTATTTCTATTTTTGCACTAATTTAATCTTTTCAATATACATATACCACCTACCGTAATTGATTTACTTGGTTATTTTTTTTCTTGCTATATTATCATGCATTGCATTGTACTGCTGCAAATTTCACGACACACGCCAGTGATAATAACCCTAATCCTGATTCTGAATTTATGAAAAAACTATACATAAACAGAGACTGATAACCAAATGTCCAGAGATAAAAAAATAATAATAGGAAGAACACAAATTTGTACGAAAATGGATATGCAGGTTGTACAATCAGTTCAGCGATCAGGTGAGTGAAGTTATGTATAATCCTGATGGTTGACGGGTAATAACTGTTCCTGAACCTGGTGGTGTGGGACCTCCTGCCAAATGGTACTCGCGAGAAGGAAGACTGGCCTGGATGGCGGGGGATCCTTGATGATGGATGCTGGAAGCATTGAACAGGCAGGGAAGAGAGAAATATGGATGACATGCAAGCAGACGGGATGAGTTAGATTGGCATTATGGTTGGTGCAGACACACTGTGGGCCAATGGGCTTATTCCCGCATCCTACCATTCTGTGTTCTTCAGTTAACTGTGCTTTCACATGTTTGTCACTCTCCTCTTTTCCAGTTTTTGTATGGTTCCACTTCCAATTGCTTCATTCCAGTCAGCACTTAGGCAGCAACTCTGTTCTTCAAGACGGGTTTCTTCAGAGGCAGCATCTATCATTAAGGAATCCCACCACTCAGGATGTGCCCTCTTCTCATTACTGCCAAAAGGGAGGAGGTACAGAAGCCTGAAGACCCAGACTCAATACTTTAAGATCACTTCTTCCCCTCTGCCATCAGATTTCTGAATGGACAATGTACCCATGAACACCGCCTCACTATTTGTTCACATTTTGCACTACTTGTTTTTGTTGGGTGGCAGGATAGATATATCCCCACCAAAGGAGGTGTAAGGTGCTCCCCCCCCCCCGCCCACTAGCCTGCAGCTCACCCTTGGGCAAGGAGTAGCACCTGCTTGGCTCCCCCCCACCCCCACCCCCCGATCAGGCTCACGTGAAGTCATGGGAGTAGGTGGTGGACGGTCGTATGAGCAGCCAGTGCATATCACTGATGCCAAGCAGACAATCTCTGAAGAGTATTGATAATGGCTGGACTCACCTGTCTTGTAAAGACACTGCCCAGAAGAAGGCAATGGGAAACCACTTCTGTAGAAAAATTTGCTAAGAACAATCACGGTCATTATCACCCACATCATATGACACAGCATATGATTTACTTTGACATTTCTTATTATAACTTAAAGTAATTTTGAATGTATTACACTGTACTGCTGCCACAAAACGAGTTTCATGTCAGCACATACAAGATACTCAAGGAAATCAGCAGATCAGGCAGCATCTATGGAAACGAATAAACCATTGAAGTTTCAAGCAAAGACTCTTCATCAGGACCTACTAAATTCCTCCAACATTATGTTTGTGTTGCCCTGGATTTCCAACACCTGCAGAGTCTCTTGCATTTATAAATTTCACTGTGTCATGTCTGCACAGCTAACAGAAGTCACCTGCCACTCATTTCCAACTCATCACCTGCAGCTTATTTACACCCAGATCTCATCTACAATCCTTGTTCACCCACTGAACCAGCCATCCTCAAACAGCTGCTCCTAGCCTTCAATTACCTTCTTGCTTTGTCGTGTTAGGCATCCACTTTCTCTTGTTTTGTGCCCTCCCCCTCGTGGTTTGTAATTTTGAACTTCATTATTAAAGTGATCACTCACTACTAAATCACTTCTGCTGCTCTGTGTTTGAGTCAAACCTCCTCTACATTTCCTGACATACAGCATATGTCAGTCAGAATCAACCCGATTCTGATTCATCTGGGTCTCAGTCTATTAATTCACATCGAATCTTACCAGGATCTTTCTTATTCGCCATCAACATGTCAGGATTTTGATAAATCATCCTTAGAAGATCTATTTATTGGAAAGCATCTGAACATCTATCCTATGTCCAACATATTGATGTAATTACAACGGCTATATTTCATTACGAGTTTGAGGAGACTTGAATGTCACCAAAGACTCTCTCAAATTTCTACAGATGTACAGTGGAGAGCATTCTAACTGGCTGCATCACCGTCTGGTATGGAGGAGCCTCTGTAGAGGGATGGAAAAAGCTCCAGAAAGTGTAAATTCAGTCAGCTCCATCACATGTACTAGTCTGCCCAGCATCAAGGACACCTTCAAAAGGCAATGCCTCAAAACTGCAGCACCCATCATTCAGGACCCCCTTCACCCAGGACGCGCCCTCGTCTCAGTCAGGACTTCACCCAGGACATGCCCTCTTCTCAGTCAGGACCCCCTTCACCCAGGACACGCCCTCTTCTCAGTCAGGACCCCCTTCACCCAGGACACGCCCTCTTCTCAGTCAGGACCCCCTTCACCCAGGACACACCCTCTTCTCAGTCAGGACTTCCCCCAGGACATGCCCTCTTCTCATTGCTACCATTAAGGAGGAGGTACAGGAGCCTGAAGTCTCACGCTCAATATTTCAGGAACAGACCTTTCCCGCAACTCTCAGATTTCTGAATGGACAATAAACCCACAAACACTACTTCACTTTTTTTGCTCTCTCTTTGCACGCACCTACAGTACTTAATTTAATTTTTTACATACATTTCTTACAGTAATTTATAATTTTTAGAAATTATTATGTAATACACTGTCCTGCTGCTGCAAAATAAATTTCATGGCATATGCCGGTGATATGAAGCTTGATTCTGACACACAGTCTAGTTTCTATGTGTATGTGAGTACATGTAATACTTCCTTTTCACCACATCATCTCAATCTACAATTTCCTCAATTTTTCACCACTACCTAATTGAAAACAAATTGCATGTTTGCAAAATGTTTTTCCAACTGAACATTTGGAAGGCCACACACATTATCACTGTCTAGATTGTGCTAATAACACTCTCCTCTTTGGAACCTGTAGAGAAGGTTCAAACCTCTAGAATCTTGTTCAATTACAATTTTCACTTATTGAGTGGTTTAAAAATGTGTTTACATTACATTCTGATTTACATTTTGATTCTGATTCTTTATGTCTTAAAAACATTCTTGTGTATATAAAAATCATATCGATGTGATATTAAACCATATTTTGGTTCCTAAAGGTTGTCATAGCCAGAGTTGCTGGTGCGGATAAGCTCGAACTGCCTCTGAAATGTTCCAAATGGTATGCGTCTCAAATAGCTTCTGACAATCAAGACCAGCTCCTGGCTTCATGTGTGGATTAGCTACATGGCCTGGTTGAACCATTTTGTACTGACAGGAGAAGGGGCAAAGGCGGGCACTGGTGCCTTAAAACCAGTTGCTTCGGGCAGACGGGGCTTGTCAGCCATGGTTGGCAGCTCATCCAGCAGAAGGATAACTTTGACCTCAAACCTCTGCTGCCTTGCGGCTATACTTAGCCATGGGGAAGGCTTCGGGAGTAAACCCTGAGGAAAAATCCAGAGCTGGAGTCCCTAAGGCAGTCCTGCATTGAGTTCAACGCTGACTGGCAACTCCTTTTATGTTACTGGTGCCAAAATGTATCGGTCTCTGCCATCCCTTTGGGTTCATCAGCTGCTTGGTGAGGGAGAGCCTGCTGCATGGGCAACAGCTTGCTCTCCATATGTACTGCCCTGGTTTCTGTATCACGTAGGCAGCCAGGACACAACATCCATGATCGACCCCAACCAACACAGGGCTTCCAAACAATATTTCTCACACTTGCATGTCAGTTAATAAGGAGTGAGCATTAGGGCAGCACCGTGGCATAGTGGTTAGTGTATTGTTATTCCAGTGCCAGCGACCCGGTTCAGTTCTGCAGCTGTCTGTAAGGAGTTTGTATGTTCTCTCTGTGACTCCATGGGTTTTCTCTAGGTGCCCCAGGTCACTTCCACGTTCCAAAGATATACAGGTTAGGAGATTAATTGGCCACGTGGGTGCGATTGGGCGGCATGAACTCATTGGGCCCGAAGAGACTGTTAGCGCATTGTATCTCTAAATAGATCAATAGATAATAGATAAATAAACAATTAAGTTGCATTGCAGGAGTGTTATTATCAATAGTTAAGAGCCAGTTGGGTGGGGGAAGTCTGTCTGTCACCGCCCCCGATACCTCTCCTCTTTCCCTTTCTCCCGTGGCCCACTGTCCTTTCTAATCAGATTCCATCTTCAACCCTTTACCTTTTCAACCCATTACCTCCCAGCTTCTCATTTCATTACCCTCCCTCACCCATCTGAATGCACCTACCACCAGTTCCTCACTTCTTCGCCCTCCCCCACCTTCTTAATCTGGCATCTTCCCAGTCCTGATGAAGGGTCTCGGCCTAAAACATTGACTTTTCATTCCCCTGCATAGATGCTGCCTGACCTGCTGAGATCCTGCTGCATTTTATGTGTGTTGCTCTGCAGAACCTCTTATATTCATTACTTAATTGTTCAAATATTCAGTGTAATAAAAACATTAAATCAAATAAAATAATGAACAATAACAAATATTTCCACTCCTCTTTGTGAAATCAGTAAAGGCGGATCAATTAACAGGAAAGGAGAGAACTCAGCAATTCTTGGCGTAAACAGAGTAAGTCTTGGAAAATAAAGCAACTTAAACTTTGGGTTATGTCAAGGATTTGAAATGCTTTGTCATGAGGTAATTCAACAGATGTGAACCCATAGAGAGAAAAAAATTCATGCCTTGTGAGTAGAAACACATGAAAACAATGGTGTGTGATCAGAGTTTAACAAAATTGAGACATCTTCTAAACTGGTTGACGTGAAACACTTGCATTGGAAATCACCAGTCACCTTCACATCTTATCATTTTGAGATGAAGAATTGGCTTTCACTTAGTAGATGTACTAATAAACAGAAAACATGATATATATGAACTTCTTGGAATCAGTGAATGAAAAATCTTGAACTCAGGGGATTCTGCAGGTGCTGGAAATCCAGAGGAACACACACAAACTGCTGGAGGAACTCAGCAGGTCAGGCAACATCTATGAAATGGAATGAACAGTTGACGTTTTGGGCCAAGATACTTGTAGACACTTACAGAGTCTTATAAAAACTCCCAAATAAAGTGGATGTCAGAAGTAGGTATTTTACCCAGAGAGTGGGGGGTGGATGGAATGCCCTGCTATGGGTGGTGGTAGAGACAGATACATTAGGGACATTTAAGCTAGTCTTAGATAGGCACATGGATGTTAGAAAAATGGAGGGCTATGCTGGAGGGAAGGGTTAGATTGATCTCAGAGTAGGTTAAAAGGTTGGCACAACATCATGGGCTAAAGGGCCTGATCTGTGCTGGAATGTTCTAGGTTCTATCTAAGAGTTTCATAAACGTTCCAAATATTTGTGACTCTACCACCACCGTGGCAGCACAATCCACACACTCACCAATCTCTGTGTAAAACTACTTACCTCTGACATCCCCCCTTAAACTTGTCTCCAATCACCTTAAAATTATTATTTTAGAGTAGGTTAAAAAGTCGGCACATCATCCTGGGCTGAAGAGTTTGTACGGTGCCATACTGTTCTACGTTCTGTGTTCTAAAATCATGAATTTTGATTATGACATTGTAAAGTTATTAAAATAAGTTTAGTCTTCAAGCTTTATTGTTATTCAACCAGACATGAATAGTAATGTATACAGCCAAACAAAATAGCGTTACTCTGGGGCCAATGTGCAAAACACAGTACCAACAGTCATACACAACACAAGGTGCATACTGTATAACACTTACAAGACAGCAGCAAACATACAGTCACACCAAAAAATGCATTTAGTAAAGACAATAACATCAAACGCTCTGCTATGTTACCGGAAGGATTCTCCACCTGGACAAATAATCTGGTGGAACAGATGACTGGATTGTCATGGTGCCAATGTAATTTTCAATTGACTGGTGTAACTGAATAAATATATGCAAGACTGATGCTGATTAAACCACATGCTTTGCCAAATTACTATCCAGGGACTGAAGATGAAATTACACATCACTTTTAAAGTAGTGATGTGATCACTTGAGTTGAGTATGATGTTCTCCTAAGGGATTGTCAATTGCTGGGCCCTCAGGTGGCTGATCCAGTATCCAACTGTTCTGGTGCACTTTCGGCAAGAGTAAGTGGTGGCTGTGGTCCATGGATGGTTTTATTGGTTGCTCCGTCTCTCCTTTCGCAGTTGCCTGTTGTTCTCTGTGGCACAACAGAGGTCGTCCTCATGTAGTGCCGCTCCCTCTCAAACAGGTGTGTCTACTGAGTGCAATGTCTTCCCAGTTTTTAGATGTAATGTTGTATTTCTTCAGTAGAAATACTCAGTTCTGTCTACGTGACAGTCATCACAATCATACCTAAATTAACAAATCTGTTTAATATTAGTGTGAGTTGTGAAACTGATTGTGATTACTTAGTTTATGAAAATGTAAGCAAAAGCTTTTTGACCCTTCAAGTCTGCTTTGCAAATCTATAATTATATGGCTAACCTTTTCAAAGTTCAAAATGAATTTTATAAACAAACGATGTATACATTACCATATACTACCCTAAGATTCACTTTCTTGCAGGCATTCACAGTGGAACAGAGAAATACAATAGAATCAATGAAAAACTACACACAAATAAAGACTGACATACAACCAAAGTGCGAAGGAAGACAAACTGCAAATACAAAAACAAAACAAATAATAATAATAAATAAATAAATAAAGCTTGGGGGTGATACGGCAGTGTAGTGGTTAGTGTAATGCTATTACAGTGCCGGCAACCTGGGCACCATTCCCTCTGCTGTCTGTGAGGAGTTTGTACTTTCTCCCTGTGACCATGTGGATTTCTCTGGGTGCTCTGGTTTTCGCCCAAATTCCAAAGACGTACAGATTAGTAGGTTAATTGGTCACATGTGTGTATAGACTCTTGAGGCTGAGAGGGTCTGTTACAGTGTTGTTCCTCTGAATAAAAATAAATAAATAAATAAAACGGAGTGCTGAGACATAGACCTCAGCAGCACTTTTCCACATGTCGAACACAACTCACAATTTGAGTGCCTCTGGCATTTTCTGATATTTCACGTTTGCAGAGTTTGTAGTTATCCAACGTTCAATGAAGGCAGTAGTTCTTTGGAGTGTCTTAAAGACATGCAACACATAATAGAACATCTGGGACATTCTGTTCAGAAAGGAGAGCCTTTTCAATCAATGTATATGCATTTATTTTGAAAACTATGACAACAATCGAAGACTTGTGGAATGTCATCATGATGCACACATTGAAATTTATGCTGTATGGAATATAAGAAAAATTTCAAATTTATATATTAGCATTTCAGTGTGGAATAAGCCCTTCAAGCTGCACCACCAGCAGCCCACCAATTTAATGCTATCCTAATTACGGGAAGATTTACACTCACCACTTAACCTATTAATCGGTAAGTCGTTGAAATGTAGGAGGAAACTGGAGCAACCCAACGAAACCCCTCCTTCGTACAAACTCCTTACAGAGGATGCCAGGATTCTCCAGTGCCCCGAGCTGTAACAGCATCATGCTAACCGCATTGCTACCGTGGCGTCCCGGAGACCCAGGACAGGAGTAGGCCATCTACTGCCTTGGGCCTAATGCATTGCTCAATTCAATCACAACTACATTCAGGGTGGCACAGAGGCATAACAGTTAATGTGGCATTCGTAGTGCATCCTGCCACAATCTATAAGGAATTTGTACATTCTCCTGGTGGCCACGTTGGTTTTCTCTGGGTGCTCTGGTAGCCCCCACATTCCAAAGGCAGACCAGTTAGTAGGTTAATTGGTCATCGTTGGTCACATTAACCATCTGCAGTTCAGAGAAACCTGATCCATTAACTGGGGCATGGCTGATCTCTGATGCATGCCACTAGACATGGTTGTATTAAGTTGGCACCACATATTTTAGACAGTCTGATTCTTCATCTATGGTCTCCTTTTTCTCTCCTCATTGAAGCAGGTTTGATCCTACTAGCTTGAATTCCTGCCGTAAGACCTATGAGCAGAATTAAGCCATCCAGTCTGCTCCACCATTCCATCATGGCCAACCCATTTCCCTCTCAGACCCAGTCTCCTGCCGTCTCCCTGTAACTTCCATGCTCTGACTAATCAAGAATCTGTCAACCTCTGCTTTAAATATACCAAACGACTTGGCTTCCACAATGGTCTGTGGCAACAGATTCTGCAGACTCACTACTCTCTGGCTAAAGAAATTCCTCCTCATCTCTGTTCAAAATGAACCTTCCTCTTTTCTGAGGCTGTGCCTCTGCTCCAAGATTTCCACACCACAGGAAACATCCTCTCTATCACTCCACTGAGGCCTTTCAACATCCGATCGGACAACATCTTCCAGGTGGTCACTCATTTCATTTTTTCTACGTCTTTTACTTATTCTTTTTATCTTAATTTTATTCTTGAAACTGTTGGAGCCTGTGATTTACAGTCCGTAGTTCGATTGAGTAGCTAGCGCTCTGCTGTCTCTGAGAAAGCTCCAGAACAGAAATGCGAGCACGAGCTACAACAAGGAGAAGCTCAGAGTCCAGACAAGGGGGCCATGATCGACTACATTTTTCACTGGTTAAAGTGTTGAGGAAGATTGAAACATTAAGGCAAATGTGGAGAAGAGCGAGTCATTCTTAGAGGGGCTGCTGGTTCGTGTCGTTTCCCTGGGAGGGGTTGCTGGTTCAAGTCGTTCCCTCAGAGGGGCTGCTGGTTTGAGGTACTGCCCTCAGAGGGGCTGCTGATTTCAGATGCTGCCCTCACAGAGGCTGCTGGTTTGAGTCACTGCCCTCGGAGGGGCTGCTGGTACAAGTCACGACCGTCCGAAGGACCACTGGGTCCCGAAGCTGTTGACGATGCTATTGAAAGTCTGAGATTTATGGAATGGACAGTAGTTCACATTAGCATTTTTCAGTCCTTTTTTTTTTGTGTTCTCACCCATTCTTTCTTGTTACGGATTGGCCAGCTGGGGTTTGGTATCTGTTAGTTTTTGTGCAAAGGAGGGGTTGGGGGTGCTTGAGGTTTGCAAGTTTTTGTTTCTTTTTCTTTTTGCGAGGGAAAGATTGATGTCTTTCAACTACTTCAATGGTTTTCTGGATCTGATGGCTATCTGGAGAAGACAAATCTCAGTGGTATTCTGTATACATACTTTGATAGTAAAATGAATCATCAAAGAGATAGTCCATCATTCCTCTGAATTCCAGTGAGTACAGGGCCAGAGCCATTAATTGGTCCTCATATGTTAACTCTTTTATTCCCGGAATAATTTTCATGAATTTCCTCTGAACCCTCTCCAGTTTCAGCACATCCTTTCTAAGATAAGGGGCCCAAAACAGCTCACAATACTCCAAGTGAAGCCTCACCAATGCTTTATAAGGCCTCAATGAAATCTGGAAATACAGGTCCATAATTTGTTAGAAGTGGTGATACAGGGAGATAGGATCATTAAAGAAAGCTTTAGACACATTGGCCTACATAAATCAATGTATTGAGTACAGGAGATGGAATGTTATTTTGAAGTTGTATAAGATGCTGGTGATGCCTAATTTGGAGTGTTGTGTGCAATTCTGGTCACCGACCTACAGGAAAGATGTGAACAAGGTTGAAAAAGTACAGAGAAAACTCATAAGGATGTTGCCGGATCTGGAGGTTCTGAGTTATAAGGAAAGATTGAATAGGTTAGGACTGCAATCGTTAGAACATACAGGATTGAGAGGAGATTTGATAGAGGTATACAAAATTATGAGGAATATAGATAGGGCAAATGCAAGCAGGCTTTTTCCACTAAGGTTGTTTGGGACTCGAAGAGGTCATGGGTTAAGAGTGAAAGGTGACAAGTTTAAGGGGAACATGAGGGGAAACTTCTTCACTCAGAGGGTCATGAGAGTGTGGAGTGAGCTGCCAGCACAAATGGTCTATGAGAGCTCGATATCAATGTTTAAGAGAAGTTTGAATAGGTACATGGATAGTAGGGATATGGAGGGCTACTGTCTCCATGTAGGTCATTGCGAGTAGGCAGATTAAATGGTTTTGGTATGGACTAGATGGGCTGAAGGGCCTGTTTCCGTACTGTAGTTCTCTATGACTCTATGAACATTATTATTAGCATCTGGAGGGACAGTTCTCTCCAGTAAACTTTCAGTTCCAGAAATTTGATTGAAAATTTATTTCTATAATTGTTTTTTTTACCTTTTTATGTATTTCCTAGTAAAGTCCTAATTTTCACCTTTGATTTCTCTGAAACCCAAAAAGTCCACAGATGGGTATCTTGTATACTCTATTATAAATTATCACAAGTCCAACAATGCTTATAGCAAACATGGAGACAAAAAAAATCCGCTGTAACACTCTTCCACTCCAAGGCGAGAGCGGGTAATTTCAAAGGAGATGTGAGGACTAGGGTTTTTACGCAGAGTGCTGGGTGCCTGGGCTGGTGGTAGAGGCAGAAACATTAGATACTTTTAAGAGATGTTTAGATAGGCACATGAATGCGAAGGGAATGGAAGGAAATGGAAATTGTGTAGGCAGAAGAGATTAGTTTAGTTAGTCATTTGATTTAATTGGTTTAGCACAACATTGAAGCCTGAAGGGCCTAATTCTATGATGTAGTGTTCTACGAACTCACACCACCAGGTTCAGGAACAGTTACTACCCCACTACCATCAGGCTGTTAAACCAATGACTCTACATCTCATATTCTCGATATTTATTGCTTATTTATTTATTATTATTATTATTTCTTTCTCTTTGTATTTGTACAGTTTGTCTTTTGCACACGGGTTGATTGCCCAAGTTGCTGCACTCCTTCCTTGATTCTATTATGGTTATTATTCTATTATAGATTTATTGAGTATGTCTGCAAGAAAATCTTAGTACATGGTTGTATATGGTGATAGATAGATACTTTATTGATCCCAAAGGAAACTACTGTGTCACCGTAGCATTACAATTGCACAGATACAAGTATTAGAGGAGAGGTAATAAAGAATAAAAAATAAGTTACCTCAAGCAGTCTAACAGGAGGGGGGTGGCTATAGGTTGTCTCATTATAGAGCCTCATGTCTGAGGGTAAGAATGACCCCATACGGTGCTCTTTGAGGGAGTGCACTTTGTTAATAAATTTACTTTGAACTTTGTTGTATGTTCTAACACTGTAAGAAGCTGGGACCATGAGGGAAGCAGAACAGGAAAATTTCATTGGAGGTGTAGTAACTACAGAAATAGAAATACGGCTAAGGGGGAAACAAATAGAGATCAGGCCTAAATAAACATTCTCTGGAATTGGCCCAATGCAGACAGTTGCCTGATATCTCAGGTTGCTATTGGTTTACTGCTGGTACTAAATTAATGAGCATGGGAAGTTCTTCCTGGTCCTTAATAATGGATGCCACTTTTTTGAGGCATTGCCTTTTGAAGGTCTGGCCTTTTGCCGCATTATAATGTTTGCGAATAAGCATGTGTAAACTTTTGGATAACTAACTCAAGACTAATGAAAATTGCAGAATTTCACAGAACACAGAACAGTACAGCACAGACCCTTCGATATTTTGCTGACCTTTTAACCTACTTTAAGACTTTTAACTTACTTCAATCTAAGACTTCCGTCATAAAAGGCCTTCCATTTTTCCTTTATCATGTGCCTATCTAAGAGTCTCTTAAATGTCCCTAATGTGTCAGCCTTTACCACCATTAATAGCTGCACATTCCACACACCCACCACTCTTTGTGTAAAAAAAACCCATCTCCGACACCCCCTCTATGCTTTACTCCAAAGATGAGAATACACTGAAGAAATAACTAAAGCCAGTTTAAAGCCTTCTGCATTGCTATGCACAGTGGAATTCTGGGAAATAGACAGGCTCAGTTGCTGCAGGTTTTACTCCAATCATAGATTCACAGGGTGATGGGGGGCAGATGCGTCTCTACCAAAGGAGGTGTAAGGCGCTCCTTCCCTCCGTTAGTCTGCAGGTCACCCTTGGGCAAGGTGTGGCACCTGCTTAGCCCCCCAGTCAGGATCACGTGAAGTCGTGGGAGCAGGTGGGGCATATCACAAGTCCCGATTATGCAACCACTGACACTAGGTACACAGTCTCTGAAGAGTATTGATAATAGCTGGGGTCACCCGTCTTGTAAAGACACCGACCAGAAGAAGGCAATGGCAACCCACTTTTGTAGAAATGTTTGCCAAGAAAAATCATGGTCAAGAGCATTATCACCTACGTCATACAACACGGCATGTAGCAAACCAACGAACTTGTACTCAATGTTATGTTCTATGACATGGAAATGCAGAGATTATGGGTGCCAAGGTAGCATAGTAGTTAGCACGATGCTATTACAGCTCAGGACGTCGGAGTTTGGGGTTCAGTTCCAGTGTCCTCCATAAGGACCCTCTGTACCTCCTCCTGTGGAATGCATGGGTTTCCTCTGGGTCCTCCAGTTTCCACCCACAGTTCAAAGACGTACCGACTGGTTAGTAGGTTATTTGGTCGTTGTAAATTGTCCTGTGATTGGGTTAGAGTTAAGTCAGAAATTGCTGGGCTACCTGGCTTGAAGGGCTGTAAGGGCCAACTCTACACAGTATCTCTAGATAGACAGACAGACAGATAAACAATAAATCAATAAAATTGATGCTGTTGCTGTCAGGTCGGAGACTACCAAGATGGAATATAAGGTGTCGCTCCGAAGGTGTAAGTCTAGAGCTCCCTGCTCAAGTGCATTGTGGGATTACCTCACCAGAATTCCTGCCACATCTCAAAGTGGCAACTCACTCTCACCTTCACAAAGGCCATTAACAGTGAGCAAAATGTGCTGACCTTGCTGATGTGCCCAGATCGTGAAACATCAATAATTGAAAGAAATACTGGACCTGAACACTTGTGGTGATTAAAGATTTAGTCTGCTTGAATTTGCAATTGGCATGTCACCGCTGCCTTTGTCCAGAAATAGGGACGCAAAGCCAACAGTTGCTGCCAGAATGACAGGCTTGGAGTGACAAGAGTAGGGCAACAGGGTTTTCACATCAGCCTCAATGTATGGTGGAGAGCATTCTAACTGGTTGCTTCAACATCTGGTATGGAGAGGCCACTGCACAGGATCGGAAAAAGCTGCAGAGAGTTGTAAACTCAGCCAGCTTCATCATGGGCACTAGCTTCCCCAGTATCGAGGACATCTTCAAAAGGCGATGCCTCAAAAAGGCAGCATCCATCATTAAGGACCCTCATCACCCAGGACATGCCCTCTTCTCATTGCTGTCATTGAGGAGGAGGTACCATATCCCCCATACACTATCTCCCATCACAACAACCCTATTGTTATTGCACCATTCCAGAATCTGCCTCCCAATCTGTTCCTCGATGTCTCTGTTACTATTGGGGGGGGGGGGGGTCTATAAAAATGCCCAGTAGAGTTATTGCCCCCTTCCTGTTTCTGACTTTCTCCCACAATGACTCGGTAGACAATCTCTTCATGACTTCCTCCTTTTCTGCAGCCGTGATACTATCCCTGATTAGCAATGTCACTCCCCCAATTCTTTTGTCTCTCCCCTGTCCATTTGAAACATCTAAAGCCCCGCACATTCGGCAGCCTTTCTTGCCCCTGAGCCATCCAAGTCTCTGTAATGTCCACAACGCATTAGTTCTAGTTCTAGTGAACGGCCTAGCATTTAGATTAGATTATGAAGACACACAGTCCTCTTTTATTGTCATTTAGTAATGCATGCATTAAGAAATGATCAATATTCCTCCGGTGTGATATCACAAAACACAGGACAGACCAAGACTGAAAAAACTAACAAAACCACATAATTATAACATATAGTTACAACAGTGCAACAATACCATAATTTGATGAAGAAGTCCATGAGCACAGTAAAAAGTTCAAAGTCTCTCAAATGTCCCACATCTCACGCAGATGGGAGAAGGAAGAAAAACTCTCCCTGCCACGCCCGACCACAGTCCAGCTCTGTGCCGTCCGAAAACTTCGAGCCTCCGATCAGCTCTCTGACACCGAGTACCGAGCACCATCCTTATCCGAACGATTCGACCTCAATCTCGGTCGCCAACAGCAGGCAAAGCCAGGGATTTTGGGGCCTTCCCTCAGGAAGATTCTCGATCGCGCAGTAACAACAGCAGCAAACCTGCGTTTCAGAAATTTCTCCAGATGTTCCTCTCTGCTTTCACGTCTGTCTCCATCAAATCAGAATTGTCCACGGCCCCTATTTAACGGATACGATATCATTTTCACCGGACGGCTGTGCACGCACGGCCCGCTGCTATCACCTCCTCCCGCCTAATTTATTATTTATTGCTTTGTTTTCCCCCTTGTTTCCTGCACAGTAGTTCCCAATAAAGTCAGCGGCTCTCCCTCCTCACTTGGGTCATAACTGCACATCCAGTCAGCAAATCTCCACCAGAGAAAGTGGACCTAGAAAGAGAGAGCGCAGCTGCCCTTAGCCCCGAGTTTCATTGGCCAGGTTGGAGATAATTACAGTCAGTTGAAGCTGCATTGGGAGAAGTGACTCTAGCAGTGTGACAGAGACTCTCAGAATAACAAACGCAGTCCAAAGCGAAGTTCGTGGAGGAGAAATTAAAATCAGTAGAAGTTAGTTTGGGTGATGTGTCTCATGTAGCGTGACAGCTACTTTCAGAGCAACAAGTCCAGTCCCAGGTGACAGAACAGGTATCAGCCCTCATAATGACAGTTCAGCAACACACTGCAGACAGCCGGAATCAGATGGCGGCAATTACCGCTCTCACAGCTTACTACTGGCAGCCCGAATCAGCTGACAGCCACAATTATTCTCGCAAACGCAATTCAGCAGCCTTTAGTCATGTCAGTCCCACTGTCAGCATCTCCCACATCCTCCTCTTCAGCAGCTTCATCATCCTTGGCCGCTAATGCTCTGGCTGCCATAACCGCGTCTGGACTGGTACTGAGCACGCTTCAGACAGACTGATACTCTGGTGACCCCGACGGCTGCAAGAATTCTGTTACTCACTGTGAGCTGACTTTCCCAGCCCAGCCTGGTTGGTTCAGTGATGATGTGCGTAAACTGGTGTACATGGGGAACCTCTTAGGTGGACCCCCACTCACACTGTTCAATGCTTTACAGGAGCAAGGTTCCCTTGTAGCCCAGTCACTCTAGCAATTTGTAGTCAAGTTCGAGAGAGTTTTTGACCTTCCAGGAGGGGGTCAGGAGGTTGCCCACTGAACCCTGGACCTGTGCCAAGATAGAGGGACAGTGAAGGACTATGCAGTAAAGTTCTGCATGCTTGCAGTGGATATGAGATGAAATGAGAGATCCCTCATCACTGCTTTCTAGCGGGAACTGAATCCAGGGGTCCAGTATGTGATGACCAGGACAGCCTGGAGGACTTGATTCACCTGGATACTCAAGTTGACAACCAGGCAACTGAGTGGTGCAGGGGAAGGATGTCTCAAGCTTCCTACTCTTTGGATCACCATCTGTCTTCACTCTCTCCCTCACACCCAGTACCCAATCCACAGAGGAGCCCATGAGGGTGAGGCACATGCATCTATTTCAAGAGGAATGAGATTGCCGCAGAACAGGTTCTTGCCTCTATTGTGGCTATCCAGGATACTTCTGGGCTTTGTATCCCAAACACCCAGTTAAAGAGGATACCTGTCAGCAGGAAGGGGAGTTCGGATGGGTCAGTTCTCTCAGCAAGCATCTTTCCCCTAACTGTATGATGCTCCCAGCTTCCTTGTTGTGGAGATCTCAGACCCATCAATTTCAGGCATTTATTGACTCAGTGCACACAAGAAAACTCATAGATACTGTATCTCTCTGGCTCAAAAATGGAGAGTTCCAACTCAGGAACTGAAAGAGAATATCGATGTCCAGGAGCTGGATGGTTAGACTCATGGCGCCAGCAAGATCCACTTTTCCACAGAACCTCTCCAACTTGTGCGACAGGGAATCTGGTTGATTTGCCTGAACTGCCCCTGGTGCTTGGCCTTCCCTGGTTATCTCGACACAATCCACGGATTGATTGGTCCCTAAAGTCGCTCCAAGAATGGAGGTCAGCACGTCTGTCTACCTGTATGGATCCAGCTCATGCTCTGCTCCTGTCCATGAATCTCCTCTAGTGCAACTGCTGGTTGACATACTCTAGTTGAATATGCTGACCTTCTTGAGGACTTCAGCAAAAGGAAAGCCACCTCCCTGCCTCCACACTGGCCATAAGACTGCACGATTGAGCTCTCACCCAGTACTAGTCTTGCCCATGGCCGGCTCTTATCCCTCTCCTGCCCTTAATGGTGGCCATGGAAGAGTACATGAAGGGGGCATTGGCCGTCAGGTTTATCTGTCCAACTTCGTCAGCAGGGTCAGGTTTCTTTTGTGAGCAAGAAGGGTGGCAAGCTCTGTCCCTGTATTGATTACCAGACCCTCAACAACATCATGGTGAAGAATCAGTACCCTCCGCCCCTGCTTACATCTGCATTTTAACATATTCAGGGAGCAACCATATATTCCAAGGTGGGTCTGCTCAATGCTTATAATCTTGTTCATATCCGAGAAGAGGGACAAGTGGAAGACAACATTCAACAACACCTCTGGCTACTATGAGTACCTCATAATGCCATTTGGTCCGGCCCTGGTAAATGATATGCTGAGGGACATGTTCAATCTGTTTGTTTTTGTGTATTTAGATGACATTCTGATCTATTCCTGCTCTCACCAGGAACACACCCAGCATGCCTGGAGGGATCTTAAACAACTCCTCGAGAATAACCTTTACACCAAGTCAGAGAAGTGTGAGTTCCATAAAGAACAGGTGTCGCTTTCGGGCTATATCCTGAACCCTTCCAGTGTTCAAATGGACCCATGGAAAAATCAGGCAGTCACAGAGTGACCCAAACCATCTGTGGTGCAGCACTTCATGGTGTTCGTTTCATCAGAAATTTTAGTTCTATTACAGCCCCTATAAATGCACTTATGAAGAAAACATCTGCAGGATCCCGTTGGACAAATCTGTAATTTTTAGTCATATTCCATCACGTATGGAGTCATTCAAAAGATGAGAAAACTATGACACTAAGAGTACAACAGTGAAAAAGGTAAAGAATCTCTTATTTATTCTGTACACAGGCAAGATGCATGCATTCTTTGTTTCCAAAATCTTCCACTGCCCTTTCCTTTCACTGTTGAATGTTGACCAGTTCTGACCAAGCTCCTCTTTTTCTACATTTCCCTACATCTTTCACATCTAGCAAAGCAGTGGACTGTGTAGGGAAAATAAATCAGTGAGAGTCAGACATAGGACTGCAAAATGAGATAAAGTTGATGATTCTGCTAAATGCTCCGATGAAGGGTCTCTGCCCAAAACATCCACTCTTTATTCCTTTCCATAGACTAGAACTAGAGGTCATAGGTTAAAGGTGAAAGGTGAACTGTTTCGGGGGAACACGAGGGGGATCTTTGTCACTCAGTAGATGGTGAGAATGTGGAACGAGTTGTCATCGGAATTGGTGGATCTGGGTTCAATTTCAACATTGGAGAGAAATTTGGATGTGTACACTTATGGGAAGGGTATGGAGGGTTAGGCAGATTAATAATGCAACATGGACTAGATGGACTGAATGGCCTCTTTCTATACTGTAATGTCCTATGACTGGATGACTCTAGACTTGATTCCTGATCTGCTGAGCTTCTGCAGTATGTTGTACGTATAACTCCACACACTTTCTATATGCATATTGTGCTACCCCCACCCACTTCCTATAGTTTGGATGTGTTACTCCACACACTGGTCATAATCTCCACAGATGCTGCCTGAGCTGCACGAGTTCCTCTTGCATTTTGTGTGTGTTGCGCTTGAAATGTCCGCTCATCAGAACAGGAAGACTGAGATGACAAGTGTACCTCCAGTTGCTAGAACCCCACGGAGTGTAATAGTTGAGCGAACAAGTTCAAATTTATTGTCATTGCACCGTATACATGTATACCAGCAAATGAAATAACCTTTCCCTAGACCAAGGTGCACAACGACACATATAACTCATACACAAATAAATTAACAAATTATAAAATATATCCCACAAGGTTGACATTTAGTATAAGGTGCATTTGCATCTCAAGTATATTGCTACTGGTGCTTCATACGTGATGAGACCTGAGTAGTATCAGGGAATTCTGTAGTCTCACGGATTGGGGGAGGAAGTTGTTTCCATCCTAACAGTCCTTGTACTAATGCTACGGTACCTCCTGCCTGATGGTAGAGGGTAAAAGAGACTATTGGATGGATGGGAGGGATCACTGACAATGCTAAGGGCCCCACGTATGCAGTACTCCTGATAAATATCTCTGATGTATATAGTGCATCAGCGGAATGGGGGCACCAAGATTTTCCATACCACTCCCTCATTTCTCTTTCTCAGCCTCCTACACTGATTCAACAAAGCCTAATGCAACTCCAAGGAACATTACATCACCTCCCACTTGTACACATCTGAGTCTTTGGGATCAATACCAAATTTCAGATAACCAGCTTTCCTGTTTACATCAGACCTCATTGGTCCTGATGTATGGTCATATATGTGTACATCGTGATTCTTTTGATGTCCCCTCTATAGCAGACCTTTCCTCTGTTTCCATTATTGCTCGACTTCTATACAGCTTATTTTTTAATCTTTCCAATTTTGATGAAAGGTCACCAACCTGGCACATTCACTTTGTTTTGATCTTCACAGATGCTGCCCGACCTGCTGAGTAGTTCAAGTTCCTTTTTTTTTGAAGAATACGTCTCACAACGCTCTGAACACATTTTCAGTGTTGCAGCCTGGGGTCATCAGGTGTTCGGCTCTTGCAACATCAGACACCCTCACCCAGGCAACCCAGCCGTGGTTGATCAAGCCACGACTTGTGTTCAGGTAGCATGTGCTGCACATCCCCCTGGACTTGCTCTCTTTATCCAGAGCCATGTTGAGGCTTTCTCTGCTGCCTCAGAGATGTTGCTGATGGCTCTCTGCCCCCTTGAACCTGCGATACGCAATGCGCTGAGGGCTCTGTGAAGAGACTGTCCAGTGAAGCCCCAGGAGCCCACTTCAGTAGGCATGCATTTTGTCTTCCATCCCTACCTCCGACAGTTCCTCATATCTGGCAAGCTTCTTCTCGTGGACCTGCTCCAGACGCTTCTCCCACGGCACTGTCAGCTCCAGCAAAGTGATGTGTTTTGCTGCCTCTGAGACCAGGGAAATGCCTGGTCTTAAGGTGGTCTTGACGATGTTCTGTGGGAACTTCAGTTGTTTCTTCAGATCAATCATGAGCTGCCGGAGTGCCAGAATCCCTGTGGGTGGCTTTACTCTTGCTCTCTAGTTCAGGATCTGCTCCGAAATTCCTCTCCTACAGCACAACAGACACCCTGGCGAATCAACCTTCCCCCAGGATTGAGCTCGCTTGCTGTTAGCAATTCTTACGGAGATTGCTTCCGCAATGCTCCTCAATACCTGGTGACATCTCCAGTGGTATCGGCCCTCTCTAAGAGCTTTCACGCAGCAGCTCAGGATGTGCTCCGAAGTTCCTCTCCCAGAACACAACAGACGCTCTGGGGAATCAACCTTCCTCCAGCTACGGAGGTTGGATGGGCTGGGCAAGATGTCATACACCACCTGGACAAGGAAATGAATTTAGTGTAGCTCTGTTCGCCAGAGATCAGCCTGTGTCACTCTCCTTTCCATGGCCTGCTCAAGTTTAATTGATATTCAAACATACACACTTATACAGCTCAACGAAACATCATTCCTTCAGAGCCGAGGTGCAAAACACAGTACCAACAGTCACACACACAGTACCAAAGTCACATACGCAGTACCAACAGTCACACACACAGCACCAACAGTCACACACGCAGTACCAACAGTCACATATGCAGTACCAACAGTCACACACGCAGTACCAACAGTCACATACGCAGTACCAACAGTCACATACAGTACCAACAGTCACACACACAGTACCAACAGTCACATACAGCACCAGGCACATATAGTTTCTATAGCACATATAGTCACAAAAATAACATTAGCACACTAAATAATCTTCCAGTACGATGGCAGTGTGTTCGATCTCAGCAGCTTCTACGGGGTCAACCAAAGGTGTTGCCGTCCTTTTTTAATCATGCATTTTACAATCGCAGACCCTGTTGGGTATTAAGGACTTAAAGTACTGCAGGTCTACATAATTATCATGTTGGCGGAGAAACTAAAGAGCTGGACTCGGTGCGAATCGTGCTCCTGCCTACGTCAGAGAGGCGTTGGAAGAGCCAGCGCACAAAGGTGGTGTGCGCTCTAACAGCAGGTGACCATCTTAGTCACTTTTCTTGTGATCCCAAGACTCTGTTGGACATTGTTAATGTAGAATGCTGCAAGTCCGATCTCCCGATTTATTGGTGGATGGTGGGAGAGCTGCGGGGCCTCAGTCATAGCAAGGACTAGGCTTGAAGCCAAGATGTTTCCTGTTTACAGCTGCCCAGGAGAGAGGTGTCGGAGTCTGTGCATTCCACCGGCGGTGGCGTGGAGTGGCCTCCATGCTGAAGTTGGTGCTGCCCCCCGGTATTCACTCAGCAGAAGACATTGTGGTTGACTGCAGATTTCTGCAAGATTCAGGGACTTGAACTATATATTTTTTGTGTGGCTGTATTTTACTGATATCTTATACGTGCCTTGTGCTGTGTATGACGGTGGTAATGTGTTTTGCCCCTTGGCCCCAGAGTAACGCTGTTTCATTTGGCTGTATTCATGGGTATTCATGTATGGTTGAAAGACAATTACACTTTAACTATTCAAACTACTTGAAAATAATCTTATGTCCTTGACTGATGGCCTGAAGATTGAAGATTTCCAGTTACCTATTTCAGATGCACAGCATCTGCAATTTTTTGCTTTTCAAATTGTTTTATGTTGTCTAAAGGTGGTGCCACCGAAAATGCAATACTGCACTAAAATGTTTAGCCTGCTCTGAAAAGTCAGCCTCAGTTGTGTGACTGGGTCTCCAGCAAGCCCTGTACTGTACCTCCTGACTCACATGTCTCTACGCAGGTTTAAATCCCCCCATAGGTTTGAGCCTTGTTCACAGAGCTCACAGTACAGGCACCGGGACTGGGCACGCAACTGCAGCTGGTAAATATGCCATGTGGACAATAATCCGGTTGAACAATAAGTCACGTTTGTGTGGCTGAATATGAGTTATGTTGTGTTCCACCACTGAGCATATCTACATGAAATCCTGTTGCAAGAAAGCAGCATCCATCATCAGGGACCCCCACCACACAGAAAATGCTCTCTTCTCGCTGCTGCCATCAGGAAAAAGATACAGGAGCCTCAGAACTCACCATCAGGTTCAGGAACAGTTATTTCCCCTCAACCATCAGGCACTTAAACCAAAGGAATAAATTCACTCAACTTCACTTGCCCGATCATTGAAATGTTCACACAAGTTCACTCACCACAACACTGAACATAACCTATGGACTCACTTTCACGGACTCTGCATCTCGTGTTCTTGATATTTAATGATTATTTATTTATTATCTTTTTAAGTTTCTTTTTGTATTTGTAGTTTTTTTTTACACAACGCCCAAGTTGATGCAGGTTTTCATTGATTCTGTTATGGTTATTATTCTACAGATTTATTGAGTATGTCTGCAAGAAAATAAATCTCAGGGTTGCACCTGGTGACATACATGTACTTTGATAACAAATTTACTTTTAACTTTGATTTCTCCAACTTCCAGTAATTTTTCCCCTCCTCCTTCTCTCTACTTCATTTACCCACTCTGGCTTCTTACCTCTTCTCCTCACTTGCCTATCACCTGCCCTGGTGGTGCTCCTCCTTCCCTTTCTCCCATGATCCACTCTCTTTTCCAATCAGATTCCTTATCCTCCATCCCTTAAGTCTTTCCTACCTATCGCCTCCCAGCTGCATCCTTCATTTTGCATTCCCCCCTCCCCACCTGGCTTCCCCATCACTTTCTCACTTGTCCTCCTTCCTCTCCTACCGCCTTCTTATTCTGGCATCTTCCCCCTTCCTTTTTAGTCCTGATGAAGGGCCTTGGCCCGAAACACTGACAATTTATTCCTCTCCATAGACGCTGCCTGACCTGCGGAGTTCCTCCAGCATTTTGTGTGTGTTGCTCTGGACCTCCAGCATCTGCAGTACATGATCTCAGAGCCAAGCTTTGGTGAACACACAGTTAAGTTTTTACACATCCAGCTGCAGAACAAGAAGGAAGTAAGACTACAGAAATGACTAACAGACATACGTACAACATTACGTCTTCTGAAGTAATTGAAATTGTCAAGTTTGTGACAAGGTTTACACAATTAAAATACTAAGAAAACATTTTGTTGTATATTTCCTCTCAGTTATGTGGCTTTGGGAATATCACTGACTTCAGAGAGTTCACAGAGAATGTCGTAAATAACTTGGCAACAATTTGTAAACTTTAGGGGTGCAAATCAAACATCCCGACAATCTTGACCCCAGACTGTTTGCATTTTCGAGTTTCTCACAAGACAGTCTAATTCCTACTTCCTCTATTAGAGATTTAAATAGCCAAGAGGATTTGTCATCAGAGGACAATTGATATAGATAATAACATTGTGAAATGCTCCAGACGAATAATAGTTCACTTCCAATGAAGAGAACAGTATGTGTAAATGCCATCTTGCTGCCAGCAGTCAATGAAGACAGTGCAATTCTGTTTTGAAAATCATAGAATTGAAGATACTAGAAATCTGAAATAAAAACCACACTCAAAACTCCTGGAAACACTCAGCAGCAGGCAGTATCTGCAAGGAGTGAAAACCCTTCTTCAGAAATGGAGAAGTGAGAGCATCGACTGTACCTCTTCCTAGAGATGCTGCCTGGCCTGCCGCGTTCACCAGCAACTTTGATGTGTGTTGCTTGAATTTCCAGCACCTGCAGAATTCCTCGTGTTTTTGTTTTAAATTGCAGAGATATGCCAAAGAGAATACCACTCCAGCTACAGTTATCCTGCTGATAAGCTACTGGTGATTGAGAGGCTAGTGAGGAAGCTGAGAGACAGAGAGAGAAATGGAGAGAAGGGTGAAAGAGAGATAGGAATGCATGTGTGTGAGAGGGAGAGAGAGAGAGAGAGATTGAGGAGTGAGAGAGAGAGAGACAGATTGAGGAGAGAGAGAAAGGAGAGAGAGAGAGAGATTGAGGAGAGAGAGAAAGGAGTGAGAGAGAGAGAGAGAGAGAGAGAAGTGAGCGATAGAGGGAGAGATAGGGAGAGACAGAGAGAGACTGATAGAGAGCGATAGAGAGATATAGAGAGAGAGATAGAATGTCAGATAGAGAGAGAGATAGAGAGACAGAGAGAGATAGGGAGGTAGAGAGAGAGAGAGAATAAACAAGCTGCACATGTGTTTTGCAAAAATGTGCAGAGGGTCAGATTGAACAGAGGGAACATTTGTCTCACCAACAAGCAGTTCCAAAACAGAGAGTGTTGGTGACCTGAAATTGCTACATTCAATATGGGAGTCGAGAAGACTGCAACGACTAAGTCCAATAAAGAGGTGCTGGAACACAAGCTCATATCAGGCCTCACTAACAGCTGGTGTGACTTTGAGAATCCCAGTTTTTTCCATTTCCTTTATTCATTTTAGGCTAGCCTATCAAAACGTAGCATATTCCACTCACCAAGGACCAAACCCAAACCAACATCAAACCCACTAATAAGGCTAGTGTTACAGTGGCTTAGCAAACAGGCCTCTATCTCACAGATATAATGGTTCCTGCTGATGCTGGAAATCCAGAGCAACACACACAAAATGGTGGTGGAACTCAGCAGGCCTCCATCTCACAGAGGCCAAATGTCAGCTCTTGAATCCATTTTTAACACCTCTCTCACCAACCACTGAACGTTAGACCAGGCAGGCAGGCTCATCTTACTTCAGAAGATCTTCCCTCTGCAGCCTTCATCTATATGGTTTCCAAGCATTACACCGCTCACTGCTACCAGTTTTCCCAGGCCCCACAACCAGAACTCTCAGGGCAACCATGAGTACAGCACAGTATGGGCCCTTCAGCTCACAGTGTTGTGCCGTTCTATATAAACCTTCTCCACGATCAATCTAACCCTTCCTTCTTTCACAGCCCCTAAGCCTCCATTTTAAAGAGATTAATTAGCTTTATTTGTCACAACTACATCAAAATGTACAGTGAAAAACACCGTTTTGTGTCAATGACTAACACAGTCCAAGGATATGCTTGGAGCAGTGCACAAATTTCACCATGCTTCTGCCAACAACATAGCATGCCAACAACTTAGTAACCCTAAACCATGCATCTTTGGAATGTGAGAGAAAACCAGAGCCCCTGGAGAAAGCCCACGCAGTTCATGGGTAGCATGCACAAACTCCTTCGGACAGCAGTGTGAATTGAACCCTGATCTTCCGATTGCTGGTGCCAGAAAGCATTATGACAACTGCTATGCTACTGTGTCACCCTTTACCTATTAACTTCATTAATTTTATCTACTGATGACCCTGGGATGGATTTCTAAATCTCCCATTGAACTTGAACTGGTCCTCTGGCTTGATGTTCATGGTAGAATATGGAACATGACAGGCCATGAAGCTACAGATGATAGTAGAATATAATTTTACTGTTCCAGTGCTTGGCTGTTAGATTACATCAATCTTAAACCATTTAGTTTGGAAATATTGCTGCTGCCCTCCAGTGTTCGTTTGGCAGAAGTCAGGTTGTATTGGCTTCAACTGCAGACTGCTGCAGCATTCATGGACTTGGGGACTTGGACTATATAATTGTGTGTGACTGTATTTTACAGATATCTTATATGTGCTTGCTAGACTTATATGTGCTATATGTTCCTCATGCTATGTATGACTGCTGGTATTGTATTTTGCACCTTGTCCTGGAGTAATGTTGTTTCCTTTGGTAGTATACATGAATATTCATGTACGGGGAATGACAAGTAAACTTGAACTTGAACAACAAACACAATGTGGAATGGCTTTGATTTTGCCTTTTTGCTGTTTGTGCGATTTGTCCTTTTTTTGGTTGTGTGACGGGTTTTGACATTCTCTTTGAATGGGTTCCATGGTGTTTCCTTGTTTCTTAGCTGCCTGTGGGAGGACAAATCCCGGAGGTGTATACCATAAACATACTTAAATAATAATGTACTTTCAACTTTGAATCTTCGATATCTTTCTGCATATATAACCGTCTTTCTGTATATACATCCTTGAGGTCAGACTCCAGCCTACCCGCCATCAAGAACATAGAGTATATATATCTATAAAGGTGCTGGAAAAGGGGAGGTAACATCATGAAGGATCCCACTTATTCTGCTCATGGACTGTCTGTCCCGCTCCCATCAGGGAGGAGGCTACATAGCATCTACGCCAAGACCACCAGACTCAAAACCAGTTACTTTCCCCAAGCAGTGAGGCTGGTCAACAACTCGATTATTCCCTGCTAGTCACCTTATGTATAGCTAGTGTCACTTTATGAACATACAATCCATCTATGTATATAAGCTAGCTTAAGTATTTTTATTTATAGTGTGTGTGTCTTTTTCAATGTTGTGTTCTTTTTCTTTGGTGCTTTTTCTTGTGTTGCATCTTTGGGGCACTTCAGACTGTGACACCGAAACAGTGAGCTTATTTTTGATTCCCCTCTCACCCTGGAAGGACTGATACCTCTCTCTCCCTTGTTAGTGAGAGAGGGAGAGCCTGCAGCATGTCAAACTGTCAAGTGAACAATGGTTTTTGATGGACTGCAGATGATGGTCTCTTTGAGGGCTTGCTATTGCTTGCTTGGTGGGTGGTGGGCGTTGGGGGGGGGAGGGTTGATGCTTTTGCCGCTGCTTGTGCGAGGGGGGAGGATGGCTTTGGGGTTCTGACATGTTTTCTCCTGTCATTCATTCCTTGGTGTTTTTCTTCTGTTTTGAGGATGAATTTCAGGTTGCATATTGTATACATTCTCTGATATTAAATAGAATCATTGAAAGTCGGGTTTATACTATATTATGATTATCCTGCAGTTGCCCCATGGCTCTCTTGTGGTTAAGTGTCGCACTGACAGTTAGACCGTTGAAAATGAAATCAGAATGATTTCTCCAACCCAGTCTGGAAGGCCCTCTGAGCTCAACCAGAGAGTCAATGGTGGGCTTTTGAGCTGCTGGACCTGACTGTTTAATTCCTAGGGCAGACTGTTTAATTGTTATTTTCTTTGCACTTCAACAATTAATTATCTGCATGTACTTTACGCAGTTCTTATATGCATGTAAGTGTTTAATATGCCTCTAGCAACTTGATCCACAAACCCCTCAGTTAATGGTAGGGGTCCATGGCATAAAAAAGTTTGGAAACCCCTGACTGAGTGGCCGAACAAAGTATAATTCTAAAATGCTCTGGACACATTTTTGCTCCGCGTTATTTGAATAAGTGCCTTCTCATTGAGTGACTCTTATCTACAAATTTGAATGGAATTTTCCTTACCTCTGTATAAAAATAGATCAACACATAGCAGTACCATTTTCTTAGCAACTTAACAACTTTGCTACCAGCTTCTGTTCCTGTTTCCATTGTTCTATCAATGCCTAAACTTGGGGTGGCACACTAACGTAATGGTTAGCACGACACTTTATAGTTCCAGGAACCTGGGTTCAATTCCTGCAGCTCCCTGTTAGGAGCTTGTACTTCTCCCTGTGACCGCGTGGGCTTCCTCCGAGGGCTTCAGTTTCCTCCCCACAGCCCAAAGATGTACCAGTTAATTGTCATTGTGGATTGTCCTGTATTAGGATTAAATCGAGGGTTACTGGGAGGTGTAGTTTGAGGACTGGAAGAGCCTATTCCGCAATGCATGTCTGTGAATAAATAGAATGAAATGACAGTGAAGCATCAAGATTTGAGTCTCTTTCCTGACTTCTGAAAGAACCTTAGATTAAAACACCAGAATCCATCAAAGCCAACCTTGCCCAAAGTTTGTGTTTGGTAAATTTTGGCTCAAGTCCCCAAATGCTAAAATCAAAAATACATGTTAAATGTTTACTGAACTTACAGATGCTGCAGAATAAAACTGGAAGCAGGAATGTTACTGAACAAGTTTAATACTATTTGACCAAACTCCAGGGACTTTCTTAAGTTGCAATAGATCACATAAAACAAATCTTATAGTCAAAACACTACTAGAGACGGCAGTGTTGTCTGTGGGAGCTCTGTCAACTATGCTGCTGAGGCTTTATGAGCATTAGTCAGGCTGCTCTTGAAGTATAATGAGCAGTTTAGGGCCCCTTATCTAAGATGTGCTGGCATTGGAGAGCATCCAGATGAGTTTCATGAGAGTGATTCCCGAATGAAATAATAGTTACTATATGAGGACTGTTTGATGGCTCTGGGCTTGTACTTGTTACAGCATAGAAAAATGAGGGGGGATTCAATGAAACCTGTCAAATATTGAAAAATCTGGATAGAGTGGATATAGCGAGGATGTTTCCTGTAGTGGGCGAGTCTGGGCCTCAGAATAGAGGAATGTCCATTTAAAGAAGAGATGAGGAGGAATTTCTTTAGTCAGAGGGTGGTGAATCTGTGGAATTCATTGCCATGGATGGCCATGGAGGCCAAGTCACTACGTATATTTAAAGAAGAGTTTGATAGGTTCTTGATTAGTCAGGGAGTCAAAAGTTATAGGGAGAAGGCAAGAGAATGTGGTTGGGAGGGATAATAAATCAGCCATGATGGGATGGCAGAACTGAGTCGATAGGCTGAATGGCCTAATTCTGCACTTATGGTCACGACACTGGCCTAGGCCAATGTTCAGGAGTGGGATACTTTGATGTTTAGGATGAGCAGGTTGTACTTCAGGAATGTATGTGGTGATGCTAGCGGTCTGCCCTCATCATATCATTAGGTTGTGTTGGTTGTTAACACAAATGATGCATTTCACTGTATGCTTCGATGTACATGTGATAAATAAATGAATCTAAATCTGAATCAGCACCTGCAGCTGAAGAATCCTTCTTGAGGAAGTCCAAGAAAATTGGAGCTGCTTTTATGCCGTCCATAAAGACCTCCAGGGGTTTATTGGGAAGGCATTTGTCCAAAGACCAGCTGTCTACAAAGCATATTGGTAAAACTACTGCTGGCAACGTCAGCTTCATTTAGGTAAATAACTCCAACACAATAGGCCAGATGTAGGTGAATGGAAGGATTGAGCTGCGACGTTTACATAGTATGGGCTGTCTAGAAAAGAGTTGGGGAAGAAAAGAGGGACTAAATCATCTGTTTTGGAAGAATATTAAACAATGTAAATTCATTTTTCAAGGCAGGCTTGCATTTTATTTTGCCTGAGGGAAACGCTAAATTCTTATAAATCTAAATCAATGACTTACATTTCACTCCTAAGACAAAACACAGCAGATTTTTACATTTTTGCATATTTAAGAACTAACAAGTTGCAATGAGTTTCTGAACTGAACAGGAAGTATTGCAAAGCTGGTGTGGTGAGGTGGGTGGACGAATAGAAGAACCATTAATGGTGGGCGTTGACTGAAGCCTTATCTGAATTGCACAGTTTCTAGCCCGAAGGGACACAGTAAAATAGATCTTCCTCTCCTCCAGACTTTATATTTTTCTGAGATGTCAGCATTCTGATGACGTATGACGCTGATATATTTTCATATATTCTGAGATAATAAATTTTATATCGAAAATATATTTTCCATGAGATGTCCAGGGTAAGGAAGCAGGCAGAAAAAAGTCATTGCAGGCATCACTCACCCAGCGAGCTGCTTTTCCCAAAACCTCCCTTTAGGGAAGTGTTCTAGGGCTTATAAAACAAAAACTTCAAGCCGGTTTAAAAGTTTCTTCCCCCACGGAGTTAATCTGATCAACAATTCTAGTTAGCTCCTCCCCAACATCTATTATTCCTCTCACTGCACTGCACTGTGAACACCTGAAATAACTTTGTATAATGCTATTTATACTATAAATATGTACACATAGGTATGCACATTTTTTCCAGACTTACACTTCTAACTTTATTGCATTACATAATTCTCTATCCTGTAAAATTCCTGAATATTTTAAATTTCTATTGCATGTCACATCAATACACCACAGCACATTCCTAAGACCTGTAAATGTATATGGCAAATAAAATAGACATTTTCAACCTCTCACTGCTGTGGCCGGAGGTTCCCACCTGCTTCAAAAAGTCAACAATTACCCCAGTACCTAAGAAGAGCAGTGTGAGCTGCCTTACCGACTATCACCCAGTAGCACTCATATCTACTGTGGTGAAATGCTTTGAGAGATTGGTCATGGCTAGAAAAAACTCCTGCCTCAGCAAGGACCTGGATCCACTGCAACTTGACTATCGCCACAATAAGTCCATGGCAGATGCAATCTCAATGGCTTTTCACACGGCCTTAGATCACCTGGACAATACAAACACCTATGTCAGGATGCTGTTTGTTGACTATACCCTGGTGTTTAACACCATCATTCCCACAGTTCTGATCAATAAGTTATAGAACCTGGTGTCTGTACCTCCCTCTGCAATTGAATCCTTGACTTCCTAACCGAAAACCACAATCTGCGCAGATTGGTGATAATATCTCCTCCTTGCTGACGATCAACACTGGCGCACCTCAGGGGTGGGTGCTTAGCCCACTGCTCTACTCTTTCTATACTCATGACTGTGTGGTTAGGCATAGCTCAAATACCATCTATAAATTTGCTGGTGATACAACCATTGTTGGTAGAATTGCAGATGGTGATGGGGGGGTGTACAGGAGTGAGATATGCCAACTAGTGGAATGGTGCCGCAGCAACAATCTGGCACTCAATGTCAGTGAGACAAAAGAGCTGATTGTGGACTTCAGGAAGAGTAAGACGAAGGAACACATACCAATCCTCATAGAGGGATCAGAAGTGGAGAGAGTGAGCAGTTTCAAGTTCCTGGGTGTCAAGATCTCTGAGGTTCTAACCTGGTCCCAACATATTGACATCAAATTTGCTGGTGAACGCAGCAGGCCAGGCAGCATCTCTAGGAAGAGGTACAGTCAACGTTTCGGGCCCAGACCCTTCATCAGAACCAAGGGTCTCAGCCCGAAACATTGACTGTACCTCTTCCTAGAGATGCTGCCTGGCCTGCTGCGTTCACCAGCAAATTTGATGTGTGTTGCTTGAATTTTCAGCATCTGCAGAATTCCTCGTGTTTACCCAACATACTGACGTTGCTGAAAGAAGGCAAGACAGCGGCTACATTTCATTAGGAGTTTGAAGAGATTGGGCTTGTCAACTAGAATACTCAAGTACCGTGGAAAGCATCCTGACAGGCTGCATAATTGTCTCTTACGGGGGCGGGGGGGTGCTACTGAACAGGACCGAAAGAAGCTACAGAATGTCCTAAAAATAGTCAGCTCCATCTTGGGTAGTAGCCTCTATGGCACCCAAGACATCTTCAGGGAG
Organism: Mobula birostris; assembly: GCF_030028105.1. Classification (NCBI taxonomy): domain Eukaryota; kingdom Metazoa; phylum Chordata; class Chondrichthyes; order Myliobatiformes; family Myliobatidae; genus Mobula; species Mobula birostris. Next base: position 6,077,751 of record NC_092386.1, read on the forward strand.
CGGTGCCTCAGAAAGGCGATGCCGATTGTTAGGAACCCCCAGCACCCAGGGCATGCCCTTTTCTCACTGTTGCCATCAGGTAGGAGGTACAGAAGCCTGAAGGCACACACTCAGCGATTCAGGAACAGCTTCTTCCCCTCTGTCATCCGATTCCTACATGGACATTCAATCCATGAACACTACCTCACTTTTTTAAATATATATTATTTCTGTTTTTGACTATTTTTAATCTGTTCAGTATACATATATACTTACTGTAATTTATTTATTTTTCCTTTCTATATTATCATGTATTGCATCGTACTGCTGCTGCTAAGTTAACAAATTCATGACACATGCCGGTGACATTAAACCTGATTCTGATTCTAGCTTTCTGCCCACCCATGAGTTGAAACATTCCACCATGAATCAACATGCTTTTACCTGCAAACATCCTAAGTTCTGAACTTCTTTCCCCCGTAGCGGTTAGCATAATGCTTTACAGCACAGTGACCAGGGTTCAATTCTCACCACTGTCTGTAAGGAATTTATACAACCTTTGCATGACTGCATGGGCTTCCTCTGGGTCCTTCCCACATTCCAAAGACGTACAGGTTAGAGTTAATAAGTTGTGGGCATGTTGTGTTGGCTCAGGCTGTGCTTAGCACATCTTTGGACTGTGTTGGTCATTGACACAAGCAACACATTTCACTGTATGTTTCAATGTACATGCGACAAATAAAATCAATCTCTAAAATCCCTCTGACTCTCTTTTCTGGTAGCTCAAAGTTTAAAGTGAATTTATTATCACAGTACATACATGTCACCATATACCACCTTGAGATGAATTTTCTTGCAGACTTTTAGAGGAAAATAAATACAGTAGAATTTATGAAAAACTAAAAATAACAATGATTGACAAACAACCAATGTTCAGAAGATGACAAATCGTGAAAATATTAAAAAGAGGAAATATCAAACGCAAAAGATTCTGCAGATGCTGGAAAACCAGAACAGCAAACATAAAATGCTGGAGGAATTCAGCAGGTCAGGCAGTATCTAAAGAAATGAAAAAACTGTCAACATTTAGGGTCACATATGATACTTATTTATGACATAGAAACACAGAAAACCTACAGCACAATACAGGCCCTTCGGTTCACAATGCTGTGTCGAGCATGTACTTACTTTAGAAATTACCTAGGGTTACCCATAGCCCTCTATTTTTCTAAGCTCCATGTGCCTATCCTGGAGTCTCCTAAAAGACCCTATCATATCCGCCTCCACCACCGTTGCCGGCAGCCCATTCCACGCACTCACCACTCTGCGTTAAAATCTTACCCCTGGCATCTCCTCTGTACCGACTTCCAAGCACCTTAAAACTGTGCCCTCTCGTGCTAGCCATTTCAGCCCTGGGAAAAAGCCTCTGACTATCCACACGATCAATGCCTCTCATCATCTTATACACCTCTATCAGGTCACCTCTCATCCTCCGCCACTGAAACGAGAAAAGGCCAAGTTCACTGAACCTTAACATTAACACTCCTTAAAAGTTAAAACTTTGAAAAACAACTCTAAGTGGCTTGGCATCAACTATTTTTTTACTTATTTGTTGAGACATAGCTCGGAACAGGCCCTTATGGCCCTCCAGCCACACCAGCAGCAACCCACTGGTTTAACCCTCGCCTAACCATGGGATAATTTATAGTGACCAACTAAACTACTAACCGGTACATCTTTGGAATGTGGGAGGAAACGAGCATCCGTAGGAAACCTACATATTCCACGGAGCACATACAGACTCCTTACAGTGGATACCAGAATAGAACTCCTTATTCCAACGCCCTGAGCTGTAATAGCATTGCACTAATTGCTACACTATGAGTTATTCTTAAGTGGCAAGCTGTGTTATAAGGTTTTTGTTAAAGGAAATCAATGGGGAATCCCCTTGAATCAGATAATCACTTCAGAGCATCACATATTTTTAAAACAAACCTAGCCACATTTTTCTATGGGCTGCGCCGAAGTACTAAGCACACAAAGGAATGACAGCAAGACAGTGGGCCCATATCATGAGTTCATATTTATGTTTCTGGCATAAAATATTCAGGTGATCAAAGCATCCAACTGTGGAGATTGTTCAAAGAAACAGTTTCAACTTTACACATTATCAATTTTCAAAGTAAATTTATTATCATATAGTACATACAGTACTTTGCAAATGTCTTAGGCACACACAGTGCCTACAAAAAGTATTCACCCTCCTTGGAAGTTTTCATGCTTTATTGTTTTACGAAATTGAATCACGGGATTTAATTTGGCTTTTTTTTTGACTCTGATCAACAGACAAAAACTTTCGCGTCAAAGCGAAGACAGATCTCTACAAATATAAAACACAAAATAATTGATTGCGTAAGTATTCACCCCCTTCAAGTCAGTATTTAGTAAGTGCATCTTTGGCAGCAATTACAGCCTTGAATCTGCGTGGATAGGTCTCTATCAGCTTTGCACATCTGGACACTGCAATTTTCCCCCATTCTTCTTTACAAGACTACTCAAGCTCTGTCAGATTGCATGAGGATTGTGAGTGAACAGCGTTTTTCAAGTCCAACCACAAATTTTCAAATGGACTGAGGTCTGGACTCTAACTTAGCCACTCCAGAACATTAACTTTGATGAAGGTAGAGCAGTGGATGTAGTGTATATGGATTTCAGTAAGGCATTTGATAAGGTTCCCCATGCAAGGCTCATTCAGAAAGTAAGGAGGCATGGGATCCAAGGAGACCTTGCTTTGTGGATCCAGAATTGCCTCGTCCACAGAAGGCAAAGGCTGGTTGTAGATGGTTCGCATTCTGCATGGAGGTCGGTGACCAGTGGTGTTCCGTAGGGGTCTGTTCTGGGACCCCTCCTCTTTATGATTTTTATAAATGACCTGGATGAGGAAGTAGAAGGGTGGGTTAGTAAGTTTGCTGATGACACAAAGGTTGGGGATGTTGTGGATAGTCTGAAGGGGTGTCAGAGGTGACAGCAGGACATCAATAGGATGCAGAACTGGACTGAGAAGTGGCAGATGGAGTTCAACTCATATAAGTGTGAAGTGGTTCAATTTGGAAGGTCAAGTTTGAAGGCAGAATATAATATTAATGTTAAGAGTCTTGGCAGTGTGGAAGATCAGAGAGATCTTGGGGCCCATGTCCATAGGACACTCAAAGCTGCTGCGCAGGTTGACAGTTTTGTTAAGAAGGCATATGGTGTGTTGGCATTTATCAGCTGTGGGACTGAGTTCAAGAGCCGTGAGGTAATGTTACAGTTAGACCCCACTTGGAGTACTGTGTACAGTTCCGGTCACCTCACTACAGGAAGGATGTGGGTACTCTAGAGAGAGTGCAGAGGAGATTTACAAGGTTGTTGCTTGGATTGGAGAGCATGCCTTATTAGAGAACAGGTTGTGTGAACTTTGCCTTTTCTCCTTGGAGCAATGGAGGATGAGAGGTGACTTGATAGAGGTGTATTAGATGATGAGAGGCATTGACTATGTGGATAGCCAGAGGCTTTTCCAGGATTGAAATGGCTAACACGAGGGGGCATAGTTTTAATGTGCTTGGAAATAGATACAGAGGGGACGTCAGAGGTAAGTTTTTCCACAGAGTGGTGGGTGCGTGGAATGCACTGCCGGCGATGGTGGTGGAGGTGGATACAATGGGGTATTTTAAGAGGCTCTGAGATAGGTACATGGAGCTTAGAAAAATAGAGGGCTATACGGTAGGGAAATTCTAGGTACTTTCTAGAGTAGGTTACATGGTTGGCACAATATTGTGGGCTGAAGGGCCTGTAATATGCTGTAGATATCTATGTCCTATGTTTTTATGCCATTCCTGTGTAGCTTTAATATTGTGCTTGGGGTCGTTGTCTTGCTGGAAAACAAATCTCCCAAGTCACAGTTCTCTTGCAAACTGCATTAGGTTTTCCTCCAGGATTTCCCTGTATGTTGCTGCATTCATTTCACGCTCTCCCTTCACAAGCCTTCCAGGGTCTGCTGCAGTGAAGCATCTCCACAGCATGATGCAGCCACCACCATGCTTAATGGCATGGAGGGTGTGTTTTTGATGATGTGTGGTGTTTGGCTTACACCAAACATAGCGTTTTGTCTGATGGCCAAAAATCTCACCTTTGGCTTCATCAGACTATGGAACCTTTTTCCAGCTGACTTCAGACTCTCGCACATTCCTTTTGACAAACTCTAGCCAAGATTTCATGTGAGATTTTTTAAACACTGGCTTTTTCTTTTTGCCACTCTCCCATAAAGCTGCGGCAGGTGAAGCACCCGGGCAACAGTTGTTGAAGCTTGGAACTCCTCCAGAGTTGTCATAGGCCTCTTGGTGGCCTCCCTCCTTGTCCTTTTCTTAAATGGTCACTCAGTTTCTCAGGATGGCCTGCTCTAGGCCGATTTACAGCTGTACCATATCCTTTTCATTTCTTGATGATTGATTAAACTGCACTCTAAGGGATAGTTAGTGACTTGGAAATTTTTTGTATCCATCTCCTGACTTGTGCTTTTCAATAACCTTTTCATGGTGTTCTTTTGGCTTCATGGTGTAGTTTTTGCCAGGATACTGATTCACCAGCAGTTGGACCTGCCAGATACAGGTACATTTTTACTACAATCAATTGAAACACCTTGACTGCACACAGATCTCCATTTAACTAGTTATGTGATTTCTAAAACCAATTGCCTGCACCAGTGATGATTTGGTGTGTCATTTAAAAGGGGGTGAATACTTATGCAATCAATTATATTGTGTTTTATACTTGTAATTAATTTAGATTATTTGTAGGGATCTGTTTTCACTTTGACACGAAAGAGTCTTTTTCTGTTGATCAATGTCAAAAAAGCCAAATTAAATCTCTGTTAATCAATACTGTAAAACATGAAAACTTCCAAGGGGAGAGGTGATTACTTTTTAGAGGCACTGTATATATAGCTAGGATACCTAAGACTTTCGCACAGTACTGTAATTGTCAATGTGGAGTGGAGAGCGAGTTTGTAGATCTAGTGGGAGCAAAGAATGACGGGAATGGTGAGGGTGGAGCACCACAGGAGGGGTGTGGGACACGTGGCAGAGGAGTAGTGCAAAGGGCATGGGGTGTGGTGTGGGTGCAGACACACCCAGCCCTAAGACACCAAGCAAGGTTTATTGACCCTTGCAGAATGTCACTGGTCCTTCCCGCTCCTTCCCCCCTCCCTTCCTCTGTTCCCAAACATAATTCCTCTTATCACTTTCAGTCCACAATAGAGACCCATATCAGAATCAGGTTTATCATCACTCACATAGGTTATGTTACGAAATTTGTTTCATTTTGCGACAGTAGTACAGTGCAATACACAAAATTATTACAGCACTGTCCACAAGTCATAGGCACCCTAGCTACATATGTCTAAGACTTTGCACAGTACTGTAGATTTCAACATATACCATCCTGGGATTCATTTTCCTGTGGGCATTCACAGTAAATACACAAAACACAATAGAATCAATGAAAGACCGCCCCCAACAGGCCAGACAAATAAGCAACGCGCCAAAGACAACAAACTGTGTAAATAGAGTTATAGAGCACTACAGCACAGAAACAGGCCCTTCAGCCCATCTAGTCCATGATGAACCATGAATTTGCCTAGTCTCATCAACATGCACCTAGACTGTAAGGCTCTAGAACCCTCCCATCCACTTCCCTGCAACACAAAAAGAAAGAAAACTGAAGAAATAATAATAATAAATAAATCAGCAATAAATATTGAGAACGTGAGACGAAGAGACCTAGAAAATGAGTCCACAGGCTTTAGGAACAGTTCAGTGATTGAGCAAGTGAAGTTGAGTGAAGGCAACCCCATTGGTTCAAGAGACTGATGGTTTAATTTAAGTTAATTTTTTTTTAAATCTGTACATCACATCAACCTGTGTGAAACAAACTAAAATATTTTGTGTTTCCATATCAGTGTAAAGTTGAAGGACAGAACTCCACAACTCACGTCCTCAGTATTACTGTTCGATTGGTTTTTGTTTGCACGTTGATTGTCAGGTTTTGTGTGTAGCTTTTCATTGATTCTGTTGTATTTCTTTGTTCAACTTTGAATGCCTGCAAGAAAATGAATCTCAGAGACATATACATCATTTAATAATAAATTTACTTTGAAATTTGAATAATGTTCAAATGCCTAAACACAAGAGATTCTGCAGTTGCTGGAGATCCAGAGCAGCGCACATAAAAAATTGGAGGCACTCCGAAGGTCAGGCAACATCTATGGAGGGAAATAATCAGCGGACGTTTCAGACTGAGACCCTTCATCAGGACTCAAATGCCTGTACGCCTGTGTTGTTCAAATTTCTATTGAACTGTAATGTGCTGCCACCTGCAGGTGACAAAAGATAATGATTTTTTAAAAAATATCAACAGCATGTGCTGTGAAATTTATTGCCAAAGTATACTCCACCTTGTCTACCTTTAAAAGACTAAGCTGTCCTATCTTTGTGGGGAATGGTGAAGCCATCGGGCTTCAGCCCTGGGTCCAAAATGGTGGGGGATAGCCATGTTTCCATGAAGTAAAGTACACAGTAGTCCCTGATGTCATACTGGTACTGCAATCTTGCCCTGAGGTCTTCAATTTTATTTTCTAGAGATCGTACACTCACCAGCAGGACAGTTGGAAGTTGAAGTCTAATGGTTTCAGTTGTACCTGTAGACTGGCTTAACATCTACGCTTCTGTTTTCTTAAAGGGGAACTGCACTTGCAACCCGAGTCTGCCAATTTTGAGGATCAATAGATTTTTTACAATGACATTCATTACTGAAGTATCAATGGCTGTGTCTGCTGATTTCTGCTGTAGTGGTCCTAAACAGGAAGATCTGATCATTCTCATCGGAGCAATACGCAAAGTACTAGTAAATACTTATCAGTGCCATCTAGAATCTGCCATTAATATGTGATCTGCTGACGAAATTTAAAACTAACACAGAAATGGTTAAATCATGGGGGGATAGTTAAAAAGTCATTGACATTCATATGAAGGAAACAATATATTAACATTCACAAACAAGAGAAAATCTGCCGCTGCTGAAAATTTGAGCATCACACAAAATGCTGGAGGAACTCAGCAGGACAGACAGCATCTATGGAAAAAAAAAAGTACAGTCGATGTTTCGGGTCAAAACCCATCTCCAGCCCTGCTGAAGAATTTCGGCCCGAAACGTCGACTGTGCTCTTTTCCTAGATGCTACCTGACCTGCTGAGCTCCTCCAGCATTTTGTGTGTGTTGCTCTGGATTTCCAGTATCTGCAGAATCTCTTTTGATTTATAGTACAGAGAAATCCCAATTACAATTTACCAGCAATTCGGTTCAAACATAAAGTTTAAATTAGAACCGAAAATACCCCAAATCTGTTTTAAATGTTTAAACTCCTGTAGTTTTGGAGATGATGCCCTGCTATTTAACCATGTAGCAACATTCAACCATTCGAGTCCTTAATGATTGCCTGAAAGTACGAGTACCTAATAGACTAAGGACCAAAAGATCTAATGCCAATCTAAGTTATACTTTGTAACCTAAAAAGCTGCTGGACCTATAGTATCTTCAACTTGTAGTAGATCATATCATACTGTGGTGGATACAGCCCAGTCCATCCCAGGCAAGGCCCTCTCCACCATTGAGCACACTTACAAGGAGCACTGCCACAAGAAAGCAGCATCCATCAAGGACCCCCTCCATCTAGACCAGAGCTTTCCAACCTGAGGTCCATGGACCATGTGCTTAATGATATTGGTCCATGGCATAAAAACAGATGGGAACCCCTGACCTAGACCATGCTCCTTCCTCGCTACTACCATCAGGCATGAGGTACAAGAACCTTGGGTCTCACACCATCAGGTTCACGGACAGTTATTACCCTATAATCACCAGGCTCCTGAAGCAGCTTGACTAACTTTACTCACCTCAACACTGAACTGATTCCACAACCAATGGACTCATTTTCAAGGACTCTACAACTCAAGTCCTCAGTATTATTTATTTACTTTATTATTATGTATTATTTGCATGATTTGTTCTCTTCTGATGTTTGTTAGTCTTTGTTATGTATGGATATATATAAGTGCTAATCTTTATTTTCCTGTAAATGCCTGTAAGAAAATGAATCACAAGGTAGTATATGGAGACAGATTATGTACTTTGATTTATTTTGAACTTTGAACTTCATGCTCTGTATATCCTGCTCTGAATCCTGTCAATATATTCATATCCCTTTGAATCTTAAAGGAGCATGCTTTCGAAGCTTCATGCTTTATAAAAGCATGAAGAATGACAAATGGCAAAATCTTTGAAAGAATTGTTCCATCAAATATAATTATGCACAAAACTTGGATGTAAGGTTAGGGTAATCTGGCAAAGAGAATCATTATATTCATGGGTAACTGATGAAATAGGATACCATTATATTTAAAATTACCAAATACTTTGGATATTAATAACTAAGTTTCAAAGATTCTTTTATAACTAAGACATGCTTATACAGGACTGTGCCAAAGTCTTAAGCACATGTATACAGCTGAGATGCCTAAGACTTTCGCACAGTCATTTGATTCCAAACAATTTGTTTATTGCTCATTACAGAATGTCTCTCTGGTGCTTCCTGCTCCCTCCTCTCTCCCTTCTCCTTTTCCCAACCATGATTCCCCTCTCCCTGTCCCCATTTCACTCTCAGTCCGCAATAGAAACCTGTGTGTGTGTGTGTGTGTGTGTGTGTGTGTGTGTGTGTGTGTACACATGTACTTTTACACAGTACTGTATTTTTCTGATGAATGAATTAAAAAAGATTAATTGACTAAAATTCTCACTATTGGTAATTCCTCATGGCTCCATCAATGGAAAGGATTAGGCACCCTCTTTATATTAACATTAACATGTTAACAATAATAATCATTACTGCACAGTGAAAAATCATTCAGAATTCATGGTGTACATGTCTGGGCTTTAACAAAAATAGTGGGAACAATGCAGAAGGCTTTATGACAACCTATCTAACTTCTCTCAAGTTAAGAAGATTTAAGATTGTTCAGTGTCATTTCCTGTACACAGTGTAATGGAAAGTGAAATAATTGTCACTCCAGATCCGATGCAGTGCAAAAAATACACAAAACGTAGACAACTTAACAATAAAAACCACAAAATAAATGCAAAAATATATCTCCCTCTTGGCACTTATCCCTGTGTAACACGCTGTAAGGTTTCACTGCTAATGTAATGGCTTCTCTGTAATGTTCCACTGCTGAGGTAATGGTTTCTCTGTAGCAGCAATGTTTGGGTTATGACTCGAGATAATGGGGCATGCTAGTCAGTGAGCAGGATGTTGTTCTTTCTCATGTGTCTGGGAGCCAGGAATTCGCGGTCTTTTGCCGGGGAGAGATGAGGTAAGAAGACGCGAATGGAGAGAGTTGGTAGACTGCCGGAATGAGTGGACTTAGAGCGAGGGTCCGAGGTCAGCGACGATCGGAGGAGGTCGATGGTGAGCTCCAACATTGCGCAATAGACTGTTTCATGAGAATGGGCCCTTCTTCTTTTTTTTGTTTTCTTTACTAACCATATAGTCAAAGTAAAAATTGTAAAGCTCAATCTTTTAATCGCATATTGTGTACTGTTTGTTATTTCATGGTACTGATTTGTAACAGGGGACACATTGCGCAGCATCCACCCAAACAAGATTTCTTAAGTTTGGCCAGGCTGGGTCTATCACCCCCTATATTAAAGCCGCTAGCCGAAGCGAGAGTTACACCTGCCGGCAGCCCAAGTGCTACACCTGCCTACTCACCTCCTCCCTCGTCTCTATTCACGGCCCCAAACAATTCTTCCAAGTGAGACGACACCACGTGAAAATCTGCTGGAGTTGGCTATTGTGTCCATTGCTCATGATGCAGCCTCCTCTACATGAGTGAGACCCGTCGTAAATTGGAGGACTGCTTTGTCGAGCACCTCCACTCCATCTGCCAAAAGCAGAATTTCCCAGTGGCCAAGCATTTTAATTCTGATTTCCATTCCCATTCCAACATGCCAGTCCATGTAGCTTCCAAAGTGATGGCATGAATATTGAGTTCTCCTTCCAGCAATAAGATTTTCCCTCCCCCTCCATTCTTCTTCTATTCCCCACTTTGGCCTTTTACATCTTCTCACCTGTCTCTCACCTCCTCCTGAGTCCCCTCCTCCTTTCCCTCCCCTTTTGTCCACTTTCCTCTCCTGTCAGATTCCTCCCTCTTCAGCCTTTGACCTTTCCCATCCACTTGGCTTCACCTTTCACCTTCTAGCTATCTTCCTTCACCTCCTCCCACCTTTTTATTTTGGTACCTTCCCCCTTCCTTTCCAATCCCGAAGAAGAGTCTCGTACCAAAACATTGACTGTTTATTCATTTCCAGAGATGTTGCCTGACCTGCTGAGTTCCTCTAGCATTTTGTGTGTATTACTATAAATACATAAAATAGCTCATATACATAAATTGATTGCATGTTTATAAAGTGATTCTAGGCTGTACATAAAGTGGCTGACAGGAAATAATAAAGTAGTGGTGGAGTTAGTGGGTGGAGGTGTTGATCAGCCTTACTGCTTGGGGAAAGTAACTGTTTTTGAGTCTGGTGGTCCTGGTGTGGATGCTACGTAGCCTCCTCCCTGATGGGAGCGGGACAAACTGTCCGTGAGCAGGGTGGGTAGAATGATGTTACTGGCCCTTTTCCAGTACCTTGGCATGCCAGTCTCTGATTAAGGAAAAGTGAGAGAGAATTATGACCAGGTGGCATAATATCAATGGTTATAACTCACCAGCGTCTAAACTTAGGAGGAAAGTAACTAAACCGCAATTTTGTTAGCTGATTCAAGGCAGCCAGTGTAGAACAGGCCTGCTTATCAAAGTTAATTCTTTTGAAGAAATGTCTGAAAAGAATTCTGTGGATATTATTTATATGGAATTTTCGAAAACATTTGGGAAAGTTACTCTTGAAAGATTGTCAGTTGAAGCTAAAATTCATGGAACTGAGACAAATTGAGAGCATTTGGAAGTTAGCTGAGTAACAAGAGGCAGAGAAGAGATAATAACCGGAAACTCAAAACTGGCAAGGAACAAGGTTACAAAGATAAACACCGAATTGATTCTACAACATACAGACTCACTATCAAGGATTCCACAACTCATGTTCTCAGCATTATTTATTTATCACCTGCATTCTGTGTGTGTTGCTTTGGGTTTCCAGCTTCCGCAGATTTTCTTGTGTTTGTTACTTATTTACCTATCTATTTATTCATTCATCAATTCTTTGTTTGTATTTGCAGTTTGTCTTTTGCATATTGGTTGTTTGTCAGTCTTTGTAGGTAGTTTTTTATTGATTCTATCTATATAGTCGTTCTACTGTGAATGCCGACAGGGAAATGGATCTCCAGGTAGTACAAGTTGAGCATCCGATCTGAAATTCCAAAATCTGAAAACCTCCAAAATTAGAAATGTCTTGATCACTGACAGGATGTCATAAATGGAAAATTCCACAAGGCTTTGGGAAGGGTCCCTGGCGATGTGCAGGTCTCTGCACACCACAGACAGTTCTGAGAAGTGACCTCACACGAAATAAACAGAAGCTAATGAAAATTAGTAAAACACTGCACAAAATGAAAAATAAAGATCTCGACATGTATTGAAAGAGTGGATTCACCAGTGTTGGAGTGAACGTATGCTGATCATGAAACAAGCAAAGATCTATTATGATGAACGGAAAACTGAAGGTAGTTGTGAATATTCAGCGGGATGGTTGCAGAAATTTAAGAAAAGGCATGGCATTACATTGTAAAAGATTTGCGGTGATAAAGCATCTGCTGATCATGAAGCAGCAGGGAAATTCACTGACGAGTTTGCCAAGATCGTCGCTGATGAAAATCTAATACACTGAACTGCGGCATCATGTGATGAACAAGTGTAAGACAATGAATGCTTATCGCTAGCACATAAACTCAGAGTCGGAAATGACGGCGAAGCTAGACAGCCTCTGACTGTTCACGAGGGTGGCCGAGGCAGTGATAGCTTACCTTGCTGATGGTTCAATGTACACATTATTGTTTCATTCACAAAATTATTAAAAATACTATATAAAACTACCTTTGGGGTTTATTTTTTAAGCTGTATATGTACTGTAAATGGATTTCCTGTTTCGACTTGGTTTCCATCATCAAGGTATCTCATTATAAAGATGCAAACATTCCAAAATACAAAGAAATCCAAAATCTGAAACACTTCTGGCCCCGAGCATTACGGATAAGCATTACTGTACACTATATAGTGACAAAAGCATTCTTTAAAAATAAACTTACTTTGAACTTTGAAATACAGTGGATAGAGGAAAGAATACATACAATTGTAGATCGGGGTGGCGGGGGAGGTGTAGTTCAAAGAATGAAGGAGCTAGTCAAAATACTTGGAGATGGATCTTTGGGAAATTAATCTTGGAAATACCTCTACAGGCAAGTTATAGAATAGAAGCAGACTTTTTGGCCCAAATGATACATGCTAACCAAGATGTCCATCCAATGTTAGTTCCCATTTGCTCCACACTATCTAAACCATTCCTGTATATGTCTGTGCTGGTTCATGACAAAGGCTTTATCAACCCACTCCATCTTCTGCATTAGTTTGGACATAAGACTAAGGAGCAGAATCAGGCCACTCAGCCCATCAAGTCTGCTCCATCTTTCCATCATGGCTGATTTACTATTTCTCTCAATTCTATTCTCCTGCTTTCTCCCCATAACCTTTGACACCCTGACTAATCAAGAACCTATCAACCTCTGCTTTAAATATACCCAATAACTTGGCCTCCACAGCCATCCATGGCAATGTATTCCACAGATTCACCACTCTCTTGCTTAAGAAATTCCTCTTCATCTCTGTTCTCATGAGACGTCCATTTATGTTGAGGCTGTGACCTCTGGTCCTAAACTCCCCCACTATAGGAAATATCCCCTCCATATCCACTCTTATCTACTGTAGGTCTTTCAATATTCGATAGGTTTCAGTGAGATCTGCCTCATTCTTCTAAACTCCAGCAAGTACAGGCCACAAAGCCATCAACTACTTATATAAATTTAACTGCTTAGTATGTTTCTTAGTGGTCACAATATATATATGCAATTGCTTAGTGTGTCTCCAAGTGGTTACAACTCTTTGCATCATTCTGGAAAGTTCTGGATGCTTTCGTTGGTGTTGTATTATTTGAATAGGGGCTATCTGATTGGCTGACTCTCATCTATGCTTCTTCTCTCGTTTCACTTACTAGACCTCTATCACTGTCCACTTTTCAATTCTTTATTCTATTATTATTTAAAATGATTGTGAAGCATTAAGTTTATGCTTCTTTCTTGACTTCCGAAAAAACCTGGATTATAAATATCGGAATCCAACAGGTGTTATACATGAAATAGCCAAACTGTATGAAAGATTAGATGGGAGTGAATTTCATATTTTGCAAGACATTGTGAAATCTCAATTAACATGGTCCTGAAAGCTTTTTTACCTGAGTTCCAAGGCAGGCGATCATCATGTGCATGAGTAGTTTGGCTGCAAACATGGAAAATCTTGAACAGAGCAGATGAGACAAAATGGAGAGAGAGAAACCTGTGGACACAGACCGTGGGGGACGTTAGAAGGAATGTTATACTAGCCTTTAAACATGTCACTGTAATTGCATCAAGTTCAAATGTATTGTCATTCAACCACACACATGTACTCCACCAAACGAGACAACATTCCTCTGGACCAAGGTGCACTAAACAATACATATAACTTGCACACATAGCACATAAAGTAATATTACCTCAAATAAATTAAGAAATAATAAGGTGCATGTAGGAGACAAGTTAAAAAGCAAACAGTATAAGACTACTGGAGCTTCATACGTGATGAAACCTGGGTGGTGGCAGTGAGTTCAGTAGTCCTACAGCCTGGGGGATGAAGCTGTTTCCTAATTTAACAGTTCTTGTCCTAATTCTATGGTACCTCCTGCCTGGTGGTAGGAGCTCAAAGAGATTGTTGGACGGATAGGAGCGAGCATTGACAATGCTGAGGTCTCTGCATACATGACGTTCCTGATAAATATCTCTAATTGGTGGATAGAAACCCCAATGATCCACTCAGCAAATATCCCATAATTTAAATGTCTCAAAGTCCATTTCAGCCAAAAATATTTTGCTGTTGATTTGAGAAACTTAATGAGTTTATTCAGTAGGCCACTAACGTGGATTTCTTATCTTGAACAAAAATTCAAAGTTACTTTAGCATCAAAGTACATACTTATATGTCACCATATACTACCCGGAGCTTATTTTCTTGCAGGTATAGAGTTGTGTTGACACTGAGGTTCTCTGATGATTAGCTAATAAACCAAGCAGGAGTCACAACAAGATCGGGCTGAAAGTGGGCCGCCAACTCGGTCATAGACCAGGCTGTGAGCTCCTGCAATTGAGAATCATCACTGACAACTCATGCCTGGGTCGGCTCAGCACCCTTCCAATGATGGGGGAGTGCAAGTGCAAGGGATAGGTGTGACATGGTCCAGGCAGAGGTAACAAACAATGAGGATGAAAGACAGGTATCGAAGGCATGGAGCTGGGGTCACAGGATGCCTGGATGAATGGGATCTTCTCAAGTGCAGAGGTTTGGAGACTGCAGCCCTTGTACATTTCTTTCCTCTTGTGGTCCGTGCATGGCACTCTCCCTCACCCATCACAGCTGCACACATGGGGGCTGAGAGAGGACCCTAACTGCAAGCTTTGTGGTCAGCAGGGTTCAATGGCACACATACTGTCAGGATCAAAACAGCTTTGACACAAAAATGATCTAGGTGGCACTACGACAGAGCCCTAATGTCCCTTGCTGACACATTGGGGCGGGAGAGGTGTGAAAAGAGACCAGCTAGCAGAGAGTCAAACAGGGCAGTCATTTTCATCAAGGGGAGGGTTACGCCAGTCATTATCAGAGGTCTAAATCCAATCTGCTGCAAGCTGCCAAATCATGGGAGATGAGCATTGATGTGGGGAGGAAGATGCAGTTCCTGGAGGTGGCTCAAACCACACTTTGACCAGACATCGTACTGTGGTCCACCGAAGACAAGAAAATCATCCTGGTGGAGCTCATAGTACCACGGGAGGAAGGATCCAAGGGGTCCCTGAAGTTCCAGTCCTTAGCCCAGGAGTGCAGGGACAAAGGATGGCAGACGTGGCTATTTCCCATGGAGATTGGCTGTAAAGGGTTCCCAGTGAGGTTGGCATGGAAGTTGCTGACTGCGCTAGGCCTTGAAGAAAAGAGCAAGAACCAAGCAGCTCGCAGGATGGGGGAGGAGGCAGAAAGCGCCTCTCGCTGGATATGGAGCAGGTGACAGGAGATGAGCTGGAAGTCAGGAGCAGATGGGCAGTGACTTGGCCACCACTGTTGACCCACCGGCAGGAGAGTGTAGTGGTTAAGGGTCGAAACACTCTATGAAGGTTGGGTATCACCTGATGGCATCGGCTCCAGCAAAAGACTACGGCTACCTCATCAGGTAACTGTAGAGGGCACCCCTGTGTATGATGCAAATGTAGGACACTAATTTCTTATCTTGAACAAAAGTTCAAAGTTCAAATACATTTATTATCAAAGTACGTACATATATGTCACATGTATTACCCTGCGATTCATTTTCTTGCAGGCATTTACACCGGAACAACTCTGCCATGGACAGTCTCAAGCCCAGCTATGAAAGGAGTAGGGTTAGGTATGGGGCTAGCAACCTCATCCTGTAAAAAACCACTGTTACAGAAACGGCAACAGGAGCTCCAGAGACATCACCCCTGGGAGAGGAAGGCTTTTTGATGAGCTACACCTTGAAAGATTGAGAGACTGCCAAGGACAGAGGAATCTGGTGAGCTGCTTTCAGCGGCCTGTGCCTCAGTAGGGGTGATAGGGTTAAGAAGAAGAAGAATTCCCAGTAGAACTGAGAAATACAATAGAATCAATGAAAAACAAAGAGTAAGAAATAATCAATATGCAGGGAAACTGCAAATTTAAAGCAATAGTTAACTACACTGAGAAGATGAGAACTTGATATCTGAAATCAAAGGACTGAAGGAACAGGGCAGAGACCACTAAGCAGGGATCAAGAAGAAAAATGAACCAAAATGACAAGAGAAATAGTGAAAAATATTGATGGGGTGCGGTTTGCTTACAGAGGAAAATGTTTGGAGAAATAGAGAGAAGAGAGCCAGCAAGGAGTCAGTTCTGAATCTCGAATCTGGATTGAAACTTCAGGGCCAGAATAAAGCAGTGGGATCTGGGACCGAAAGCAGATAATAAATTGAAGTTTCGCTGAATTAAGCGCCGAGCCAGATTAAAAAATTAAGGCGTCGAGGACAAGGGCGAAGGATGAACTGGTGTTCGACTCATTACTCCATGAGGTACCTCAGTGCTGAACTGACTCTGCAGCTGTGGCCTGCAGCCATCAGCCCTCGCGTCAGTGCTGAACCTGGCTCTGTGGCTGTGGGTTCATATTCAGGGGCTCTGCAGTTCATGTTCTGCGTGATATTTGTTCACTTTGCTACTGTTTAAACATTTGTTTATCTTCCCCAGACGTTGGGTGTTTGACAGTCTTTGTTGCGTGCTGTTTTTTTGTAGATTCTATTGTGTTTCTTTGTTTTGTAGCTTCCCGCCAGAAAATGAACTTCAAGTTTGTAAATGGTATACATACTTTGATAATAAATGTACTTTGAACTTTAACACAAGGAAATCTGCAGATGCTGGAATTTCAAGCAGCACACATAAAAAGTGCTGGTGAACGCAGCAGGCCAGGCAGCATCTATAGGAAGAGGTTCAGTCGATGTTTTGGGCCGAGACCCTTCGTCAGGACTAACTGAAAGAAGAGATAGTAGGTGATTTGAAAGTGGGAGGGGGAGGGGGAGATCCAAAATGATAGGAGAAGACAGGAGGGGGAGGGATGGAGCTAAGAGCTGGAAAGTTAATTGGTAAAAGGGATATGAGAGGATCATGGGATGGGAGGCCTAGGGAGAAAGGAAGGGGAAAGGGAGCCCAGAGGATTTCAAATCTCTTACTATCTCTTCTTTCAGTTAGTCCTGATGAAGGGTCTCGGCCCAAAACGTCGAGTGTACCGCTACCTATAGATGCTGCCTGGCCTGCTGTGTTCACCAGCAACTTTTTATCAAATGAATCACTTTTAAACCAGGAGCTGATCCAGCACCACTTTAGACAGGCGACATCCTACCCCGGAGGAAACACCAAGTTAATGACCTTTACCACTACTACTGATACATTACCGTAAGACCACAAGACACAGGAGCAGAATTAGGCCATCTGGCACATTGCATCTCCTCCGTCATTTCAACATGGCTGATTTATTAACTCTCGCAACCCCATTCTCCTGCCTTCTCCCCATAACCTTTGACACCCTCAAGAACCTATCGATCTATGTTTTAAAGATACCAATGATTCGGCCTCCACAGCCAGCATAGCAATGAATACACAGATTCACCAGCCTCTGATTAAAGAATACCAGAATCTGGCTTATTATCACTGACATATGTCACGAAATTTGTTGTTTTATGGCAGCAGTATAGTGCAACACATAAAAAATTACTATGAGCTAAAAATGAATAAATTAATAAAGAGTGCAAAAGTGGAATAGTGAGGTAGTGTTCATGGACCATTCAGAAATCAGATGGCAGAAGGGAATAAGCTGTTCTTGAAATGTTGAGTGTGTGTCTTCATCTTCCATACTGCCTCCCCTTCACTCATCTACAATCCTTTTCCATTTAAATAAAATTCTGTCCTTAGATTCTTCTTATCAAAGTCACAACTTCAGAACTCCCCACATTAAACTACCCACTCATTCATTCTTTTTACACCCAGTTGCAAGATTCAAGATTGTTCAATCTTGTTTCCTGTACACAAGTGGAAAGGAGAACAAAATAATTGATACTCTGGATCTGAGGCAGCACCAAAAACCCACCAAAGATAAAGAACATAATAAATATCAAACCATAAGATAGCTTATCTACTTAGATTTATTGATGTTAAGCTGTACAAATGGTGACTGACAGGAAAAAATAAAGCAGTGGCATTAGTGGGTGGAGGTGTTGATCAGCCTTACTGCTTGGGGGAAAATAACTGATTTTGAGTCTGGTGGTCCTAGCATGGATGCTATGTAGCCTCCTCCCTGATGGTAGTGGGATAAACAGACAGTAAGCAGGGTGGGTGGGATCCTTTATGATGATGATGGCCCTTTTCCTGCATCTTTCAGCAGAGACCCTATATCCTCCTTGCTCTCCAGCCTATCTTCATGTATCTGGCAAGATTGAATATTTTACATACCAACCCCACCAGAAATTAATATAAATCATGAATAACTGAAGACCAAGAACAGATGCTTGGATCATCTATGGTTACATTCTTGAACCTAAAGAGAGCCTTTTAGAGTCAGAGAGAAGTACAGTAGAGAAACAGGGTCTTTGGCCCATTTAGTTCAAGCCAAACTATTATGCCTAGTCTCAAATTTTATACACAAGAAATTCTACAGATGCTGGAAATCCAGTGCAACACACACAAAATTAGATGTACCTAATAAAGTGGTCAACTGTGTACTTTGAAGAATAACCTTCCTTACAGTCCAATCATCTTATGCAATAGGATCATGCACTTTCCCAAATTATGTTCCATTTCCCACCTACCTGAAATACAGATGAATGCGGCTGAGAAGAAGATTTCATTGTAAACGGGAAGTGTCTCTGTTAGGGCAGAGGCCGTGTAGGTGGACATGTGCGAGCAGGCACACTCCACGAAGTTACTCAAGTCATCAACCACTCGACAGAACTGGTTGCTTGATAGCCAACTGTTAAAATAATCAAAGGATTGTTAGAGGTAAACATCTCAAATATTATAGTGAAATGAAAACACAATCAAATGACTTAGTTCCTTCCAGTGGCGAGCCTTGTCTGCTTGACCTTAAGGTGACAAAGCAGACAATAATTTTATTCTATGTTGTTTTTAGATATAAAGCATGGTAACTAACCCCTTGGACTGGCTGGTGGCGCAGTGACATCAGCGCCGGACTGCGGAGCGAAGGTTTCCAAGTTCGAATCCAGTCGGGCCGCTCCCGGGCACGCTTTCTATCCGTGCAAAGTGGTTGAAAAGTGGTTGCCAAGGCTCTGGTAGAGTATGGCACACAAAAAAAAACTAACCCTTCCAGCCCAATGAGCCCACGCTGCCCAATTATAAGATATAGGGGCAGAATAAGGCCATTTGGCCCATCAAGTCTGCTCCACCATTTCATCATGGCTGCTCCATTTTCCCTCTCAGCTCCAATCTCCTGACTTCTCCTCATATCCCTTCATGTCCTGACCAACAGAGAATCTATCAACCTCATGCGACCAATTCACCGACTATCCCGTACATATGAAGCAATATAAACACAAGAGATTCTGTAGATGCTGGGAATCCAGAGCAACACACACAAAATGCTGGAGGAACTCAGCAGATCGGGCAGCATCTATGGAAATGAATAAACAGTTGATGTTTCAGGCCAAGACCATTCATCAGACCATTCTGGAAAGGATTCCAGAATAAAAAGGTGGGAGGAGTAGAAGGAGGATAAGCTGGAAGGTGAAATGAGATAGGGTTTGACTGTTTACTCTTTTCCATAGGTACTGAGTTCCTCCAGCATTTTGTGTGTGTTGCTGCAGGTGATAGGTGAAGCCAGATGGGTGGGGGAGGGAGGAAATTAAGTAACAAGCTGGAAGGTATTAAGTGGAAAAGTAAAGGGCTGGGGAAGAAGGAATTTCATAGGAGAGGAGAGTGGATTGTGGGAGAAAGGGAAGGAGGAGTAGTACCGGGGCAGTGATTGGCAGGTGAGAAGAGTTAGGAGGCCAGAGTAGGGAAATGAAGAGGAGGGGAGGGAAGATAAAATGCTGGAAGTTGGAGAAATCGATGTTCATGCCATTAGGGAAGTAGCATTATGCTTTTTAACTTGTATTGCAATTGCACCTTATTGTGCGTTAATGTATTTGTGGTATTATTACTTTGTGTTATGTGTGAGTTATATGTATTGTGTTGTGCACCTTGGTCCAGAGGAACATTGTTTTTTTTGACGGTATACATGTGCATGGTTGAATGACAATAAACTGAACTTGAACTTGGAATGTGGGAGAAAACTGGAGCACCTGGAGGAAACCTACGCAGTCACAGAGAGAACATACAAACTTCTTGTAGACAGCGGTGGAATGAACGTGAGTCACCAGAGCTGCAAATGTGTTTTGCTACTATCCCGCCCTATGTTTATTACTGGAATGAAAGAAAAGTCAAATGTATCATTCTGTTTGACTGAAAAATGCTCTTCCTGAGCTCAAGATTCAATTTAGACAGCAAGGAAGCACTCGCAACTTTGGAGTTGACTTGAAGTTTGGAACTTGAGTTGTGATTGGCAAACAAGACCATTGCCACACAAGTTGATGGGATGGTCATGAAGACGCACGGTGTGTTGGCCTTCATTAGTATGGGATTGAGTTCAAGAGCTGTTAGGTAACACTGCAGCTCTATGAAGTAATACTGGTTAGACCACACGTGTTCAGTTCTGGCTACCTCACTTTGTTTCCTCTGGGTACTCCAGTTCCCTCCCACATTCCAAAGATGTCTGGCTTAGTAGGATACTTGGTCACATGGGTATAAATGGGTGGTGTGGGCTCACTGAGTTGGAAGGGCCTGTTTCTGTGCTGCATCTTTGAATAAGAGAAAACAAAAATAAAACCAAACAGCTTGGACAGAAAAAGCGTCACTAGGGTTAATGGAGAGGATACCAAAATGGATGGGATGACAAGTGGAGATGCAACAGAGGAAACATGGCAGGGAAGCATGGTTCGGGTCTGTTTGAGAGGCCAGTGAAGTATTCCACTGATGGTGTTGTAAGCAGCAATCTTTTACTGGGACAGGCAGCACCCATATCCCCGAACGATTCTTCCTGCTCTCAGAGACCTGTCCGCTCATGTTTTAATTTAAGTGGCCTCCCAATTACAGACAGATCCCGGTTACATTCATGAGAAATCTCTGTAAACTGATTTTCCCATAAGGCAGAAACAATTGTTTTCATATTATATCCATAAAACCACAAGACAGAGGAGAATAATTAAACCATTCGGCTCATCAACATGTTGCTGTGTGTGCACTCCTATCATCAAGTATTTACTATATTTGAACTAACAATACCCATAGTTCAACTCAGAGAGTGTATACCGTATCCAGTTTGTATATGTCACCATATATTACCTTAAGATTCATTTTCTTTCAGGCATTCCCAGTAGAACAATGAAATACAATATGCAATACAATATACAATATACAAAATACAACATGTCCACAGATCCCTGAAAGTTGCCTCACAGATGGATAGGGTAGTTAAGAAAGCTTATGGGGTGTTAGCTTTCATAAGTCGAGGGATAGCGTTTAAGAGTCGCAATGTAATGATGCAGCTCTATAAAACTCTGGTTAGGCCACACTTGGAGTACTGTGTCCAGTTCTGGTCACCTCACTATAGGAAGGATGCGGAAGCATTGGAAAGGGTACAGAGGAGATTTACCAGGATGCTGCCTGGTTTAGAGAGTATGCATTATGATCAGAGATTAAGGGAGCTAGGGCTTTACTCTTTGGAGAGAAGGAGGATGAGAGGAGACATGATAGAGGTGTACAAGATAATAGGAGGAATAGATAGAGTGGATAGCCAGCGCCTCTTCCCCAGGGCACCACTGCTCAATACAAGAGGACATGGCTTTAAGGTAAGGGGTGGGAAGTTCAAGGGGGATATTAGAGGAAGGTTTTTTACTCAGAGAGTGGTTGGTGCGTGGAATGCACTGCCTGAGTCAGTGGTTGAGGCAGATACACTAATGAAATTTAAGAGACTACTATATGAGACAGCTATATGGAGGAATTTAAGGTGGGTGGTTATATGCGAGGCAGGGTTTGAGGGTCGGCACAACATTGTGGGCCGAAGGGCTAAACTATGCTGTACTATTCTACGTTCTATGTTAAAAACCACACATACTGACAACCAGCCAATGTGCAAAGGAAGGCAAACTGAGGCCTCACTTGGAGTATTGTGAGCAGTTTTGGGCCCCTTATCTAAGAAAGGATGTGCTGGCATTATAAAAGTCCTGTGGAGTGGAGAGGATGTTTTGTATGGTGGGGGAGTCCAGGAGGAGAGGGTAAGACTTGGAATACAAGGGTTCAAAGGAGGTTCACGAAAATGATTCTGGGTTTGAAAGGCTTATCATACGAAGAGTGTTTGACTGCTCTGAGCCAGTACACTCTGGGATTCAGAAGAATGGTGGGGGGAGATCTCACTGAAAGCCATCAAATGGTGAAAGGCATCGATATTGAACGTGAGGGGATGTTTCCTATGGTGGGAGAGTCTAAGACCAGAAGAATAGAGGGACATCCTTTTAGAAGGGAGATGAGGAGGAATTTCTTTATCCAGAGAGTGGTGGATCTGTGGAATTCATTGCCACAGGTGGTTGTGGAAGCCAAGTCACTGAGCATATTTAAGGCAGAGGTTGATAGATTCTTGATTAGTCAGGGCATGAAGGGATACAGAGAGAAAGGAGGAGATTGGGCCTGAGAGGGAAAATAGATCAGCCATGATGAAATGGTAGACCAGACTCGAAGGGCCAAGTGACCTAGTTCTGCTCCTATATTTAATGGTGTTATGGTAATTATTCTATTATGGATTTATTGAGTATGCCCACAAGAAAATGGATTTGACATCTATGTACTTTGATAATAAATTTGCTTTGAAGTTTGGAAGATGTGTGATGGAGAGTGTATTGACTGGTTGCATCACGGCCTGGTATGGAACCACCAACACCTTTTAATAGAAAATCCAACAAAAGATAGTGGATGCTGCCCAGTCCATTATGGCTAAAGTCCTCCCCACCACTGAGCACATCTACATGGGGTGCTGCCACAGGAAAGCAGCATCCATCATCAAGGACCCCCATCATACAGGCCACGCTCTCTTCTTGCTGCTGCCATCAGAAAGAAGGTAAAGAAGCCTCGGGTCCCACACCACCAGGTTCAGGAACAGTTATTACCCCTCAACCATCGGGAGAACTTCACTCACCCCATCACTGAACTGTACTTACAACCTACAGACTCACTTTCAAGATCTCTTCATCTCATGTTCTTGATATTTATTGCTTACTTGTTTGTTTGTTTGTTAATTATTCTTTTATTTTATATTTACAGTTTGTTGTTTTTTGCACATTGGTTGTTTGTCTTGTTGGGTGCAGTCATTCATTGATTCTATTGTACTTGTATACAACGTGTATGCTCACAAGAAAGTGAGTCTCAGGGTTGTATGGTGACATATATATTTGAGTATAAATTTACTTTGAACTTTGGAATAGCAGAGCAGGCCCCATGAGCTGAATAACCTATGTGTTATGGCGTTAAATTCCCTAATGGCAATGTGCAGGTGGAATTGAAGCCAGCAGAAGCTGGAGACCAGTCAACAAGACCGTACAGATTATCCTGCATCAAGCACCACGACACTACTCCTCCTGGGAGTAGGTCAGATAATTAGATTAGATTAGATTAGATTCAACTTTATTGTCATTGTGCCGAGTACAAATACAAAGCCAATGAAATGCAGTTAGCATCTAACCAGAAATGCAAAGAATAGTGTTATTTACAAAATAACAGCGAATAAAAAGTAAGTGCTACAGCACACAAATATAAAAGTACTGAGACAGTACAATATGGCTGCAATACTGCTTACCATGGTGTTGTGAGGTTCAGCAGGGTCACAGCCTCAGGGAGTATAATCAATCATAGAGCAGTACAGTACACAAACAGCCCCTTCAATCCATCTAGTCCATGTCGAATTGTTTTTCTGCCTAGTCCTAGCATCCCACACCCACACTTCACCCCTCCATACCCCACTCGTCCATGTAGAGAACCTATCCAGACTTCCCACACCCAGACCATACCCCACTCATCCGTGTACAGAACATATCCAGACTTCCCACACCCGGACCATACCCCTCCATACCCCACTCATCCATGTACAGAACATATCCAGACTTCCCACACCCGGACCATACCCCTCCATACCCCACTCATCCGTGTACAGAACATATCCAGACTTCCCACACCCGGACCATACCCCTCCATACCCCACTCATCCGTGTACAGAACATATCCAGACTTCCCACACCCAGACCATACCCCACTCATCCGTGTACAGAACATATCCAGACTTCCCACACCCGGACCATACCCCTCCATACCCCACTCATCCGTGTACAGAACATATCCAGATGTCCCACACCCGGACCATACCCCTCCATACCCCACTCATCCGTGTACAGAACATATCCAGACTTCCCACACCCGGACCATACCCCTCCATACCCCACTCATCCATGTACAGAACATATCCAGACTTCCCACACCCGGACCATACCCCTCCATACCCCACTCATCCGTGTACAGAACATATCCAGACTTCCCACACCCAGACCATACCCCACTCATCCGTGTACAGAACATATCCAGATGTCCCACACCCGGACCATACCCCTCCATACCCCACTCATCCGTGTACAGAACATATCCAGACTTCCCACACCCGGACCATACCCCTCCATACCCCATTCATCCGTGTACAGAACATATCCAGACTTCCCACACCCACACCATACCCCTCCACTCCCCACTCATCCGTGTACAGAACATATCCAGATGTCCCACACCCGGACCATACCCCTCCATACCCCACTCATCCGTGTACAGAACATATCCAGACTTCCCACACCCACACCATACCCCTCCATACCCCACTCATCCGTGTACAGAACATATCCAGACTTCCCACACCCGGACCATACCCCTCCATACCCCACTCATCCGTGTACAGAACATATCCAGATGTCCCACACCCGGACCATACCCCTCCACTCCCCACTCATCCGTGTACAGAACATATCCAGACTTCCCACACCCGGACCATACCCCTCCATACCCCACTCATCCGTGTACAGAACATATCCAGACTTCCCACACCCGGACCATACCCCTCCATACCCCACTCATCCGTGTACAGAACATATCCAGACTTCCCACACCCGGACCATACCCCTCCATACCCCACTCATCCGTGTACAGAACATATCCAGATGTCCCACACCCGGACCATACCCCTCCATACCCCACTCATCCGTGTACAGAACATATCCAGACTTCCCACACCCGGACCATACCCCTCCACTCCCCACTCATCCGTGTACAGAACATATCCAGACTTCCCACACCCGGACCATACCCCTCCATACCCCACTCATCCGTGTACAGAACATATCCAGACTTCCCACACCCAGACCATACCCCTCCATACCCCACTCATCCGTGTACAGAACATATCCAGACTTCCCACACCCGGACCATACCCCTCCATACCCCACTCATCCGTGTACAGAACATATCCAGACTTCCCACACCCGGACCATACCCCTCCATACCCCACTCATCCGTGTACAGAACATATCCAGACTTCCCACACCCGGACCATACCCCTCCATACCCCACTCATCCATGTACAGAACATATCCAGACTTCCCACACCCGGACCATACCCCTCCATACCCCACTCATCCGTGTACAGAACATATCCAGACTTCCCACACCCGGACCATACCCCTCCATACCCCACTCATCCGTGTACAGAACATATCCAGACTTCCCACACCCGGACCATACCCCTCCACTCCCCACTCATCCGTGTACAGAACATATCCAGACTTCCCACACCCGGACCATACCCCTCCATACCCCACTCGTCCGTGTACAGAACCTATCCAGACTTCCCACACCCGGACCATACCCCACTCATCCGTGTACAGAACATATCCAGACTTCCCACACCCGGACCATACCCCTCCATACCCCACTCATCCGTGTACAGAACATATCCAGACTTCCCACACCCGGACCATACCCCTCCATACCCCATTCATCCGTGTACAGAACATATCCAGACTTCCCACACCCGGACCATACCCCTCCATACCCCACTCATCCGTGTACAGAACATATCCAGACTTCCCACACCCGGACCATACCCCTCCATACCCCACTCATTCGTGTACAGAACATATCCAGACTTCCCACACCCGGACCATACCCCTCCATACCCCACTCATCCGTGTACAGAACATATCCAGACTTCCCACACCCGGACCATACCCCTCCATACCCCACTCATCCGTGTACAGAACATATCCAGACTTCCCACACCCGGACCATACCCCTCCATACCCCACTCATCCGTGTACAGAACATATCCAGACTTCCCACACCCGGACCATACCCCTCCACTCCCCACTCATCCGTGTACAGAACATATCCAGACTTCCCACACCCGGACCATACCCCTCCATACCCCACTCATCCGTGTACAGAACATATCCAGACTTCCCACACCCGGACCATACCCCTCCATACCCCACTCATCCGTGTACAGAACATATCCAGATGTCCCACACCCGGACCATACCCCTCCATACCCCACTCGTCCATGTACAGAACATATCCAGACTTCCCACACCCGGACCATACCCCTCCATACCCCACTCATCCGTGTACAGAACATATCCAGATGTCCCACACCCGGACCATACCCCTCCATACCCCACTCATCCGTGTACAGAACATATCCAGATGTCCCACACCCGGACCATACCCCTCCATACCCCACTCATCCGTGTACAGAACATATCCAGATGTCCCACACCCGGACCATACCCCTCCATACCCCACTCATCCGTGTACAGAACATATCCAGACTTCCCACACCCGGACCATACCCCTCCATACCCCACTCATCCGTGTACAGAACATATCCAGACTTCCCACACCCGGACCATACCCCTCCATACCCCACTCATCCGTGTACAGAACATATCCAGACTTCCCACACCCGGACCATACCCCTCCATACCCCACTCATCCGTGTACAGAACATATCCAGACTTCCCACACCCGGACCATACCCCTCCATACCCCACTCATCCGTGTACAGAACATATCCAGACTTCCCACACCCGGACCATACCCCTCCACTCCCCACTCATCCGTGTACAGAACATATCCAGATGTCCCACACCCGGACCATACCCCTCCATACCTCACTCATCTGTGTACAGAACATATCCAGATGTCCCACACCCGGACCATACCCCTCCACTCCCCACTCATCCGTGTACAGAACATATCCAGACTTCCCACACCCGGACCATACCCCTCCACTCCCCACTCATCCATGTACAGAACATATCCAGACTTCCCACACCCGGACCATACCCCTCCATACCCCATTCATCCGTGTACAGAACATATCCAGACTTCCCACACCCGGACCATACCCCTCCATACCCCACTCATTCGTGTACAGAACATATCCAGATGTCCCACACCCGGACCATACCCCTCCATACCCCACTCATTCGTGTACAGAACATATCCAGATGTCCCACACCCGGACCATACCCCTCCACTCCCCACTCATCCGTGTACAGAACATATCCAGACTTCCCACACCCGGACCATACCCCTCCATACCCCACTCATCCGTGTACAGAACATATCCAGACTTCCCACACCCGGACCATACCCCTCCATACCCCACTCATCCGTGTACAGAACATATCCAGACTTCCCACACCCGGACCATACCCCTCCACTCCCCACTCATCCGTGTACAGAACATATCCAGACTTCCCACACCCGGACCATACCCCTCCATACCCCATTCATCCGTGTACAGAACATATCCAGATGTCCCACACCCGGACCATACCCCTCCACTCCCCACTCATCCGTGTACAGAACATATCCAGACTTCCCACACCCGGACCATACCCCTCCATACCCCACTCATCCGTGTACAGAACATATCCAGACTTCCCACACCCGGACCATACCCCTCCATACCCCACTCATCCGTGTACAGAACATATCCAGACTTCCCACACCCGGACCATACCCCTCCATACCCCACTCATCCGTGTACAGAACATATCCAGATGTCCCACACCCGGACCATACCCCTCCATACCCCACTCATCCGTGTACAGAACATATCCAGACTTCCCACACCCGGACCATACCCCTCCATACCCCACTCATCCGTGTACAGAACATATCCAGACTTCCCACACCCGGACCATACCCCTCCACTCCCCACTCATCCGTGTACAGAACATATCCAGACTTCCCACACCCGGACCATACCCCTCCATACCCCACTCATCCGTGTACAGAACATATCCAGACTTCCCACACCCACACCATACCCCTCCATACCCCACTCATCCGTGTACAGAACATATCCAGACTTCCCACACCCGGACCATACCCCTCCATACCCCACTCATCCGTGTACAGAACATATCCAGACTTCCCACACCCGGACCATACCCCTCCATACCCCACTCATCCGTGTACAGAACATATCCAGACTTCCCACACCCGGACCATACCCCTCCACTCCCCACTCATCCGTGTACAGAACATATCCAGACTTCCCACACCCGGACCATACCCCTCCATACCCCACTCATCCGTGTACAGAACATATCCAGACTTCCCACACCCGGACCATACCCCTCCATACCCCACTCATCCATGTACAGAACATATCCAGACTTCCCACACCCGGACCATACCCCTCCACTCCCCACTCATCCGTGTACAGAACATATCCAGACTTCCCACACCCGGACCATACCCCTCCACTCCCCACTCATCCGTGTACAGAACATATCCAGACTTCCCACACCCGGACCATACCCCTCCACTCCCCACTCATCCGTGTACAGAACATATCCAGATGTCCCACACCCGGACCATACCCCTCCACTCCCCACTCATCCGTGTACAGAACATATCCAGATGTCCCACACCCGGACCATACCCCTCCATACCCCACTCATCCGTGTACAGAACATATCCAGACTTCCCACACCCGGACCATACCCCTCCATACCCCACTCATCCGTGTACAGAACATATCCAGACTTCCCACACCCGGACCATACCCCTCCATACCCCACTCATTCGTGTACAGAACATATCCAGACTTCCCACACCCGGACCATACCCCTCCATACCCCACTCATCCGTGTACAGAACATATCCAGACTTCCCACACCCGGACCATACCCCTCCATACCCCACTCATCCGTGTACAGAACATATCCAGACTTCCCACACCCGGACCATACCCCTCCATACCCCACTCATCCGTGTACAGAACATATCCAGACTTCCCACACCCGGACCATACCCCTCCATACCCCACTCATCCATGTACAGAACATATCCAGACTTCCCACACCCGGACCATACCCCTCCATACCCCACTCATCCGTGTACAGAACATATCCAGATGTCCCACACCCGGACCATACCCCTCCATACCCCACTCATTCGTGTACAGAACATATCCAGACTTCCCACACCCGGACCATACCGCTCCATACCCCACTCATCCGTGTACAGAACATATCCAGACTTCCCACACCCGGACCATACCCCTCCACTCCCCACTCATCCGTGTACAGAACATATCCAGACTTCCCACACCCGGACCATACCCCTCCATACCCCACTCATCCGTGTACAGAACATATCCAGACTTCCCACACCCGGACCATACCCCTCCATACCCCACTCATCCGTGTACAGAACATATCCAGACTTCCCACACCCGGACCATACCCCTCCATACCCCACTCATTCGTGTACAGAACATATCCAGACTTCCCACACCCGGACCATACCCCTCCATACCCCACTCATCCGTGTACAGAACATATCCAGACTTCCCACACCCGGACCATACCCCTCCATACCCCACTCGTCCGTGTACAGAACATATCCAGACTTCCCACACCCGGACCATACCCCTCCATACCCCACTCATCCGTGTACAGAACATATCCAGACTTCCCACACCCGGACCATACCCCTCCATACCCCATTCATCCGTGTACAGAACATATCCAGACTTCCCACACCCGGACCATACCCCTCCATACCCCACTCATCCGTGTACAGAACATATCCAGACTTCCCACACCCGGACCATACCCCTCCACTCCCCACTCATCCGTGTACAGAACATATCCAGATGTCCCACACCCGGACCATACCCCTCCATACCCCACTCATCCGTGTACAGAACATATCCAGACTTCCCACACCCGGACCATACCCCTCCACTCCCCACTCATCCGTGTACAGAACATATCCAGATGTCCCACACCCGGACCATACCCCTCCATACCCCACTCATCCGTGTACAGAACATATCCAGACTTCCCACACCCGGACCATACCCCTCCATACCCCACTCATCCGTGTACAGAACATATCCAGACTTCCCACACCCGGACCATACCCCTCCATACCCCACTCATCCATGTACAGAACATATCCAGATGTCCCACACCCGGACCATACCCCTCCATACCCCACTCATTCGTGTACAGAACATATCCAGACTTCCCACACCCGGACCATACCCCTCCATACCCCACTCATCCGTGTACAGAACATATCCAGACTTCCCACACCCGGACCATACCCCTCCATACCCCATTCATCCGTGTACAGAACATATCCAGACTTCCCACACCCGGACCATACCCCTCCATACCCCACTCATCCGTGTACAGAACATATCCAGACTTCCCACACCCACACCATACCCCTCCACTCCCCACTCATCCGTGTACAGAACATATCCAGACTTCCCACACCCGGACCATACCCCTCCATACCCCACTCATCCATGTACAGAACATATCCAGATGTCCCACACCCGGACCATACCCCTCCATACCCCACTCATCCATGTACAGAACATATCCAGACTTCCCACACCCACACCATACCCCTCCACTCCCCACTCATCCGTGTACAGAACATATCCAGACTTCCCACACCCGGACCATACCCCTCCATACCCCACTCATCCGTGTACAGAACATATCCAGACTTCCCACACCCGGACCATACCCCTCCATACCCCACTCATCCGTGTACAGAACATATCCAGACTTCCCACACCCGGACCATACCCCTCCATACCCCACTCATCCGTGTACAGAACATATCCAGACTTCCCACACCCGGACCATACCCCTCCACTCCCCACTCATCCGTGTACAGAACATATCCAGACTTCCCACACCCGGACCATACCCCTCCATACCCCATTCATCCATGTACAGAACATATCCAGACTTCCCACACCCGGACCATACCCCTCCATACCCCACTCATCCATGTACAGAACATATCCAGACTTCCCACACCCGGACCATACCCCTCCATACCCCACTCATCCGTGTACAGAACATATCCAGATGTCCCACACCCACACCATACCCCTCCATACCCCACTCATCCGTGTACAGAACATATCCAGACTTCCCACACCCACACCATACCCCTCCATGCTTCATTCATCCACGTACAGAACATATCCAGACTTCCCACACCCGGACCATACCCCTCCACTCCCCACTCATCCGTGTACAGAACATATCCAGACTTCCCACACCCGGACCATACCCCTCCATACCCCACTCATCCATGTACAGAACATATCCAGACTTCCCACACCCGGACCATACCCCTCCATACCCCACTCATCCGTGTACAGAACATATCCAGACTTCCCACACCCGGACCATACCCCTCCATACCCCACTCATCCGTGTACAGAACATATCCAGACTTCCCACACCCACACCATACCCCTCCATGCTTCATTCATCCACGTACAGAACATATCCAGACTTCCCACACCCGGACCATACCCCTCCACTCCCCACTCATCCGTGTACAGAACATATCCAGACTTCCCACACCCGGACCATACCCCTCCATACCCCACTCATCCATGTACAGAACATATCCAGACTTCCCACACCCGGACCATACCCCTCCATACCCCACTCATCCGTGTACAGAACATATCCAGACTTCCCACACCCGGACCATACCCCTCCATACCCCACTCATCCGTGTACAGAACATATCCAGACTTCCCACACCCGGACCATACCCCTCCATACCCCACTCATTCGTGTACAGAACATATCCAGACTTCCCACACCCGGACCATACCCCTCCATACCCCACTCATCCGTGTACAGAACATATCCAGACTTCCCACACCCGGACCATACCCCTCCACTCCCCACTCATCCGTGTACAGAACATATCCAGATGTCCCACACCCGGACCATACCCCTCCATACCCCACTCATCCGTGTACAGAACATATCCAGACTTCCCACACCCGGACCATACCCCTCCATACCCCACTCATCCGTGTACAGAACATATCCAGATGTCCCACACCCGGACCATACCCCTCCATACCCCACTCATCCGTGTACAGAACATATCCAGACTTCCCACACCCGGACCATACCCCTCCATACCCCACTCATCCGTGTACAGAACATATCCAGACTTCCCACACCCGGACCATACCCCTCCATACCCCACTCATCCGTGTACAGAACATATCCAGACTTCCCACACCCGGACCATACCCCTCCACTCCCCACTCATCCGTGTACAGAACATATCCAGACTTCCCACACCCGGACCATACCCCTCCATACCCCACTCATCCGTGTACAGAACATATCCAGATGTCCCACACCCGGACCATACCCCTCCATACCCCATTCATCCGTGTACAGAACATATCCAGACTTCCCACACCCGGACCATACCCCTCCATACCCCACTCATCCGTGTACAGAACATATCCAGACTTCCCACACCCGGACCATACCCCTCCATACCCCACTCATCCATGTACAGAACATATCCAGACTTCCCACACCCGGACCATACCCCTCCATACCCCACTCATCCGTGTACAGAACATATCCAGATGTCCCACACCCGGACCATACCCCTCCATACCCCACTCATCCGTGTACAGAACATATCCAGACTTCCCACACCCGGACCATACCCCTCCATACCCCACTCATCCGTGTACAGAACATATCCAGACTTCCCACACCCGGACCATACCCCTCCATACCCCATTCATCCGTGTACAGAACATATCCAGATGTCCCACACCCGGACCATACCCCTCCATACCCCACTCATCCGTGTACAGAACATATCCAGACTTCCCACACCCGGACCATACCCCTCCATACCCCACTCATCCGTGTACAGAACATATCCAGACTTCCCACACCCGGACCATACCCCTCCATACCCCACTCATCCGTGTACAGAACATATCCAGACTTCCCACACCCGGACCATACCCCTCCATACCCCACTCATTCGTGTACAGAACATATCCAGACTTCCCACACCCACACCATACCCCTCCATACCCCACTCATCCGTGTACAGAACATATCCAGACTTCCCACACCCGGACCATACCCCTCCATACCCCACTCATCCGTGTACAGAACATATCCAGACTTCCCACACCCACACCATACCCCTCCACTCCCCACTCATCCGTGTACAGAACATATCCAGACTTCCCACACCCGGACCATACCCCTCCATACCCCACTCATCCGTGTACAGAACATATCCAGACTTCCCACACCCGGACCATACCCCTCCATACCCCACTCATCCGTGTACAGAACATATCCAGACTTCCCACACCCGGACCATACCCCTCCATACCCCACTCATTCGTGTACAGAACATATCCAGACTTCCCACACCCGGACCATACCCCTCCATACCCCACTCATCCGTGTACAGAACATATCCAGACTTCCCACACCCGGACCATACCCCTCCACTCCCCACTCATCCGTGTACAGAACATATCCAGACTTCCCACACCCGGACCATACCCCTCCATACCCCACTCATCCGTGTACAGAACATATCCAGACTTCCCACACCCGGACCATACCCCTCCACTCCCCACTCATCCGTGTACAGAACATATCCAGACTTCCCACACCCGGACCATACCCCTCCACTCCCCACTCATCCGTGTACAGAACATATCCAGACTTCCCACACCCGGACCATACCCCTCCATACCCCACTCATCCGTGTACAGAACATATCCAGACTTCCCACACCCGGACCATACCCCTCCATACCCCACTCATCCGTGTACAGAACATATCCAGACTTCCCACACCCGGACCATACCCCTCCATACCCCACTCATCCGTGTACAGAACATATCCAGATGTCCCACACCCGGACCATACCCCTCCATACCCCACTCATCCGTGTACAGAACATATCCAGACTTCCCACACCCGGACCATACCCCTCCATACCCCACTCATCCGTGTACAGAACATATCCAGACTTCCCACACCCGGACCATACCCCTCCATACCCCACTCATCCGTGTACAGAACATATCCAGACTTCCCACACCCGGACCATACCCCTCCATACCCCACTCATCCGTGTACAGAACATATCCAGATGTCCCACACCCGGACCATACCCCTCCACTCCCCACTCATCCATGTACAGAACATATCCAGACTTCCCACACCCGGACCATACCCCTCCATACCCCACTCATCCGTGTACAGAACATATCCAGACTTCCCACACCCGGACCATACCCCTCCATACCCCACTCATCCGTGTACAGAACATATCCAGACTTCCCACACCCGGACCATACCCCTCCATACCCCACTCATCCGTGTACAGAACATATCCAGACTTCCCACACCCGGACCATACCCCTCCATACCCCACTCATCCGTGTACAGAACATATCCAGATGTCCCACACCCGGACCATACCCCTCCATACCCCACTCATCCGTGTACAGAACATATCCAGATGTCCCACACCCACACCATACCCCTCCATGCTTCATTCATCCACGTACAGAACATATCCAGACGTCCCACACCCGGACCATACCCCTCCATACCCCACTCATCCGTGTACAGAACATATCCAGATGTCCCACACCCACACCATACCCCTCCACTCCCCACTCATCCGTGTACAGAACATATCCAGACTTCCCACACCCGGACCATACCCCTCCACTCCCCACTCATCCATGTACAGAACATATCCAGACTTCCCACACCTGGACCATACCCCTCCATACCCCACTCATCCGTGTACAGAACATATCCAGACTTCCCACACCCGGACCATACCCCTCCATACCCCACTCATCCATGTACAGAACATATCCAGATGTCCCACACCCACACCATACCCCTCCACTCCCCACTCATCCGTGTACAGAACATATCCAGACTTCCCACACCCGGACCATACCCCTCCATACCCCACTCATCCGTGTACAGAACATATCCAGACTTCCCACACCCGGACCATACCCCTCCATACCCCACTCATCCGTGTACAGAACATATCCAGACTTCCCACACCTGGACCATACCCCTCCATACCCCACTCATCCGTGTACAGAACATATCCAGACTTCCCACACCCGGACCATACCCCTCCATACCCCACTCATCCGTGTACAGAACATATCCAGACTTCCCACACCCGGACCATACCCCTCCATACCCCACTCATCCGTGTACAGAACATATCCAGACTTCCCACACCCGGACCATACCCCTCCACTCCCCACTCATCCATGTACAGAACATATCCAGACTTCCCACACCCGGACCATACCCCTCCATACCCCACTCATCCGTGTACAGAACATATCCAGACTTCCCACACCCGGACCATACCCCTCCATACCCCACTCATTCGTGTACAGAACATATCCAGACTTCCCACACCCACACCATACCCCTCCATACCCCACTCATCCGTGTACAGAACATATCCAGACTTCCCACACCCGGACCATACCCCTCCATACCCCACTCATCCGTGTACAGAACATATCCAGACTTCCCACACCCGGACCATACCCCTCCATACCCCACTCATTCGTGTACAGAACATATCCAGACTTCCCACACCCGGACCATACCCCTCCATACCCCACTCATCCGTGTACAGAACATATCCAGACTTCCCACACCCGGACCATACCCCTCCACTCCCCACTCATCCGTGTACAGAACATATCCAGACTTCCCACACCCGGACCATACCCCTCCATACCCCACTCATCCGTGTACAGAACATATCCAGACTTCCCACACCCGGACCATACCCCTCCATACCCCACTCATCCGTGTACAGAACATATCCAGACTTCCCACACCCACACCATACCCCTCCATGCTTCATTCATCCACGTACAGAACATATCCAGACGTCCCACACCCGGACCATACCCCTCCATACCCCACTCATCCGTGTACAGAACATATCCAGACTTCCCACACCCGGACCATACCCCTCCATACCCCATTCATCCGTGTACAGAACATATCCAGACTTCCCACACCCGGACCATACCCCTCCATACCCCATTCATCCGTGTACAGAACATATCCAGACTTCCCACACTCAGACCACAGAGTGGCAAATTAAATACAATGTTGGAAAAAGCACGATCATGCACTTTGGCAGTAGAAATAAATGTGGAGACTATTTTCTAAATGGGGAGAAAATCCAAAGCTCTGAGATGCAAAGGGACTTGGGAGTCCTTCGGCAGAACAACATAAAGGTTAATTTGCAGGTAGAGTCGGTGGTGAGGAAGACAAATGCAATGTTAGTATTCATTTCAAGAGGTCTAGAATACAAGTGCAGGGATGTAATGCTGAGGCTTTATAAGGCACCAGTGAGGCCTCACCATAAGTATTATGTACAGTTTTGGGCTCTTCACCTAAGAAAAGATGTGCTGGTATTGGAGACGGTTCAGAGGAGATTCACAGGGACGATTATGGGAATGAAAGGGTTATGATAAAAGAAATGATTGATAGTTCTGGGTCTGTACTCGCTGGAAATTAGAAGAGTGAGGGGGTTCCCATTGAAACTTTTCGAATGTTCAAAGGCCTAGACAAAGTAGATGTGGAAAGGATGTTTCCCATGGTGGGGGAGTCTAGGACAAAAGGGTACAGCCTCAGGATAGAGGGGCATCCATTTAAAACAGAGATGTGAAGAAATTTCTTTAGCCAGAGGATGGTGAATTTGTGGAATTTATTACCATAGGCAGCTGCGGAGGCCGGGTCCTAGGGTGTATTTTAGGCAGAGTTTGATAGGTTCTTGATTGGACATGGCATCAATGTCATGTGGAGAAGGCCGGGGAGTGGGGCTAAGAAGTGGAAAAAAGAATCAGCCATGATTAAATGGTGAAGCAGACTTGACAGGACAAATGGCCTAATTCTGCTCCTACGTCTTATGCTTTTGTGCCCTACGAGATCTCTCATTCTTCTGCGTTCCAGGGAATAAAGTTGTAAGTAATTCAATCTTTCCCTATAATTCAGGTCCCCAAGTCCCAGAAACATCCTTGTAAACTTTCTCTTTTCAAACTTCCTGATATCTTTCTAGTAGGGAGGTGACCAGAAAAGCACATAATACTCCAAGCAGCTTATATGTCTCTCCAACATCTTATACAACTCGAACGTAACATCCCAACTTCTGAATCAATGCCGTGATATATGAAAGCCAATGTAACAAAAGCTCTGTTTATGACCCTCTACCTGTGAAGCAACTTCTAAGGAATTTTGGATCTGTATTCCCAGACCGCCCTGTACTTCTGCACACCTCAGAGCCTGACCATTCACCACATTTGATTAAATGAAGCGGTACTCCAAATTGTTAACAGAAAAGTGATTTATTAAAATGCCCACCTTTCAGCAGCTTGGTTCCACAGAAGGCATTCTGTTGTATGCGGAACAACAGCACCATCTGGATTATGAATCCGATAGACTACCTCATTGCCATCTGCAAGAGGTTGTGGATCACGATCCTTTAGGCTTACTGAAAATATCTAGGAAAAAGCAAAAGTTGGAGAGATACCATGCAATAAAATCTGCATCCATTATATACTATTAAATGATTATAATTTTTTCAAGAAAATAAAATTGCTTCAAGGTACATTTTAAAGTAAAAGAAAATCTAATTATTTATTCCTCAATATGACTAAATCAACTAATTTTTCATTGAAACTAAATTAGCTGAGCCAGGAATTTTATTAGCTAAATGCAATTATTCAGAAACAGAATTTCCAGCATCTGCAGACGTTCACCAGCAACTTTGATGTGTGTTGGTTGAATAAATACTGCTCTAGTTTCTCTGAAGTTCTTTCCTCATTTTTTTCTCGTGATATAGAAGATTGACTATTTATCCCAATGAACCTATCTGACCTTTCAGAGTATTCATAACAGCACCATTCTCAATAAACTATTGGCTCTCATATGTCCACTAACTTCTGAATCGTTAACAATCTGTGCTATGGATAATTCACAAGGGCACCAACCAGTGGGACGAATCACAATCAGAATTGGGTTTAATATCGTGGAATTTGTTGTTTTGTGGCAGCAGTACCAAAGACACAATCACAAATTTACAAGTTTCTGCAGATGTACCGTGGAGCACATTCTAGCTGGTTACATCACCATCTGGTATGGACATGCCATTGCACAGGCTGGGAAAAAGCTGCAGAAAGTTGTAAACTCAGTCAGCTCCAGCTGGGACGTATGGTCTCCCCAGTATCAGGGACACCTTCAAAAGGCAATGACCTCAAAAAGACGGCATCCATCACCCAGGACGTGTCCTCTTCTCATTGGTGGAGGTAGAGGAAAACGCAACTCAACGTTTCAGGAACAGCTCCTTCCCCTGCTTCAGCAGATTTCTGAGGACAGTGAATCCATGAACATTTCCTCACTTTTTTCATTCTCTGTTTTGGACAACTTATTTAATTTAATTATATACACATACTTATTGTAATTTATAGACTTATTACTATGTACTGCCACGTACTGTTGCAGCAAAAGAATGAATTTCACAACATATTTCAATGATATTAACCCTGATTCTCATTCTTTTCAGATACTGAAAATGTCTCCAATGGTTGACAAAATCTCGGGACTAGCAATGAAAGCCTATTATTCCCAACTGCTTTTTACCCTTGCATTTCAGCCAGACAGAAGTGAAATTTTAATGATCCACTAATAAACAAAACTGTGAAGTAAATCAGAAATATATATACACATCAACAAAAGCACAACATTTGGAAAGGTAACAGGAGGTTTGCACTGGTCAGTTAACAGCAATGGAAAATCAATTTTATTTAGAAATACAGCAGGAACAGGCCTTTTTGGCCTAACAAGCAACTCACCTATTTAACCGCAGCCTAATCACAGGACAACTTATAATGACCAATTAGCCTACTAACTGGTACATCTTTGGACTGTGGTAGAAAACTAGAGCACCTGGAGAAAACCCATATGCTCACAGGGAGAACATAGAAACTCCTTATAGGTGATGTTGGAATTGAACTCTGAACTCCGACGGCCCGAGCTGTAATAGCATTGCATTAACCACTATGTTACTGTGCTATTCCCTCAGTAAAGGACACAGCGAATTATGTAACAAACTGCCCCATTTTATGTGACTGTCCTCTTAACCTAAATATAAATCAATGAGATTTTGTAACTGTATATAAGTTTTCTGAAACCATTATGATCCCTACTTTATTGTTGAGTGCAGTTCCCTTTGCACTGGTTTGGAACCACTGCTGGCTGCTGTACTCTGTGAATTGCACATGCTGACAGTCTTCGCGTCCTGGATTAAGTGAAGGTGCAGATGAGACTTCGAGCAGCTGCTCAGGAATTTGCACAGAATCACCATTCTTCCACTCAACCTTGTGCCCATTGATTTGTTGGGGATACCAGTGATACGATTTAATGGTGAGGTACTGGCAAGTGTCAAGAACTGTCTTGCCTCTGTGGAATTGAAAGAAAAGTAAAGAAATTGAGAAGAAAAACTAAGGCATATATCTTAGAACAGTTGAATTGAGTCACTTTGATTGGACTAAGTCAAAAGCTGTGGTCTTATTTCATACGATAATCTTTTTTAAATAATATATTAATCTATGAAAAATTGTAAGCATACACTCAGTGACCACTGTGTGAATGTTCATGGTCTCTGCTGCTGTAGCCCATCCTCTTGAAGGTTTGATGTGTTTTGTATTCAGAGATGCTCTCCTGCACGCCACTGTTGTAACGTGTGGTCATTTGAGTTACTGTCGCCTTCCTGCCAGCTTGAACCAGTC
This sequence comes from Mobula birostris, assembly GCF_030028105.1. Lineage (NCBI taxonomy): Eukaryota > Metazoa > Chordata > Chondrichthyes > Myliobatiformes > Myliobatidae > Mobula > Mobula birostris. Next base: position 6,118,064 of record NC_092386.1, read on the forward strand.
TGGCCATTCTCCTCTGACCTCTCTCATTAACAAAGCATTTTTGCCCTCAGAACTGCCACTCACTGGATGATGTCTGTTTTTTGCACTGTAAAGACTGATGAAGGGTCTCAGCCCGAAATGTTGACTATTTATTCCTATCCATAGATGCTGCCTGACTTGCTGAGCTCCCGTGTGCTTCACTTTAGACCCCCAGCAACTGCACTACCTCTTGTGTCTGAGTTCCTCATTTTGATGTTTGGTCTGAACAACAGCTGAACCTCTTGACCGTTCTGCATGCTTTTATGCATTGAGTGGATGCCACATGATTGGCTGATTAGATGTTGCCTAACAAATGGCCACTTGATGTACCTGGGTCTAAGCGCATCATTCCATACACCCATAAGCCTCTGTGTAAATCTTATCTCCCCGACTCCTTTTAATTCTTTCTCCTCTCACCTTAAACCTATGTCCTCTAAGTTTTGGGTTCTGTAGCCTGGGGTAAAAAGATGTGGCCATTCAACTGATCTGCAGTATGCCCGTTATTATTTCATAAACCTCTTTAGATGACTCTTCAGCCTTTGCAGTCTCTCTTTACATCTCAAGCCCTCCAGTCTAAGTAACACCCTCATGAATCTTTCCTGCACACTTTCTGTTTTCATAACATTCTTCCTTCAAGAGTCAAGATTCAGGATTGTTTAATGTCATTTCCAGTACACAAGTATAAAGGAGAATGAGATAACTGTTACTCTGGATCCGATGCTGCACAAAAGATAAAGAACACAATAATAATAATAAAAAACTAATTAAATATAAATATATAAAGATAGCTTATATAGCAACACACACAAAACGCTGGAGGAACTCAGCAGACCAGGCAACATCTATGGCAAAAAGTATAGTTGACATTTCAGGTAAAAGTCTGCTGAAGGGTTTCGGCCCGAAGCATCAACTGTACTTTTCTTCCATAGATACTGCCTGGCCTGCTGAGTTCCTCCAACATATTGTGTGTGTTGCTTATCTACTTACAGACCTCTTAGCTTCCAAAGCACCTTTTCCTTAGTGATAGCAACTACATTCTCTTCTACCCCCTGATAGTTTTGAATTTCTGGCATTTTGCTAGTGTCTTCTGCAGTGAAGACTGATAAAATATTTATTAAGTTTGCCTGCCTTTTTTTTGTCCCCCATTTCAACAACTCCAGTATCATTTTCCAGCAGTCCAATATCTACTCTCTTTTATTCAGAAAAAAAACTTTTTGTATCCTCTTTTGTATTATTTGCTAGCTTACCTTCATATTTCATCCTTTCTCTCCTTATAGCTTATTAGTTGACCTTTGTTGGTTTTTAAATACTTCCCAATTACCTAACTTCCCATTAAGTTTTACTTTATTATATGTCCTTTCTTTTCCTTCATGCTGTCTCAAATCCGCTTGCCACTTGTGGTTACCTCCTCCTCCCTTTAGAACACTTATTCATCTTTGGAATGTATCTTTCCTGTGTCTTCCAAATTTCCCCCAGAAACTCCAACCTTTGCTGTTTGCCATCATCCCTAATAGTGTCCACTTCCAATTAACTCTGGCCAAATCCTCTCTCATGCCTCTGTAATTACTCCAGTGTAATACTGTTATGTCTGACTTTATTTTCCCTCTCTCAAACTGCAGAGTGAATTCTATCATGTTATGCTGAATGTCTCCCAAGGGTTCCTTTACCTCAAGCTTCCAAATCAAACCTGGTTCATTATACAACACCCAATCCAGAATTGCCTTTCCCCAAGTGGGCTTAACCACAGGCTGCTCTAAAAAGCCATTTTGAAGGCATTCTACAAATTCCCTCTCATGGGATCCAGCACCAAACTGATTTTCACAATCTATCTACATAATGAAATTGCCCATAACTGTTGTGACATTGCCCTTTTGACTTGCCTTTTATATCTCCTGTTGTAATTTGTAGTCCACGTCCTGGCTACTGTTTGCAGGCCTACATATAACTCCCATCAGAATCTTTTTATCCTTGCAGTTTCTTACCTCTATCCACAAGGGTTCTACAATTTTTTGATACTATGTCACTTCTTTCCAAGGACTTGATCTAATTTTTTTCACCAGCAAAACTGCCCTACCCCTCAGCCTACCTGCCTGTCCTTTCAATACAAGTGTATCCTTGGATGTTAAGCTCCCAACTATGATCTTCTTTTAGCCATGACTCAGTGATGCCTGGGATGTTGTACCTACCAATCTCTAACTGCGCTACAAAATCATCTACCTTATTCTGTATACAAGGTGTATTTAAAGATAACACTTTCAGTCCTGTATTCATCACCCTGTGTGATTTTGTCCCATGTCACACTGCAATTTTGCCCTATCTGCCTATCCTCCCTCGATCTCAATATGCAATGCATCAACTTGAATACCAACTGCTCCATCCTCAACCCTATAATTCCAGTTCCCATCCCCCTGCCAAATTAGTTTAAGCCTTCTTCAACAGCTCTAGCAAACCTGCCTGCAGGGACATTGGACCCCCTCAGGTTAAGGTGCAACCCATCCTTTTTGTACAGGTCATGCATTCCCCACAAGAGATCCCAATGATCCAGACACTGGAGATAGGGTCAATGCAAGCAGGCTTTTATTTCCCACTGAGATTGGGTGAGACTGGAACTTGAAGTCAAAGGTTAAGGGTGAAAGGTGAAATATTTAAGGGGAACCTGGGGGAGAACTTCTTCACTCAGACAGTTGTGAGAGTGTGGAATGAGCTGCCAGCAGAAGTGGTGAAGGAGGGTTTGAGTGGAACATTTAAGAGAAATTTGGATGGTAAGGGTCTGTAAGACTAAAGACCAGGCGCAGCTTGATGGGACTAGGCAGAATAATAGCTTGGCACAGGAGGGCTGAAGGGCCTGATTCTGTGCCTCCATCCAGTAAAGCAAAACTAAATAGTAAATACTTCATGTGGCAAAAATCAGTATATTGCAAAACAAAATTAGACTTAACAAATACTGTGAGCAAAGAAGAAAACTCAAATTGTTAGAGATTTTGAGCTTTCAGAATCACAAATATAATTTAATTTCTAATTAGCAATTCTTTACTCTCAATGCATCAGAGTGACTATCACAGCCTAGATTAACAATGTCATTGATACTCATGGAGATCTTCCAGTAGTTCTACACCAGAGTAAAAAATGGTTCGAATTTCTCCATTTATTTAAATTCAGAAGTTCAATGTTAAATTATATTTATATGTTACCATATACTAAATTTATTATCAAAATGCATATATGTCACCATATACTACCTCGAGAATCATTTTCTTGTTGGCATTCACAGTAGAGCAAAGAAATATGATGGAATCAATGAAAACTACACTCAAATGTGCAAAAGGTGGCCAACTGTGAAAATACAATCAAATGCTACTAATAATTATTAAATAAGTAATACTGAAAACATGAGTTGTAGAGTCAGTAAAATATATTTATAGAATACTCTATAATTTAAAACACTATATACATAGGTCTAGATTCTTGTGTTCTTTATAATGTTTCCATAAGACATAGGAGCAGAATTAGGCCATCTGACCCATTGAGTCTACTCTGCCATTCAATCATGGCTGATTCTTTTTTTCTCTATCTCCTCCTCAACCCCAGTTCCCGGCCTTCTCCCCATGACCCTTGATGCCGTGTCTAATCAAGAACCTATCAATCTCTGCCTTAAAGACACCCAATGACCTGGCCTCCACAGCTGCATGTGGCAACAAATTCCACAAATTTACCACCTGTTGGCTAAAGAAATTTCTCCGCATCTCTGCTTTGAAAGGGCGCCCCTCTATCCTGAGGTGGTGCCCTCTTGTCCTAGACTCTCCCACCATGGGAAACATCCTTTCTACATCTAGGCTTTTCAACATTTGTAAGGTTTCAATGAGATCACCCCCATCCTTCTGAATTCCAGCGAGTTCAGACCCAGAGCCATCAAATATTCCTCGTATGATAACCCTTTCATTCCTGGAATCATCCTTGTGAATCTCCTCTGGACTCTCTTCAATGCCAGCACATCTTTTCTAAGATGGGTGTCCAAAACTGTTCATAATACTCAAGGAGAGACCTCACCAGTCCCTTATATAGCCTCAGCATCACATCCTTGCTTTTGTTTCTAGACCTCTTGAAATGAATGCTAACATGGCATTTGCCTTCCTCACCACCGACTCAACCTGCAAGTTAACCTTTAAGGTGTTCCGCACAAGGACTCCCAAGTCCAATTCCAGCTCAAAGTTTTGGATTTTCTCCCTGTTTAGAAAATAGTCCACACATTTATTTTTACTACCAAAGTGCATGACCATGCATTTTCCAACATTGTATTTTATTTGCCACTTTCTTGCCCATTCTCCTAATCTGTTTAAGTCCTTCTGCATCCTACTTGTTTCCTCAACAGTACCTGCCCCTCTACCAATCTTCGTATCATCTGTAAACTTGGCAACAAAGCCATCTATTCCATCATCTAAATCACTTATACACAGCATAAAAAGAAGTGGTCCCAACACTGACCCCTGTGGAACCCCATTAGTCATTGGCAGCCAACCAGAAAAGAATCCTTTTATTCCCACTCGCTGCCTCCTACCAATCAGCCAATGCGTTAACCATGTTAGTGACTTTCCTGTAATACCATGGGCTCTTAACTTGGTAAGCAGCCTCATGTGTGGCACCTTGTCAAAGGCCTTCTGAAAGTCCAAATATACAACATCCACTGCATCCCCTTTATCTATCCTACTTGTAATCTCCTCAAAGAATTCCAACAGGTTCTTCAGGCAGGAAACCATGTTGACTTTGTACTGTCTGTCCTGTGTCACCAAGTAATCCAACACCTCATCCTTAACAATTGACTCCAACATCTTCCCAACCACTGAGGCCAGGCTAACTGGTCTATAATTTCCTTTCTGCTGCCTTCCTCCTTTCTTAAAGAGTGGAGTTACAGTTGCAATTTTCCAGTCTTCTGGCACCATGCCAGAGTCCAATGATTTTTTGAAAGGTCATATCTAATACCACCACAATCTCTAAAGCTACCTCTAGGGTGCAGTTCATCTGGTCTGGGTGACTTATGTACCCTTCGGTCTTACAGCTTTTTGAGTACTTCCTCAAAGTAACTGCACCCACTTCTCTTCCTTCACATACCAGGACATCAGGCATACTGCTAGTTTCTTACTAAAAGCCGTCATGCATTCATTATCTGAAGCATGAAATGCAATTTTTATATTGATATAAAAGCTGCTGCTCGATGAATTAATCCATCAAAATCTGAAAACTTTGAATAATTTTACCTCTGGCCAGGCGATCCACATTCTACACCAGTGAGAAGTGCGAAGGCAAATCTCTCAGTCACTTCAACCAGCTGACTAAGCCCTTTGGTATCCTTGCGGGTGGGATCCAGTAGTGCACAAAGACTATTGTACAATAGTCCAATGCTGGTGTCATCAAGAGGTCTCTTTTCTCCTTCTTGGATCACCTAATAGGTTATGAGTAAAATAATCTATTACATTCTGATTCAGAGTGCCTAATTAACTTAACAGAGCTGAACACAATTTTCCTCCAGGGATGTTAGCAAAATTAGAATTTTTAAAAGACTAATACAGTCCTCAGTGTAAGGGAGATAGAATGGATACACTATCATTAGAAGGCTTAATAAGACAATGAACAGGTAAAATAAACCAGTATCTGTCTACACTTCTTGCTGCCTTGTTAGAGCAGCCAGAATAATCAAAACCTCACCCACGCACCTACTCCTCCCTCCCATTTGGTAGAAGCTCCAAAAGCCCAAAAGCACATACCCCGGGACTCAATGACAACTTCTATCTGCTGCTATAAGACTATTGAATGTTTTCCCTAGTACAATAAGATGGACTCCTGACCTCAAGATCTACCTTATTATGACTTTGCACCTTATTGTTTATGCACTGCGCTTTCTCTACAGTACTGCACAATAGTCTTGGGCACATATATATATAGCTAGGGTGCTCAAGAACTTTTACACAGTACTGTATTATGGAGCAAAGTGCATTTCTAAATCTGGCAGGAGCAAATGATGTTATGAGTGGGGTGGGATGTGGGACAGGTGGCAGAGAAGGACTGCCAGGGGCAAGAGGTGGCACCGGTGCAGAGGCACACAGCCCCAAGACATCAGGCAAGGTCATTTGATTCCAAACATTTGGTTTATTGATCATTTCAGAATATCACTCTGGTGCTTCTCAATCCCTCCCTTTTTCCCAACCATGATTCCCCTCTCCTTACCCCCTTCCCACTCTCAGTCCACAATCGAGAACCGTATCAGAATCAGGTTTATCATCACTCACAGTCATGAAACTTATTTCTTGAAGACAGATTACAATGCAATACATAAAATTACTACAGTACTATGCAAAAGTCTAAGGCACGCTAGCTACTGTATATCTATGTGCCTAAGACGATTACACAATACTGTACATTCTGTTATTCTTTTACCTTATACTACCTCAATACACTGTTATAAAGATTGATCTGAATGAACAGTATGCAAGACAAGTTTTTCACCAAATCACCATATATGTGCCAATGATAAACAAATGATCAATTTACCACTTATTCCACTGTCTGTGAAACAAAAACAAATGTAGGGCTAAGCAAGTGATTAATAAAGGAGTTTTAATGATTGTTTTCCATACAAAGTGCCTTGGTTTATTTCCAGGTTACAGAAATAAAACAGAAAATGTTGGAGATACTGAGAAGATCAAGCAGCATCTGTGCAATGAGAAACTGAGTTAACATATTGGACAATGATCTTCTATCAAAAGTTATTCTCATCAGCTTTGGAGTATTGTGTGCAGTTTTAGTCTGTTACGTACAGGAAAAACGTAAACAAGGTTGGAAGAGTACAGGGAAAATTTACAAAGATGTTTCCTGGTCTGGAGGGCCTGAGTTATAAGGAAAGATTGAATAGGGTAGAACTTGATTCTGTAGAACATAGAAGATTGAGGGAAGATTTGAGAGAGGGATACAAAATTATGAGGGGCATATTTACTTAGTTTTAATTTTTATTGAGATACAGCGCAGAATAGGTTCCTCTGCCCCTTTGAGACGTGCTGCCCAGCAATCCCCTGATTTAACCTTAGCCTAATCACAGGATAATTGACAGTGACCAATTAACCTGCTAACTGGTATGTCTTTGGACTGTGTGAGGAAAACACATGGTTATGGGGAGAGTGTATGGACTCTTTACATGCAGCAGCGGGAATTGAACCTGGTTCGATGGTACTGTAAAACGTTGTGCTAACTGCTACACTGCCACGCTGACAGAGTAAATGCAAACGGGCTTTTTCTGCTGAGATTGGGTGAGACTACAACTCAAGGTCACAGGTTAAGGGTGAAAGGTAAAATGCTTAAGGGGAACATGAGGGGGAGCCCCTTCACTCAGAGGGTGGTGAGAGTGTAGAATGAGCTGCCAGTGCAAGTGGTGAGTGCAATTGTGATTTCAACGTTTAACAGAAGTTTGGATAAGTACATGGATGGGAGGGATATGGAGTGATATGGTCCGAGTGCAGGTAGATGGGGTGAGGCAGTTTAAATGTTTCAACATGGACTAGATGGGCCAAAGAGCCTGTTTTCTGTGCTATAGGATTCTATGACCATGACTCTAAGTTGCAAGGTTAACTATCTCCACATACATTGCCTGACCTGCTGAGTACCTCCAGCATGTATTTTTGACATCCATCATATGCAGATTTCTTAAAGAATAAATCACAGTAAGTGATTTAATTACTCTCATTTGATAAGGTTGCCATACCTCTCACTGCTTAGAATTATAATGCCTGGCTTGAAATTATGCCATTTTCTGGTATTCTACCATCCACCCCAGATCCCATTAGAAATTAGACATGAAAGTTATTATGTTTTTATGTTTTTCTGTAATATACTAACTGCAGTGTCCAGGGAGAGCTAGCACCTGTGCTGAAGGGCTGAAGGGGCTTGTCACGTCCATCCTGGGGCAGCTTACTCACCTTTGGTTCCAACCGCACCCTGCCCGCCGCCCGCTGCCCCCCGCCCCCCCCCCCCGGAATCTCTGCTCTCACTTGTGGCTCCAATTAGCTGTTTGCATGTGACAACGGCCACGCCCCAATACACTGCTTTGACAGATGGGCTAAATCAGGTGAGGGTAGCTGATGGCCTCATATCCTGGTGAGATAGGGATATACCTGTCCTAATGTGAAGTCAACTCCAGCGGTCTGAGCTAAGGAAGTCTACAATGAGATCCACTGGCCAGGAAGGTAACTCTGCAACACTCGGTGGGGAACGAAGGGCATCTCGAGGCACAGGAGAAGTCATGGTCATCCACTGCAACCAAGGCAGACCCCAGTTGTGACGTCAACCCATACCACTGGACCCAGACTTCTGAGCTTGAGAGAATGGAACTGCCCAGTGCAACAGCTTATCCACTTTAAAAACTCTCCTGCACAGGTTGCCTGTCATCATAGGACATGACAAACAACCAACAATATACTAACTACTGCACGTTCAGGCTAATAGTCAAGATATATTGCTGCCTAGGATTACTGTATTACAAGTACATGTTTGAAAAAAATAAGGCTGTGCAGTTCTCTTATAAAAATAGCAACATAATTATGGTATTGAGATTCAAATTGCTCGACTTAAATTCTAAGTTTCACCTTTTCGACAACTTCTGTTACTGCACCGAGCTGTTCTCTTGTGGTTTCCACGGTAATCTTGCTTTGCAGTTTCTGAAGAACTTCATTTATTAATTCATCATCAGGGGGTTGGTGCAACTGATCAACTAAACCCCAGAGGAACTGAGAGTTGGTGTCCGTGACTATTGTAATATTTGCTACGTTGAAATCCTCATCCAACTGAATTCCTGCCGTCAGATTGTAGAGCACCACTTGGAATCGTTTGGGCAATGGATTGGAAGATGCCAGCTCTGGAGTAAGGACAATATCCAATGCAGTTCTTAACTGTTCTGGTTGAAAGGTTAAACTGCCCTCCGATTTCACAAAATCCATCGCAGCAATTGCTGGTGATATTAACGTCTGACCCACCAGCTCAGCCTTCGTTAATTCCTATAAAACAAAGGGTTAATGAAAAGTGACAGTATTTATTTGTCTTTCCATTTTATAAACACAGGTTGATTCTGCTATTACACATTACACCACTGTGAATTACTTACAAATGCTATATCTGTAAAAATTCTTCAACAGAAATAGAAACATATGCTGTGGATTCCAGTTAATTGGTCCATTGGTTAATTGGGGCAGCCGCTTATTTAGGATAACTTTTAAAGAACAAAAACTAATCGTGAAAATAGTCGGGATTCCCTTTGTTTATTTGGGACACTATGCCATTTAACTGGGACAAGAAATTGTTGTCGAACAGTTTGTAACCAGTCTCAGACACATGCACTTGTGTGGCTGTTAGACACTGCACTGTGCTTAAAACAAACAGTTTAATAAATAACATCAGTTGTGTCTGTTTGTGTTCAAAAAGCAGTGATATTTGTCACCAATGGTTGGCAAGAAATAAGCAGCAAGACGATTCAAAACTGTTTTGCTCACTGCAGTTTCATTCATTCAGTCTTGGAGACGCCAGAAATGACCGGAAGTGAAAATGAAATGATTTCACTATTTTTACAAGTTAGGAACTATAAACAATTCAAAGGTATTGACAATCATCCGGAAACCAAAGTTCAAAGTTCAAAGTAAATTCATTATCAAAGTATGTAGATGTCATCACCTACTTCTCTGAAATTCATTTATTGCAGGCATTCACAGTAGAGCAAGAAATCCAACAGAATCAATAAAAAACTACACGAAAAAACTGACAAATAACCAAAGTACAAAAGACGGCAAACTGCACAAATATAAAAAAAAAGATAAACAGATAGACAGACAGAGATATACCGAGAGAGAGATAGACAGATAGACAGAGATATACAGAGAGATAGGTAGACAGGGACAGAGAGACAGACAGACAGATAACTAACTAACTGAGAACAAGAGCTATAGGGTCCTTGAATGTGAGCCCGTGGGTTGTGGAATCAGTTGAATGTTGAGGTAAATGAAGTTATCCCACTAATTATATGACTACAATGGCATGACAAGCTCAGTGCAACTTTTGTGAGAAGTTATGGTTAAAATGTTTTAGTCACAAGACCAGGTTCAACTTGCAGTTCAGAAATGATTATCAAATGTTTTATGGAGCATTACTATTCATCTAAGGCCATCACGCAATTAAAAGTGAATGCATTAATTCCAAAGTAGTAACAAATCAAATTAGATAAATCATTCTGGAAGCTTAAAGTTATAATTACGATTATACAATTACAGATTCAATGATTTGAGAGTTTAGCTTTTAACTGTATAATACATTTAAAGTCAAAGTCAAAGTAAATTTATTATCAATGTGTGTACATGCCACCAAGATTATGTCGACCAGCCCCATTAACTCCGTGGTAATAAATGGAAAGGAAGTGGAAGCAGTGACGGATTTTGTCTTCCTCACTTCAAAGATTTCTGTAGATGGTAACTGCAGCCACGAAGTTAAACTGTGCTTACCTCTGGGGAGGGCAGCAATGGTAAATTCAGATAAAATACTGAAAAGCAGATATATAACATTCTCTATGAAGATCCATATAATGAAGCCCATGGTATTTCCAGTTGTGATGTGTGGCTGAGAGAGCTGGACTATTAGTAAGGCTGAATACAAAAGAATCAACGCCTTTGAATTTGGATGCTGGAGGCTCGTTGGACAGCGAGAAGATCCAACAAGTCAGTACTTGAAGGATCAGGCAGACTGCTCACTAGGAGGCTTGATTATGAGACTCAGATACATTGGCCACATGATGAGAAGACAGGATTCCTTGGAGAAGATGCTCATGTTAGGTAAAGCAGAAGGTAATAGAAGGAGAGGACGACGGAAGCTACAATGGATAGATAATAGTACTCGGACAATGTGTGTGATCTGGGGGATATTAGAGAGACAGTTTCCAACAAGGCGGCTTGGTGTGCAGCAGTGCATGAGGCCACGAAGAGTCGGACTCAACTTAACGACTGAACAACAGCAACAATATGCCACCATATATTAACTTGAGATTCATTTTCTTCAGAATCAGAATCAGGCTTAATATCTCTGATATACTGTATATCATGAAAATCTGTTGTTTTGCAGCAGCAGTACACTGCAATACATTATAATAAGAAATTATAAATTATAGTAAGAAGTGTATATAAAAATAAATTAGATAAGTAGTGCAAAAAGAGAGGAAGAAACTTTGTTAGGTCGTGATCATGGACCTAGTGTCCATTCAGAAATATGATGGTGGAGGGGAAGAAGCTGTTCCTGAAACAGTGAGTGTGTGCCTTTGGGCTCCTATACCTCCTTCCTGATGGTAGCCATGAGAAGAAGGCATGTCCTGGGTGATGGGGGTCCTTAAAGATGAATGCCACCTTTTTGAGGCATCGCCTTCTGAAAGTTTTGAAGGCATTTACAGGAAAATAATATAATACAATAAAATTTATGGAAAAACTAAACACAAAGACCAACAAACAACTAGTATGCAAAAGAAGGCAAAATTTGCAATATAAAGTATAAAAAACAATCAAAAAATAATACTGAAAACCATGAATGTGTAAAGTCCTTGAAAGTGAGTCTTGTAGGTTGTGGAATCAATCCAGAGTTCAGGTGAGATGTGTAAATGTAAAGAACATGCTTCGCAAATAACAGGTAAAGTAAAAACTCTGTGTAAAAAGAAATTTCTTGAACACACCTGTGTTTTGTAACTAACAGCTACAACTGTACTTGAAACAGCACTCTTGTCAACCTGCAGGCGAACGAATGTGGCCTCCTGATGAACCACAGAAAGCCGAGATCCTGAAGCAAAATAGATCAACGTGTGAAGGCTATCGCTCTCTAAAACCGTAACGTTTACAAATCGAGCACTGTTGTTTATCAAAGCTCCTGATCCCACTTCATAGATTTCCACAAGAAACCACGTTGCAGGTTCTGGGATCTGCAATGAAGAAATCACAGCAGTAAGTATGGAGACAGTATTGTCAATTCTTTTCAAGTCCTATTAATCAAATCTCAGTTAATACTGAATTAATGCTCATAACTTTAATTTATTTTTTGAGATGCAGCGTGGAACAGTTCCTTCCAGCCCTTCGAGCCTTGCCACCCAGCAACCCACTGATTTAACCCTAGCCTAATTATGGGACAATTTACAATGACCAATTAGCTTACTAACTGTACGTCTTTAGACCATCGGTGGAAAAAGGAACACCCAGAGGAAATGCATGCACATCACTGGGAGGATGGTCAAGATCCTTGCAGGTGATATGAAAATCGAACTCTGAACTTCGATGCTCCGACCTGTAATAATGTCGCACCAACCACTAAGCTTAAAATGTCATGGAAAGAATTTATTTTTACTTCAGCACACTGAAGCAATGTTTAATTCATTATTTTGTTTTTTACTTTACTGTCACAAATAAAAATTACAATTCGTCATTTATGGACTGCATTTTTGAAACATTTTCAGAAATAATGACCCACTACCTAACAGGTTTTAGATAATTAACAAAGATTTTCTATAGTCTTTGCTCATTGTTCCTACTGGACAGTATGTGTTTTTTCCATTTTATATAGATACAGCCCAGTACAGGTCCCACTGGGCCAACGAGCCGTGCAGCCTAGCAACACCCCTATTTAACCTGAGCCTGATCACGGAACACTTCACGATGACCAGCCTATGAACTGGTACATCACTGGACTGTATCAGAAAACAGGAGCACCCGGAGGAAGCCCATGCAGTTCACAGGGACGACATGCAGACTCCTTCTCCTTCCAGGTGGCACTGGAATTTAACTCCAAACTCTGACTCCCAGAGCTGTAACAACATTGCGCTTACTGCTACAATACTGTGGAACCTCTGTCACGGTTCTTGCTATGTTTTGTGTTTAAAAGCACAACTTGATACTAATGTTCTTAAGTATTCCTTTTTTTCCCCATACATTTAAAAAGTTTCCCACCCTTCAGGGTCAGCTATTTTCATTTTAAGCCAACAATTAGGGACTAAAGTTGTTGTTAGCCATATAGGATGAACTTCGCAAGAGTAGCATGAATGAAGTTCAAAGTTCAAAGTAAATTTTATTATCAAAGTACGTGGGTACATATATCACCATGTACCGCCCTGACATTTTTTTCTTGCGGGCATTCACAGCAGAACAAGAAATACAAGAGAATCAATTAAAAACTACACACAAAGACTGACAAGCAACCAATATGCAAAAGAAGACAAACTCTACATATAAGTAAATGCATAAATACACAGGGAGAACATGAGCTGCAGAATCCTTGGAAGTTTGATAGTGCCCAACACTTGTAACGACCACTGTGCACAGCACTATAAAGAGCCAATCTGATAGTTGCCATGCACCATAGCTTGCTTATCCCTACCCTAACAACATTCATATATGTTTCAGGAAAACAAACTTTGAACATGCATGAATATAGACTCATTAAAGGGGAGCCAATTGTCTTACAGGAGCAGAAGACCAATTTGGAGTGTTGTGTGTAGGCCTGGTCACCTTCCTGCAGGAAGGGTATCAATAACTTCGAAAGAGTGCGGAGAACACTTACGAGGATGCTGTCAGGACTTGAGGATGTGAGTTATAGGGAAAGGCTGAATAGGATAGGACAAAGTAGTTCACCCAGCACTGTGAGCCGAAGGGCCTGTTCCTGTTCTATGTTCTAAGTACACTGCAGGGGAGCATAGAAGAATGAGGGGGACGTTTGATTGAGGTGTGAGGGGCATATACACAAGTAGGCTTTTGTTACTGAGGTTGGATGTGACTACAATGAGAGGTCATGGGTTGAGGATAAAGGTGAACCTGAGGGGGAACTTCTTCACTCAGAGGGTGGTGAGAGTGTGACATGGGCAGCAAGTAGGAGGTGCTGCTGGACTGCAACATTTAAGGGACGTTTGGATAAGTACATGGATAGTAGGGGTATGGAGGGCTATGGTCCCGGTGTGGGTCAATGGAACTAAGCAAAGTAACAGTTTGGCACAGACTAGATGGGCTGAAAGGCCTGTTTCTATACTGTAATGCTCCATGACACAGTAGCGTAGCAGTTAGCATGATGCTATTACGGCTCAGGCACCAGAGTTCAGAGTTCAATTCCGATGCTGTATGTAAGAAATTTATAAGTTCTTCCTGTGATAGTGTGGGTTTCCTCCAGGTACTCCAGTTTCCCTTACCAAAGATGTACCGCTTAGTAGGTTAATCAGTTATTGTGCACTGTCCCATAATTATGGTGGGGCCATCCGTCTGTCTTGAAGGACAATGGGTGATGATGGTCATTATCACAAGCCTGGGCGGAAGGTATGGAGATCCTGAGATGCCCCAGTCATCAAGATTCACCCTTTGACCTCACCAGTGTAGTCCAAGGAAAGCTCATGAAGCAATACGTTTGGCACCAGCTGGGCTGCAGGGGCTGCCGGAAGGATGTTCAATGACGTCCAGAAACCTTAGGAGCTCCGCTCCAGATTTGCTCTCTGGGTTTATTCCCATAGCCTTCATCTCTTCCCAGTCTGCCCACAAGGCAGTGAGACTATTTACCCATAGCTGTGGATCTGGTTCACAAGCACCAGTGTGTGTCCACAAACCGGTGAGCCTGCGTGCTATGTGTGCAGGGGCCAGACCTCCTCCCTGTCCTCTGTAGTTCAGCCCGAGTCTGATAGGAGTTCACTTTCTGTGTGTCGCCAGCGAGGAGGCACTACATGAGACTAGCTGTTGGAGAGGCTTCGTACTGGCAGGGAGAGACTTCAACATTCAGCTCTCCTTTTCACAATACTGCTAGGCAGCGATGGAAGCTGAAAGTGAGAGCGACAAGCACTACCCACTACACTATCACACTAGACACATCCCACGCATTAGTCGTGTGATTGGTCTTGGGATAAATAGGTGGTTGCTAAGGCAGTGCAGCTCAGAGAGCTGGAAGGACCTGTTTCATGCTCTATCTCGGCATAAATAAAAATAAATAACTTCCTTCCAGCAATGGCATTTTTGATTTTTAGTAATTGGCCCATAAAAAGTACCCCGATTGGTGTTTTAGGTAGGAATAGTCAGAACATGCACAGTTCAGGTTCTTCATAATTTAGTCCATGAGGAAAGGTATTTCCAAATTGAATATATGCACATTCTAAATAGTTCTCGAAGCAGCACTGCCTTTCTGTTTGCTGACCTGGTCTGGTTTGATCTCGATGGTGACTGGACATAGCGTCTCTCTGGAAACACAGAGGATTATTCCTGATGGGGCTGTGAGCTCATTGACCAGATCCACCCCATCTCTTTGCAGTACCACGTCTGTTTCATTAAAGGTCACGCGCCAGGAAATTGTCACATTCTCAAAAGATCTGAAAATACAAAGCAAACGTCACACGTAAAATAACTGGAGTGAAGTTACAAAGTTACTTAATACTGGAACATTATTTAATTAAACAAAGCACTCTCATAATCTCTCCCTCTCCCCACCTGATGAAGGGTCTTGTCCTGAAACATTAACTACTTATTCATCTCTATAGATGCTGCCTGACCTGCCCA
Source organism: Mobula birostris (assembly GCF_030028105.1). Lineage (NCBI taxonomy): Eukaryota > Metazoa > Chordata > Chondrichthyes > Myliobatiformes > Myliobatidae > Mobula > Mobula birostris. Next base: position 6,133,654 of record NC_092386.1, read on the forward strand.
GATCGTCCAGCATTTTGTGTGTGTTGCTCAAAATCTCACAATTGTGTTAAAATAGAATGGGTAGATGTTCATTCACTGGATTTCAAAGTTCAAAGTAAATTTATTGCCATAATATGTGCAGTAAATATCACCATATACTACCTTGAGAATCATTTTCTTGCAGCATTTGCAGGAGAACAAAGAGATACAATATAATCAACGAAAAACTTCACACAAAGACTGACAACCATTGTGCGAAAGATGAACACAGTGAAAATACAAACAAAATAATAATAAATAATTCAATAAACCTTACTGAGAACATTAGATGTGGAGTCCTTGAAAGTAATGAAAAGAGGCCCTTTGGCCCATTGAGTCTATTCCATTTGTGAACCACCCATTTACACTAATCTGACATCAAGCACATTTTGTCTTAACCTTTCCCATGTTCTCATCAAACCCTCCAGATTCTATCTCTCATCTACACAGCAGTAGAAATTGTATAGAAAGAGTTAAATGTGATTTCTCCTTGGTTCAATAGTGTGCAAAAATCTTAGGTACCCTAGCTATATATATGTGTTCCTATGTCTTATGGTCTTCAGATCTAACTAGCCGAAAAACATTTTTACAACAGTATTTTATAAATTCCTTGTACATTTAACACACAAGGGGTTGTGTTCTAAATGTGCCAGTAATATCAGAACCTAGCCACCGTACAATCTTTGCCTAAATGTACCAGTAATATCAGAACCTAGCCACCGTACAATCTTCGCCTAAATGTGCCAGTAATATCAGAACCCAGCCACCGTACAATCTTCACCTAAATGCACCAGTAGTATCAGAACCTAGCCACCGTACAATCTTCGCCTAAATGTGCCAGTAGTATCAGAACCTAGCCACCGTACAATCTTCGCCTAAATGTGCCAGTAATATCAGAACCCAGCCACCGTACAACCTTCACCTAAATGCACCAGTAGTATCAGAACCTAGCCACCGTACAATGTTCGCCTAAATGTGCCAGTAGTATCAGAACCTAGCCACCGTACAATCTTCGCCTAAATGTACCAGTAGTATCAGAACCTAGCCACCGTACAATCTTCCAGGACATGAACTGGATCCTCATCCACATGTTCCTTTCAACTTTCCAGGTCATATGCATCAGCTTTTCTACCTTTTGGTTAGAAATACAAAGAGCAAGACTGAAACATGACTGTTTATCGCTCTCCGTAGAGATTCAGTTCTAAAATCAGCCCTGAATTTTCTTGCTGATAAAGACTCCAAAGATATTGCTAAGTTCTCTAATGATTCCATTATGGGTCCATTCATTTTCAACAAGCATCAATGAGGAATATTTCTACTAAAAGTAGCAGTTTGAAGTAAATTTATTATCAAACTTTGCATATGTTACCATATTCTACCGTGAGATTCATTTTCTTGGAAGCAAGGAAAGGAAAGGTACGTCACATCCAGATTTTCTCCGGATTGCCCTCCACGCCTCTCTGACATAGTGGGGAACCGCGTAAGAGGCAAGATACAACAGTGTTTTGCCATTGTCTTCTGCCGGGTGAGTTTCCAAAGAGATCACCAGCTCGTAACCCAGCACAGATGGAAAGCCTGCAGGGGAGCCAGATGGATTCGAACTCAGGACCTTTCGTCCCAAAGTCCGGCACTGACGCCACTACGCCACCAGCTGGGTCTTTTCTTGGCAGCATTTACAGGAAAAAAGGAACTACGCTCAGTGGCAACTTTATTAGGTACCCCTGTACACCTGCTCGATAATGCAAATACCTATTCAACCAATCATGTGGCAGCACCTCAATGCATAAAAGCATGCAGACATGGCCAAGAGGTTCCATTGTTGTTCAGACCAAACATCAGAATAGGGAAGAAATGTGATCCAAGTGACTTTGACTGTGGAATGATTATTGGTGCCAGAAAGGGTGGCTTGAGTACCTGAGAAATTGGTAATCTCCTGGGATTTTCACGCACAACAGTCTCTAGAATTTAGACAGAATGGTGCAAAAAAACCCCAGAAAAAAGCATCAAGTGAGCGGCAGTTTTATGGGTGAAAACACCTTGTTAATGAGAGAGGAAGGTGACAGTAACTCAAATAACTATGCACTAAAACAGTGGTGTGCAGAAGAGTATGTCTGAATGCACAACACGCCAGACCTTGAAGTGGATGGGTTGCAGTGGCAGAAGATCATGAACATAAACTCAGTGGACATTTATTAGGTGCAGGAATTAACTAATGAAATGGCCACTGACTGTATAATAGAAATTATAAAAATCTGTACATAAACGGACCAAGACTGAAACAAACAATGTGCAAAAGACAAAATAAAAACAGAGAACATGAGTTGTAAAGAGTTGCTGAGATGAAGATTTTACCTGTTTTTTTGTCTTTCAACTGTTAGCCGAACCTTCCGATTTTCTGAGTCTTCATCCAAGACTGGGTTACTATTGGATACACTTGCAAAGCCCACAATGCCATTCTGTACATCATTTCCTGTAGTACAAATATATTAAAGCTAATAAAAATAGTTATGCCAAACTAAAGTAATGTCTGTTTGAAGAAAACTGCGGACTTGGCCATGTGTAGTGGCCCCTGGTAATACACCATGGTAGTGTAACAGCTCAGGGTGTCGCAGTTCAGAGTTCAATCCTGACATCACCTGTAAGGAGTTTGTATGTCCTCCCTGTGGAAAGTGTCGGTTTTCTGTGCATGCTCTGATTTCCTCTCACAGTCCAAAGATAGTTAGTAGGTTAATTGGTCATTGTAAATTGTTCCATAGTTAGGCTACGGTTAAACTGGGGTTGGGTGGTATGGCTTGAAGGGCTGGAAAGGCCTGTGTTGTGCTGTATCTCTAAATTAAAATAAATAAGAAAAAAAGTGTCTCTTCCAGGTGACTAGAGGTTGAGGTTACACATGAGTTCTGCTGATGAGTGATCTCTTGGTCTGGGTGTGGAGGCTCCAATACAGAGGCTGCAGAGGGCTGTAGTCTCAGTCAGCCTCATCACGGGCTCAACCCTCCCCACCATAAAAGATATCTGCAAAAGCTGATGTCTCGATCATTAATGACCCTCACCATGCCCTCTCCTCATTACTACTGTCTGGGTAGAGGATCCGGAAGACCCACCCTCTACTATTTAGGAACAACTTCTTCTCTGTCAGAAAAATGTCTGAAAGGTCCATGAATGCATGGGCACTTATTATTCTTTTATTTTGCATTATTTATTTATTTTGTAATTTTGAGATTACAAAAATAAATATAATAGTAATTTATAAAATAAATATGGCAATATATAGTAATTTATAATTAGTTCATAGCAATTTATTCATATATACAGTATTATTAATGATTTTTAGGAAGTTATAGTACTCTTATGTCTTTACACTGTACTGTTGCAGCAAAACAACAAATCTCACATTATGTAAGACAGGGATAATAAACCTGTTTCTGATTCTGGATTTATATATTAAAATCAGAAACACAAGAGATTCTGCAGATGCCGGAAATCTAGAACAACACACACAAAACGCTAGAGCAACTATGGAAAGTGATGAAGTGAAGACATCGCCACTGTATTGGGCTTTAGTGGCAGCAAGGTGTCATAGCTATTTGCATGATGCTATCACAGCCCCAGAAACTCAGGTTCAATTCCCGACTGTCTATAAAGAGTTTGTACATTCTTCCTGTGACACTTTCCAAAGACGTACAGATTAGTAGGTCAGTTGGTTACATCGGTGAAATTGGGTGGCGTGTGCTCACCGGGCTGGAGAGGCCTCTTACTGTGTTGTACAGCTAAATAAATAAGTAAACAGATAGATAGATAAATCGGTAGAGTGTGCAAGTGAGAAACAGTGCGGTCGTATTCAAGGGTTCATGAACCGTTCAGAAATCTGATGGAGAGAAGCCTCCTCCCCTTCCTCTTTCTACCAAGCCGTCCTGCTCCCTATGAACTTTGTTCAAGTTCTCAGTTGTGTTGCAGTCAAGGGGTCCATCTTGTAACGATCATGTCAGAAGGTTGCCAGCCCACGCACCAATTAGAATAACCTCTTGAAACCACTACATACTTGGAGCAGCTGGGCAGCCAGACCGGCAGCTGGACGGCTAGACCGGCAGCTAGCAGAAATCAACCTGCTATTAGCCGATAATCCTTTTATGAGTGGGAGTCCTTTGTGATGTGAATCAAGTGTTGAGCTGTGTTCATCTGGCCACCTAGACATCCAAGTCAGGAGATTGGCTGGAAATGCAATTTCCAATGGCATTGCTTAAGCCCTGTGAATTGTCCCCTACAAAAGGCAGGCTTTCCTGGTGGCCACCCATTTTAGTACTACTTCCCACTCCCATTCCAACATGTTGGTCCATGGCCTCCTCTGCCGCCACGATGAGTCTGCTCTCCAGTGAGAGGAGCAACACCTCATATTCTGTCTGGGTAGCCTCCAGCCCGATGACATGAACATCGATTTCTCCAACTTCCGGTCATTTTTCCACCCCTTCGCTTCTCCAAACCAGCCAATCACTACCCTCCGGTGACTGTCCTCATTCCCTTTCTCCCATGGTCCACTCTCTTTTCTTATCAGATTCCTTCTTCTTCAGCCCTTTACTTCTTCCACCTCCCAGCTTCTCACTTTAACCTCTTCCCCCCACCCATCTACCTACCTACCCTCAAACAAGAGAAAATCTGCAGATGTTGGAAATCCAAGCTACACACACAAACTATTGGAGGAACTCAGCAGGCTAGGCAGCATCTATGGAAAAGAGGATCATCGTCATTTCGGGCCGAGACCCTTCATTAAGACCTGATGAAGGGTCTCAGCCTGAAACATCGACTATACTCTTTTCCATAGATGCTGCCTGGCCTGCTGAGTTCCTCCAGCATTTTGTGTGTGTTACCTACCTACCCTCGCTGTCAGGAGCACCGCAGGCTTCTGCAGTGAGCCGTACAACACTGGGCCTTGAGGTTTCTCGAGCACCTGTATTTACTAATTGTTGTCTTAGTGAGAGTCATCATGCTTTGTGCTTTCTGTTTAATCCTGTCAAGTTGATTGTGGCTGGCAGGGATTTTCAACATTCTGTGATTATCTAAAGCAGATTCTTGACTCGTGGTCGTCATGGGGTACTTGTGTGGAGAATGATTTGTCACACAGTGTCACTCGGTTGTGCCACTGATCTGTTGGAATTCCTATGTATAACCTCCTGTTTCCATCTCTACATAGGCGTCTGCTGTTCCTCCGCACCCGAGTTCAGTCGTTACCAGCACCCACCACGACACCTTCACCTGGCTTCACCCTTCACCTATCACCTGCCAGCTTGCGCTCCCCACCCCACCAACACCCTTATTCTGGCTTCTTCCTTTTCAGTCCTGATGTAGGGTCTTGGTCTGAAAAATGTACTGTTTATTCTCCTCCATAGCTGATATCTGACCTGCTGAGTTCCTCTCCCATTTGCTGTGTCTTACATCACCAAAACACCCACATCGGTGGTCACATTGCACCCAATACGATGTCTATGATAACCAAACAACAGGATATCTAGATTGCAAAAAAAAATCAAATAGCAGTTCAAAGGCAACAAAATTATTTAATTACTATGAGTTACCTAAGATAACAATCTTCATAAAAGCCATGAATCCGTGCTCATCCTTTCCATCCACAATATGTGCACCTCCACCTGGATCTGTTAGATAAACAAAAAAAAATTCTTGGCCCTCTGGTTCATTATCATCTAAAACTCTGATAGATATATTGACTTCCTTTTCCTCATCCTGTAGAGTAACATTCAATGCTTCATCTTCAAAATCTTCTCCCTCCTTGGCCCAGGCAAGACTGGAATTTTGCTGGTTGGCTTGAAAAGGCATTTCATGTAGACCACTTATAAGTTTCTTTTCTCCGAAGGTTATAACATTCACACTGACGGGTCCAGTAAATTCCAGAGTCCTTCGAATACAAAGTATTACATTATCAGTTTCCTCTGTAGTGTACACCACAGTGGGTCCAATACTTAAAACACCCTCACTGGCATCATTGGCAATAATGGTTATACATGACACGCTCAATTTCCAATTCAAGTAAGGGGTTTCTTCTGTATTATTTGGCTTATAACCCAGAACTTCAATGCTGGACAAATTTAGGTAAAACACTTCATCTCCTTCTGGGATGTTATCATTGATGATAAGCAGCTTGATCACAGCTTCGATCTGATATGAAGTAAAGACAAGTTCTCCCATTTCGATGTGCTCATAATCTTCATCAGGTTTGGCACTTCCTGCTGTCGTACGGTAAGTCAGTTTTGTTTGGTTGCCACGGAAACCAAAGAGTCTCTGGACATGAAAAGTTGCTGCACCTACATCTTCTTCTATTCTGACCTGCCCTGAATTAGGCGCAAGTTGGAAGACTCCAAATGGCTCAATTTCTGCCACAGTGAATCCTGATCTATAGAAAGCAATCAGCAAGAAATTATAACTCAGCATGTGCAAATATCTGCCAATAGAACGTCAGTAGATAGGTACAACAGCAAAGTCAAGACTCAAGATTGCTTAAAGTAACTTCCTGTGAATCGGTATAAAGGAGAATGAAATAATTGTTAGTCTGGATCCAATGTAGCGCAAAAAACCACAAAAGATAAAGAACACGATAATAATAAAAAACACAAAAAAAGTATAAATACACATATTTATATAAATAATTATATAAATTGATTGTATGCCTATAAAGTAACGTTGGGCTGTACATAAGGTGACTGACGGGAAATAATAAAGTTGTGGTGGAGTTACTGGGTGGAGGTGTTGATCAGCCTTACTGCTTGGGGAAAGTAACTGTTTTTTGAGTCTGGTAGTCTAACATCCCGCAACGCTGCCTTCAAGTCTGGTGAAAGAACAGCTATCAGCACAACTACGGAAAACCTCAACTCAGGCATCAAGAGGGCAAGTAAAAAGTTCAGGAAGACCTGCCTGATAATGATCCCTGGTGTATGTGGCCAGGCATCAGGGCATTACTGACTACATAGGAAAAACAGCGTCAACTGTACAGGATGCCCTCCTCCCTGATACTCTAAAAAAAACTCTTATGTACACTTTGAGGCATGCAACACAACGCCAGCCACAAAAGCTACCCCACTCTAGGTGAGCAGTCACCGCCTGTAGCAGCAGCAGATGTGAGAACTCTACAGATTCAATCCCCATAAGGCAGCCAGGCCAGACAACATCCCAGGCTGAGTATTCAAAGAGCGCGCACACTAGCTTACTGATGTCTTCACAGGTATCTTGAACACTTCCCTCATCCAGACTGGTGTCCTCACCTGCTTCAAATCAGCCATCATCATCTCAGTACCAATGAATTCTACACATTCTGAACTAAATGACTATCACCCAGTGGTACTGATGCCAATCGTCATGAAGTGCTTTGAAGGGCTGATAATTGCACATATCAAAAACTCCTTTCCTGCCACACTGGAGACTCACCAATATGCTTGCTGACAGAAACGTTCCACAACAGATACCTTAGCATCTGTCATTCATCTGGCCTGACACATCTAGAGAACAAGGACATGTGAGTTAATTTATCTCACCGAACTCACATATCCAATAAACCCGTTCCTTAAGTGTCCAAAGGTGGCTCCTCTAACAGTCTGGAGATTGCCTTTGGCATTGATCCATTTCTATGTGTAAAAAAGAATCTCTGGTGTTAGCTATAAATTTCCACTAATGTCTCTTTGATAAAGGATGTAGTGCTTTTGTCCTATGGAATAATAATGGATTTACTTTCCAGAGAACCAACTTTTACCCCATTTCCACGGTTCTCTGGCCTTATGTCTTGTTACACTATGTTTAGTCCTCACAACTTTGACCCAGGCTAATGCTAGAAAGTGTCATCAAGTCTAATGTTCTCAATGTTTATTGCTTATTTATGTATTATTACTCTTTCTTTCTTTTTGTATTTGCACAGTTGGTTGTCTTTTGCACATTGGTTGTTTGTCCGTCCTGTTGTGCATAGTTATCCATTAATTCTTTCGTGTTTCTTGTACCTACTGTGTACGCCCACAAGAAAATGAATCTCAGGGTTGTATATGGTGACATTTAGGTATTTTGACAATAAATTTGCTTTGAGCTTTTATCTTTGATCGAGTGGCATCACAGGTAGAAGGGACAGTATAAAGAAAGCTTTTGGCACATTGGTGTTCATAAATCGAAGTATTGAGTACAGGAGATAGGATGTTACATTGATGTTGCAAAAGACATTGCTGAGGCCTAATTTGGAGGATTGCGTGGAGATCTGGTCACCTGCCTACTGGAAAGATATCAATAAGATTGAAAGAGCACAGAGAAATGTATAAGGATGTTGACAGGACTTGACAATCTGAGTTGTAGGGAGAAGTTGAATGGGTTAGGACTTTATTGCCTAGAATGTAAAAGATTGAGGAGAGATTTAGTGGAGGTATGTGAAATTATGAGGGGTACAGATAGGAGAAGTGCGAGCAGGCTTTTTTCCACTGAGGTTAGGTGAGACTAAAACTGGAGGTCATGGGTTCAGGAGGAAAAGTGAAATACTTAAGGAAAACCTGAGAGGAACTTCTTCACTTAGAGGATGGTCAGAGTGTGGAACGAGCTGCCAGTGGAAGTGGTGAATGCAGGTTTGATTTCAACATTTAAGAGAAATTTGGATCAATGCATAGATGGGATGGGTATGGAGGGCCATGGTCCAGGTGCAGGCAGATGGGGCTCATCACCATCATCGTCATCATCATGTGCCATGTTGTTTGACGTAGGTGATCATGGACTTGACCATGAATGTTCTTCGCAAATTTTTCTATAGAAATGGTTTGTCATTGCCTTCTTCTGGGCAGTGTCTTTACAACATGGTGACCCCAGCCATTATCAATACTCTTCAGAGACTGGCTGCTTGGCGTCAGTGGTCGCATAACCAGGACATGTGATATGGACCAGCTGCTCATACGACCATCCACCACCAGCTCCCATGGCTTCACATGACCCTGATCAGGGGTCTAAACAAGTGCTACACTTTGCCCAAGGGTGACGTCCAGGCTAGTAAAGGAAAGGAGCGCTTTACGCCTCCTTTGGTTGAATATCCTGTATCTCCACCCTGCTACGCTAGATGGAATGAGGCAGATTGATAGTTTGGAACTGACTAAGTAAGCCTGTGTCTGTGCTGTAGTGCTCTGTGACTCCATGAGCAAATAAACATCTTTTCAACATCTGGTATCCCTGAGTTGAGGTGCATATCCTCCTCCCATTTTTTAGTCAATCAGTCTGATGATCCCCTTAAAATTTCATTTCACTGCTGACTTAACCACTTTAACCATTTTATCCACTTGTAGTGGCTACATGGAAGCAAATGCCTCAATTTTCTCTGCTGTATGCAACAAATTACACTTGTCCCAATTACTTTATAACTTCATCATTTTCTGACCTGCTTCCTCAGTTCCTTGCAGTTTTGTTTCATCAGGTACATTATATAAACAAATGCTAATCTTAAAGTTCATGATTCTCTCTCTTTCTGTTTGATGAGAACACCATGAAATTAAAACAAAATTATTAATGTTGCTGAAGCTTATTCCTCCAGTAATAAAAGGGTTAGCACAATCACTCCACAGCACCAGTGATCACCAATCAAGGTTCGATTCCCACTGCTGTCTGTAAGGAGTTTGTATGTTTTCCCCATGACTGTGTGGGTCTCCTCCAGGTGCTCCAGTTTCCTCCCACATTCCAAAGACGTAGGGACAAAGGTCAGTAGGTTGTCAGGAAGCTACACTGGCGCCAGAAGTATGGCAACACTTGTGGGTGGCCACCAACACAATCTTTGCTGATAGGATTTGATGCAAATGTCACATTTCACTGTATGTTTCGATGGTCATGTGACAAATAAAACTAATCTTTAAGAAGAAAGTCTTTTGGTCATCAATGCCCGTCAGGACTGGAAACCTATCCTCCCTATGCAGTTTGGTCCCTATACATCTCCAAACCCATCCCAGATGGTTGCCTAATAACTGGAGATGGGAAATGGATCTGCGAAAGGTGATGCCTCGAAAAGACAACATCCATCATTAAGGACCCCTATTACCCAGAACATACCCTCTTCTCATTGCTACCATCAAGGAGGAGGAACAGGAGCTGGAAGACACTCACTCAGTGATCCAGGAGATGCTCCTCCCCTCCCCCATCAGATTTCTGAGTGGACAATCAACCCATGAATAATACCTCAGTATTTTCCTCTCTTTTAGCTCTACTTACAGTATACAGAGTACTGTGCAAAAGTCTCAGGCACCCAAGATTTTTTATGCTGTTTCAGATGGTAAGACCTCCACAAAACCCTGTTCTCAACATCATTGAGACAGTTTGGGTTTACCTGGAGAGAAAGAAACAAGTGAAACCGCCAAAGTCTGCAGAAGAACTGTGGCAAGTTCTTCAAGGTGCTTGAAGCAAACTATCAGCCTGTTTTCTTATAAAATGCACGACAGTGTACCTGAGAAAATTGATGCCATTTTAAAAGCAAGGTTTGGTCACACCAAATACCAGATATGATTTAGTTTTTTATTGTTTACTGGTACTTTATAGTAATTTTTTGATACTTAGAAACTTTCCATTTAATTATTTTTGAAAGTATCTTTGTTTTACAGAACTTTTTTCATGTCCCTAAGACTTTTGCACAGCACTATGTATATATGAAAATGCATAATAATGAAAACTATAAATTAAAATAAGTAGAGTACCTGGTTTAATTTATAGTTTTAATTATTATGTATGGCAATGTACTCCTTCCACAGAACAACAAATTTCACAACATGCTGAATTCTGATTCTGATTCGGGCTTTGCCAATTGTTCTAATCTCAAAAATAAAAACATTTCTAGGACTGTCGAGATTAAATAAATACTTAAAGTGATTAATGATTGAAATGAACTTTAGTTAATGTAGATAGTTAACTGAAATTCTATAATACAGCTGATGGGCCTACCTTAGTTCAGCTTTACCAGTAAGATTACTGTGTACCTTCGTCAAATGAATGGCGAAGGACTCCTTGCCTGTGAAGTTGGTGGTTGGTACAGTGAGTAACACGGGCTTTCGTTTTTCACCATGGGAAAGGACAACTGAACCTAATACAAAATTATTACAATACTGCATTAGCAAATGCAAAACAATACTGTGGAACTCATAATAAAACATAAAAACTAATAACTCAGCAAAATATGGATTTACAACTAATACATAATGTCACTGACTGCACTTAATTTCAAGGTTCAAACATTTAAAATAAGTTTATTGTCAAAGTACGTATATGTCACCATATACAATCATGGCATTCCTTTTCTTGTGGGCATTCACAGAAAATCCAAGAAGCATAAGAGAATGACTGTAAGACTGTACCCAGCAGGATGGGCAAACAACCAGAGTGCAAAAAACAAAACTGTGCAAATACAAAATGAGAAAAAAAAACAATAAATATCGAGAACATGAGATGATAAGTCTTTGAAAGTGAGTCCATAGGTCGTGGGAACAGTTCAGTAATGGAGCGATAAGTTATCTCCACTTGTTCAAGAGCCTGATGGTTGAGGGGTAAAAACTGTGCCTGAATCAGATGATGTGGGAGTGGGCACGTGGCCAAGTGGTTAAGGCATTGGACTAGTGGTCTGAAGGTCGTGAATTCGAGCCCCAGCTGAGGCAGCGTGTTGTGTCCTTGAGCAAGGCACTTAATCACACATTGCTCTGCGACGACACTGGTGCCAAGCTGTAAGGGTCCTAATGCCCTTCCCTTGGACAACATTGGTGTCGTGGAGAGGGGAGACATGCAGCATGGGCAACTGCTGGCCTTCCATACAACTTTGCCCAGGCCTGCGCCCTGGAGTGAAGACTTTCCAGGCACAGATCCATGGTCTCGCAAGGGTGTATACTCAATAATAACAAAAATGTTATCGACAGGGGTTTCTAGTAACTTAATTGTAGCTTTCTAAAACCCCAGTTTCACCACACCTGGGGTACTGCATACAGTTCAAGGTGCAGAAGAGGTTTACCAGGATGCTGCCTGGATTAGAGGGTGTATGCTATCATGAGAGATTGGACAAACTAGAGTAGTGAAGGCTGAGAGGAGATCTTTTAGAGGTTTATAAGATTATGAGAGGCATAGAAAGTGTAGACAGAGAGCATCCTTTTTCCCAGGATTGAAATTTCTAATGCAAGAGGGCATGTATTTAAAGCGAGAGTGGGTAATTTCAAAGAAGGTGTGAGGGGCATGTATTTTTTTTTACACAGTGTTGGAAGTCTATCATGTGTTGTCTGGAGTGGTGATAGAAGCAGATATATTAGAGACTTTAAAGGGACATTTAGAGTGTCTCATGAATGTGAAGAAAATGAAAGGATGTGGACATATGTAGGCAGAAGGAGTTAGTTTACTTAGGTATTCAATTATTAATTTATTTGGTTCAATATGATGTTGTGGGCCAAAGGGCCTGTTCCTAACTAACAGGCCACATGCTAGTTCTTAAGCTGTACTGTTCTATGTTCTCTGTTAATATCTAATAGAAACACTTCTAAAGTGAGAGAGAAAACCTAGTAATTTTGTGCTTGCATCACAGTACTGCACTTCAAACAGAACAAGTCAGGAAGTCATAGACATGAGAAAGCCTGCAGATGCTGGAAATCCAACAGAACACACACAAGAGGTGCTGGAGGAACTCAAGTCAGGCAGCATCTATGGAGAGGAGCAAACGGATGGCATTTTTGGCCGAGACACTTCCTCAAGACCTGGTTTTGCCAAATGTAAAATGCATTTACTCAGAGCCATTGTTGAGAATCAGTAAATCAAAAGCTACCTGATTGGAGACCAAGCAATGTCTGAAATATATTCAAAGCAAATTTGATATGAAAATGGCTACATCAATTTGCAAAGGTCCTAATAGCTATTTTAACATTACAATTTGGTGGTGGCCGTCTGTTGTGTCCAACGATGACAGGAAAGTGGTGCGGGCGAGTTTTTAAAGTGGAGAAACAGTTGCACTGGAGCTCTTTCACTCTCTCAACCTCGGAGGTCTGGGTCTAGTGATACGAACAAGCGTCACAAACTGGGATCTACCTTGGTTGACCATGACATCTTCTGTGCCTCGTCATGACCTTCGCTCTCCACAAAGGGTTGCAGACCCACCTTTCCGGCCATTGGATCTCACAGTAGATCTCATCTGCCCAGTCCGTCGGAGATGATGCCACGTGCTAGTGTCAGCATGTCCCTATCTCACTGGGGTATGAGACTTGCCGGCTACACTCTCCTGGTTTAGCCCGTCTGTCGAAGGGGTGCACCGGGGTGCGGCCGCTGTTGCATGCAAACAGCTACTTGGAGCCACAGGTGAGAGCTGAGTGTCCAGTGAGAACCAAAGATGAGTGAGCTGCCCTAAACTGGACATGACAAGCCCCTTCACCAGAGATGCTACCCTTCCTTGGACATCCCATTACAGGTATACACATGTCTTTGTACGTTATTCATGAAGGACTCAAGGAAGTTTAATATTTATGTATAGGGCCTAACTTGTTTCAATCCCTGAGAGATTCCTGCAACTACTACTCAATGTACTGGCATAAATGAAACCTTTCCAGCAAAGTGCATCCACAGAATACCAAACTACCAGTGTAATTCTGTGCATGGATCTTGTTTTTAAAATAGTAATAGGTAGGTTTCCTGGAATAATGCATCTAAACTAAAGAACTCTGTCCATTCTGCAAAAAGGGCAAATCACAGGTAGTGTACTGATCTCCCAGGTCACTGCAAGATACAAGATGCCACTAGTGAAACACAGCAATGTGTCGTGAACAACTTATAATTGTGTTTCTTGTATTTACTATGAATATCCACAAGAAAATGAATCTCAGGGTTGTATATACAGTACTGTGAAAAAATCTTAGGTACATATATATAGCTTTCGCAATATATAATGACTTTTGCACAGTACTGTAGTAATTTAATGCATTGCACTGTACTACTGTTGCAAAAAAAAACAAATTTCATGACATAGGTGAATAATCATAAACCTGATTCTGATGTGGGTCTCTGTTGTGGACTGAGAGTGGGAAGAGGGCAGGGAGAGGGGGAATCATGTTTGGGGAAAGGGGAAGGGAGAGGGGAGGGAGCAGGAAGCACCAGAGAGACGTTCTGCAATGATCAATAAACCAATTATTTGGTATCAAATGGCCTTGCCTGGTGTCTCAGGGCTGGGTGTGCCTGGACCTGTATCACCCCCACACACCCCTGGCACTCCTTCTCTACCACCTGTCCCGCACCCCTCCCGTGGTGCTCCACCCTCGCCATTCCCAACATCATTTTCTTCTGCCAGATCCACAAATGTGCTCTCTGCTCCACTTTGACAAATACAGTGCTGTGCAAAAGTCTTAGGCACCCTAGCTATATATATATACAGTATGTGCCTAAGACTTTTTTGCACAGTACTGTATTTAGATTGATAATAAATTTACTTGAACTTTGAATTACTAAGGTTTTTAAACTGCGACTAATTGCACTTACCAAAAGCCGGTTTGACGGAGCCAGGTCTGAATCCAGCAGGGACCATGCCTTCAGGGTGGCCACCTCTCCACTCTACCACAACGAGCCCGTACACACCATTCCGTGATATCACAGCCCAGCAGGTGCCAGCAGAAACATCTGAGACTCGAAGTACCAAAGATTCAAAGCCAACCTAAAATGAACATCGGTAATTGCTGTAGCATTAGGCAGTGGTACAAATATCACAATAGTCAAAATATAGTTATTGATAACCTGAAAGAGTCGGTCAAAAATGGAATGAAACCCAGAAAAAGAAACCCAATGAAACCCAAAAAAACCCAGAAAACCCCAAAAAAAAGATGGAAACACTCGGATGGTCACTCAGCACCTATGAAAAATGGGCTAAGCGGTTATTGCGACCCTATTACAGCTCGGAGAGCCAGGTTTCAGAGTTCAATTCTGGCGTCATCCATAAGAAAGTTGTACATTTTTCCCGTGAGTATGTGGGTTTCCTCTGAGTGTTCCGGAGTATCTTGTGCTGCATCGGATCCAGAGTAAAAATTATTTCATTCTCCTTTATACTTGTGTACAGGAAATCACATTAAACAATATTAAACCTTGAACTTATGGTAAGAATGAAGATCTGAGGAATAAGTTTTTTTTTTTACACAGAGTGTGGGTGTCATGTGGAATTCAATGCCAGAGGAGCTAAGGAGACAGATACATTTACTGTATTTCAGAGTCATTTAGACAGGCATTTAAAACATTGTAAATAGGCCTGAGTTGACGTAGTAGTTAAAACAGAGATGGATGCGAGTAAAATGAATTTGATGGGCAAACCGATCAGCACGAGTACGATGGGCCAAAGGACCCATTTCTGTGCTGTACACCAGGTGCTGCCTGGCACTTGCAGTATATCCAGTGCCTCTTTTTCTAATCTGCAAAAAGCTAGGAATAGCGATTGTGTGGCTAGGCACAGATTTAAGAATTTGCTGACGATACAACTATTGTTGCCAGAATTTCATATGGTGATGAGATGGCGTTCAGGAGTGAGGTAGATCAGCTAGCTGAGTGGTGTCTCAATTGCAACGCTGCACTCAACGTCAGTAAGACCAAACAACTGATTGTGGACTTCAAAAAGGGGAAGATGAGGGAACACACGTCTGTCCTCCAGGAGGAATCAGAAGTGGAAAGAATGAGCAGTTTCAAATTCCTGAGTGTCAATATCTTTGAGGATCTAACCTGGATCCAACAAACTAATTGTAGCTACAAAGAAGGCACGACAGTGGCCACATTTCATGAGGAGTTTGAGGAGATTTGTATGTCATCAAAGGCATTTGCAAATTTCTACAGATGTACCGTGGAGAGCATTCTAACTGGCTGCATCACCGTCTGGTATGGGCAGGGAGGTGGAGGGGCACCACCGCACAGGGTGGAAGTAACCTGCAGAATGTTGTAAACTTAGTCAGCTCCATCATGGGCTCTAGCCTCCATAGTATCCAAGACGACTTCAAGGAGCGAAGCCTCAGAAAAATGCATCTATCATTAAGGGCCCCCCATCACCGAGGTCATGCCTTGTTCTCATTATTATCATCAGGAAAGAGGTACCGGAGCCTGAATTCACACACTCAATGATTCAGGAACAGCTTCTCCCCCTCTGCCATCTGATTTCTACATGGACATAGAACCCATGAACACTACTTCTATATTTCTATTTTTGCACTACTTATTTAATATAACTGTTTAATGTATACACATATATACTTACTGTAATTCACATTTTTTCTATTATTATGTATTGCATTGTACTGCTGCTGCAAAGTTAACAAATTTCAAGACATATGCTGGTGATATTAAACCAGATTCTGATTCTGATTGTATTTATTACAATTCGCTACTTGTATTCAAAAGTAAAAGTTTCAAAAAGTAATGTATTATATTGGTACATGTTATAACCTGAGCATTCGACAATGGTATAGTCACAGTATGTCTTTATTAAAGAAAAATTACCTCTGAATTGGCTGCTTCTTCCGACACAAAAATATTGGCCGAGTCTGTCCCGTATAACAGCTTGGGAGGAATAGAAGCATTTCCACTCAAAAGACTCACGTTTAACAATTTAACTGAAATGTCAGAATCCTTTGTAATGAAAGTCTACAAAAAGAAGTCAAAATGCAAAAGCAGTATTAGTAATCACCTTCAACCTTCAAACAAAATTGCCACATCATGGTGATCCTAGATGAAGATCACAGTGGAGGAGCATCTCGTCTGGCGATTAGAAGTTTGAATTTTCTGGTCCAAACTATTGCATCCATTGTTCATATTATAGGACGAATTTTCAGAGAGAACCATCAATGAGCAAGGTTTCCTACCAGATGAAATAATTTTCATTCTTTAATAAATAATAATTATAAAATATATCGGCCATGATGGAATGGCAGAGTTGACTCGATGGGCTGAATGGCCTAATTCTGCTCCTATGCCTTATAGTTTTATGGTGATTCTGGGAATTACCAGAGCTTAAACCCACTTAGATTCCAGATATTCTGTTTATCCTCTTTAGTAAAATGTTTAGTACTGATTGTTCAGTTTGCCTCCAGCTTAGGTATGACTATCAAGAATCAACGTGGATCAAGGGTCAACTTTATTTGCCATATACATTTACATGCATCAGGAATTCGACGTGGTTGTTGCTCTGGGCATGACATGCAACAAAAAAAAAACACTCAACAATTATAAACAATAAAGAATTATACCAAAAATAAAGTTAAAGTACAGACATGGAATAAAATGTGCATAATTACATAAATATGGGTGCCACAGTACCGTTGTGGTTAGCATGATGCTATTACAGCTCGGGCTGTTAGAGTTCAGAGTACAATTCCAAGATCAAGTGCAAGGAGTCTGTACATCCTCCCCATGGAATGTGTGGATTTTCTCCTGGTGCTCTGGTTTCCTCCCACAGTCCAAAGGTGAACTGGTTAGTAGGTTAATTGGTCATCGTGAATTGTCCCATGATTAGGCTACGGTTAAGCCAGGACTTGCTGGGTATCTCGCTTGAAGGGCCAGAAGGGCCTATTCTATATATCTCAATCAATAAATACATACCAACATATATTTACAATGTAAACAGCATTATAAACAGTGATTTAAAGTGTTTATAGTGTGATGTAGTGACTGGGATAATAGATAGAGGGGGGTGAGGGGTAACTAGAAAGTTTGATCAGATTAACTGCCAGGGGAAGAAACTTTTAAGATGGTATGGTTTTTGTTTTAATAGCCCTATAGTGTTTTCCGAAAGGAAGCTTTTGAAAAGCACAGTTTTCAGGGGGCGGGGGGGGGGTGGGCGGGGTAGTGTCCATAACACTTTTTCTGCCTGCTTCTTTGTCCTGGAGAGGCTGCTGATTTGTGTCACTTCACTCCCCTCGGAGAGGCCGCTCTTTCATGAAACTGCCCTCAGACAGGCCACTAGTTCGAGTCGCTGCCCTTTGAGGGGCTGCTGGGTATCAATGCTCTTGGAGATGTTTTTGAAATTCTGAGATTTATGGATTGGACTGCAGTTCACATTGGCCTCTTTCGGTTCTGTGGTATTTTTGTGTTCTCGCCCATTCTTTCTTGTTGCCGATTGACAAGCTGGGGCTCTGGGGGTTGATTTTCCTGTAGCTGTTTTTCCGTGTGAGAGACCTGTTAGTTTTTGTGCAAGGGAGGGGTTTCAAGTTTGCGACTTTTTGCTTCTTATCTTTTCATGCTGGGGGGGGGATTAAAACTTAGAGGCTATTGATGTCTTTCTTTCCTTCAACTACTTCCATGGTTTTCTGTATTTCATGGCTATCTGGAGAAGCCAAATCTCAGAGTTTATTCTGCGTACATACTGCACTTTGATAATAAAGTGAATCTTTGAACCCTTTACATATACAAGTCCTGCAGTGATGGTAGACTGCAGCCAATGAATTTCCCTGCTGATCTGACAGTTTTCGTGTATTGTGAGTGGACGCGACACCAAACCAAACAGTGAAGATGCTCTAACTATTAAATCAATAGATCAAGGATGCTGTCATTAAGCTGTTGTACCCACCTGACCTGGGATTGGCACTTTAGTAACAGCAAAGCTGGCACCATCTCTGACCACCACAGTTCCCAACAATCCATCCGGTACAAATTCTTGCCCATGGAACAAGAGCTCGTATTCGACGCTCACATCTTCAAAGGTCCCACCGTGTCTTGTGATGTTTATCTGAAAGTAGCGGTTCAAATCATTTCCAACAACTACAGCTTGCCGATCCGGGTAAACGGCAAACAAGCCATAGGGGTCGTCGTTCGCTGGTACCATAAATCTTGTTTGGTCTTTGTCTTTATTTATGTCTGCACCTCCTTCCACAGAAGTCAGTCTAATGATATAAACTTCATCAACTTCTGGAACATCGTCAGCTAAGAGCTGAACACTTATCTCTGCGTTTTGTTGCAGTCCTGGGATAGTAACCGAACCACTGACTGTTAAGAAGTCTCCTGTCATATCAGCATCACTCCACAGCTGCCAGTTTACCTGAAATTCAGATACAAGATCATTAAGAACAAAATCACCGAGCTTTTCTTTAAACAACACACACAAAATGCTGAAGGAACTCAGCATCTGTGGAATAAAGTACAGTCAACGTTTCAGGCCGAGTCCTTTCAGTAGGAGCCTTTCTTTAATTTACATGCTTAAAATAAATCCTGCTTTGAAGAACAAATAAAGCTCTTGAAATATTCAAAGCAACGCTCCCTCTATTTTTTTTTCATCAGGACTATAAAGGAAGGTGGGAAGAAGTCAGAATAAGAAGGTGGGGGGGGGGAGGTGAAGGAATACAACATGGAAGGTGATGGGGAGACAAGGTGCCGGTAAGGTTAGGCTGTGGGAGGGAGCATGGAGTAAGAAACTTGGAGGCGATAGGTGGAAAAAGGGCTAACAAAGCAGGAATCTGACAAGAGAAGAGAGTAGACCAAGGGAGGAAGGGAAGGAAGAGGGCATGGGGAGGCGATGAGAAGAGAAACAGTAAGAGGAAAGACAGAATAATGAATGGATAGAGAGAGAAGGGGAGCGTAGTAAAATTACAAGTATTTCTGATTACAAACAAGAGAAAATCTGCAAATACTAGAAATCCAAACTACACACACAAAATGGTGGAGGAACTCAGGAGGCCAGGCAGCATCTATGGAAAATAGTAAACAGTCAACGTCTCAGCCTGAAAACTTCAACTGTTTACACTTTTCCATAGATCCAGCCTGGCCTGCTGAGGTCCTCCAGCATTTTGTGAGTGTTGCAAGGATTTCTGATTGTTCACCATTAATTCTGTGGTTGAAACATTATCATCCAAAGGAACATAACCTTAAAATTAATACTTCACTGGTCCTGCCAAGAAGCACTTCTTCACACAAAGGATAATAAAAATCTGGAAAACTCTTCCTCAAAAAAAATTCAATATACTATCTTAGACTTTTGTTTTTGCCTCTGGTGTTCGCTTGGTGCTGCCCTCCAGTGGTCACTCAGTGGACGAACAAGCTGGGCCAGGACAACTTACCATCAATTCTACAGTCATGACACTTAGGGACTTGGGCTATATATTTCATTTTTTTGTGACTATATGTTTTTCTGAAATCGTAACCAGATGTGCTTTGCTATGTGCAGTGTGCTGTTGGTAATGTATTGTGCACTTTAACCCCAAAGGAACACTGTTTGGCCATATTCATGCATGGTTGAATGATGATTAAACTTGAACCTGAAACCATTTGCCAACTATCCTGGGCAGAACACTGAACTGTGCATGCCTATCTTCAAAGTAAGTAGCTAATATCCCTTCACTATTGATCACACTATTACAAGTAAGGGGAAGTAAAAGATGGGCAGTGATTCAGAATATTTGCACCTCACCCCAAACTTCTGTTAGTTTTCAGTCATTGCTCTTTGGGGCTGGTCAAGGTAAAGAAGAAAATGATTACAATTTATATTGTAGTGTAGACATTGATAAGCCGTGTAGGAACAAACTGAAACATCACACGGAGCTGGTGTTCGAAATAATGAGCATGTTACTAAAAAGTGGTCCTCATCAGGAGGCCAGTCAGAGCTGATCTACCTGAGCATAGATTTGGTGGAGCTTGTACATCCTCAGATGACGCGATTACCAGTTAAACTACATTTTTATGACAAAATGGTGGCTACAGGAAGACTTAATTAAGTAACAGACTAGATCCCGATGACACAGTAAAGTGATTATCCACAGGTCTAACAGTAAATCCAGTTTTCGATTACAACAAAGGGTGCACACTGTAACATAATTAATAAATCTCCTGAATTCTGGACGTCATCACTGTTACATCCATGTCTTTACTTCCAGACTTTGTCTGTGTTTCCCTGTCACCACATCAGAACAATCCACATCCTTATTTACTCCTTACTAGCCCTCACTATCCTTTCCCCAACAACATGCATGCTATAGTTTCTCCTATTCATTGATACAGGTCATGCATGCATATACATAATATAATTACAAACCTATCCCCTAGATAATATCAATTATCAATACAACCCACCTTGAAAAAGAAAATAAGAGAAAACAACAATCAACATTAGTTTTTGTATTGGCAAAATTGAGCTGTAAATTCCATAATATAGTTTAACAATGTGCAGGTAAAAGCAGATTCACAGATTATTGTTACCAACTTCAGAATTATTTCACTCTTTTATTTTGCTTCAGATTAGTGCCTGATCAATGGATTTTTGGTGATGTTACAGTTAACTGGATTATAGTTCCAGCATCTCTGAATGAATTCTCAAAAGCGAGCAGCACTGTTTTCCTGCATGACAGTCATCGGCCAACGTTCAGGAGTAAGGAATGTGCAGAACTAAATGTAAAAGCCTGAGAAGTACATTAGATCATCAATAAATCACATGTGTCGGTTCACTTGTATCACATGGGACATATTTCTCGTGTTTCCATTAGGTAGAAGGTATAGGAGCCTCGGGACTCGCACCACCAGGTCCAAGAACACCTACTACCCCTCAACCATCAGGCTCTTGAACAGAAGAGGCAAACTAGGAGGCAGAGTGAAGTTAAGATGGCACTAAACGGTGATTCCTTTGCTTACATCTCCGGAAACAGGTCTATTTCCATCTTTAATATCTTTATTTTTCCCTTTCAGGGTCCTTTTGAAGATCCTGACCCGGATTTACACGCTGACTTCAGATCTTTGCGGGAATGGGACCCATTCTCGGGGTTTCAGGACTGGCCGTTGTTCGGCACGCCAAGGGTTCGGCCTGAGGGTCCAGCTCGTATTTGGAAGCCTAAGATCTGGGGGCTCTGGAGACGGGTGGATCGAGGGTTGGTGTCATGGCAGGAGACCTGTGCGTCATCGGGCGAGTCGGAAAATCTACTGCTGTGGGCCCGAAGACCCGAGATCATCGCGATCTTTAGGCACAGAGCTCAAAAAAAAATGATGTAACGGACTTTTAACATTGTAAACAGCAAGTTGTTTGTTATGTCTCTCCGCTCGCTGGGAAAACGGAGACACCTCCTTCCCCCGTACTAGGGAGAGAGAGAACGAAGCTGTGGTATGTCGAATGCCGGATGAAACGCAAAGTCTTTGGGGTAACTGCGAGTCTGTGTCTTTGCTATTGCTTTGCTCACACTGAGTGCTCAGAGGCGGGTGCCGATGCTCATTTGTTTTTGCCGGTGGGGGGAGGGGTGATTGTTGCTCGCTACTGCTTACACGCGGGAGAGAGGGGAGATGGGGGAGACTTTGGGGTTCTTACATTTAACTGTTGTTCTTTCTTTGGGGCACTCCCCTCTTTTTGTGGATGGTTGTGAAGAAAAAGCACTTCAGGATGTAAATTGTATACATTTCTCTGACGTTAAATTGAACCTTTGAACTTGATTCATTCTACTTCTGGTGTTCCCACAACCTTCTGGTGATCTCACTTTAAGGACTCTATCTTGTTATTTCATGCTCTCGTTATTTATTGTTATTTATTTATATTTCCATTTACACAGTTTGTTGCTCATTGATCCTGTTTAGTTACTGTTCTATAGATTTGCTGAGTATGCCCACATATAAAAGAATCTCACGGTTGTACATGGTGACATGCATGCACATTGATAAGAAATTTTAATTTGAACTCCACTGTCATATTGCTTCCACCTTCAAAGCAGATTTATCATCAAAGTAGGTGTATGTCACTGTATACAACCCTGAGATAGTAGTAATGAGAGGGCAGCATAGTCTACATGGTGGGGGTCCTTGATGATGGTTGCTGCTTCCTTGCAGCAACGCTCCCTGTAGATGTGCTCAATGGTGGGGAGGACTCTTCCTGTGATGGAGTGGGTGTATCTACTACGTTCTGCATTCTCAGACATTGGTTCTTCCATACCAGGCCATGATACAACCAGTCAGGATACTTGCCACTATATATATATATATATATATATATATATAATAAAAAAAGCTTAATATAGAAATTTCATCTACATGTGGAAGCTTGTCAAAGTATTAAATGACATGCCAAATCTGTGCTTCAAAGGAAGTAGAGGCACTTTCCTGTAATGGGATTTATGTGCTGGAACACATTTCTATGGTTTGCAAAATAGTTTCTATATTTTATGAAAAATCTCGAACAAATGAAAAAATAATATTACCTTTACATCTCCCATTGTTCCTTTAATCCTTGTAATAAAGAATGAAATATTCAACAGTTCTTCTTGATTAGATGGTTCCAAGTAAGTCTTCATATACAAAGAATCCTCAACAAATTGAACTATTCCATTGGGATTTCCAAACTGCTGTACCTAAAAGATTATAAAAAGCACAAGTTGCACAGGCAGGAACAATGCAGACAGCAACACTTGACATTTAGCGAGGAAGGGCTGTGAGGGTTTGTCTCACTTGACTGGCCATTTTCTGTGGAGATCGAATGCTGCACATAATTGCTTCAGTTTCTGTCAGTAAGGCAGAGCAACACACACAAAATGCTGGAGGGGCTCAGCAGGTCAGGCAGCATCTATGGAAAGGAATAAACAGTCAAGGCTTTGGGCCGAGATCCTTCATCAGGACTGGGAAGGAAGGGGGAAGAAGGTGGAAATGAAGGTGGTGGAGGGGAAGGAGGACAAGCAGGAAAGTGATAGGTGAAGCCAAGGGAGTGGGGAAGGTGGAGGACTAAAAAAGAAGGAATCTGAAGGGAGAGTGGACCATAGGAGAAAGGGAATGAGGAGAGACACCGAGGGAAGCGGCAGGCAAGTGAGGAGAAGAGACAAGGTTAGAGGGGAACTAGAACAGGGAATGGAAGAAGGGAAGGGGAGGTGGAAATAACTAACAGAAAGAGAAATTAATGCCATCAGGTTGCAGGCTACTCGGAGGGTATACGAGATGTTGCTCCTTCAACGTCAGAGCAGCCTCATTGCTGCAGAAGAGGAGCCACGGGTCAATACTGTGCTTTGCAAGGCAGATACAAGTGTCTGATTGACAGTTGAAAAGCCTAAGTTGGACTGTCAATAGTGTCTGACTCTACTTCCCAATTTCTGAAATAACCTGAAGTAATTGTAATTTTGTTAAAATGTTCTAAGTGACTTTTTGCTGCATTCTCCTACTCAAACCACCCATCTGGCACCAACAATCATTCCACAGTCGAAGTCACTTAGATCACATTTCTCCTCATTCTGATGTTTGGTCTGAACAACAACTGAACCTCTTGACCATGCCTGAATGCTTTTATGCATTGAGTTGCTGCCACATGATTGGCTAATTAGATATTTGCACTAATTAGCAGGTGCTCCTACTAAAGTAGCCATTGTATCAAATGCCAACTCAAGAATAATCAAAGGAGTTCACAGTTCAAAGTACAGCATCACAAATAATGGAATGTTGAAATAATAATACTACATTGTCAAAGTAACTTACTGTCAGCAGCACTGTCCCAGCACTTCGGTCAATTTTGGCATCACCAATATCCAGGGTAAGTTGGACAATGAAGGTCTCTTCAATTTCAATTTCTCCATGTGGTAAGATGCTCAGTTCAATGATTCGGTTCCCAATCTCTCCATCTCTAAAATAGAACGTTCCATTCACAGGATCGCCTATGTCTGTGTTGGATGCTGGTAAGATCGTTTCTGCGTTGGGGCCTAAAATGTTCCATTTTATCTAAGAAAAAGATTATCCATTCTTTACAGGATTGCAGAAACAAGCAGGCAGAGAAGAGCTTTGCAGAAAATCCCTCAGATATTCCAAATTCTGACAAGCCTGCACTTGGTGGAGTTTAGAAGAATGGGGCGGGGCAGGGGTGGAATCTCATTGAAACCTATTGAATATTGAAAAGCCTAGATCAAGTGGATATGGAGATAAAGTTTCCAATAATGGGGGATTCTAGAACCCAACGGCAGAGCCTTAAAATACAAGGACATTCCTTTAGAACCGAGATGAGGAGGAATCTCTTTAGTCAGAAAGCGGTGAATCTGTGGAATTCCTTGCCACTGATGGCAGTGGAGGCCAAACAATTGGGTGTATTTGAAGAAGAATATCTTTATTGTCATTGTTGTGGAGCAATGAAACACAGTTTAGCAGCTCAAAGTTTTGCAGCATGACAAAGAATATATACATAAAATAAACTCTAAAACCTCAGGAGTGCAGTCCAAAATTAATAATATATGGATGGGGGGAGGGGTAGGACTATTGCACACCTGCCACTCCTGGAAGTGTGATGCATTTAGCTGCCGCCGTCTTAGGAAGGGGGCAGGAGAAGGGAAGGGGGTGTTATACATTTCACTGCTTGTGGGTAGAAGCTGTTAAGGAGTCTCTTTGTGTTCGTCCTTAATGCTCTGTATCTCTTCCCAGAAGGTAAAGGGGAAAACAGGTGATGTCCAGGATGAGTGGGATCCTTTGAAATACAAGTAGCCTTCTTTTGAAGTCTGCCAGTATAAATGTCTCTGAGGGAGGGTAATGTTGTGCCAATAACCTGCTCTGCTACCCTCACCACCCGCTGCAAGTCCTTCCTGTTCTGTGCAGCTGGCAAACCACACTGCACAGCAATACGTCAGGAGGCTCTCTATAGTTGTCCGATAGAAGTTGATCAGCAGGTGATGAGGGAGGAGAGCGTGCTTTAGTTTCCTTAGGAAGTAGAGCCTCTGTTGGGCCTTCCCCACCTGATAAGAGATATGGGCAGTCCAGGTGAGGTCAGCCGAGATGTGATCGCCAAGGAACTTGAAACTCTCTACTCCCTCCACCTCTTTCCCGTATATGTGCAGAGCAGAGTGGTCAACGCGCTTTGATTTCCTGAAGTGTACTATCAGCTCCTTGGTTTTTGTGATGTTCAAGTCCAGGTTATTATGACAACACCATTCTGTCAAATGCTGTACCTCCTCCCTATAGGCTGTCTCATCACCTATTAAAGTGCAGGCTAATAGGTTCTTGATTAGTCAGGGCATCAAATGTTATCGACAGAAAGCAGGAGAATGGAGTTGAGAAGGATAATAGATCAGCCATAATGGAATGGTCCCTGAACTCACCTTCCACAGTCAAGGAAGCTCACCACCACCTCTGCTTTCTGAGGGGACTGACAGGAGCTGGACTCGATGACAAGAGCTGGCCTCATGACAGGAGCTGGACTCGATGACAGGAGCTGGCCTCATGACAGGAGCTGGACTCGATGACAGGAGCTGGACTCGTGACAGGAGCTGGACTCGATGACAGGAGCTGGACTCGATGACAGGAGCTGGACTCGTGACAGGAGCTGGACTCGTGAGGTTCTGTGAAGTTGCAGTTGAGAGCATCCTAACATGCTGCATCACCGTTTGGTATGGAAACTGTACCGACTGTGGCGGAAGGGAAGGGGTCTATAACAGGTAGTCAAAACAGCCCAACACATCACCGGCACGAGCCTATCCACCATCGAGGACACAAACACAGAAGAAAGCTGGAGAAAGGCGAGTATCATCATGAAGGATCCCACTAACCCTGCTCATGGACAGTTTGTCCCACCCCCATCAGGGAGGAGGCTACACAGCGTCCACACCAGGTCCACCAGGCTCAAAAACAGTTACTTTCCCCAAGCAGTAAGGCAGATCAACACCTCCAGCCACTAACTCCACCACTACTTTATAATTTTCTGTCAGTCACTTTGTATAATCCTTTCGTTATTTTTTAATTATTGTGTTCTTTGCCTTTTGAGCTGCACTTTTGGTGCTGCATCAGATCTGGAGTAACAATTATTTCATTAGCCTTTAGACTTGCGTACAGGAAATGATAGCAAACAATCTTGAATTGAACTGAATTGATGGTGGGCATGGGGAAGAAGAGAGAATGACCAGGGTGGGTCCTCTATTAAGGTGGCTGCTTTCCTAAGGCAGCGGGAAGTGCACAGGGAGACAATGCAGGGGATGCTGATGTGCCTGAAGGGCTGGGCTTTGCTCAATACTCTCTACAAATGACCCATTGTCATAAGGATTGGTAGACCTGGCTCACAGGGCCAAGTGGCCTACTCTTGCCCCATGTTACTATATATGTTTCAATCACCTTGGCAGGAGGCAAAGAGCACACAGTACATTCCATCTGCCACTGCTTTGCCCATTCTCCTAAGCTGTCCAAGTCCTTCTCTAGACTCCCTGCTTCCTCAACACTACCTGCCCCTCCACTTACCTTTGTATTGTCTGTAAACTTCACCACAAAGCCATCAATTCCATCACCCAAATCATTAACGTATGACATAAAAAGAAGTGGTCCCAATAGCAATGCTTGCGGAACATCTCTAGTCACCGGCAGCCAAACAGAATAGGTCCCCATTATTCCCACTCTTTCCCTCCTGCCAGCCAGTCAATATTCTATCCATGCTAGTATCATCCCCATAATAACATTGGCTCTTATTTTGTTAAGTAGCTCCATGTGTGGCACCTTGTCAAACGCCCTTTGAAAATCCAGTAAACAATATTTTTGTTAGTATTCTATAAATTTCCTCTCTCGGGAACCAGTACGAACCTGATTTTTCCAATCAAATTTCCCATCCGATTCCTAAATGGACTTTGAAGCTTTGGACACTGCCTCACTTTTTTTAGTATACAGTTTTTCTGTTTTTGCACAGTTTTTAATGATCTTGTTACATACACCTGTTAGGGTGCATTCTCCAGATACACCCTATCCTCGTTCTATGCGTCTTCAGACTATGCGGATTCACAATTATGCGAGGAACCTACTTCTACCAACGTCTCCTTATATGCGTCCAAAACTCACAGTTATGCGAGGAGCACCGCTTTCCCGCCAATACAAATCACGTGCGCACGCCTCACAATCTTAGTTCCGCCACTCTCCCATTGGTTTTGCAAAGGCGTGGATGCGTGATCTTGCGCTCTTAATCTTTTGTTGGCTTTACCTACAGTGCAGTGATTTTGAGCTTGAAATATTTAACTATGCCTCCTAAGCGTCTGATATCATGTCCTGGGCCATCAGCCACGCGGCAGTGAACCGCTTTACCATTTGAAAAAAGTCGGAAATTATAAACAACGCGGCATCAGCTGAAGGTAACACGGCTCTGGGACGTTACTGCCAGGAACAGAATCTTGCCTTTAAAGTTCTTTTGTTGCTTGACAATGTGCCAGCCCACCCTAAACATTTGGACAGCATTTAGCCTAACATAACAGTGCCTTTCCTGCCACCTAAAACAACATCGCTGATTCAACCACTCGACCAAGGTGTGATCCACATCCAAGGCCTACGTATTTTTTTTTTTACGGCAAACTATCTCTCAGATGCTGCAAGAAACGGACGATTTAAAACATCCCAGGAGTTTACCAATGGTGAGGGAATGGTGGAAGTCAGAACACTTGGCACAAATGGCGATGGACATAGACCCAAGTTTAGAACGGAGTCAGCATTTCAGTCGTTCCCTGCCGTCAACCCTTCTTCCCTACAAGCAAATTTATGCTGAAAAACAAAATGCTGCCAAGCAAACAACCCTCACCATTTCCTTCAAATCGGTGTCATCTTCCGCTGCCAGCAGTTCTAAGAGTTCTGTGAGTCTTCCTTCACCCTTTCCTGTGCTTGATATGATCCTGATGACCACAACCATCCACCCTATCTGTGTAAAGCTGCCCGACACCACAACAACCACTCATCTCCCGGAGCGAACACACCTGCCACTGTTCCTGAGTACTGTACACTAGAGGATGTTAACTTTCTATGATTTATTACATTGAATATTACCTTAAATTGATGAAATATAATACAAATGTTGTCTTGTGGTACTGCTTTTGTGTTGTATTGGTATGAAAATGTCAATAAATTACAGATAAAACATATTTAGGAAGCCCTTTGGAACGCATCCCTATTTTCTCCATTTAAATAATTATTCACATTATGCGTCAACTTTGAGGAACGTATCCCCCGCATATAACAAGGATAGGGGGCACCTTATAAGGTAACCGTAGCCTTCAGCCAGGAGCAGATTCATCAGGTGGATCCCAACCTTCACGGAGAGTTTTGACCCTTAACCACGACACTCTCCAGTTGGTGGGCTAGCAGTGGTGGCCAAATCACTGCCTATCTGCTCCTGGTTTCCAGCTTTCCTGGGTACTTTGTAGGCTAGTACCCAAGATGGAGCCGACTAGATTTACAACCTTCTGCAGCTTCTTTCGGTCCTGTGCAGTAGCCCCTCCATACCAGACAGTGATGCAGCCTGTCAGAATGCTCTCACGGTACAACTATAGAAGTTTTTAGTGTATTTGTTTACATGCCAAATCTCTTCAAACTCCTAATAAAGTATAGCTGCTGTCTTGCCTTCTTTATGACTACATCGATATGTTGGGACCAGGTTAGATCCTCAGAGATCTTCACACTAGGGAACTTGAAGCTGCTCACTCTCTCCACTTCTGATCCCTCTATGAGGATTGGTACGTGTTCCTTCATCTCACCCTTCCTGAAGTCCACAGTCAGCTCTGTCGTCTTACTGACGTTGAGTGCCAGGTTGTTGCTGCGGCACCACTCCACTAGTTGGCATATCTCACTCCTGTACACCCTCTCGTCACCACCTGAGATTCTACCAACAATGGTTGTATCATCAGCAAATTTATAGATGGTATTTGAGCTACGCCTAGCCACACAGTCATGTGTATATAGAGAGTAGAGCAGTGGGCTAAGCACACACCCCTGAGGTGCACCAGTGTTGATCATCAGCGAGGAGGAGATATTATCACCAATCTGCAAAGACTGTGGTCTTCCGGTTAGGAAGTCAAGGATCCAATTGCAAAGGGAGAAAAAAAGGCCCAGGTTCTGCAACTTCTCAATCAGGATTGTGGGAACGATGGTACTAAATGCTGAGCTATAGTCAATGAACAGCATCCTGACGTAGGTGTTTGTGTTGTCCAGGTGGTCTAAAGCCGTGTGGAGAGCCATTGAGATTGCATCTGCTGTTGACCTATTGTGGTGATAGGCAAATTGCAATGGGTCCATGTCCTTGCTGAGGCAGGAGTTCAGTCTAGTCATGAACAACCTCTCAAAGCATTTCATCACTGTAGATGTGAGTGCTACCAGGCAATAGTCATTAAGGGCAGCCCACATTATTCTTCTTAGGCGCTGGTATAATTGTTGCCAAAGGAAGAATTTAACTACAGCTGTGAAGATCCCTGCTGCACCTGGTGACCCTGACGCTTTCTTGGAGGCCTATGTTAGGCTGTCTTTAAGGAGGGTGAACCCTCACAAGGTGGCAGGCCCTGATGGAGTATCTGGTAAGGCTCTGAAAACTTGTGCCAACCAACAGGCTGGAGTATTCAAAAACATTTTCAACCTCCCAATGCTACAGTTGGAAGTTCCCACCTGCTTTGAAAAGGCAACAATTATACCAGTCCCCATGAAGAGTAGTGTGAGCTCCCTTTATGACACATCCAGTAGCATTCACATCTCCAGTGATGAAATGCTTTGAGAGGTTGGTCATGACTAGAGTGAACTCCTGCCTCAGCGAGGATCTGAACCTACCACAATTTGCCTATCACCACATTAGGTCTGTGACAGACGCAATCTCAACGGTCTTCACACGGCCTTACATCACCTAGACAATATAGACACCTATGTCAGGATGCTGTTTGTTGACTATAGCTCAGTGTTTAATGCCATTATTTCCACAGTTCTAATCAATAAGCTACAGAACCTGGGTCTCTGTATCTCTCTCTGCCGCTGGATCTTTGACTTCTTACCCAGAAGACCACAATCTGTGCAGATTGGTGATAACATATCCTCCTCGATGACAATCAACACTGGCGCACCTCATGGGTATGTGCTTAGCCCACTGTTCTACTCTCTATATATACATGACTGTGTGGCTGGGTATAGCTCAAATAGCAGCTATAAATTTGCTGATGATACAACCATTGTTGGAGATGGAGATGAGAGGGCGTACAGGAGTGAGATATACCAGATGGTTGAGTGGTGTCACAGCAACACCTTGCACTCAATGTCAGTAAAACCAAAGAGCTCATTGAGGACTTCAAGAAGAGTAAGATGAGGGGACACAAACCAATCCTCAAAGGGGGATCAGAATTGGAAAGAGCGAGGAATTTCAGGTTCCTGGCTGTCAAGATCTCCAAGTATCTAACCTGGTCCCAGCATATCGATGTGGCTATAAAGAAGGCAAGATAGTGGCTTTATTTCATTAAGGAGTTTGATGAGATTCCGTTTGTCACCTAAAACCCTCAAAAACATCTATAATGTTCTACGGAAAGAGGGTAGCAAAGTGATTTATCAGGATATTGCCCAAGACAAAGGATTTCATTTATGAAAAACTTGATAAACCAGATCCATTTTGCCATGTGAGTTCAATTTCACAACTTAAGAGAAGATTGGATAAGTGCATGGAAGGAGGGCTATGGTCCAGATACGGGTCAATAGGACAAGGCTGATCAATAGTTCAGTATGGACTAGATGGGCTGAGGTGCCTGTTTCTGTGCTGTAGAGCTCTATGAGTCTGATTTTTTTCCCCTATGGTTGGAAGGTAAGAAACGTTGCCTGAATGGGTGGTGGAGGCAACACTCAAGAAACCTTTAGACAAGCACCAAATTGCACAGTCATAGAAGGCAATTGACCAAGCGTTGGTAAATGGGACTGGACTATGTAGATTCTTAATGGTCAGCAAATGCACAGAAGGGTCTACCTGTGTGATATAGCACAAAACCTTTTCCAAAGAAGATGACTTTTCTCCCCCAGTATCCCAGCCACTGCACATCCTGGAGCCAAACAAAATTACTAGTTAGTTATCAAAAATAGTTATTTGGGATGGCACGATAGCATAGTGATTAGCACAACACTTTATAGTACCAATGGCTCGGGTTCAATTCCCGCCAGAATCTGTAAGAAGTTTGTACGTTCTCCCCGTGACCACGTGGGTTTCCTGTGATTAGGCTAGGTTTGCCACGCAGCATGGATCAAATGTCCGGAAGGGCCTATTCTGCACTGTATCTCAATGAATGAATAAACAATTATACTATACTTGCACATCTCCAGTATGTCCTCCAATCCTTTCCAGCACTAGCGTTAGTATCTGCGGCGTATCGGGATTAGGGATGACCAGCTGGGTCAGATTTCGGAATCGAATGAGTCCGCCGATGGAGTCACTTTTGTGGATGGTTACTGTGGTGGTGAGGTGGCTTCCAAGCACAGCTCCTTGTTTTGCCGCAATCAGCTGGATCTCAAACTGCTCATTAAGTTCACTGCAAGGAACAAAACTGCAAGTGTCAGCCTTTCCAACACTTTAAAATTACACAGTAAATTTAAATATTATGTAAAAAATGGTGTAACTCTGCTATGGACAGACACAAGCTCAGCTGCGAAAGTGGAGGATATAGGGCCAGCAATGTCATCCCATTAAAAACCCAGAGCTGCAGAAATGACAACAGAAGCTCCAGGGACCCCAACCCTGGGAGAGGAAGGTATCTTCTTCTAGAAGAGGCATGAAGTCATGTGGGTGAAAACAGAAGCCACAGGGCCAGTCAACCTCCTATGGGCCCAGGACAGAGGACTCTGACGCGCTGCTGTGGGTGGTCAATGCCCCAGTAGGGGTGACGGGCTTAAGAAGAGAAGGCGGAAAAAAGAAAAAGTGTAACAATGCACAGTTGACCAATAGAAATGTTAAGACTTGATGTCAGTTTGATTTACAAAATGCAGAGTAAATGGTAAGGATGAATCACACAGGGGATTAATCTTTGCATGAGTAAATACTATGAGAGTACTACACACTACCTTAAATTAAGTCAACACTAGACGTACTTCAGCGAAAGGAGGATGAGAGATGACTTGGTAATCTAATCAACCATTCTAGTTAGCCCCCTCCCCACACTCCCCTCCACCTATCACCTCAAACACTTTAAACCACTGTTTATAAAGCTGTTACATTGTAAATACATGCTGGTATTTATACACATTTTATTCCATATATGAACTTTATTTTTGTGTGATTCTTTGTTCTTTGTGATTGTTGAATGTCGTGATTTTGTTGCTTGTCGTACCCTGACCAAAGCACCACAGGAACTTCCTAACACATGTAAATATATCTTGTGAATGAAGCTGAAAGTTGAATACATAGCTTGTAACTCAAGTTAAGATTCAAATACTAAAGCATTGATACTTTAGTGCATGTTTTTCTTTACCTTTCTATGTCATCAATAATGGTTACATTTATGAAGCTCTGATTCTGTCCGTGGTAGAATACGACTGACCCATTCGGAAGAATGTAGTCAACTCCATTGGGGGATGCTGTGATTGCACGGGATACAAAGTCTGCTGTGACAAATCCATATGTCCCCATTTTCCTAACCAAAGGTATTCCAAGTATCCCAACGTCTTCTTCAACTGTACAAATAAATTGTGAAACAGTTAACCTTTAAGAGTCTTGTGAAACTGAAGCTCTGTGCAATTGTAACTGGTATCAAAATATGTATGGTTTTACTCATATAACAAGATTTAATGAACATTATAATTCACTGGAATGAGGAAAAGGATAATTTGAAGATCAAACCCGTAGATCCGTACAAAGCGTAGTCTGCACGGCACAGTAGTGTAGTGTTTAGTATAACACTCTACAGTACCAGCGACCTAGGTTCAGTTTTGCTGCTCTCTGTCTGGAGTTTGCATGTTCCCCCATGACCTGGTGTGTTTCCACCAGGTGCCCCAGTTTCCTCACTTATTCCAAAGATGGACGGGTTTGCGGTTTGTAAGTTGTGGCCTCATATTGCACAAAAATATTAGGCTGTATATATAACTTCATTTCTTAGCCATTCTCTGCAAAGTTTTACGTGATGGCAACCAAGAAAATAAAGGCTGTATTTTCCCAAAGTGTCTTAATAAGAGCAGGACTTGTATTGACATCAGAAATGTAAGATTTACAACGTTTTAATAAATATCAGCTGACACCAATTTGAATACTACTAACAAAGTCGAATGGTGGGGTAAAGCTCTCACATCATTGAGCACATCTTCACGGAGTGCTGTCACAGAAAAGCAGCATCCCTTAACAAGGACCCCCACCTTCTAAGCCAAGCTCTCTTCTCGCTGCTGCCATCAGGAAGAAGGTACAGGAGCCTCAGGACCCACAGCACCAGGTTCAGGAACAGTTAATACCCCACAACCATCAGACTCCTGAACAAAAGGGGATAACTTCACACAACTTCACTCATCCCAACAACCTATGGACTCATATTCAAGGATTCTTTATCTTGCTCTTGATATTTATTGCTTACTTATTCATTGTTATTATTGTTTTTTTTCTTTTTCTATTTTCATAGTTTGTTGCCTTTTGCATATTGTTTGTTTCCATCCTGTTGGGTGTGGTCTTTCATTGATTCTATTGTATTTCTTGTATATACTGTGAATGCCCACAAGAAAATTAATCTCAGGGTTGTATATGGTGACGTGTGTACTTTGACAATAAATTTTAATTTGAACTTTGAGGTATATAATCACATGTCTTATTTGATTACTCCCTGTATTCTCTATGCTTATTAATTTACAAAAATAACGTGGCAGATTTGTAGAAATGTTTTAAGGATTGCTCTTAGATTTTATCCTCCAACCTGGCTACTTCCCAACTTGAGTTGGGGGAATATTATGCAACCTATACACAGCTTCCGTTTAGTGCATAAGTCCACCTATCGAGCAACTTGCTGATGGGATTGTTCTGCAGTACTTGATGTTGTTAGTGTCTAGCAGTGACTTGCAATCATAAAAAAGACATAAATGGTGAACTAATACACCTTTGATTGAGGCCGAAGTGCATGTTGGATCTGAGCATGCCGTTAAGATTAAAGGTTAACTCCCATCAATAATCAATCTCTTGACTCTTACCAATAACATGGATTTCCTGTGTGATATTGCAATCCTCCAGTACTGTCCAACGTTCCACCCAGACCTCTCTGCTCAGCACACACTGATCTGAGAGATGGTCCTTTACAATCCATCACATCACAATCCTCCCTCTGTTCCTCCAGCCAGCGACGTATCAGCCAGTTAACATACCATTAGATGCACTATAGAATTTCTCAGGACATTTCATCAATAGTCCATCAAGAGTCCTTACCTTCAATACTGAGAAATTGTGGCTGAAATTCTATAATACCCTGTGCATTGTCATTTACTTGTATCACAATCCGAATGGATGAGATGTTACCCAAAATGGGAGGCTGATCTGGTTGAAGGCCGTTATCTCTCACCGTGAAGTCATGCAGACTGTTAAGATACAGAAGAGTGATCAGTTATAATGGGACTAAGGGGAAAAAAAACATGAAAGATGTTCATTCTTGCCTTGAGTTCTGCTGACCGAAATGCAATACGTGAAAAGGCAGCAGATTGAATAGTGACTTTTGGAAAGGAACTGTACTTAATGTTTACAGGGCTCGGAGAATGGATTGTTGGAGTGACTAGTTTGATACTTCTTTCAGAGAGCTGCCATAGGCTTGCTGGTACTTAAGACAGGGACATGGGTGGACATTGACATGGACACAGTGTGGACATTATCATGGACACGGTGTGGATATACTGTGGACTTAGACACAGTGTGGGTGTGGACGTGGACGTGGACGCCGTTATGGTGCGGACACAGACACTGATGTAGTGTGGACATAGACACAGATATGCTGGATAGACATGGAAAGAATTCCCCTGTTTCCTTTGTGCAGTCCTTTACCCCGTAGTTCCCATGTTTTGGATATCATCCCTTCATGGCGTCACCCCCACCAACCTCTGATCTTTAATTTTTAAAATAATTTTGTACAGCCACCCGATTTCCTACCTGTCTGACTGAAGCTCCACTTTATGAATTTCCACAAAGAAGTCTTCATGACCTTCGGGAATAACGTCATCCAGAATATCAACTGGTATTTGTCGAACCTGTTCTCCTGGTTCAAATAAAAGCTGACCAAAGCTGGATGCAAAGTCTATGTCACCTAGTGCAGTCCCATTAGTTGTTTGATACCACAGGTGAACATAGCCAGAGGTGCCATGCGATCGGACAATGGTAACATTAACCTGACAAGATAAACAGCATTTAAATTAAAATTCGATTATGTGCCCGTATTTCTGCTAATGAAAAAAATGTTGCTTAGTTAGATATCATGGGTTAGGGGTGAAAGGTGAAAAGTTTAAGCCGATCATGAGGGAGAGCTTCTTCAGAGGGTGGTGAGAGTGTGAAACAAGCTGTCCATGGGAGTGGTGGATGTGGGTTCAATATCAACAATTAAGAGAAGTTTGGATGGTTACATGAATGGGAGGTTATGGTCCCATTGCAGTTTGATGGAACTAGCCAAATTAAGAGTTTGGCATGGACTAGATGGGCCAAAGGGCCTGTTTCTGTGCTGTAGTGTTCTATGACTTTATGACTCTATTTCATCAAAAAATACTTCTGTTGTTTATTAATTCTTAAAGCGTAAAATTATTGGTGTTAATAATGTTGAATTCATGAATGCTGAAATACAGCAGCAATTATATCTAATTGTGGATGCTGATTTTCATGAAACCAATCCACTAAATTTAGCTCAGCATGTAAGTTTGTTGCTGGCATGGTACTGCAGTGGTTAGCATAGTGCTTTACAGCACCAGTGATCGGGGTTCAATTCTCACCACTGTCTGCAAGGAGTTTGTACATTCTCCCCGTGATCACATGGGTTTCCTCCAGGTGCCCTGGTTTCCTTCCATATGCCAAAGACGTACATGTTAGGGTTAGCGCATTGTGGGCATAAGACATAGGAGCAGGGTTAGACCACTCGTCCCATTGAGTCTGCTCTGCCATTCCATCATCATGGCTTATTTATTATTCCTCTCAATTCCATTCTCTTGCCTTCTCCTCAATAAGAATCTAAGGAGCTAAGATGTTCCCAGAAAGCGGCTTCTTCAAGCTCATCAACGAAACTGCTTAATTTCTTCCCTTTAATGTCTCTTATTTTTGCTTTCAAAGGTGGACAGGGTTCTGTCGGCGTCCATGACCTACAGCAGCACTCAAACTGCGGTTCTTTACAGTGGTGATCCCACTGCTGTAGTTTACTGACTGACCATTTTTCAATTTCCCCAGGATGCGGCTTGGAAGACATGTGCCTTTAGGGTAAGGCCCTGTGGAACTGTGGATGAACCGATTCCATGAAGTGTCTCAGGAGAAACGGATCGTTGCGAACAGCGGATCGGGTGTCGGAGGCCTCTGTACTGAAGCAACCTCTCCCTCTCCTGCTCCCTCTCTCAATGGTGGGAGAGAGTTTGCGGCCTCTGTACTGAAGCAACCTCTCCCTCTCCTGCTCCCTCTCTCAATGGTGGGAGAGAGTTTGCGGCCTCTGTACTGAAGCAACCTCTCCCTCTCCTGCTCCCTCTCTCAATGGTGGGAGAGAGTTTGCAGCCAATTCTCAAGAGACCTCTCCCTCTCCCTCTCTCAATGGTGGGAGAGAGTTTGCGGCCGATTCTCAAGTCAGAGAACTCAGAATAAAAGCGATATGACAGACTGTAACCTTGCAATCAGCATGTTGTTTTGTTTTGTTGGTCTCCCCTCTCACTGTGGAAAAGGAGTTGACACCTCTCTGTCCCTTGTTAGGGAGTGGGAGAGCCTGTAGCATGTTGAATTGTTGGGTGAACAATTAGATTTTGATGGACTGCAGATCATAATCTCTCTTTGGGGGCTTAATTTTAGAAATCCAGAAGATCAGGTTTTCGCTGAGATTTATATTCATGAGCACAAGAGGCACAAAATATGCTGACTACATAATTTATCCCATTTTTGCATCAATTTCTATTAACTACTGCAAAGAATTTTAACTTAGTCAAATTTGAAGATTCCTGTTACCTATGCTAGTTAATAGATTTCCAAGTATAGCATAGACCCACATGTAATAAAGCATTCTACCTCCTTATTTCTGTTCTTAAATTATCACATTAATTTAAATTGCTTGTGCAATTTTCTCCCTCAAAATTAATTTTTGTAAAAGACTAAATTAGCCAAAAGAGCATAGAACATTGCAGCATCCTCCCCCCTATACTTTCCTCCAATCACTTCAACATTGTCCTCTTGTATTAGCCATTTCCACCCTAGGAAACAGTCCCGTGGCTGCCCACTTGATTTGCGCCACTTATCATCTTTAAACACCAGGCTGGATAGAGTGAAAAGGCCGGGCTTCGGTCTGGAGGTGAGGGTCATGCCAGTTCTACTCGCTGCTCAGCGACGTTTACTCCGCTCTCCGCGGCTGAGGCTGTGGCCTGCTCCGGGCATTGTTTCCACGAGGCAAGCTCGGTTTTGCTCCGCTGTGTGATGGACTGAGGCTATGGCCTGCGCTGACTGCTCCGGGCTCACCTTCATTCTGAATGTCGCTGCTTGCTTTTATTGTTTGCACAATTTGTGCTTTTTTCTCTACACACATTAGCTGTTTGCTGGGCTTTTTCAATGGGTTATTTTGGGTTTCTTGTTTTGAGGCTGCTTGTAAGGAGACAAATCTCAAGGATGCATAATGTATACATACTTTTATAATAAATGTACTTTGAACCTCTATCAAATTAATCCTCATCCTCCTTTGCGTCAAAGAGAAAAGCCCTAGCTCACTCAACCTATCTTCATAAAACATGAAATATCGTTAAAGCTAACACTGTAGTCAAGAATGTTGAGATTGGATAGTGAGCTGATCTCTTACACTCAGTGGCCACTTTATTAGGTACACCTGCGCATTAATGCACATCTTCAATCAGCCAATCATGTGGCAGCAACTCAATGCATAAAAGCATGCAGACATGGTCAGGAGGCACAAAAGGCAAACGTTCAGAATTCTCTAGCTTCCATGGCCTCCTCCATGGTAAATGCAGATGAAAGGTATTCATTGATGATCTCGCCCATCAGTTATGGCTCCACACACAGGTAACTACACTGATCCTTGAGTGGACCTATACTCTCCTAATTATCCTATTGCTCTTAATATACTTGGGTTTTTTTTTAAATATGCATTGCTATACACAGACATCTCATTTCCTATTTATTGATCCTCATAGCAGTTGGGTTTTTAATATTTTTCTTAATCTCCCAACACCTTTGAGGATAGTGAAAAGAAACTTTCATGGTCTTCTGCAGTATGGGTGACGAACAAATTCCCACAATCTTTTTGGTATAGTTTCAAGACAAGTAAGGTGTGAATACACAGAAAAGGAAAGGTACAAGGAGCATGCAGAATCAATATCTGATCCACCATTGAGACTGTTTTTAACTATTCTGCCCCCGCTTGAGAGTTTCCATTTTCTTAAGCTAGGCAGATAGGTAAAGTCCAGTCCTGGCATAGTTGTAGTTTGAAGGCAACTTCGTTGCAGTACGCAAGGAGCTGATGTAAAAAGATGGTACTTCTCAGCATTTTCACAAAAGGTAGGTTCAAATATTGATTAAAATTACTTCAACTTCAAACAAAATGCTTCTAACTAATAGCGACTAAATGAAATGTACAAACAATATAAAATGGCCAATCTGATAACAAAAGCTGATTGCTTAACAGTGCACTAACAAGTAATCAACAGCAGCTGTGAACTTGCAAGTAAACAGTGAGATCTAGTAATTAGAAATAAAATAACAAACCAAATCAGGGAGGACATAACAACAGTACTGTGCAAAATTCTTAGGAGATGTTCTCACACCTATGGATTCACTTTCAAGGACTCTTCATCTCGTGTTCTCAATATTTATTTATTATTCATTTACTATTATTATTTCCTTCTTTGTTGCATTTGCTTATTTTATGGTCTTTTGCATACTGTTCGAACACCTAAATTGGTGCAATATTTCATTGTCTATTATCGTTATTATTTTATGGAATTATTGAGTATGCCCATAAGACAATGAATACCAAGATTGTATATGGTCTTGGGAGTCCTTGTGCAGAACACCCTGAAGGTTAACTTGCAGGTTGAGTCGGTAGTGAGGAAGGCAAATGCCATGTTAGTGTTTATTTCAAAATGCCATGAGCAGGGATGTGATGCTGAGGCTTTATAAGGCACTAGTGAGGCCTCACCATGAGTATTGTGAACAGTTTTGGGCCTCTCATCTTTGAAAAGATGTGCTGATATTGGAGAGCGTCCAGAGGATGTTCACAAGGATGATTCCAGAAATGAAAGGGTTGTCATACGAGGAACGTTCGACGGCTCTGGGTCTGTACTCTCTGGAATTCAGAAGGGTGAGAGGGGATCTCATTGAAACCTTTCGAATGTTGAAAGGCCTTGACAGAGTAGATGTGGAAAGGATGTTTCCCATGGTGAGAGACTGTAGGACAAGATGGCACAGCCTCAGGATAGAGGGGTGCCCTTTCAAAACAGAGATGCCAAGAAACTTCTTTAGCCAAAGGGTGGTGAATTTGTGGAACTTGTTGCCACATGCAGCTGTGGAGGCCAGGTCATTAGGTGTATTTAAGGCAGAGATTGATAGGTTCTTGATTGGACATGGCATCAAAGGTTATGGGGAGAAGGCTGGAAACTGGGGTTGAGGAGGAGATAGAAAAAAGGATCAGCAATGATTGAATGGCGGAGCAGACTTGATGGGCCAGATGACCTAATTCTGCCCCTACATCTTATGGTCTTGTATATGCACTTTGATAATAAATTTACTTTGAACATATACGAGGGGTGATTGATAAGTTCGTGGCCTAAGGTAGAAGGAGATGAGTTATTAACTTCAGTCTTTCTACATAATCACTCAAAGAGTTGACCTGC
Source organism: Mobula birostris (assembly GCF_030028105.1). Taxonomy (NCBI): domain Eukaryota; kingdom Metazoa; phylum Chordata; class Chondrichthyes; order Myliobatiformes; family Myliobatidae; genus Mobula; species Mobula birostris. The sequence goes on from NC_092386.1 coordinate 6,174,334, forward strand.
ATGTGCATGTAATGAGAGCTGTAAAACTCATATCCTTCTACCCTAGGTCACGAATTTATCAATCACCCCTCGAATATAGCTAGGTTGCTTAAGAATTTGCACAGTACTGTAGTAATTTGACGTATTGCACTGCACTGTTGCCGCAAAAAAAAATTCATGACATGTGTGAGTGATGATAAACCTGGTTCTGATGAGGATCTCTATTGTGGACTGAGAGTGGGAAGGGGACAGGAAGAGGTAGGGAGCAGAGTAGTGAGGCAGTGCTCATGGGTTCTAAGGGGAAGCAGGTGTTTTTGAAATGCTGAGTGGGTGTCTTCAGGCTTTTTTTTTCTCCTCCTTGATGATAGCAATGAGAAGAAGGCACGTCCTGGGTGACGGGGGTCCTTAATGATGGATGACACCTTTTGAAGCATCACTTCTTGAAGATACCCTGGATACTATGGAGGCTCGTGTTCATGACGAAGCTGACGGAGTTCACTATTTTCTGTAGCTTACTTTGATCCTGTGCAGGAGCATCCCCCATAGCAGATGGTGATGCAGCCAGTTAGACTGCTCTCCACCGTTAATCTGTAGAAACTTGCAAGTGTCTTTGGTGACATACCAAATCTTCTGAAACTTCCAATGAAATTTAGCATGTCATGCATACTTTGTAACTGCATTGATATGTTGGGCCCAGGATAGATCCTCAGAGATGTTGACACCCAGGAACATGAAATAGCTCACTCTTTCCACTTCTGATCCCCCTTATGAGGACGGGTATGTGTTCCCTTCTTACCCATTCTGAAGTTCACACTCAGTTCTTTGGTCTTTGGCACAAGGTTGTTGCCTATCCACTCACCACTCAACTAGCTGACATATCTTGCTCCTGTACACCCTCTTGTCACCAACTAAAATTCTGCTAACAATAGTTGTGTCATCAGCAAATTTATAAATGGCATTTGAGCTGTGCCTAGCCATGCAGTCATGGATGTAGAGAGAATAAAGCAGTGGGTTAAGCACATATCCCCGAGGTGCACCAGTGTTGATTGTCAGCTAGGTGGAAATATCATATCATGGAGACCATATTTCCAATCCACGCAGGCTGTAGTCTTCTGGTGTGGAAGTTAATGATCCAGATACAGATGGAGGTACAAACGCCCAGGTTTTGGAGCTTTTCGATCAAAGCTGTAGTAATGATTGTGTTAAATGACTGAGCTGTAGTCAATAAAACAGCAGCCTAATGTAAGTATTAGTATTGTCCAAAGCCATGTAAAGAGCCAATGAGATCACATCCGCTGTAGAGCTATTGTGGTGATATGGAAGTTGCAGTGGGTCCAGGTCCTTGCCAAGACAGGAGTTGATTCTAACAATCACCAACCTCTCAAAGCACTTCATCACTGTAGATGTGAGTGTAACTCCATGATAGTCATTCAGGCAGCTCATGCTGCTCTTCTTGGGCACTGGTATGTATGATTGTTGCCCTTTTGAAGCAGGTGGGAACTTCCAACTGTAGCAATGAGAGATTGAAAATATCTTTGAACACACCCGCCAGCTGGTTGGCACAGTTTTACAGAGCCCTACCAGGTATTCCATTGGAGCCTGTTGCCTTGAGAGTGTTCACCCTCTTTAAAGACGTTCTGACCTTGGCCTCCGAGACAGAGATCACGGGGTCACCGGGTACTACAGGGATCCTCATCGGTATAGTATTGTTCCCCCTTTCAAAGTGTTGAGCTCATCTGGGAGTGAACCATCTCATGATGTTTTGCTTTGTAGGAAGTATTGGTCTGCAAACCCTGCCAGAGTTGATGTGCATCCGATTCTGCCTCCAGCCTGGTTTGAAATTGTTCCTTTGCTCGTGAGATGGCCCTCTGTCAGTCATACCTGTTTTTCTTGTGTAATCGGACTTGAGTGCAACAGATCTAGCCCTCAGTAGACTACGAACCTCCTAGTTTATCAATGGCTTTTGATTTGGATATCTATGGTATGTTCTCATAGGCACACACTCATCCACATAGGTTTTAATGAAGTCACTGAAAACTATGGCATATTCATTCAGACTTGAAGTAGAATCCCTGAATATGGTCCAGTCCACCAACTCAAAGCAGTCTTGTAAGCGCTCTTGTGCCTCCCTTGTCCATACCTTCTTGGTCCTCAGCCGGTGCTGCAGCCTTCAGTCTCTGCCTATACTCAGGGAGCAGAAGTACAGGATTCAAATGACCTTCCTTTGTGTCTCAGAACTAGGTGTGTCTGCACCTACACCACCCCTTCCACCTACCCCAGCACTCCTCTGCCACCTGTCCCACACCCCTCCCGCAGCACTCCACCCTCACCATTCCCAACATCCTTTGTTTCTGCAAGATTTAAAAACTTGCTCTCTGCTCCACGTTGACAAATACAGTACTGTGCAAAAGTCTTAGGCACCCTAGCTATATATATGTGCCTAAGTCTTTTGCACAACACTGTATATTTCCAGCAAGAATAACTTGGAGTAACCTTGTAGCTGATTAAAGATTAGTTTTACTTGTCTCACGTACTTTGAAACACAAAATATACAGTGAAATTTGTTGTTCGTGTCAATATCCAATACAGTTCGAGGATGTGCTGGGAGTTGACATGGAAACACCAATGCCTGAAACAGAACAGGCTACAGAAAGTTGTGGATACGTCCCTATCCATCACAGGTAAAACCCTTCCACACCATTTAGCACATTTACAAAGCAGCATCCATCATCAAGGACACCTACCATCTGACCATGCTCTCTTCTCACTACACCATTGGGAGGATGTCCAGGAGCCTTGGGTTCCACACTACCAGGTTCAGGAACAGATATTACTTCTCAAGCATCAGGCTCCTGAGCCAGCATGATAACATAACTCACTTCAACGCTGCATTGATTCTACAATCTACAGGCTAATTTTCAAAGACCACAACTCATTTTCTCAATATTATTTATTTTTTGATTTGAACGATTTGTCTTTTGCAAATTTGTTGTTGGTCAATGTCTTTTATAGAAACTACAGCACAGAAACAGGCCTTTTGGCCCTTCTTGGCTGTGCCGAACCATTTTCTGCCTAGTCCCACTGACCTGCACATGGACCGTATCCCTCCATACACCTCCCATCCATGTATCTGTCCAATCTATTCTTAAATGTTAAAAAAGAACCCGCATTTACCACCGTGTCTGGCAGCTCATTCCATACTCCCACCACTCTCTGTGTGAAGAAGCACCCCGCTAATGTTCCCTTTAAACTTTTCCCCCCTCACCCTTAACCCATGTCCTCTGGTTTCTTTCTCCCCTTGCCTCAGTGGAAAAAGCCTGCTTGCATTTACTCTATCTATACCCATCGTAATTTTATATACCTCTATCAAATCTCCCCTCATTCTTCTACGCTCCAGGGAATAAAGTTCTAACCTATTCAACCTTTCTCTGTAACTGAGTTTCTCAAGTCCCGGCAACATCCTTGTAAACCTTCTCTGCACTCTTTCAACCATATTAATATCCTTCCTGTAATTTAGTGACCAAAACTGAACACAATACTCCAGATTCGGCCTCACCAATGCCTTATACAATCTCATCATAACATTCCAGCTCTTATACTCAATACTTTGATTAATAAAGGCCAATGTACCAAAAGCTCTCTTTACAACCCTATCTACCTGTGATGCTACTTTTAGGGAATTTTGTATCTGTATTCCCAGATCCCTCTGTTCCACTGCACTCCTCAGTGTCTTACCATTAACCCTGTATGCTCTACCTTGGTTTGTCCTTCCAACGTGCAATACCTCACACTTGTCTGTATTAAACTCCATCTGCCATTTTTCAGCCCATTTTTCCAGATGGTCCAAGTCCCTCTGCAGGCTCTGAAAACCTTCCTCACTGTCTACTACACCTCCAATCTTTGTATCATCAGCAAATTTGCTGATCCAATTTACCATATTATCATCCAGATCATTGATATAGATGACAAATAACAATGGACCCAGCAATTATTCCTGTGGCACACCACTAGTCACAGGCCTCCACTTGGAGAAGCAATTCTCTACTACCACTCTTTGGCTTCTTCCATTGAGCCAATGTCTAATCCAATTTACCACCTCTCCATGTATACCTAGCGACTGAATTTTCCTAATTAACCTCCCATGCGGGACCTTGTCAAAGGCCTTACTGAAGTCCATGTAGACAATATCTACTGCCTTCCCTTCATCCACTTTCCTGGTAACCTCCTCGAAAAACTCCAGTAGATTGGTCAAACATGACCTACCACGCACAAAGCCATGTTGACTCTCCCTAATAAGTCCCTGTCTATCCAAATGCTTGTAGATTCTGTCTCTTAGTACTCCCTCCAATAACTTACCTACCACCAACGTTAAACTTACTGGCCTATAATTTCCCGGATTACTTTTTGATCCTTTTTTAAACAACGGAACAACGTGAGCCACTCTCCAATCCTCCGGCACCCCACCTGTAGACAGCGACATTTTAAATATTTCTGAGAGGGTTCCTGCAATTTCAACACTAGTCCCCTTCAAGGTCCGAGGGAACACCCTGTCAGGTCCCGGGGATTTATCCACTTTAATTTTCCTCAAGACAGCAAGGACCTCCTCCTTTTCGATCTGTACAATTTCCATGATCTCACTACTTGTTTCCCTTAATTCCATAGACTTCATGCCAGTTTCCTTAGTAAGTACAGACGCAAAAAACCTATTTAAGATCTCCCCCATTTCCTTTGGTTCCGCACATAGCTGACCACTCTGATCTTCAAGAGGACCAATTTTATCCTTTACAATCCTTTTACTCTTAATATACCTGTAAAAGCTCTTTGCATTATCCTTCACTTTGACTGCCAAGGCAACCTCATGTCCTCTTTTAGCCCTCCTGATTTCTTTCTTAAGTATTCTCTTGCACTTCTTATACTCCTCAAGCACCTTATTTACTCCCTGCTTCCTATACATGTCATACAACTCCCTCTGCTTCTTTATCAGAGTTGCAATATCCCTTGAGAACCAAGGTTCCTTATTCCTATTCACTTTGTCTTTAATCCTGACAGGAACATACAAATTCTGCACTCTCAAAATTTCTCCTTTGAAGGCTTCCCACCTACCGATCACATCCTTGCCAGAGAACAACATGTCCCAATCCACGCTTTTTAGATCCTTTCTCATTTCTTCAAATTTGGCCTTCTTCCAGTTAAGAACCTCATCCCTAGCACCAGATCTATCCTTGTCCATGATCAGGTTTACGTATAGTTGCTCATAAGTTCTATTATATTAATTTATTTTTCTGTAAATGTCTGCAAGAATAAGAATCTCAAGGTAGCACATGGTAACATATACATATTTTGACATTAAGTTAATTTGAAATTTGACTATTTTAGCTGGCTATTTTACTTGCACATAAATGGTAACAATTGAGTCCCTAGAGATATGGAATGTAAATTTTGATACAATAGAAAACAATTTTAGGATAATGGGTTACTGAGACCATCAATGTTAACTCCATGCTGAAAGGTAAACTGTCTAAGGGGAACATGAGGGGGAACTTCTTCACTCCAAGGGTGGTGAGAATGTGGAACAAACTGCCAGCACAAATATTAATAATGATAGTTGAAGACCTCTTCCCAGAAGCAGAGGGGTTCCTAGTGGCAATAGGACCAGATGGTTAACACAAAAATATCATAAAACATAATAAAAGACCAACAAATTCAAGATGATAAATGCAAAAAATGCCCAGTGAAACCATTTTTAATCTCTCCCTCTCAGTGTAGAGTGCCCTCCTGCTTCAAATTATCCACCATTGTCCCTATATCAAAAAAGACCAGGTAACATGCCTGAAAAACTAGTGCCCTGTCGCAGTTGCTCAATAATAAGCAAATGCTTTGAGAGGCTGTTTAAGGACTATATCTGCAGCACCAGGCCATCAGACTGATTAACTCATGCTTATTTGAGTGTATTTCTATGTTACATTGACTGTTCTATTTATTATAACTTATTATAAATTACTATGATTGCACATTGCACATTTAGACAGAGACGTAACGTAAAGATTTTTACTCTTCATGTATGTGAAGGATGTGTGACAAAATACCAAGTTATCAGAAGATTGAGGCCAATAAGAAAGACAATGGGGGAACATTCAGAAATGTTAATGGGAGACGAGAGAGATTAACGAAAGGAGACACAATTCCGAGTATTGTCAAACGGGTTGCTTTGAACCCGAACTGTTTGAAGTTTGATGGACAGGTGATACCCCAGCAGGGGGATAAAAGGAACAGGTTCGCTAAGGCAACAGACACCACGAAACCATGAGATAACGAGACCCTGGAAAAGCGGTGTGCCCCCACAAGTTGGTGGAGTTTTGGAGGTCTGGTCGCGGGACCAACCATAGACGCACAGGGTGAGAAGGTACGATCAGCGGGAAACTGGTGTGTGTGTCCACCCTTGCCTGCGTGCCGGGTTCACCGCAGAAGAACGATCGTATCCAGAACAGAGGGGTCACAGTTGGTGACCTCAGAAGACATTACAAAGGGCTCGCCCGAAAGCTAACTGCGAGGAACATCAAAGGTCTGTCTGAATCCGAATTTGCATATTCATTCTCTCTCTCCCCAACAGCACAACAGCGATTACTGCGAACTGAACTAAACTGAACTGAACTCTGTGTCACTTGAGACTGATCATTTTACCCCTAGACTGCGATAGAGCTTGATTGATCCTATTATCCTAGTTCTGTGTACATGTGTGTTTTATCATTGCTAACCTGTTGCATTTATATCCTTATGATTAGAGTACTGTGTTGCTTATTTCTTTAATAAAACTTTCTTAGTTCCAGTAATCCAGACTCCAACTAAGTGGTCCATTTCTGCTGGTTTGGCAACCCAGTTACGGGGTACGTAACAGATGTATGAAATAAAGTCAAGTCAATTCAATCCAGCCCATTACAGGATCTTGTAGCAGCTTAACTCAATCTGATTACTTACACAGGCACAACCTAGTGGTATACATTGTTCACCAATATCTTGCTTTAAGATATAAACTCGTAAAAGAAACCATATCGTTCTATAAGTACAAGCCTGATCCAGTTTTAGAGTCAGAGTCCTGCACTTTATATTACCACCGATAGAATATTACAGATAGGACAATCCATAATAACCGTCCATATCTAATATTACAGGATAAACAAGCAAGATCAACTTACTTAATAGATATAACCATTCCAAACACACGTAACATACAGAAATCAGTAATTGATAAACACCAGAAATATGCTGAATTAAAAGAGGAATTTGAAAGACTTTGGAACATGAACAGGGTATACATTGTCCCCATAGTAATATCTACAACTGGTATCATCCCAAAATCACTATACAACAGCATTAAACAATTAGGGCTACACAGCGATATTTATGTCAATCTTCAAGAATCCACAACACTAAACACCACTGAAAGTTCCTAGCAATTGAGAAATGAGTTCACTTGACTATACCCGTACCTCAGGTTTTACCAGATTGAGCTGAGAAAAATAAGTAAATAATAACAATAACTACTTTATTCATAGAGCATTTTTCACACAGTTGATGTACAATAGTTCAAAATGCTTTACAATGGGTTAAAAGTACAAATATGAAAATAGAATAAAAATAAAAGTAAACATGTAAATAAAAGACAAAAAGATGTTAGGTAAAAGCGAGGTTATATGAATAGGTTTTGATCTGGCTTTTGAAAGTGTCAAATGAGTCTGGATCCCTTATAGTTTTAGGTATTGAATTCCACAATTTAGGACCATAGTTCAGATAAGCTGATGTGCCATTTATCTTTTGAGGGAGATTGTTTAAATTTAAGAGACCGGTGGAAAAAGATCTGATAGCTTGAACAGGATTATAAAACGAAAATGATTCTGTGATGTACTCTGGTCCCAGAGTATTGACAGCTTTAAAAAGAAGTAAGAGAACTTTAAAATCAATTCTAAATGATTGGTGGATGCAGGGTCAATTTCAGCATTTAAGAGAAATTTGGATAGGTACATGGATTGGAGGGTATGGAGGGTTATGGTACAGGTGCAGATCATTATGACTAGGCAGAGTAATAGTTCAGCATAGTCTAGATGGGCCGAAAGGCCTGTTTCTGTGCTGTAGTTCTCTGCGACTCTATATTATCAAACAAAAAGATGTACTTTGCATTGTGGTACCTGTTTTATATTCTCAGAGGCTTGGAGCTCCTCATGGGAAAATGAAAATTGTCCATAAGGAAAATCGCTGGCTGCCATGGTGATATTGGCAGAGTTTGATGTGTCATTAATTACAGCGTTGCCACTGACCCCTGTTAGCTGAAGTTGGTAATACTGTTTTTCTTCAGGAATGTCATCGTCCATTACCTGAACAACAAAATTAAATTCACAGTTAAATATCTGAATATCTAAAAAGCTACCGAACCTGCTAACAAACAAGAGAAAATCTGCAGAAGCTGGAAATCTGAGCAACACACAAAATGCTGGAGGAACTCAGCAGGTCAGGCAGCATCTATGGAAAAGAGTACAGCTGACGTATCTGGCCGAAACCCTTCGGCAGGACAAACAAACCTACTAACAATTATACTAAATATAATTTTTTGGGACAATGATCACTGCAATCCATAGTCTGTAATTTCCTGTTGGTAGGTGTGGCTGTGAACCATCTGTACGACCTGGCATTTTTCGCTGCCGCTGTTACTGTGTGATCCTAAATCTCTGGAGGGGAAGGCCCCGAGTCCTCGGCTTTGCTTGTTGCTCGGCGGCCGGGATGGAGTCGAAGCGCTCAGCAGAGATGGTGCTCGGTGCTCGGTGTCGAAGGGCTGGTCGGAGGCTCGAAGTTTTCGGACGGACTCAGTGTCGGCTGTGGTCGGGTGCTTCCAATGCATCGACAGTTGTCGGTGCCTGGAGGTTTATGGCAGACAGAGTTTTTCCCTTCTGCTGCCTACTATCGGGACTATTGGGAGTTGATTGGAACTTTGAGACTTTTTTTACTGTTCCCATGGTCTGCTCTTTATCAAATTATGGTATTATTTTGCACTGCTGTAACTATATGTTATAATTATGTGGTCTTGTCAGTGTTAGTCTTTGGTTTGTCCTGTTTTTTTTTGTGATATCACTCCGGAGGAACATTGTATCATTTCTTAATGCATGCATGCATTTCTAAATGACAATAAACGAGGACTGAGTGTCCTCATAATCTAATAATTTAACCTGCCTATCTCCTCCTCCTTCTTTTTCTCCTACGATCCACTCACCTCTTCTATCAGATTCCTTCTTCACCAACCATTTAGCTTTCTCACCCACCTGGATTCACCTATCACCCTCCAGCTTGTCCTTCTCCCCCCCACCCCTTTTTATTCTGGCATCTTCCTCTTTCCTTTCCAGTCCAGATGAAGGGTCTCGACCTGAAACATCAACTGCTTATTCAGCTCCATAGATGCTGTCTCACCTACTGAATTCCTCCACCATTTTGTGTGTTTCCAGCATCTGCAGAATCTTTTGTGAGAACAAATATAGCTGCTTTATCATCACAATGATTATGACCTAATTTATCAGAGATGAAACATTAAACTTTCTGATCTGGCATGATCCACACAGACTTCAGTTTTGTTTTGTTTTCTGTACCTGAAGCAAAATGGTGGCTGACGACTGTCTGTCACGCAGGAAAACAGTGCCGCTCACTTCTCCAAATTCATTCAGAGATGCTGGAACTATAATCCAGTTAACGGTAACATCACCGAAAATCCCTGGGCCACGCAGTAATCTGAAGCAAAATAAAGGAATGATGGAATTCTGAATGAAGTTGGTAATAATGCTTTATAAATCCACTTTAACATGCACATTGTGGCATTCACATCTCTTTTTTGCCAATAATAACATTAAGTAAATATACACTAATCATGCAATGGTGTGAGTTTCTGGGAAAAATGAGGAAGGCACAGGATAGATATATTCTAAAACAAAGAAACACTTAAAGGCAAACTAATACAACCATGGCTGATAAGGGAAGTCAAAGCTAATGTAAAAGAGAAGGCATACAACAAAGCAAAAATTAGTGGGAAGACAGAGGATTGGAAAGTTTTTGAAAACCTACAGAGAGCAACAAAAAGAGTCATTAAGAGGGAAAAGGTGAAATATGAAAGCAAGCTAGTAAACAAAGTGGATAGTAAAAGTTTTTTTAAAGTATATAAAAAATAGAGAGATGAGAGTGAATATAGGGCCACTAGAAAATGAGGCTGGAGAAATAATAATAGGGGACAAGGAGATGAACTAAATGTGTATTTTGCATCAGTCTTCACTGTGGAAGACACTAGCAGTGTGCCAGATGTTGTAGTGTGTGAAGGAAGAGAAGTGAGTGCAGTTACTATTACAAGGGAGAAGGTGCTCAAAAAGCTGAAACACCTAAGGGTACGTAAGTCACCTGGACTAGATGAACTGCACGCTAGGGTTCTGAAAAGGGTAGTGTTAGAGATTGTGGAGGCATTAGTAATGATCTTTCAAAAATTATTGGACTCTGACATGGTGCCAGAGGACTGGAAAATTGCAAATGTCACTCCACTCTTTAGGAAAGGAAAAAGTCAGCCGAAAGGAAATTATAGACCAGTTAGCCTGACCTTAGTGGTTGGGAAGATGTTGGAGTCAACTGTTAAGGATGACGTTATAGAGTACTTGGTGATAAAGGACAAGATAGGACAAAGTCAGCATGGCTTCCTTAAGGGAAAATCTTGCCTGTTGGAATCCTTGGAGGAGATTACAAGTAAGATAGAAAAAGGGGATGCAGTGGATGTTGTATATTTGGACTTTTAGAAGGCCTTTGACAAGGTGCCACACATGAGGCTGCTAACCAAATTAAGGGCCCATGGAATTAAGGAAAGTTACTGGCATGGTTAGAGCATTTGCTGATTGGTAAGAGGCAACGAGTGGGAATAAAAGGATCCTTTTATGGTTGGCTGCCAGTGACTAGTGGTGTTGGGACCACTTCTTTTTATGCTGTATATCAATAACTTAGACGATGGAATAGATACCTTTGTTGCCAAGTTTGCAGATGATACGAAGATTGGTGGAGGGGCAGGTAGTGTTGAGGAAACAGATAGACTGCAGAAGGACTTAGACAGATTAGGAGAATGAGCAAGAAAGTGGCAAATGAAATACAATGTTGGAAAACGCGTGCATTTTGGTAGAAGAAATGAATGTGCAGACTATTTTCTAAATGGGGAGAAAATCCAAAATATGAGATGCAAAGGGACTTGGGAGTCCTTGGGCAGAACAACCTAAAGGTTAGCTTGAAGGTAGAGTCGGTGGTGAGGAAGGCAAATGCAATGTTAGCATTCATTTCAAGAGGTCGAGAATACAAGAGCAGGGATGTGATGCTGAGGCTTTATAAGGCACCCAGTGAGGCCTCACCTTGAGTATGTAAACAGTTTTGGACTTTTCACCTAAGAAAAGATGAGCTGGCGTTCAGAGCAGGTTCACAAGGGTGATTCTGGGAATGAAAGGGTTATCATTCGAGGAACGCTTGATGTCTCTGGTCTGTACTCACTGGAATTTAGAAGGATGAGGGGGGATCTCATTGAAACCTTCCAAATGTTGAAAGGCCTAGACATGGAGGATGTGGAAATGATGTTTCCCATGGTGGGGGAGTCTAGGACAAGAGGGCACTGCCTCAGTATAGAGGCGCGTCCATTTAGAACAGAGATGCAGAGAAACTTCTTTAGAGGGTGGTGAATTTGTGGAATTTATTACTACAAGCAACTGTGGAGACCAGGTTTTTGGGTGTAGTTAAGGCTCTTGATTGGACACAGTATTCAAGGCTAAGGGGAGAAGGCCAGCCAGTGGGTCTGAGAAGGGAAAAAAAATCAGCCATAATCGAATAGTGGAGCAGAACGATGGGCCAAATGGCCTAACTCTACTCCTATGTCTTATGGCCATTTTGAAAGTTGCATTTTCTCTTATTTTTGTTTGCAAAGTTGGTCGTATTGTGAAAGGGAAGTAACTAAGGGATTTGTCTGTTAATTATATTATGTACATGCATGCATGACCTGTATCAATGAATAGGAGAAACCATAGCATGCATGTTGTTGGGGAAAGGATAGTGAGGGCTAGTAAGGAGTAAATAGGGATGTGGATTGTTCTGATGTGGTGACAGGGAAACACAGACAAAGCCTGGAATTAGAGACATGGATGTAACAGTGATGACATCCACGACTCAGGAGATTCATTAATTATGTTCTAGCATGCATCCATTGTTGCAATCGAAAACTGGATGTACCATTAGCCCAGGGGATAATCATTTCACTCTATAATCAAACCTAGTCAGTCACTTTATTAAGTCTTCCTGTAGCCACCATTCTGTTATTGAAATGTAGTTTTACTGGAAATCTCATCAACTGGGAATGTACAAGCTCGACCAAATTTATGCTCAGAAAGACCAGCTCTGACTAGTCTCCTGGCGAGGAGCAGTTTTAAGTAAATTTTCCGTTATTTCGAACACCAACTCCGTGTGATCTTTCATTTTGCTTCTACAAGGTGCTCATTAATACATGGCCTTTTTGAATCTCATGCCTCCAGCAATGCAGAGCTAACATCACTGAACAGTGTAAACTGAACCCTCATACGCATTGCCTTCATGTAATGAAAGAAGATACAACTAACATGTTAATGAATACAACATCACACAGATTTAAAATACAAATTGATTCTCGTATGTAAACCTTCATAAGCATTACCTTAATGTAATAAAAGAAGATAGAACTGACATGTTAATGAATATAATTTCTGCTTTTAAGTTTTATCTTCTTCCATCACCATCAGCGTTTCATAGCTCTGAGCCTGTACTCATTGGATTTTAGAAGAACGAGGGAAATCTGTACATTCAAGGAACTAGACAGAATAGATTTGGAGAGACTACTTCCTTATAGTGGGGAGTCTCAGCCCAGAGTGCACTGATTCAGAATAGAGGGACATTCATTTAGAACAGAGATGAGGAGGAATTTCTTTAGCCAGAGGGTGGTCAGTCTGTAGAATTCATTGCCACAGACAGTCGTGAAAGCCAAGTCATTGAGGTTGATAAGTTCTTAATTAGGCAGGATGTCAAAGGTTATGAGGAGAAGGCAGGAGAATGGGATTGAGAAGGATAAAAAAACAGCCATGATGGAACAGTGGAGCAGACTTGATAGGCCGAGTGGCCGAATTCTGCACCTATGTCTCAGGGTCTTTTAAAAACACACCATGTCACACAAATTAAAATAGAGATTAATTCTTACATGTTAATGTTCAAAATTTGTGCAAATGGAGTTGAATTAAAACCTACATACCTTACGAGGGTCGTACCATTGTAATCACCGATTGGCTCTCCAATTAGAATGTGTCTGGTTGATTCAGCAATGGCAATTGTACTAGACAATGCACGATCACCTAAAATAATGACTGTGGCACTTCCTATGGAAGAAATATTCATCAGAACAAATGAATGGAATAAAGATAAAACCACAGAAGCTTTTCTTCCTGCAGATAGATTGACTGTTTGGTGGGGTAGCGTATAGGGCAGCAGGTTAGTGTAGTGGTTAGCACATCATTTTACTGCCCCATTGATCATCAATCAGGGTTCAACTCCCACCACTCTCTCTGAGGAGTTTGCACGTTCTTCCCATGACCGTGAGGGTTTCCTCTGGGTGCTCCAGTTTCCTCCCACATTCCAAAGACATGCAAGTTAAGGCTATAAACACAACAGATTCTTCAAATGCTGGAAATTCAGAGTAACACACACAAAATGCTGGAGGAACTCAGCCGGTCAGGCAGCATCTATGAAGAGGAATAAACAGTCAACGTTTTGGGCCGAGGCCTTCATCGGGACTGGAAAGGAAGGGGGAAGATGCCAGAGTAAAAAGATGGGAAGATGGGAAGGAGGACAAGCTAGAAGGTGATAGGTGAACCCAGGTGGGCCGGAAAGATAAAAGGCTGGAGAGGAAGGAATCTGATAGGGGAGGAGAGCGGACCAAAGGAGAAAGGGAACAAGGAGCTGCACCAGGGAGAGTTGATAGGCAAATGAGGAGGAAAAGTAGGAGAATAGAACAAGAGGGAAGGGGGAAAGTAAAAGGAAAAAAAAGTTGTAGGAAGCAATGTTGCCGCTGGAAGCATGGTGATACTTGCGGGCTGCCCAGGGTAATCGTCACTGATTGATACCGCTTCGTCAGCTATGACACGCTATGTTGCCGCCGGAGGCATGGTGATACTTGCGGGCTGCCCAGCACAATCCTCACTGATTGATACAGGTTAGTAAGTTGTGACATGCTATGTTGCCACCGGAAACATGGTGATACTTGCCAGCTGTCACCAGCATATAATTGGACTGTGTTTGTCGTTGATGTAAACAGCATGGTTCATTATATGTTTCGATGTACACGTGACAAATAAAGTTAATCCCTCATTTTATTCTTTTACTTTTGGTAAAAAAATATTGCATACATCAGTGAATTACTTAGGCTTACCATTTACAGGGGATATTTCTGCATTGTTTGACGCAGATATCAGCCGAATCACATATCGTTCATCTCTCTCCAAAAGATGATCTGGATAAATGTGTAAAACAAGTGTCTTTGTCGTCTCAGTCTAACATAATAAAAGTAAAAGAGATTGCTAGTGTTCTGAGTCAAACAACATTTGTGTTCATATTATAATGCAACATCTATGCATCTATTTTGATGAAACACGACAAATGTGTACAAAGTTTCAGATAATTGCAAGTTATGAGCCTTGCCTTTGTCGTCATGCAGAAAGCACCAAGCAAAGACTAAGTGCATAACTAAGGCTAACCATGATCAAGGACCCCCACCATCCAGCCCATGCTCTCTTCTCACTGCTGCCATCAGGAAGAATGTACAGGAGCCTCAGGACCCACAGGACCCACAGCACCAGGTTCAGGAACAGTTAGTACCCCACAACCATCAGACTCTTGAACTTCTCTCATCTACACTGCCCCATCACTGAACTGTTCCCACAACCTGTGGACTCACTTTCAAAGACTCTTCATCTCATGGTATTGATATTTATTGAGGATTGATTGATTGATTGATTTATATATATATATTTGCAAAGCTTGCTATGCACACATTGGTTGGTTGTCCATCCTGATGGATGTGGTCTTTCATTGATTCCATTGTGTTTCTTGTACTTACTGTGAATGCCCACAAGAAAATGAATCTCAGGTTTCTGAATGCTAACATATATGTATTTTGATAATAAATTTACTTTGAACTTTAAATAAAGTGAATTGAATGAAGCATCTCTTGAATAGGTATTACCCCAAAGAGGTTTGCAAATTATTTATAAACTCATTCATGCAAATAATAATTTATTTGTGCACTGCAGAGATCTGAATAAAGGAAAAGGCAATGGCTCAAAAATTGGCAACCATCATTAAAGACCCCTTCCTTTAAGGAGGAGGTACAGGAGCCTGAAGACACATGCTCAGTGTTTCAGTAACAGCTTCTTTCCCTCTGACATCAGAATTCTGAATGGACAATGAACCCATGAACAATAACTTACTGTTTTTTTTGCTTTTTTCACTACTTATTTCATATATATATATATATAAAATTGTAATTTCTAGCTTTATTATTATGTATTTCAATATGCTGCCAGAGAACAACATATTTCATGACATATGCATATACATTCTGTGATATTAAATTGAATCATTGAAGCATATGCCAGTGATAGTAAACCGGGTTCTGATTCTGAAAGGAAGAACAAGGCAAAAAATTACTGCCACTAGAGAAAAAGTTAGAATGCAATTATTTCCCTCTGCTCAATATACTTGGAACCAAGTGATAAAATATTAGGGACTTTAAGAAGCTCTTAGGTAGGCACGTAAATGATAGAAAAATGGAGCGCTGTATAGGAGGGGAAGGTTAGATTGATCTTAGGGTAGGTGCAAAGGTCAGCACTTCATGCCCAAAAGGCCTGTACTCTGCTGCAGTGTACTATGTTCTAAACAAATTGATGAAGGTAGAGCAATGGATGTTGTCTATATGGATTATTAGTAAGATATTTGACAAGGTTCCCTATCTTAGGTTCATCCAGTAGGTCATGAGTCATGGAATCCTGGGAAACCTGCCTGTGTGGATTCAGAAAAGATTTGCCCACAAAAGACAGAGGGCAGTAAGAGACGGAGAGTATTCTTCTGGAGGTCAGTGACCTGTGGTGTTCCACAGGGATCTGTTCTGGGACCCCTGCTCAGGGATTTTTATAAGTGACTTGGATGAGGAAGTGCAAGGGAGGGTTAGTACGTTTGCAGATGACATGAAGATTGGTGGTTTTGTGGTTAGTGTAGAAGGTTATAGAATACAATCGGATATAAGCAGGGTGCAAAGCTGGACTGAGAAGTGGCAGGTGGAGTTCAATCTGGAAAACTATGAAGTGAAAGCTTTTTGAATTTGAGGCCAAAATACAAGTTAATGGCAGGATTCTTAGTGGGGTGGAGGAGCAGAGCAATCTTAGGAACAAGTCCATAAACTGTCTCAAAGCTGCAAAGAAAATTGATAGGATGGTTAAGAAGGTATATGGTGTGCTCATCTTCATCAGTCAGTGGATTGAGTTCAAGAATTGTGAAGAAACATAACGGCTCTATAAAAACCTGGTTAGACCACACATGGAGTGTTGTACAACTCTAGTCACCTCATTATAGGAAAGATGTGGAGCTTTAGAGAGGATAGGGAGCACACTTATCAAATGCTGTCAAGATTAGAGAACATGCTTTATGAGGAAAGGTTGAGTAAGCTGAGGCTTTTCTCTTTGGAGCAAAGGAGGATGAGCGGCAACTTGATTCAAGTGTATAAGATTGTGAGAGGCAGAGGTGGAGTAGACAATCAGCAACTTTTTCCTAACGAGGCAATGTCCAATACAAGAGAACATCCATTTAAGGTGAGTGAAGGAAAAGTTTAGGGGAAATGTCGGAGGTACACTGTAGCATTTTTTATATACACAGGGAGTGGTGGTGTTTCGAACAAACTGCCAGGGTGGTGGTAGAGGCTGGTACCACAGAGACATCAAAGGTCTCTTAGATAGGCACATGTATGTATTGAATTGAATTGACTTTATTCCTTACACCCTTCACATATATGAGTAAAAATCTTTACATTACGCCTCTGTCTAAAAGTGCAATGTGCAATCATAGTAATTTGTAATCATTTATAATAAATAGAACAGTCAATGCAACATAGAAATACACTCAGATCAGGGTGAGTTAATCAGTCTGATGGCCTGGTGGAAGAAGCTGTCCCGGAGCCTGTTGGTCCCGGCTTTTATGCTTCAGTATCATTTCCCAGATGGTAGTAGCTGGAATAGATTGTGGTTGGGGTGACTCAGGTCCCCAATGATCCGACAGGCCCTTTTATCACACCTGTCTTTGTAAATGTATTGAATATTGCTAAGTTCACAACTTCAGATGCGCTGGGCTGCCACATTGCTCTCTGCAGAATCTTGTGATTGAGGGAAGTACAGTTCCCATACCAGGTAGTGATGCAGCCAGTCAGGATGCTGTCAATTGTGCCCCTGTAGAAAATTCTTAGGATTTGAGGGCCCATACCAAATTTAGCAAAAATAGAGGGTTATGGCTTGTGTAGGAAGGAGGGGTTAAATTCATGGAGGAGAAAGTATATATAGATTGCATGATATTTGTGTGTAGTTTGTCTGTGAACCCTATTACGCATTGAATCCAAGGCTATAATGGAGATATGTTCTTCTGGAAAGTTTGCCTTTCAACAATGTACTGTCCTTTGATCTCAGTGTCACACAAAGTTGGTAAATTGGTTTATTATTGTCACATCTACAAAGGTACAGTGTAAAATTTGTCTTGTAATAAGCAACAGGAAGAAGTATTCTAAAGGAAGGATGATGCAACCATGGCTAACAAAAAAAATCAAAGTCAACATAAAAGCCAAATAGAAGACATATAATAGAGTAAAAATTAGTGAGAAGTTAGAGGATTGGGAATCTTCTAAAAACCAACTGAAGGCAACTAAAAAAAGTAATTAAGATAAAAATGGAATACGGAACTAAACTAGCCAATGATATTAAAGAGGATACGAAAAGTTTTTTCAGGTACGTAAAGTGTAAAAGAGAGGCAAGAGTGGATATTGGATCGCTGGAAAACGGTGCTGGAGAGGTAATAATGGGGACAAGGAAATGGCGAATGAACTGAATAAATACTTTGTGTCAGTCTTCACTGTGGAAGACACTAGCAATAGGGTGGAAGTTGCAGGTGTCAGGCGTCATGAAGTGAGTGAGGTTACCATTACTAGGGAGAAGGTTCTTGGGAAAGTGAAAAATCTGAAGGTAGATAAGCCACCTGGATTAGATAGTGTACACTCCAGAGTTCTGAAGGAGGTGGCTGAAAGGATTGTGGAAGCATTAGTAATGATCTTTCAAGAATCACTAGATTCTGGAATGGTTCCAGAAAACAGGAAAATTGCAAATATCACTCCACTTTTCAACAAGGGAGAGAGGCAAAGAAAGTAAACTATAGGCCAATTAGTCTGATCACAGTGGTTGGGAAGATGTTGGAGTTGACTGTGGTTTCAGGGTATTTGGAGGCACATGTTAAAGTAGGTTGGTATCCAAGGGAAAATCTTGCCTGTCAAATCTGTTGGAATTCTTTGAAGAGATAACCAGCAGGACAGACAAAGGAAAATCGGTTGATGTGCACTTGGATTTTCAAAAGGCCTTTGACAAGGTACCACACATGAGGCTGCTTAACAAGTTGTGAGCCTACGGTATTGCAAGAAAGATACTAGCATTGATAAAGCAATGGCTGATTGACAGGAGGCAAAGAATTAGAATAAAGGGAGCCTTTTCTGGCTGGCTGATGGGTTCTGTGTTGGGTCCGATACCTCTTACGTTTTATGTCAATGATTTGGATGACAGAATTGATGGTTTTGTTGCAAAGTTTGCAGACAATACGAAGATAGGTGGAGGGGCAGGTAGTTTTGAGGAGATAGAGAGGCTACAGAGGACTTAAGAGAGATTAGGAGAATGTGCAAAGAAATGCCAGATGGAATACAATATCAAGAAATGTATGGTCATGCACTTTGGGAGAAGAAATGAAAGGGTTGACTATTTTCTAAATGGAGTGAAAGTACAAAAAACTGAGATGCAAAGGGACTTGGGAGTCCTCATGCAGGATTCCCTAAAAGTTAATTTGCAGGTTGAACCAGTCATGAGGAAGGTAAATGCAATGTTAACTTTCATATCAAGAGAATTAGACTATAAAAGCAAGAATGTAATGTTGAGACTTTATGAAGAACTAGTGAGGCATCACTTGGGAGTATTTTGATCACATGGGTGTAAGGCTCAGTAGGTATCACTTGGGATTATTTTGATCACATGGGTGTAATTGGCCGGCACGGGCTCAGAGGGCCAGAAGGGCCTGTTACTGTGCTATATTTCTAAATAAAACTTAATTTCACAAGCTAACTGGGCCAATTGAGTCACTCCCGGTAAATTGTCACATGGGTGTAATTGGCCAGCACGGGCTTTTTGCACTGAATGGCTGTTACTGTGCTTTGTCTCCAAATAAAATTAAATAAAAAATGCCAACTGCGTCAATGAAGTTAGCACAGTAAGTGGTAAAATACTACAGTCAAATGCAGATTTTACCCATTTGTTTCTATTCCTATTCCTACCTGATTGAATGTCAAAGTTCCAGAAAGGGGTGAGAGGTCATCAACTGCAGCATCATCCACCTGCCAAACAATTCGAACTGAGCCGTGACCTTCCTTTCGACGGACAGTAAAGGACACCAAGCCAGCTGGATCATCGAATGTCGATGGTTCCTCAACCGCTACCTACAAGAAAAAAGTTGTGTATCAGTAACCCTTAGGTTCTTAACACTTAAAACCTGACCAGAGTATGACCTCACAACAGTTAATACAGACCTGACCTGAACCTGAATTCTTAAAACTTGTTCCCCTATCTGATCTAATCATCATCAGAAATATTACAATCTCAAATATGCTGCTGTGCTAGAGGAACTCAGCTATGGAAAGGAACAACAGTTGACTGTTTGAGCCAAGACAATTCATCAGGATTGGAACGGAAGGGGGAAGAAGAATAAGAAGGTGTGGAGAGGGGATGGAGTGTAAGCTGGCAGGTGATAGGTGAGAGCAGGTGAAGAGGAGAGTGGGTGAGTGGGAGAGGGGGGAGTGGGGAGGAAAGCACGTCTCAGCCCAAAACACTGACATTTTATTCTTCTCCATAGATGTGGCCTGACCTGTTCAAGTTCAAGGTTGAGTTTATTGACATCTAACTGTACATATATGCAATCAATTAAAACAATGTTTCTCCAGACCAAGGTGCACCCATAAAACGTACAGTACACACAGCACAAAAACAAACCTTACCACAAATCAGTCAATATAATTAAAAATGCACGGCGTGTGCAGCACAGTTAAACAAACTGTACAGTAAACAGCTTGCTGTTCTAGGGACAAGACCTCAGTGGTGGCAGGGTATTCATTAGTCTCACAGCCAGAGGGAAGAACCTGTTACCCAGTTTGGCAGTCCTAGTCCTGATGCTCCTGGACCTCCTTACTGATGTAGTGGGTCAAAGAGATTGTGGGATGGGTGATACGGCTCCTTTGCCAACGAAGCTCCCAGTAAATGTAAGTGGAGGAGGGAGACCCCAGTGATCCTCTCAGAGGCTTTTGCTACCTGCCGTAGGGTCATGCGTCCAATGCCTTGCAGCTTCTGTACCACACAGTGATGCAGCCAGACAAGACACTCTCGATGGTGCTCCTGCAGAAAGTTGTTAGAATGGTGTAGGGAACCTTGCACTCCTCAATCTCCTCAGAAAATGTAGACATTTCTGTGCCTTCTTGACTAGTGAGGAGGTGTTGTGGCTCCAGATTAGATCGTCTGTTATGTGAAGACTAACTTGGTGCTCTGCACTCTCTCCATGGCAGAGCCACTAATATGCAATGGTGATGGTCAGCCTGCACCTTCCTTCTCTTCTGCCTCGTCCATGTTGAGACTCATGCTGTTGTTCTCACACCATTTGACAAGCCCCTCTACCTCCTCTCTGCATGCCAACTCATTATTGTTGCCGATGAGGCCAACCACTGTTGTATCATCAGTGAACCTGATGATGCAGTTTGAGCTGGATGTAGCAGTGTGGTCACGAATCAGCAGTGTGAACAGCGGTGGGCTAAGCATGCAGCCCTCGGGGGCACCAGTGCTCAGCGTGATGGAGCCTGAGATGTTGCTGCCAACTCAGGCTGACTGGGGTCTTTCCGTCAAGAAGTCCAAGATCCAGTTACAGAGAGGAGTGTTTGTGTTTTACTCCACAGTTCCAGCATCTGCAGTCTCTTACGTCAACTCACTTGCTGAGTTTGTCCAGCATTTTGTGCATTACCCTAGATTTCCAGCATCTGCAGAATCTCTTGTTGTCAGGTCTGTACAGGCAAACACCTCCTAGTTTCCATCCAGCTAACAGGAGTCATTTCCCACTCATTTCCATCTCATCACCTGCAGCTTATTTAAACCCAGTTCTCATCCACAATCCTTGTTCACCCGTCAGACCAGCCACCTTTAACCAATTCTGCCTAGTGTTCAGTTACCACATTGCCTTGTCGTGTTAAGTTTCTGTTCTTTCTTGTTTTGTGGTCCCTTGTGACTTGTAAATTTGCAGTTTATTACTAAAGTGTTCACTCACCGCTCAAACGTCTCTGTTGCTCTGCGTTTCGGTCAAACCTTCTCTATACTTCCTGACACTATGTCTATTTTAGTCTAAGTGTTTATCACAGTCCTCATGAAATTCATTCCTTCAACTTCCATGGGTGACTGGTATAGAGAATTCTAAATATTCATCACCCTCTGAGAAAATAAGGTTCTCCTCGTCTGGCTTAAACAGGTGACTCTGTATACCAACTCCAGATTTGAGGAAACATTCTCTAAGTATCTACCATATGAAACTCCCTCAGAATCCAATAATGTTTCAACATGCCAGAGAGTGGTGCACCTGTGGAATTCATTGTCACGGACAGCTGTGGAGGATATGTGATTGGGTATGTTTAAGGCAGAGATTAATAGATTCGTGATTAGTCAGGGCATGAAGGGTTATGGGGAGAAGGTAGGAGATTACAGTTGAGAGGGAAATGGATCAGCAATGTTGAAATGGTGGAGGAGACTCGAAGGGCCAAATGGCCTAATTCTGCTCCTCTACCAAATGGTCCTTTGATGGCACAAGAGATTGCAGATGCTGTAGACATAAAGAAATGTACAAAATGCTGGAGGAATTCAGTGGGTCAGACAGCACCTATGGAGGGAGGTGGAAAATCGATGTTTCAGGTCATGACCCTTCACTCGAATGTTACCTGGCCCACGGAGTTCCTCAAGCACTTTGTGCGTTGTTCATTTCAATTTGACAGTGTCTCATCCTTCTAAACTCCACAGAGTGTAGATCTAATATGGTCAACCTTCCCTTATAAATTAATTCCTTCATCCAGGAAATCACACTCTCTGAACTGTCTTTCCAAATATATGTTTTTATTTATTTTACTAATTTAGTGACACAGCTCAGAGTAGGCCCTTCTGTCCCTTTGAACCATGCCAGAACAGCAACCCTTGACAAACCCAGTTAAGTCTAACCAAATCACGGGACAATACACAATGACCAATTAACCTACCTGGTACATCGTTGGGCTGTGGGAGGTAAGCGAAGCACCCAGGAAAACCCCAAGCATTCCATGGGGAAGATATACAAATTCTTTATAGATGGCACTGGTATTGGACTCCAAATGCAGGAGCTGTAATAGTGTCATGCTAACTTCTTAGCCACCATGATACCGTATAACTTAATATATTGCTCTGTACTGCTGCCGCAAAGAAAAACAAATTTCATGACATATAACCTGATTCTGATTTGGGTCTCTATTGTGGACTGAGAGTGGAAAAGGGGCAGGGAGAGGGGAATGACCGTCGGAAAAAGGGAAGCGAGTGGGAAGCACCAGAGAGACATTCTGTAATGATCAATGAACCAATTGTTTGGAATCAAATGACCTTGCCTGGTGTCTCAGGGCTGGGTATCTTCATCCGTGCCACCCCCTGCCCCTGGCACTCCTTCTCTGCCACCTGTCCCGCACCCCTCCCACGGAGCTCCACACTCTCCATTTCTAACATCCTTTGCTCCTGCCAAAATTACAAACTCGCTCTCCGCTGCATGTTGACAAATACAGTACTGTGCAAAAGTCTTTGGCACCCAAGTTACATATATGTGATTAAGACTTTTCCACAGAGCTCAATTTCTCTCTAAGTAAGGGATCCAAATCTGTACCTAGAACGCCGACTTTGATCAGAACAAGACAGCCCATGTGACTGGCACAAATCCACTCCTTGCATCCGCTGGTTGTGTACCAGCTACAAAATATGCAAGACGCTATGGTAACCTAATGGTTAGCGCAACACAATTATGTCCTCCAATGCATGGGTCTCCTCCGGGTGCTCTTGTTTCCTCCCTCAGTCCAAAGATCTATGGGTTAGAAGCTACTTGGTCATTGTAAGTTGTTCTGTGATTAGGCTAGTGTTGAATCGAGGATTGGTGGGGCTGTGTGGCTTGAAGGGCCGGAGGGGCCATTTAAATGCTGTATCTCTAAATAAGCAAATAATGTACTGCTGTTACACCAACAGCACCCCAGTGAACACCACACAGGACAAAGGCTTAGCTGCAAAAGAACGCCATATTGCGTAAAGTCACATGAGCATCTAAGCGTGTAAAATGATCACCATTCTTCAGTCGCTAATGTATGCATTTCCTGGAACCTCTATCAGCACGATATGAGGACCCGCTCTAGAAACACTATTGCAGCTCAAGGAGGCTGCCTATTACATCTTCTCAAAGACAATTCACCAGGAGCGCTGAAGATGAAGGACCCAACGCATTGTTGACGATCCCTACCACCCATCCCGCAATCTCTTTGGCCCTCTACCATCAGGAAGGAGGTACAGGAGCATCAGGACTAGGACTGCCAGACTGGGTAACAGGTTCTTCCCTCAGGCTGTGAGACTAATGAATACACAGCCACCACTGATGTCTTGTCACTCAGAGAGCAAGCTGCTTACTGTTTACCTGTGCTGTGCACTACATAGGTTCCAAGGTTGTCAAGCCGAGGAGTGGTAGTGGGAACAAGCTCCCACTACCTAAAAGTGCTCCTCACGGCATGCGCCTCAAATAGCCTCTGACAACCAAGTCCAACTCCTGGCCTTCTCGTGTGGCTTAGCCTCTAAGCCCGGTGGAACTGTTTCTACTGACAGGAGAAGGGGCGAAGGTGGGTCCTGGTGCCTTAAAACCAGTGCTTCGGGTCGATGGAGCTCGTCAGCCTGGGAAGGCAGTCCATCTAAGAGAGGGAAAACTCTGACTTCAAATCTCCGCTGCTTTGCGGCCATACCCACTCATGGGAAAGGCTTCTGGAGTAAACCCGGAGGACAAATCCGGAGCTGGAGTCCCTAAGACAGTCCGACGTTGCCTTCAACCTCTTTCTGGCAACTCCTGCGACGACACTGGTGCCAAGCTGTATCGGCCCTTGCCCTTCCCTTGGACAACATCGGTGTCGTGGAGAGGGGAGACTTGCAGCATGGGCAACTGCCGGTCTTCCATACAACCTTGCCCAGGCCTGCGCCCTGGAGAGGACACTCCAGCGTCGCCTCACCGTGACGGCACAACACGGAAAGCCAACACTGGAGGACAGCGCCTTCAAGTGCAGTCACTGCAGCCGAGACTGTCACTCCCCTGTGGGCCTCTACAACCACAACAGACGCTGCTCCAACACAGACTGAAGCAAGACTTTCCAGGCGCAGATCCATGGTCTCGCGAGACTAATGGATGCCACCATAGCACTACATACAATTTGAATGATATTTTATTAACTTATTTGTGGTAATATTTGGTTTTATGTACTGTGTGCAATATATGTTTTGTGGGTGCACTGTGGTCTGGAGGAACATTATTTTGTTTGGATGTATACATGTAGGGGTGCATGTGGTGCCCAGGGAGGGGTAACACCCCTGGTGAAGGGGCTTATTGTGTCCATTCCAAGGCAGCTCACTCATCTTTGGAACCCACTGGACACTCAGCTCTGATCTGTGGCTCTAAATAGCTATTTGCATGTGATCTCGGTACACCGTTTTGACAGATGGGCTAATCCAGGAGAAGGTAGCTGGCAGTCTCATACCCTGACGAACTAGGCACATGCCTGTCGCAGCATGCAAAGTCAGCTTCAGCAGACTGGGTGAATGAAATCCAACGGGCCATTAGGGCAGTTCTGCAACGCTCTGTGGTGAGGGAAGGGCATGACGAGGCACAGAAGATGTCATGGTCATCCACTGCAACCAAGGAAGACCCCAGTTTGTGATGCTTGTTTGTCCCACTGGACTTGGCCTTCTGAGGTCAAGTAGGTGGAAACGTCCCAGTGCAATGGTTTTTCCACATTGGACAAGACTGACAGCCACCATTTATGTAGAGTCAGATGACAATAAACTTGAACTTGAAGTTAAAAGGTATTAATGATGAGGCATAAATGCTGGCCTGTAAGAGACATTGATATTCCATAAATTAAAAATAATTTGCATTAATGTTTCAGTCTCCATATCATTGACAAATGTTATAACTGAATTTGAATGTTAAACACGACTGAGAAGGAAGGAAAAGATTACTTACGTAACGTTCCTCAAACCCAAACACCCCCACAGGGGAGTCGTTGTTGGGAATGCTGACGGTAATAATGTTGTCATCTCCTATTGTGGCACCTCCCGTCACTTCCGTTAGTACAACACGGAATGTCTCCAGAAATTCAGTCAGATTATCATCCACTATGGTGATTTCTAGAATTGCAGAATGCTTCAAACAAAATGTTAAAATTGTGTTAGAAAGTTTTTCGTTCGGTTATTTGCAAATACCAAAGTTTGAGACCCCATGCTTCTTCATCAGTACTGTGTACCTCACTATGTTATGGAGTGATTGTTTCCAAGATAACCATTCTTATTCGGAGATTTTTGTAAAGTGAGGAGAATGAGAGGTGACTTGATAAATGTACACAATGTGAAAATATACTTGTGGTAACAAAATGGCTATTTTTGTCTGTAATAACATTGAACCTATATTGTACCAGTGCTTTGCGAACAGTGCTCATGCAACATTATGCTGATGGAATCTGAGTCCTTGACAAACTGCAGACCACGTGACATGATACTGTAAGGATGCCAAGTACATTGTTTAAGAATAGAACGCGCCCTGTCCTTGAACTGTCTTACTTGCGTTTAAAGGCATGACTATGCTGTCTTTTTTTTTTCGAAGCTATCACTGGCTCTTGAGTGGTTCTAGTCTTCCCTTGCTGCAAGTAAAATAAACATGCTTGTGATTGATTCCCTCAAGTTAATTGTTGTTTGTTAAAAGACGGAGTGGAAAGGTGCTCAACAACATGATGATAAGAGGCATGGTAGACAGCCAGCACCCTTTTCC
The DNA here is from genome assembly GCF_030028105.1 of Mobula birostris. Lineage (NCBI taxonomy): Eukaryota > Metazoa > Chordata > Chondrichthyes > Myliobatiformes > Myliobatidae > Mobula > Mobula birostris. The sequence goes on from NC_092386.1 coordinate 6,200,824, forward strand.
TGGGGCAGCAATAGTCAATGCGAAAGGGTATACCTTCATGGTGTGGAAAGTATTGGTGGATTTCAGAGGTAGGTTTGTTGCACACAGAACGGTGCGTGCATGGAACACGCTGCAAGGGGTGGTGACAGAGACAGATATATTAGGAATATTTAAGAGACTTTGATAGACATATGGATGATAAAAAATGGAGGGCTATGTAGGAGGGAAGGGTTACATTAATCTTGGAGTCGATTAAAAGGTCATCCCAGCATCACCAGCTGAATGGCCTGTACTGTGATGTAGTGTTCTATGAAACCTTTTACCCATTCAATCCCATCTTAAAAGTGGAGATGTATTCCTTTGGCAAGTTTGTCTTTCAACAGTGAGGCCCCCACAGGTGTACTGTCTATCAGCAAGATTAAGGACTGCTGTTTTAATTAACTAGAAGTGGATAAAACATTGTTTGACAAAATATCGCTGTGCAGGTTTTAATTGAAGAGATTGCGTTGTCATTTTCCAAACCAAACTTCTGAGGTGAATTCCCAGGTGTCATCCACAGCCTTCAATCACTGCCTGTACAACAGTTCATATGCTAGGTCTTCTCTACGATCAGAAGACACAGCTGGTTATAAACAATATCAAGTACAGCAAGTCTACCCCATCATTGAGTTACTCGATAACGAGGGAGCTGGAGGTGCTGGAAGAATTTATTGAGATACAGTGTGGAATAGGCCTTAGAGATGCTCTGCCCAGCAATCCACAGTTGGTACATACTTGTTGCCACCTGCTACAGAAAGGTGGTGCACAAAGTCGTTGTGCAGTCTAGCTGTGAGTGATTGTCTTGGACGTATTTCTTGTGAGCAGAAGACCCTGTGGGACGTTGGTAATTTAGGAAACTGCAAGGCTGGTTCACTGGATCGTTGCCGAGGGGGTTGCATGATCTCAGCTGTAGTGCAGATGTGGTCTGATGCCGCGGGTTTGCCTGTTGCAGGCACACAGGCGAGGAAGTGCCAGCAGCGGTGTGGCACTGCATCCATATGGAGTTGGGGGCTGGCCCTTTCCATGGGTGCTGCCCTCCAGTGTTCGCTCAGAGCAAAACAAGCTGGATTGCTTTGAAGCTCGTCAGCAGACCTGCTTTACGCTTGATCTTCCCAACAACGTTCATGCCCCATCAATCTATGGGACATGTCACTCAGGGACTTGGGTATTATATTTTTTGTGTGATTATATGTTTTCTGCCATCTTATATGCTTTGTATCGGCCTTGTGCTTTGTATGGCTGTTTGATACTGCATTTTTGCACCTTGACCCTGGTGGAAAACTTGCGGTTTCATTTGGCTGTGTTCATGGGTATTCATATATAGTTGAATAAGAATTAAACTTGAACTTATTCAGTTCTAGAACATTGAATATAGAACATACAACCTTACAGCAAAATACAGCCACTACGGTCCAAAATGCTGTGTCAACCTTTTATCCTCTTCTAACATCAATCGAACCATTTTACCAATCTATCTAATTTTACTTTCATCCATTTGCCTATTAAGAGTCTCTTAAATGTCCTTAATGTACCTGCTTCACTGCCACCTCCAGCAGGGCGTTTCATACACCCAGCACTCTCTGTGTAAAAAAAAAGCCTACTTCCGGCATCCCTCCATACTTTCCCACAATCACCTTAAAGTTATGCCCCCTTGTATAAATTTTGTATTCATGTTTCTTTGCCAAATAAATTCCATTTCAGCAAATTTTTATTCTGATCTCTTTTAAAATAAAAATTTATGAACCATTTGTTTCTAGAACAGCTATTTCCTTTCAACCATTCAGCTTTTAAACCATCTGACACAATCCTAATCGCTGTAAATTAGCAACACTATGACCATTTTGATGACTTTACAATAAAGTTGTCTTTGTCTTTTTTTGAGAAACAAGAGGAATCTGAAACAATGCACAAAAGTTCCTGGAGGAACTCAGTGGGCCAGGCAGCATCAATGGTGGGAAGAGTCACAATCCAAAACATCAACTATCCATTTCCCTCCATAGATGCTGCTGAGTTCCTCTGGCATTTTGTGTATTACCTTGTTTCTTTTTTGCTCTAATTGTGTTCATTCTTGTAAAAATGTGTATAATTTCTGTTTAATTCTGTATTTATTGTGAATACTGCTTATATGATGCTATGTGTCTGTGATGCTGCCACAAGGAAGTTTTTCATTGCAGCTGTGAATATATGAACTTGTCTATTTCTTTTTCCTAAGCCCCATCATCGATACCGGGGCACAGGCTACCAGTAAAAGCTCACCAGAGACCTCTGTCCTTGGCCAGTTTTTCAACTTGCCTCCAGGTGCAGCCCAACTCCATGGTGACTCCTTCCTCTCTCAGGTATGAGGTCTTCGGAGCTCCTAGGAGCATTTCTGTAGCACTGGGTTTTTATGGGACTGGGTGGCTAGTCCCACATCCAACCCTCCTCCTTTGGCAGCTGGGCTTTGGACCATCCATGGCGAAGTACGTGTACTTATGCATCTGACGATAGACGCACAGCAGCATAATGCTATTACAGTACTAGTGATTGAGGTTCCACGTGGGTTTCCTCTGGGTGCTCTGGTTTCTTCCCACATTCCAAAGACATTAAGTTAGTATTGTGGGCATGCTATACGGCAACGGATGTGTGACGGCACTTGCAGGCTGGCCAGCACGATTCTCACCAATTTGATTTGACACAAATAACACATTTCACTGAATGTTTTGATGTACATGTGACAAATAAAGCTAATCTTTACCTTTAAACTTACCTCCAGCTTTGAATTCCTTAAGGGTGAATTTCCATTACCCGAAATAACATAACCCTGGAGTACGTAGTACTGCAGGTATCTCAACGAATATTAAATAAATACAGTGGATTCCAATTAATTGGGCTGTCGGTTAATCAGAGCAGCAGCTTATTTGGGCCAACTCTTAAAGAACAAACCCTAATCGACATAGCCAGGATTCTCTTCATTTATTTGGCACACAATGCTGCTTAACTGGGACAAGAGAGGGTTTCTGAACAGTTTTTAATTACTGTCAGCCACATGCACTTGTGTGGCCGTTACACCCTAGACCGTACTTAGAGTGAACAGTTTTTAAGTAGCATCAGATGCATGTGCTTCAAAAAGCAGTGATTTTTGTCATTGATATTTAGTGGGTTATAAGCTGTAAGACAATTCCGAACTGTTTTGCTCACTGTAAGTGCCAGAAATGGCCAGGAGTGAAAATAAAACAATTTCACTACTTCAACAAGTTGGGCCTATGAAGAATTTGAAGGTATCAACAATTATCTTGAATGTTGCAACGAAAATGAAGAATTGGAGGATGCAATTATCAATAGCATTGTATGAAGGCAGTCTACTATCTGCAACCAGATTTCAGCACTGATTTTGTTCATTTACAGTCAATCAAATGAAGATGGTAGTGTATACTGAATTCTACCATTAGTAATGATTAGGAACTAATACACAGTTTTATAGGACTGTAGTAGCATTGATAGTGTTCTAATTTATACTGTATTTCAGTTAATTTATTCTGTATTTACTCAGTTAAACAACAGTCTGTCTTTTTTTAGACGTTTTTAACTATTTCCATTAAACATCAGCTAATTGGAGAAGCCAAATTGTACTGGTCCGCTGTGTCCCAATTAACCAGAGTCCACAGTATTTCACAAAAGCAGGCGTATGGGATTAGGATGAAAGAGTGAAAGAGAAATATCAACACAGACTAATTGGGCCAAAAGTCTTGCCACTTCTATTTCAGACCACATGAAATAAAGCTTACCATTCCTTCAGTAAAAGTGAGAGTTCCATTGGATGGTGTAAAATCTGAGAAACTGGCACTCCTGGGCAGAGCTTCCCAAAGTACAGTTACTTCTCCAAATTTGCCAGCACTACGGATTACTGGCAACTTCAGCAGGTTTCCTGGAGGGGCCATCTCATAAGCGATAACCGCATCGGTATCATTCTGCCAATATTTAACAGATATAGTATTATTAATCACTTTACCATAAACTGACAAAGTATATTTATTTTACTTCTTATATAGAGACTCAGTGTGAAATAGGACCTTCCAGTCCTTCAAGCTGCACTACTCAACAACCTCTGATTTGACTTGCCTTGCGCCCTTAACTCCTGGTGGAGTCGTCGGGGCGCCATCATGACAAGCTTTAAACCAGTCTGCTCCATCTGTCGCGTTTGTGTGCCAGAGCCTAGGTCACCGCAAATGTTTTCCCTGTCCATTCTTTAATGTTGTCCATCCATCTTTTTCCCTCCACAGTTCCTTGTAGAACGGTCTCTGCAAGGCCACTGAATCTTGTTATGTGTCCGTACCATCTCGGCTTTCTTTTCTTCACCATTGTGAGAAGGTCTTCATGGGGGCCAATGTGGTGCTGGATGGTCCTGCTTGTTTGTGATGTGGTCCAAGCATGAGATGCCCAAGATGTTGCGATAGCATCTCATTTCCAATGCCTGTATCTTCCTCTGTAGCTCTGCTGTGAGGGTCCATGTCTCGCATGCGTACAGGAAGATGTAGAATACCAATGCACGCAGGAGTCTGATCTTGTACTTCATGGTGATGTTGCTGTCCCTCCATATTGTCTTGAGTTTGGATAGTGCAGTCATTGTCTGTGTGGTTCTTGCCAGGACTTCTGGTCTTGATCCTTCATCACTGGTGATTGCCCCCAGGTACTTAAACTCCTGCACTGTCTCAAGTTTCTGTCTGTTGTGATGGCACCTTTGGCATTTGCCATGAGCTTGGTTTGGATGCTATGTAGCCTCCTCCCTGATGGGAGTGGAACAAAGAGTCTATCAGCAGAGTGGGTGGGATCCTTCATGACGTTACTGGTCTTTTCCTGGCACCTTTCTGTGTATATGTCCTTGATGGAGGATAGGGTGATGCCAGTGCTGCGTTGGGCAGTTTTGATCAATTATTGTAGAACAATAATTCAGCTCAATTACTAAAGCATTTGATTAGTGAAACATACTCAATAGCCTTTGGTTAGTTAGGTGTGGCATTTCAATGAGCAATCGTGTATAAATTACAGAATAAATTATACCCTTGTCGTGTTGAAATGAATGATTCCTCTGGGGTCATCGTTTTCTCTGATCGTTACTTCCGCAAGCTCCATTTGCAAATGCTTCACTCTGGGCTTTCCTCCAACATGTGTAGCATCAGCCAGTTTCACATCAGTAATGTTAACTAGAAAGCTTTCGTGTAATTCAGGAATGTTGTCCTTGAATAAGAAGAAAAATAAATTTTAATAAGATCCAAAACAAGCATTATATAGGTCAGCACGATGCTATGGGCAAAAGGTCCATACTTTAGACATTATCACCACAAGTCATAGGAGCAGAATTGGCCATTCGGCACATTAAGTCTGCTCTGCCATTCCATTATGGCCAATTTATTAACCCCCTCAGCTGGATGGGGATCAGTATCCAGCCAGGAGGTTTGCTGATGCTACTGAAGAGAGTTTAAACTAGTTTTACAGTGGGCTGGTCAGTAAGGGAAGGATCAGACCAGAAGGTAGATGTCAGGGAAAGTATTGAAAGGCAAAATCGAAATAACAGGTATGATGGGTCGGATAGTTTGAAGTGTGTATATTTTAATGCCAGGAGTATTATGGGTGATGAATTTAGGGTATGGATCAATACATGGAACGATGATGTTGTAGCCATGGCTGAAATTTAGTTGAGAGAGAGAGAGGCAGGAATGGGTGATTATTGTACTAGGTTGTTGATGTTTTAGAAAAGATAGAGGAGGAGGTAAAAGAGGAGGTGAAGCTGCTCTACGAATCAGAGACAATATCACAGCTGCACTCAGGAGACAGAGTGGAGGGGCCAGACACTGAGCCCATTTGGGTAGAACTCAGGAATAGGAAGGGTGCAATCACACTGATGGGATTGAACGACAGAGCGAACCCCACCCCCCATAGCCACCAGGACACTGAGAAACAGGTGACTGACATTTCAGTGGGTGAGCAAATAGGGAAGAGTGACACAACTCCTTAACTTTCAGGATAGCTATAGATAAGGATAGATAGGGTCCTTGTGAGAAAGTTTTAAATTAGAGTAGAGCAAATTAAGAGAGCATTAGACAGGAACTAAGAAGTGTTAACTGAGAACACGTTTTCTCTGGCAAGTCCACATCAGACACGTGGAGGGTGTTGAAAGATCAATTGTAGAGGACAGGAAAGGTATGTTCCTTTTAGAAGGAAGGACAGGGATGGAAAACTAAGAGAACCTTGGATGTCCAGAGAGGTGATGAATTTAGTCAAGAAGGAAAAGGAAAAGTATGTAAAAATTCAGAAATTAAGATCAAATAAAGCCCATGAGTATAAAGAAGCCAGAAAGGAACTAAAGAAGGGAATTAGGAAAGCCAGGAGGGGCCATGAAAAGTCCTTGGTAAATAGGATTAAAGTGAATCCCAAGGCATTCTATACATACATCAAGAGCAAGAAGATAACCGGGGAGAGGGTGAGACTACTCAAGAATAAAGGGGGGAACATTTGCTCGAATGCAGAGAATGTGAGTGCGATTCTTATTGAGTACTTTGCTTCAGTATTTACCAAGGAAAAAGATATGGAGGACCAGGAGATCAGTGCTGAGTCTGTTAATATGTTAGGGTGATTAGAGATCAGGGAGGCGGAAGTGTTGGGCCTCCTAAGTAGTATTAAGGTGAGTAAGTCCCCAGGGTGTAATGAGATTTACCCCAGGATGCAGGAGACGAGATTGCTGGGGCCTTAACCAGTACGTTTGTGTCCTCCTTAGCCACAGGCGAAGTCCCGGAGGACAGGCGAGAGGCTAATGTTGTATTTCTATTTAAGAAGGGAACAAGGGAAAATCCTGGGAGCTATAGAGCAATGGGTCTCACATCAGCTGTAGGGAAATTGCTGGAGAGCATTCTTCGGGATAGTATATACGTGCATTTAGAAACCCATGACCTAATTAGGGAGAGCCAGCATGGCTTTGTGTGCGGCAGTCTGTGCCTTACCAATTTGACAGGTTTTGGACAAGGTGATGAGAGAGATTGATAAGGGTAGGGCAGTGGATGTTGTCCACAGGGATTTTAGTAAGGTGTTTGACAAAGTCCTTCATGGGAGGCTAATCCAGAAGATTAAGATGCGTGGGATCAGCGGCGAATTGGTTCTTTAGGATTCAGAACTGGCTTGTGCAGGGAAGACAGAGAGGAGTGTCGAAGGTACTTATTCGAACTGGAGGACTGTAATCAGTGGAGTTCTGCAGGGATCTGTGCTGGGACCTTGGCTGTATGTAAATGACCTGGATGAAAATGCATACGATATCAGGATTGGTGGAGCTGTGAATAGTGTAGAAGATTGGCAATAAATATAGGATGATATAGACCAGTTGCAGATATGGCTGAGAAATGGCAGGTGGCATTTAACTCAGATAAAAGTGTGGTGTTGCAACTCGGTAGGACAAATGCATGGCAAGGTCCCTAACAGTGTTGCTGGGCAGAGAGATCCAAGTTCATAGCTCCTTGAAAATGGCTACACAGGTCAATAAGGTAGTTAAGAAGGCTTATAGAATGCTCAGTCGAGGCATTGAGTTCAAAAGTCAGGAGGTTATGTTGCAATTTTATAAAACTCTGGTTAGGCAATATCTGGAGTATTTTTAATCCAATTCTCCTGCCCTCTCCGTGTAATCTTTGATATTCTGACTAAACATGAACCTATCAACCTCTGTTTTAAATATACCCAATGACGAGGCCTCCACAGTCATCTACAGCAACTAATTCCACAGATTCACCACCCCCTGGCTAAATAAATTCCTCCTCATCTCTATTCTAAGTTCTAAGGCTGTGTCTCTGGTGCTGTAGGAATCACCCACTATAGGAATCATGTTCTCCATGTCCACTGTATCCAGACCTCCCAATATTCGATAGGTTTCAATGAGATCCCCCTCATTTTCTAAACATACTGTACTGTTCTATGTTCTTAATGTCATACAAAATTGGTTTATTAGATTAGATTAGATTAGATTATGAGGACACTCAGTTCTCGTTTATTATCTTTTAGAAATGCATGCATTAAAAATGATACAATGTTCCTCCAGAATGATATCACAGACACACAGGATAAACCAAGACTAAAACTGACAAAACCACATAATTATAACATATAGTTACAACAGTGCAAAGCAATACCATAAAGAGCAGACCATGGGCACGGTAAAAAAAAGCCTCAAAGTCCCGATAGACTCATCATCTCACGCAGATGGTAGAAGGAAGAAACTCTCCCTGCCATGAACCTCCAAGTGCCGCTAACTTGCCAATGCATTGGAAGCACCCGACCGCAGCCGACTCAGATTTAATGTCACAGACACTGCATTTTCAGAACTGCAGCTGCATAAAGGCCATTGCTGTTTTCCATTCCATTAGAACTGACGTTTTATTCTCCCTTGGTAGAGGACAGTGCGTGGAACGGATATGTGGGTGCCTGGGGATTTCAGGTGCCTATCTAAGAGCACACCTGTGGGGGCATCACTGTTGAAAGACAAACTTCTCAGAGAAATACAGCTCCATTTTTAGCTGGGATTCAATGGGGAAAGGGGTTCATAGAAGATAGAACAGTACAGCACACAACAGGCCATTCACCCACAATGTTATGCCAACCGGACTCTAAGATCACCTTAACCCTTCCCTTCCACATAGCCCTCCATTTTTCTACCATCCATGGAATGAAAGAATAGTGTATCTGACAGCTAAGTTCAAAGTTCAAAGTAACTTTATTATCAAAGTACATACATATATGTCACCATAAACTGTACAACCCTGAGATTCATTTTCTTGGGTGCATACTCAATAACTCCATAGAATAATAACCATAACAGAACCAATGATACACAAATCTACAATACATCTAAGAGTTTCTTAAATGTCCCTAATGTATCGGCCTCTACCACTACCCTGGCAGGGCATTCCATGTAACCACCACTCTGTGTAAAAACCTACCTTAGACTTCCCCCCCCCATACCTACCTCAGACTTCCCCCCCATACCTACCTCAGACTTCCCCCACCATACCTACCACAGACTTCCCCCATACCTACCACAGATTTCCCCCCATACCTACCTCAGACTTCCCTCCATACCTACCTCAGACTTCCCCCCATACCTACCTCAGACTTCCCCCATACTTACCCCGGACTCTCCACCATACCTACTCCAGACTTCCCCCCATACCTACCCCAGACTTCCCTCCATACCTACCCCAGACATCCCCCCCATACCTACCTCAGACTCCCCCATACCTACCTCAGACTTCCCCCCATACCTACCTCAGACTCCCCCCATACCTACCTCAGACTTCCCCCCATACCTACCTCAGACTTCCCCCCCATACCTACCCCAGACTCCCCCCATACCTACCTCAGACTCCCCACTATACCTACCACAGACTTCCCCCATACCTACCACAGATTTCCCCCCATACCTACCTCAGACTTCCCTCCATACCTACCTCAGACTTCCCCCCATACCTACCCCAGACTCCCCCCATACCTACCCCAGACTCCCCCCCATACCTACCGACTTCCCCCATACTTAGCCCAGACTCTCCACCATACCTACTCCAGACTTCCCCCCAAAACCTACCTCAGACTCCCCACCATACCTACCACAGACTTCCCCCCATACCTACCCCAGACTTCCTGCATACCTACCTCAGATTTCCCCCATACCTACCTCAGACTTCCCTCCATATCTACCTCAGACTTCCCCCCCATACCTACCCCCCCCATACCTACCTCAGACTTCCCCCATACTTACCCCGGACTCTCCACCATACCTACTCCAGACTTCCCCCCATACCTACCCCAGACTTCCCTCCATACCTACCCCAGACATCCCCCCCATACCTACCTCAGACTCCCCCATACCTACCTCAGACTTCCCCCCATACCTACCTCAGACCCCCCCTCCATACCTACCTCAGACTTCCCCACCATACCTACCTCAGACTTCCCCCCCATACCTACCCCAGACTCCCCCCATACCTACCTCAGACTTCCCCCATACTTACCCCGGACTCTCCACCATACCTACTCCAGACTTCCCCCCATACCTACCTCAGACTTACCCCCATACCTACCTCAGACTTCCCCCCATACCTACCTCAGACTTCCCCCCATACCTAACTCAGACTTCCCCCCATACCTACCTCAGACTCCCCCCATACCTACCTCAGACTTCCCCCCATACCTACCTCAGACTCCCCTCCATACCTACCCCAGACTCCCCCCATACCTACCTCAGACTCCCCCCATACCCACCTCAGATTTCCCCTATACCTACCTCAGACCCCCCCATACCTACCTCAGACTCCCCCCCATACCTACCTCAGACTTTCCCCCATACCTACCTCAGACTTCCCCCATACCTACCTCAGACTTCCGCCCCATACCTACCTTAGACTCCCCCATAGCTACCTCAGACTTCCCCCCCATACTTATCTCAGACTTCCCCCCCATACTTACCTCAGACTTCCTCCCCCCATACTTACCTCAGACTTCCCCCCCCCATACTTACCTCAGACTCCCCCCCCCCCAATTACCTTAAAATTAGGCCTCTTTGTAATACCCATTTCTACCCTTGGAAAATGTCTCCTGTTGTCCACTCAATCTATGTCTCTTATCATAAGACCACCAAGATATAGGAGCAGAATTATCACCTTGTACGCTTTTCATTCTCAAATGTGTTACTTAATTAAATAAAGACATGATGTCTTTGTTGTAATGATGCTGTTAAAGCTTATTTAGAAAATAGAGCATAGAACATTATGGCACAGTACGGATCCTTCAGCCCATGATGTTGGGTCAATCTATATAAGCCTACCGTACTTCACAATCAATCTAGCCGTTCTGTACCCCTAATTTTTCTCTTATCCATGTGCCTAACTAAGAGTCTCTTAAACATCCATTGGATAATAAAACATAGGAGCAGAATCAGGCTGTTCAGCCTTTTGAGTCTGAACAGTATTGGTACTGGCACTTTGCAACACATACAAAATGCTTGAGAAACTCAGCAGGCCAGGCAGCACCTATGGATATGAGTAAACAGTCGACATTTCAGGCTGAGACCCTTCATCGGTGCTGTTCCCTCTCAGGTGTGTGTGCGCACACGCATCTTTTTTACTAGCACACAAAGGAGTTTAAACTCCGCAGAAAAGGTTGTCACCCTCTACCTCGTTGCCATGTTAAGTATATTTCACGATTGTACACCATCACATTTCCTTTTCAGGTTTCTGATGTGGATGGTGTTGACAACATGGAGATTGTGATGATTTGTCTGCAGATTTTAGAACAGGCTTCTTTATACTGATTTTATTGTAAGAAATTATTTGGTGCACACGTTGTTGTCACTGGGCAAAAAGAAATGCACAGCACAAGATTTTTGCGCACACTGGTCATTGGAAATTAGAGGGAACGTCATTCATCAGGACTGGAAAGAAAGAGGAGAAGTCGGAGTAAGAGGTGGGGGGAGAGGGGGAAGAAGCACAAGGTGGTAGGTGATAGGTGAAACCAGGAGATGGGGAAGGGGTGAAGTTGATTTGTGAAAGGGCTGGAGAAGGGGAAATCTGATAGGATAGGATGGAAGGCCATGGATGAAAGGGAAGAAAGAGGAGCACCAGAGGGAGGTGATGGGCAGGTAAGGGGATAAGGCAAGAGGGGGAAACAGGAATAGGAAATGGTAAAGGTGGCGGGGGGGGGAGGCAGTTACCAGAAGTTTGAAAAATCAATGTTTTTGCCATCAGGTTGGAGGCTCCAGGCAGAATATAAGGTGCTGCTGCTCCAATCTGAGTATGACCTCATTGCGGCAGTAGAGGAGGCCATGGACTAACATGTCAGAAGGGGAATGGGAGGTAGAATTGAAATGGGTGGCTACCGGGAGATCCAGCCGCTTTTTCTGACATACAGAGTGTAAGTACTTGATGAAGTGGTCTTCCAATCTACATCGGGTCTCTGTTAAGCACAAACTCAAGAGATTCTGTAGATGTTGGAAATCTAGAGTAACACACACACAAAATGCTGGAGGAACTCAACAGGTTGGGCAGCATCTCTGGAGAGGAAGAAACAGTTGATGTTTTGATTTGAGACCCCTCTTCAGGACTGGAAAGGAAAAGGGACGATGCCAGAATAAGAAGGTGGGGTAAGGGTAAGGAGTATAAATTAGAAAGTAAAAGATGAAGCCAGGTGGGTGTAGGAGGTGAATGAAGCTCAAAGGTGATAGGTGGAAAGGGTAAAGGGTAAATGGTAAAGGGCCTATTACCTCCCAGCTTCTTACTTCATCCTCCCCTCCCCTACCCAGAAACCTATCAGTTTCTAGTTAGTCCTAGGCTTGCACTCTGTTTAGCATTCAAAATTTTTGATTCCCATCTCAGGTTAGAAATGCTTCCTTGTTCTGCACAATAGCGTAGCAGTTAATGTAATGCTTCACCATACCAGCAACTGGCTTGAAATCCTACCGTTGTCTGTAAGGAGATTGTAAGTTCTCCCTGTGATCGTGCGGGTTTCCTCCAAGTGCTCCTGTGTCCTTTCATATTCCAAATAAGTGCGGGCTAGGGTTAGTAATTGGCGGGCAAGCTACACTGCCACCAGATGGGATAGCACCACTGGTGGCCACCCACATTAAATTGTGAGACTTTGCTGGTTGTTGATACAATTTTTTGCATTTTGTGGTATGGATAGTACTGTGTAAGTCTTGGGCTCATGTAGCTAGGTACCTACGACTTTTGCACAGGACCGTGGTAATTTTATGTATCGCACTGTATTGCTGCCACAAAAAGAACAAATTTGATGACGTGTGAGTGATGATAAGCCTGATTCTGATATGGTTCTGAGAGTGGGAAGGAGGCAGGAAGAGGGGAATCATGGTTGGGAAAAGTGGAAGGGAGAGGGGAGGGAGTGGGAAGTATCAGAGACAAATTCTGTACTGACCAGTAAACCGGTAAACCATTTATTTGGATTCAAATGACCTTGCCTGGTATCTCAGTGCTGGGGGAGTCTGCACCTACACTGTCCTCTCATCCTGGCACTCCTTCTCTGCCATCTGTCTCACACCCCTCCCATGGCACTCTACCCTCACCCTTCCCAACTTCCTTACCTCCTGCCAGATTTACAAACTTGCTCTCCAATCTACGTTGACAAATACAGCACTGTGCAAAAGTCCTAGGTACCCTAGCTACAGTATATATATGTGCCTAAGACTATACACAGTACAATATATGTGACAAATAAATATAGCTAATCTTTATCCTACTGCCAGAAATGAGCGTAAAATATAACCCAATGTGGTTAATAAATTGATGTGAAGTCACCAGAAACATTTAGTATAATTAGTATAGCATCTCACCCACGTTTCTTATTGCAGAATTACCCACAGTTATGTAGCAGGAATAACAACAACCGGCAGTAAATGCTTTAGAACTAGTGGTGCTTTAGGTGCCACAGTAGCACAGCAGTTACCATGACAATGTCACAGCTTGGAATTCGGAGTTCAATCCTGGCATCCTCTGTCCGTTTCCTCCAGGTGCTCCAGTTTCCAAAGACGTACTAGTTAGTAGGTTAATTGGCCATTGTAAATTGCCCTATGTTTACTTTAGGGTTAATTCGGGGATTACTGGGCTGCGCAGCATGGAGGGCCAGAAGCACCTATTCCGTGTGGTATCGTTAAATAAAGAAATAAATAAATTCATGTGCTTTAAGAAACTTACGGGAAATATTGTAAATCTAATTAAAGCCTGTGTGCTGTTTTCCTTTAAAATGACTGTGCCATGGCTGCTGTTATAGTCTTCATTTTCAGTTGCTTGATTGACAAGTGGAAGGAAAAGATTTGGTTTTGTGCGGTACTGAACAATAACATCACCCATAAATCCTTCTTCACGAATTATAGTTAAAGTGACATCAGTTGAATCAGCTGCAAAAAGACAAAAACAGTTTAAAATTATCATTATGTTTGTCTACTTATTAAGGTAAGTTTCTGAAAGAAGTATTTTGGTTTTATTTGACAACACATTCAACAGAAATAACAAATTAGTTGCAAAACAGTCTAACAACCACCTACACAAAATAAGAAATATAAACCACCCTGTAGCAGAAGTATAATTTCTTTGGGTAAAATTCAAGACAATGCTCTCTTAAATCATCGAGAACAGGAGTTACAACTGCCCTCTCATTATTCAGTAATATATATTTTGTATGCAGGCAAATAAACTCATATTATATCACCAGCATCCATAAATGTGACAGGACCAAGCAATTAAAACAGCTGTAATTCTAGTGTCAACAATGAAGGATCATCAGAAGCAGGTAAGCTGACGAAAAGGCCAGGAAGCATCTATGGAAAAAAGTACAGTCGATGTCTCCAGCATTTTGTATGTGTTGCTTGAAAAAGTATTTGTTGACCTGAGTGTGTTTTTTTCCCAGGCTACAATATATATATTTATATTTCAAAATGAACATGCATTTGCTAACAAAATCCTATTAATTTTGTACTTTACCAAGACAGAACGTAGAATGATACAGCACAGTACAGGCCCTTCAGCCCACAATGTTGTGCCTACCTTATAACCTACTCTAATATCAATCTAACCCTTCCATCCGACATAACCCTCGATTTTTCTGTCATTCGTGTGCCTATCTAAGCACTTCTTAAATGTTCCTTAAGTGTTTCTTATAGTTCAAAACATAAGATGCTGTCTGGCCAGCTGAGTTCCTCCAGCATTTTGTGTGTGTTACGCTTTAATATATGTGCCTCTACTACCACCCTCCCAGCGCGTTCCACACACTCACCACTCTCTGTCATCCCCTCAGTACTTACCTCCAATCACCATAAATTATTCCCCCTCATGTTAGCCACTTCTGCCCTGGGAAACCTTCCACAGGGAATATTTCAACCCACTTGGGACAAAGTACTCAGAAGCATAGTTTCCCAAGGAATGTTTCAGTCACAAGTCTGAGAACAATTATGTGAAGAACAAAAGGATGACAGGAGTGAGGGTAAGACTGATTAGAGATAAAGGTGGGAAGATGTGCTTGGAGGCTGTGGAAGTGAGCGAGGCCCTCAATGAATACTTCTCTTCGGTATTCACCAATGAGAGGGAATTTGATGATGGTGAGGACAATATGAGTGAAGTTGATATTCTGGAGCATGTTGATATTAAGGCACAGGAGGTGTTGGAGTTATTAAAATACTTATGTCCCCGGGACCTGACTGAATATTCCCCAGGCTGCTCCACGAGGCAAGGGAAGAGATTGCTGAGCCTCTGGCTAGGATCTTTATGTCCTCGTTGTCCACGGGAATGGTAGCGGAGGATTGGAGGGAGGCGAATATTGTCCCCTTGTTCAAAAAAGGTAGTAGGGATAGTCCGGGTAATTATAGACAAGTGAGCCTTATGTCTATGGTGGGAAAGCTGTCGGAAAAGATTCTTAGAGATAGGATCTCTGGGCATTTAGAGAATCATGGTCTGATCAGGGACAGTCAGCATGGCTTTGTGAAGGGCAGATCATGTCTAACAAGCTTGATAGAGTTCTTTGAGGAGGTGACCAGGCATATAGATGAGGGTGGTGCAGTGGATGTGATCTATATGGATTTTAGTAAGGCATTTGACAAGGCTCCACACGGTGGCCTTATTCAGAAAGTCAGAAGGCATGGGATCCAGGGAAGTTTGGCCAGGTGGATTCAGAATTGGCTTGTCTGCAGAAGGCAGAGGGTGGTGGTGGAGGGAGTACATTCGGATTGGAGGTTTGTGACTAGTGGTGTCCCACAAGGATCGATTCTGGTACCTCTACTTTTCGTGATTTTTATTGACGACCTGGATGTTTGGGTAGAAGGATGGGTTGGCAAGTTTGCAGGCGACACAAAGGTTGGTGGTGTTGTAGGTAATGTAGGGGATTGTCGAAGGTTGCAGAGAGACATTGATAGGTTGCAGAAATGGGCTGAGAAGTGGCAGATGGAGTTCAACCTGGAGAAGTGTGAGGTGGTACACTTTGAAAGGACAAACTCCAAGGCAGAGTACAAAGTAAATGGCAGGGTACTTGGTAGTGTGGAGGAGCAGAGGGATCTGGGGTTACATGTCCACAGATCCCTGAAAGTTGCCTCACAGGTAGATAGGGTAGTTAAGAACGTTTATGGGGTGTTAGCTTACATAATTCGAGGGATAGAATTTAAGAGTCGCGAGGTAATGATGCAGCTCTATAAAACTCTGGTTAGGCCACACTTGTGTCCAGTTCTGGTCGCCTCACTATAGGAAGGATGTGGAAGCATCGGAAAGGGTACAGAGGAGATTTACCAGGATGCTGCCTGGTTTAGAGATTATGCATTATGATCAGAGATTAAGGGAGCTAGGGCTTTACTCTTTTGTGAGAAGGAGGATTAGAGGAGACATGATAGAAGTATACAAGCTATTAAGAGGAATAGATAGAGTGGATAGTCAGCGCCTCGTCCCCAGGGCACCACTGCTCAATACAAGAGGACATGGCTTTAAGGTAAGGGGTGGGAAGTTCAAGGGGGATATTAGAGGAAGGTTTTTTACTCAGAGAGTGGTTGGTGCATGGAATGTACTGCCTGAGTCAGTGGCGGAGGCAGATACACTAGTGAAATTTAAGAGACTACTAGACAGGTATATGGAGGAATTTAAGGTGGGGGGGTATTATGGGAGGCAGGGTTTGAGAGTCAGCACAACAATGAGGGCCGAAGGGTCTGTACTATGCTGTACTATTTTATGTTCTAACTTCACCACTTCTGACCCCAGGGACACACCATAGGGTTTCCCCAAGTAACGTTTCAGTCAGGAATCTGAGAACGTCCCCACCTCTGTCCCCAGGGATAGCGGTGAACAATCAAGGATCAGCATAATCCCGAGGTGACTGAAACTGCAAGATGATTAATCCTCAACAGGCACTACACAAAACTTACATTCAGGCTCCTGCAGGGAGACGTTGTGAGAGTTTCTGTGCCAGCTGATCACACCATAGGGCGAGTCATTAGGGAGAACTGTCAGGATGCCATTCCTTTTGCTGGAATCAATGGTCGCGCCTTTAGTTTGGTCTCGCACATCCACAGTGGTGACATTTACAAGCATTATAGTCACAAACTCGGCTCCCTCTGGGATATCGTCAGCCAACACCACAAGTAAAATCGTTGCAAGAGATTGACCCTCTGAAAAAGTAAACTGTAAAATTGGACCAATAATTACAAAAAAACTGGATACTAATATCAATTCATTAAGTTCGTAGAACACAGAGCACAGTATAGGCCCTTCGGCCCATGTTACTTTGAGATACAGCAAGGTAACAGGCTCAGCTGGCGTACTGCGCCGACCTTTTATCTAACTCTTCCCACTCATGGTGAGTATGCTCCAAAGGTACATATTTATTTAAAAAACATCAATTGCATTCTTTAACGCAAACAACAGGAATTCTGCAGATGCTGGAAATTCAAGCAACACTCATCAAAGTTGCTGGTGAACGCAGCAGGCCAGGCAACATCTCTAGGAAGAGGTACAGTCAACGTTTCAGGCCGAGACCCTGACGAAGGTCCGACGAAGGGTCTTGGCCTGAAACATCAACTGTACCTCTTCCTAGAGATGCTGCCTGGCCTGCTGCGTTCACCAGCAACTTTGATGAGTGTTAATTGCATTCTTTCATTACCTAGTAGTCTGATTCTGAGCTAATACAGGAGATGGTCAATCAATGCCTTCCATGATCTCAATCTGAAGTTCTCAATGGTCACAGATTTATAGAAACATAGCAAGCCTACAGCACAATACAGGCCCTTCAGCCCACAAAGCTGTACTGAACATATCCTGACCTTAGAAATTACCTAGGATTACCTAGAAATAGCTCTCTATTTTTCAAAGCTCCATGTACCTATCCAGGAGTCTCTTAAAAGACCCTATCATATCTGCCTCCACCACCTTCACCGGCAGCCCATTCCACGCACTCACCACTCTCTGTGTAAAAAACTTACCTCTGACCTCTCTCTGTACCTGCTTCCAAGCACCTTAAAACTGTGCCCTCTCGTGTTAGCCATTTCAGCCCTGGGAAAAAGGCTCCGACTATCCACACGATCAATGCCTCTCATCTTGTACACCTCTAACAGCTCACCTCTCATCCTCTATCACTCCAAGGAGAAAAGACCGAGTTCACTCAACCTATTCTCATAAGGTATGCTCCCCAATCCAGGTAACATCCTTCTAAATCTCCTCTGCACCCTTTGGATGGTTTCCAGGTCCTTCCCGTAGTGAGGTGACCAGAACTGAGCACAGTACTCCAACTGGGGTATGACCAGGGTCCTAAATGGCTGCAACATTACCTCTCGGCTCTAAAACTCAATCTCGTGATTGATGAAGGCCAATGCACCGTATGCTTTCTTAACCACAGAGTCAACCTGCGCGGCAGCTTTGAGTGTCCCATGGACTCGAACCCCAAGTTCCCTCTGATCCTCCACACTGCCAAGAGTCTTACCATTAATACTATATTCTGCCATCATATTTCACCTACCAAAATGAACCACCTCACACTTATCTGTGTTGAACTCCACCTGCCACTTCTCAGCCCAGTTTTGCATCCTATCAATGTCCCGCTGTAAACTCTGACAGCCCTCCACATTATCCACAACACCCCCAACCTTTGTGTCATCAGCAAATTTACTAACCCATCTCTCCACTTCCTCATCAAGATCATAAAATCACGAAGAGTAGGGGTCCCAGAACAGATCCCTAAGGCACACCACTGGCCATCGACCTCCACGCAGAATATGACCCATCTATAACCACTTTTTGCCTTCTGTGGGCAAGCCAATTCTGGATCCACAAATCAATGTCCCCCTGGATCCCATGCCTCCTTACTTTCTCAATAAGCCTTGCATGGGGTACCTTATCAAATGCCTTTCTAAAATTCATATACACTACAACTATGGCTCTACCTTCATCAATGTGTTTAGTCACATCTTCAAAAAATTCAATCAGGCTCATAAGGCATGACCTGCCTTTGACAAAGCCATGCTGACTATTCCTAATCATATTATGCCTCTCCAAATGTTCATAAATCCTGCCTCTCAGGATCTTCTCCATCAACTTACCAACCACTGACCACTGAAGTAAGACTCACTGGTCTATAATTTCCTGGGCTATCTCTACTTCCTTTCTTGAATAAGGGAACAACATCCGCAACCCTCCAATCCTCCAGAACATCTCCCATCCCCATTGATCATGCAAAGATCATCGCCAGAGACTCAGCAATCTCCTCCCTCGTCTCCCACAGTAGCCTGGGGTACATCTCATCTGGGCCCGGCAACTTATCCAACTTGATGCTTTCCAAAAGCTCTAGCACATCCTCTTTCTTACTATCTACATGCTCAAGCTTTTCAGTCCACTGTAAGTCATCCCTGCAATTGCCAAGATCCTTTTCCATAGTGAGTACTGAATCAAAGTATTCATTAACTACTTCTGCTATCTCCTCTGGTTCCAGACACACTTTTCCACTGTCACACTTGATTGGTCCTATTCTCTCACGTCTTATTCTCTTGCTCTTCACATACTTGTAAAATGCCTTGGGGTTTTCCTGAATCCTGTCCGCCAAGGCCTTCTCATGGCCCCTTCTGGCCCTCCTAATTTCATTCATAAGCTCCTTCCTGCTAGCCTTATAATCTTCTAGATCTCTATCATTACCTAGTCTTTTGGACTTTCCGTAGCTTTTCTTTTCTTCTTGACTAGATTTACAACAGCCTTTGTACGCCACGGTTCTGTACTCTACCATCCTTTCCCTGTCTTATTGGAACGTACCTATGCAGAACTCCACACAAATATCCTCTGAACATTTCTTCCATACGTATCCCTGAGAACATGTTTCCAATTTATGCTTCCAAGTTCCTGCCTGATAGCTTGATATTTTCCCTTACTCCAATTAAACGCTTTCCTAACTTGTCTGTTCCAATCCCTCTCCAATGCTATGGTAAAGGAGATAAAATTGTGATCTCCCACTGAGAGATCTGACACCTGACCGGGTTCATTTCACAATACCAGATCAAGTACAGCCTCTCCTCTTTTAGGCTTATCTAGATATTGTGTCAAGAAACCTTCCTGAATGCACCTAACAAACTCTACCCTATCTAAACCCCACGGTCTTGGGAGATGCCAATCAATATTTGGGAAATTAAAATCTCCCACCACAACAACCCTGTTATTATTACACCTCTCCAGAATCTGTCTCCCTATCTGCTCCTCGATGTCCCTGTTACTATTGGATGGTCTATAAAAAACACCCAGTAGGGTCATTGACCCCTTCCTGTTCCTAACTTCCATCCACAGACAGTCCGTAAACAATCCCTCCTTTTCTGCAGCGGTGACACTAGCTCTAATCAACAGTGCCATGCCCCCACCTCTTTTGCCTCCCTCCCTGTCCTTTCTGAAGAATCTAAATCCTGGCATTTGAAGTAACCATTCCTGCCCCTGAGCTATCCAAGTCTCTGTAATGGCCACAACATCATAGCTCCAAGTACTGGTCCACACTCTAAGCTCATCTGCTTTGTTCGTAATACTCCTTGCATTAAAATAGACACATCTCAAACCATCGGTCTGAGCGCATCCCTTCTTTATCACCTGCCTATCATCCCTCACACTGTCTCCAAGCTTTCTCTATTAGTGAGCCAACTGCCTCTTCCTCTGTCACTTCAGTTCGGTTCCCACCCTCCAATGTTATATGACCATTCACCTATTGTCTTCCGCCACATAGTTTCAATAAGACCACAAGACACAGGAGCAGAATTAGGGCATTCGACCCATCATGTCTGTTCCACCATTCAATCAGAATCGGTGTGTCCCACACTCAGTGATTAGTTTAACTAGTTTTAAGATTTGATGACCCAGTAGCCTGCATTGAATATGCTAACTACTGTCCGAGCTTTCCAATGCAAACACAAGAGTGATAGCATTCAGACGCGTTAAACATTTCTGCCACTGTACGTCCCTAAAACAGAACACTGAAATTATTACAGATGGAATTTTCTAACCCTCCTTCCCTACAAGGATAAACTATTGCAAATGGTTCAATTATTTTCGATAAAGGGTAAGTTTACTCAGTGGCATAAGAACATAAGAAATAGGAGCAGGAGCAGGCCATCTGGCCCATCGAGCCTGCCCTGCCATTCAATAAGATCATGGCTGATCTGTCCGTAAACTCAGCTCCATCTACCTGCCTTTTCCCCATAACCCTTAATTCCCTTACTATGTAGAAACCTATCAAACTGTTTCTTAAATATATTTAGTGAGGAAGCCTCAACTGCTTCCCTAGGCAGAGAATTCCACAGATTCACCACTCTCTGTGAAAGGCACAGGAGCATAATGGATAGCATAACATTTTACGGTGCCAGCAACACGAGTTTATTTCCTTCCTCTGGCTCCTCCAGTTTCCACATACCAAAGACATATGGATTAGTAAATTGTGGGCATGCTGTTCAGCCCACGATGTTATAAACCTACTCCACAATCAATCTAACCCTTCCTTCCCACATATCCTCCCATTTTTCTTTCATCCATTTTTATCTAAGAGTCTCTTAAATGTCCCTATTGTATCTGCATAGGTGGTGGGGTGGAGATACAAAGGAGGTGTATGGCACTCCTTTCCCTCTTCCCTCCATTAGCCTGTATGTCACCCTTGGGCAAGGTGTAGCACCTGCTTAGTCCCCCCCAGCACCCCGGATCAGGGTAACGTGAAACCACGAGAGCAGGTGGTGCATGGTCGTATGAGCAGCTCGTGTATTTCACGAGTCCTGATTATGCGACCACTGACACCAGGCAGGAGAGTATTGATAATGCCTGCGGTCAGCTGTCTTGTAATGACACAGTCCAAAAGAAGACAATAGCAAACCACTTCTGTAAAAATATTTGCCAAGAGCAGTCATGGTTATGGAAATACCATGATTGTCTACATTACACATAACAAACCATTGAGTCTGTCTCTAAAACCAGTCCAAACAGTGGTTCAAGCACTCACCACTCTGTGTAAGAAACCTAAATCTGACAGCTCCCCCCAAACTTTCCTCCAGTTACCTTTAACTGATGTCCTCTGGTACTGACCATCTACTCCATCTAACCCTCTACATTTTGAAAACCTTTATCAGGGTGCCTCTCAGCCTTTTCAACTCCAAGAAAATTTAACCTTTGGTACATAAAATAAAAAGAAATATCCTTACTGCTCCAGAGTTTGGGAAGATATCATTCACATTTCCACTGGCTACCCAATGTACAATTAGAGTTCTGTGAGTTCCCCGCAGCCGTTCAACTCTCAGAGTGATCTGATTGTCTTCTTCCAATTCTTCAACTTGCATGGACAAGGAGCTCTGCAGAACGTAAATACAGTTTCAGTTTTTAATAGAGTCATAAAACACTACATCACAGAGACAGGACCTTTGGCCCATCTAGTCTGTGCCAAACTATTAATCTGCCTAGTCCTATCGACCTGCACCCAGACCATCACCCTCCATACCCCTCCCATCTATATATCTATCTAAATTTCTCTTAAATGTTGAACTTGAACCTGAATCCACCACTCCTGCTGGCAACTCGTTCCACACTCTCACCATCCTCTGAGTAAAGAAGTTCCCCATCCTGTTCCCCTTAAACCTATGCCCCTGAGTGGTGATGGGCGCAAGAAGAAGAAGAAAACTTAGGTATATTTAAAGCAGACGTAGATAAGTTCTTGATTAGTAAGAGTGTCAAAGATTACGGGGAGAAGGCATGAGAATGGGATTGAGAGGAATAATAAATCAGGCATGATGGAATGATGGAGCAGACTCCATGGGCCGAATGGACTAATTCTGCCCCTGCTGTATGCCTCATGGTCTTAAAAGAGTTTTCAGTTTGCTTTCAAACCCAGATCAGTATGAAAATGAAATTGTACTTACCTGCACAAAACCGATTATCCCATAGGCGTCATCGTTTGATTCGATCACTAGAATGACGTGATCATTAAAACCAATTTCAGCTCCACCCCTCGCATTCACGAGTCTGACTGCAAAGAACTCGTCTTCCTCTGGCGTGTCATCATCAAGAATATTTACAGCTATCACTGCATCTCTGTCACCAGGTTCAAAAATGAGCTCAGCAGATCTGTCAAGTTAAAGGTGGCAATGTCTAATTGTTATTGTATATATGAACAGCAGCGAGCTAACGTAGGTTTTCACAAATAAAACGGCAGAGGCATTGTGACCCACCTCTTTACACACTGTCAGTTCGCAGAGAGGGTGTTGAGGAGGATGGACGGGCTAGTGTCACGTTTCATCCCCAGCAGCTGCGTAACAGAGGACTCTCTGATCTATGGGCTGTTCCCAGGGACGCACATGGAGACTAACATCCGGTGCTGCTGGCAGATCATCAACTCGGTGAAAGACGCTCTTTGGTCGACCCAAAACTTGATGATCTACCAGCACATGGAGATGTCCGTGGGAGAATGCTGCCAACTGGCACATTCTCGGCTGCAGGAGTACGTGCTGAGGGACACGCTGAAACTCGGTGCAGCCACCTCTCAAGGGCCCGGTGGGGAAGGAGCACGGCATAGGTTTCTTCACCCGAGGGAGTGGGAGGGGTTGGGTTGCGGGGAGTATACCCCTCAACAATGGTGTGGTAAGGTGAATCAATGGTTTGCTATGTGGGTGGCCAAAGTATGGATATGTAGAGACGATAAGAGAAATGTATGTAAAGGATTGAGATTCATTGAATGGTTTATTGTATATAATTTTATTTTTGAATAAAGTGTATTTTGAAATTTTAAAAAATGTGTTTCAGAAAAGCCATAGCAACTGATTTATTGAACAACCAAAACTGAACATAAAGTGTGCTAAAAATCCTTTATGTAATTACTTCATCATGTCAGACCCACCTCTTAAAGTGAACTCCAACCCAATGTCAGTGGTTGTTAATTATCTACGTTCCACTCATGACATTACCCTACACAGACCTCCCCCACCCCCGACCCAGAGTTCACTAAAACCGGCACTGTGAGCCTGCCTGGAGCTCAGACAAGCAGCCCGGCTTGGGTCCTGTGTCCCATGGGTGGACGAACAGCAGGTGCCTCTGGCTCATCCTGAGGTATGATGGTCATGTTGTGACAGCAGGAGCATGGTAGCGGAATCCTCCAAATCTTGGTGGGCCGGTTTAAGGCGATCTACTGAAACACATTCAGGTTCACTCCACGCAGGCTGCAGTCCAATCACTCGCGTCCTTTCTAAGGGCATGCCACACAAACTTCAGTGCAACCAGTTTCTGAGGCTTTCCAGCCTGGATGTGTCAGGCCAATTATTGAAGCAAAAACAGCCCACCTCCAGTTTGCAAATATGGAAAATCATGGAGCAAATGTAACCAGTTGAGACATCACACAGGGGAGAAACCCCAGCTTCCCTGAACTTAATGTCAGACAGCCACAGGCCCGTGACTGCTGTTCAGTAAGCCTGGACCTCTGGGTCAGTAGCTTTGTCAGCTGCCATGGTCAACCCCATGGGTATGTCCTCAGCGGCTGGCCATACGAACAATCAGCCACAGTGTTATTTTCCCTCTTGATATGTTCTATATCAGTTGTGAGCTCAGATATGTAGGCCAGTTGGCATTGCTGCCACGCAAACCAAGGGTCTGACGTTTTGGCCATTGCATACACAAGGTGTTTGTGGTCAACCTTCTAGAAGAAAATAAAAATGGCAGACTGCCAGATGGAGACTGAGAAGCTCCGGTCAGACGTGCTGTACTTCCTTTAGGGGAGACAGAGCTGCCGACTGAAGAACACAAATGGCTGCTGTACATGCCTCCGACCAACTGTTCATGCACAGCACCCACAACATAGGCTGAAGTGTCAGTAGTGATGGCTATGGGTGCGATAGGGAACGGGTGCGCCAGTAGGATCACATCAGAAAGAACTTCTATGGTGTCATCAAATGCCCTGGTCATATAGTCATAGTCATACTTTATTGATCCCGGGGGAAATTGGTTAATACCTGCTGACCAGTCAAACACTTGATTAGGGGCACCGCCTTTAAGCGCACTATACAGGGGGAGCATAAATTCAGCAGCTTGCAAAATTCACCATGCCTAAAAACTCCTGTCAATTTTTAGTAGTGCAGAACTGTGGGAAATCTATAATTCCGGTTACTTTTGATGGGAGAGATTTTGCACCTTCTGTGGAGATGCGATGGCTGAGATAGTTAATGGGTGACAACCCAACTGACATTTAGGAGAGTTAATAATCAACCCGTGTCAGCTTAAGCACTCAAAAAGTGTGCAGAGATGAGATAACTGTTCAGATTGGAAGCACTGGTGACAAGCATGTCATCCAGGTAAAAATCACAGTCTTTTAATACAGAGTCCATCGACCACTGGAAAGTCTGTGCTGCATTTTTCAGCCCAAATGGCATGCACAGAAACTCAAAGAGGCCAAACGGGGCTATCACAGCTGTTTTGGGAAAGACCTTCAAGCTCACAGGCACCCGATGGTAGCCCCGACCTGAATCAACTTTGGAAAAAATTAATTTACCGGCTAAACATGCCGAAAAGCCCAGGCACCACGCAGCGATCAGGAGTGGGTGGCCTCATTAAGGTGTCAGTAATCACCACATGTGCGGCAACCACTATTGGACTTGGAGACCACGTGGAGGGGCGAAGCCCGGGGCTATTCAACTGGCATACAATGCCAAGTCTTTCCACGTTGGCAGACTCAGTCTTCATGGTTGCCAGCTTTTCTGAGTCCAGTCAATGGGCGTGGGCATGGACTGTTCAGCCAGTTGCAGAAATATGGTGTTCAACCCCTTGTTTTGTGACTGTAGTGGAGAATGTGAGCTCAGTGAGGTTTGGGAATTCGCCCAGCAGCCGAATAAACTCACATGCGGTGGCGTTGTGGAGAACTTACTGCAGGAGCAAGGTAGCAACCCAAAATCCATGACATCCGCAAGCCAGCAGTTTGTAAGATCGACTAATAGTCGTGCACACAGGAAAGCTGTGCCAAGCAGAGATCTAGCCGCTTTATCCAGGACCAAGTCCCATGTGTAACAAGCAGAGTGTCACCCTTCACGTCTCGATCCTGTGGCCGTTTTCAGCCTCCAATGAGGTTTTGTCACTGTTTGCCTTCTCATCAATAGGCGATACTGGCAACACACTCCACTTGCCACCCATGTCACACAGGAAGCGTTGCCCTGAAAGGGTGTCCGTAATGAACAGTGGACAACGTTGGCAGCTGGAACCCAGGGTGTTCACAGACCTCTAATGTCCTGGTGCACTGGCACTGTTGAAGCTACAAGGCGGTTGGCACTTCCTAGCATTTGTACCAAAGCGAGTGTGGTAAAAAAAAACAGAGCCAGCGTCATCTGTTTGGCAGCCACTGGGACCTTGCTGACTGGGCTTATTGAGGTAGAGAAAGGAGGAAGAATGATGCACTGCTGCCTAGCTGAGTGTAAACTGCCAGCCTTTTTAGCAAGCTCCCTATAGTCCTTCACAGGTGCATTAGCAAGGGCTATGTGAACTTGATCAGGCATTTGCTGCATGAACAGTTCTTTAGAAATATAACAAGAGTGGTGATTTCCCAGGAGAGACAGCACGTGGTCCATTAGCTCCGACAGCTTAGCACTACCGAGGCCAGGCAAGGAGAACTACTGTTCGGTACACTCAGACTCTAATGGTCCAAAAGTCTGTAAAAGGTGAGTTTTTGATGATCGGTATTTATCATGTTCAGGTGGGTGTTCTAGTAGACTCACTACTCTTGCAGCCGTGGAACTGCTGAGCGATACCTATCATGTAGAAATAATTGGTGTTGTCAGTGGAGATTTCTCGAAGCCCAAATTGAGCCTCAGCTTGTACAAACCAAGCGATGGCATTTTGCTCCCAAAACTCAGGAAATTTCAAAGTGACTGCACGGACCGACATGTTCAGTAACTCTGGAATCATTCCAGAGTTTTGGGGTCCTGATGCGGCCTTCTATATATTGGTGAGACCCGACGCAGACTGGGAGACCGCTTTGCTGAACATCTACGCTCTGTCCTCCAGAGAAAGCAGGCCACAGTGGCCTCACATTTTAATTCCACGTCCCATTCCCATTCTGACATGTCTATCCACGGCCTCCTCTACTGTCAAGATGAAGCCACACTCAGGCTGGAGGAACAACACCTTATATTCCGTCTGGGTAGCCTCCAACCTGATGGCATGAACATTGACTTCTGTAACTTCCGTTAATTCCTCACCTCCCCTTCGTACCCCATCCATTATTTATTTATTTTTCTCTCTCCTTTTTCTCCCTCTGTCCCTCTCACTATACTCCTTGCCCATCCTCTGGGCTTCCCCTCTCCCCCTTTCTTTCTCCCTAGGCCTCCCATCCCATGATCCTCTCATATCCCTTTTGCCAATCACCTGTCCAGCTCTTGGCTCCATCCCTCCCCCTCCTGTCTTCCCCTATCATTTCGGATCTCCCCCTTCCCCCTCCCACTTTCAAATCTCTTACTATCTCTTCTTTCAGTTAGTCCTGACAAAGGGTCTCGGCCTGAAACGTCGACTGTACCTCTTCCTACAGATGCTGCCTGGCCTGTTGCATTCACCAGCAACTTTTATGTGTGTTGCTTGAAATTCCAGCATCTGCAGATTTCCTTGTGTTTTCCTCTTCAAGGCTCAATGTGTGTGCATTCAGAAATGTTTCTCTGCACACCACCATTGTAACACACGGTTATTTGAGTAACTGTCACCTTTCTGTCTGCTTCAACCAGTCTGGCCATTTTCTTCCAACCTTGTAGTGAAAAGGACTAAATCACTAAATTGTTAAATATCCATTTCAGACTCTTTATGCTCCTTTTCTAAAGAGGTTAAGCGTTTGAGTTGAGGGGAGGGATTGTTATTCCCCTGACATGTCACATGTAGAACAGCCAGTATAATCCTCCACTGTTACGCTTTATTGTGGAGTGTTTGCAAATTCTTGGTTACAAATCACCAAGGTATCAACAGAAGACACAACCAAACACTTGGTTTGGTTGAAGGGTTTGGCATTGTTTAGTTGAAGTCCTGTTGAAGGGTCTCAGCCAGAAATGTCAACTGTTTATTCCTCTCTGTAGACGCTGCCTGACCTGCTTAGTTACTCCAGCATTTTGTGTGTGTTACGCCAGACACTTTTCTCTGTCTGGGGAAGAAATGTATTCTTCTCAGATGCAATACATAAAACAGCAGGTCAAAAGTTCTTACCCTGGAATGAAATCTGATTCATTAGAAACAGAAGCCAGTTCATAGATCCAGGAATCAAAATTGCCCACTGAAGCAATGAGGGCTCTAGTTCCATTATGGGAAGGGGCAGCGACAGACACCATGTGATCTGATGGTGGGAGCTTCAATACCAATACAAAATGGCCGCTCCTCATGTCCCATGTGTAGAGATTTGACTTGTCTCCACCATTCAACAGGAGATGAACTGGAAGAAAATCAACAAAGAATATTTGCAAATTATAATCTGCTAATCAGAAATCAATCATAAAGTATTACTACACACTCACTGGCCACTTTATTTGCTACACCTGTTCACCTGCTCATTAATACAAATATCTAAACATCTAATTGTGTGGCAGCAATTCAATGCATAAAAGCATGCAGACATGTTGAAGAGATTCAGTTGTTGTTCAGATCAAACATCAGAATGGGGAAAGAAATGTGATCTAAGTGACTTTAACGGTGGTATGGTTGTTGGTGCCGAATGGGATGGTCTGAGTATCTCAGAAACGGCTGATCTCCTGGGATTTTCATCTAGAAAAGTCTCTAAAGTTTATATAGAATGATGCAAGAAACAAAAAACTGCCAGTGAGCAGCAGTTTTGTGGGTGAAAATGTGTTGTTCATGAGAGAGGGGAGAGAATGGCCAGACTGGTTCAAACAGACAGAAAGATGAGAGTAACCCAAGTAAACACGTATTATAACAGTGGTGTGCAGAAGAGCATCTCTGAATGCACAACATGTTAAACCTTAAAGTGGATGGGCTACAGCAGAAGAAGACCACACCAAGTTCCACTCCTGTAGCTAATGAAATGGCCACTGAGTGTATATTTGTTGAAGAAGTGAAACCATTTTATTTTCACTCCTAACTGTTTCTGGCATCTCCAAGCCTAAACATTGAAACAATGATGAGCAAAACAGTTCTGAATTGTCTTACCACTTATTTCTTGCTAACTATCAATGACAAAAATCGCTGCTTTCTGAACATAAACACACACAACTGTTCCTATTTAAAAATTGTTTGCTCTGAGCATAGTGTAGTGTCTAAAGACAACACAAGTGCACACAACTGCTGCTACTTAGAAACTCTGACAAGAGAGAAATTCTGCAGATGCTGGAAATCCAAGCAACACTCACAAAATTCTGCAGGAACTCAACAGGCCAGGCAGCATCTGTGGAAAAGAGTATAGTTAATTGGTCATTGTAAATTGTGCTGTGATTAGGCTAGGGTTAAATCGGGGGATTGCCAGGGGCGTAGCTTAAAGAGCTGATTCCATGCTATATCTCAATAACTAAACAAGATAGTAGTAAACATACAGTCACACAAAAAATAAATAGTATCGCCCAAGTTGCTGAGCCCATGGAGATTGTCTGATTCTGGATGATGTGTCTGCTGATGTGAAGTGGCAGGAAGAGTAATTATCTTTGGAATTATTTCAAATCTGTAAAATATGAAGCTTCAATCAGTCATCAATGATACAAAGTTATTGTAAATTTTACGATCTATCTTTCTGCCTATGCTAATTTTTCCATCAATGTTTCCACATTGATGAGTTCAGTTCCACAGTCTTACCCATGCCAGGAGGTGCAAAGAGATCAATGCTTCTCACGGTATTGACAGGAATAGTCTGGACCACATTTAAAAAGGGCTGCTCTGCCCTCCAAACGTACACGTGACAGGAAGTGTGGTTGCCTGTGAAGCACAATAAATGTAAGCTTATTTAATGCCAATAAACTCTCATACCTAAAAAGACCCGCAAAGTATCGGGGAGAACTGTTTGATAATAACAATGCTCTCAGAGATCAGAAATAAGCTATTTCTAACACAATTCTAACACCATTGAGCACATTTACAAGGAGCACTGCCACAAGAAAGCAGCATCCATCTTCAAGGACCCCCACCATCCAGGCCATGCTCTCTTCTCACTGCTACCACCTGGCAGGAAGTACAGAAGCCTTAGATCCCACATCACTAGGTTCAGGAACAGTTGTTACCCTAACCCTTCTGGCTCCTGAACTGGCATGGATAACTTTACCCACCTCAACTTTGAACTGATTCCACAACCTACTGACTCATTTTCAAGGACTCTACAACTAAGTTTCTCATTTTTTTTTATTTGCTCGATTTGTCTTTGGTTGCCTTTGATATGTATGTTTTGTTTTGTAAATTTTATTGTATTTCTTTATTTTACTGTAAACGTTTGCAAGAAAATTAATCTTCAGGTAGTTTGGCCAACTTCAGCGCCGAGCCAGATTGAAAGGTTTGTGTGTCGGGGCCAGTTCAGCTCATTGCTCCGTGAGGTTGACTCGTCTCTGTGCCGAATTGAGTCTGTAACCTGCAACTAACGGTCTCCTGAACCGGCTGAGTGGTAACTGGCATCGTGGCAATGGACTCACCTTCATGACCATCAGTTCTGAATGTTACTTGCTTACTTTTATTGTTTGTATGATTTTCTTTCTAACATCAGGTGTTTTTTTAATGGGTTCTATAGTGTTTCTTTGTTTTGTGACTGAATGTTACAATGTATATAGTATACATACCTTTGATAGCAAATGTACTCTCAATTTAGAATATATACATTAAGGGAAGTTTGGACGATTACACGGATGGGAGAGGTATGAAGGGCTGTGGTCCAGCAGCCGGTCAATGGAACTAGGCAGAATAAGTTTGGCATGGACTAGACGGGCCAAAGGGTTTGTTTCTTTGCTGTGCTCTGTGACTCTACTTTGATCATAAATTTTACTTTGACTTTGAAATTAATATCTAATGGGAAAAAGTGACAGCGTTGACCAGGGAATTCTGCTGAACACACAATGAGATGTCTTCACATGTTCATGCTCTGTCATGAGTCACCCCTCCAATGCAGAGAAAATTTACAAAGATGTTGCTGGAACATGAAGACCTGAGTTATAGGCAAAGGTTGAATAGGCGAAGAGTTCATTCCCTGGAATGTAGAAGAATGAGGGGAGATTTAATAGAGATATACAAAATTATGAGGGGTGCAAACAGGTTTTTTCCACTGAGGTTGAGTGAGACTAGAAGGGTGAAAGGTGAAATGGTTAAGGGAAACATGAGGGGATCTTTTTCACTCAGAGGGTGGTGCGAGTGTGGAACAAGCTGCCAGTGAGTGATGAACGGGGGCTCAATTTCAACATTTTGGAGAAGTTTAGGTAAATAATGGATGGGAGGGGTTTGGTTGTCCATTTTCTCAGTGCAGGACAATGGGACTAGGAAAATAATAGTTTAGCATATGGAATATGAAGGGCTTGTTTCTGTGCTGTAATGTTCTATCACTCTTTGTGTCTGGCACAAAATCTTGTTTCAGCTTTGTCAGCTCTACTGTGGTCCACTAGACTGGATGAACAATTTTCTTATCCCCACACCAAAACATGTGTAGTTCAGATCAGTAAGTGCGGCAATTTTCTTCTTTCAAGAACACCTGTCAACCAATGACACTTTAATAACAACCTTACTGTGAACCACCTTGGTACAATTACAAGATCTCTGCTTCTGTGCTGCAACTCCTATGTGAAATGTGAACCAGTCTTCAGGAAATAAAAGCTGTTCCTGAATTGAGCAGTAGTTAACAACAATAGCGTTATCCGTCCTTAAGGACCCCCATCCCCCAGGACATGCTCTCTTCTCATTACTACCATCAGGGAAGAGGTACAGGAGCCTGAAGACAGACACTCAATGCTTCAGGAACAGCTTCTTCCCCTCCACCATCAGATTTTTGAATCATAGAACATAGAAATTTACAGCACATTACAGGTCCTTCAGCCCACAATGTTGTGCCGACCATGTAACCTACTCTCGAAACTGCCTAGAATTTCCCTACCGCATAGCCCTCTATTTTACCAAGTTCTATGTACCTATCAGAGACTCTTAAAAGACCCTATTGTATTGGCCTCTACTACCTTTGCTGGCAGTGCATTCCACAAACGCACTACTCTCTTGTGTGAAAAACTTACCTCTGACATCCCCCCATAACTACTTCCAAACACCTTAAAACTATGCACCCTTGTGTTAGCCATTTCAGCCCTGGGAAAAAGCCTCTGGCTATCCACACAATCAATCATCTTATACACCTCTATCAGGTCACCTCTCATCCTCCGTCGCTCCAAGGAGAAAAAGCCAAGTTCACTCAACCTATTCTCATAAGATATGCTCCCCAATCCAGGCAACATCCTTGTATCCATGAATGGACAATGAACCCACGTACACTACTTTTTTTTTCATTTTTTCTATTTCTGGTACTATTTATTTAATTTTATTTTATGTATACATATATTTCTTATTGTAATTTATAGCTGTTTTATTATTATGTATTGCAGTGTACCGCTGGTGAAAAATTAACAAACTTCATGACATATGCCAGTGATATTAAACCTGATTCTGTTTCTGAATGTTGGATAACAAAACACTACATTGGGAGAGGAATTATTACTAGCAGGTAATTCCTTGGAAACAATGTGTGTGTTTGAATAGGAAGGTCAGATATGGTCGGAGATTTAAACCGTAGCCAGACAGATTTATCACAAATCCAAATCCAAGGTGGAATGTGCTGATAAAGCCATAACTGGAGTGCTGTGTGTAATTCTGACACAATACTGCAGCAAGTATGTCCAGAAGAAATTGCAATTGTTTACCCTGCGGAGAATGCCCATGGTGGACATGCTCCAAAGGTAGGCATTTCTTCAAAATATTTAAATTGATTACCCAGTAGCCTGGTTCTGATTCTGTGCTAATGCAGGAGACAGTCAATTAATGTCTTCCGCGATCTCACACTAAAGTTTTCAATGATCACCAATTCATACAAACATTCACTTATTATCTTCCCACACGTAGTTTCAATAAGAACACAAGACAAAGGAGCAGAATTAGAGTATTCGGCCCATCGTGTCTGTTTCACCATTCAAACAGAATCAGTAACCACACTCAGTGATTAGTAAACGAACCTTAAGACATTAGTTGAATTTAAGGTACAGACCATAAGACATAGGAATAGAATTAGGCCATTTGGGCCACCAATTCTGCTCGGCCACAACTAATTTATTTTCCCTCTCAACCCCATTCTCCCACCTTCTCCCTATAAACATTGACACCCTGACTATTCAAAAGCTTATCAAACTCCGCGTTAAATATCCCCAATGACTTGACCTCCATGGCTGTCTGTGGCAATAAAGTCCACAAATTCACTACCCTCTAACTGCAGAAATTCCTCCTCATTTCTTTTCTAAAGGTTTATCCCTCTATTCTGAGGCTGTGCTCTCTGGTCCTAGACTCTCCTACTATAGGATACATCCTCTCCATATGCACATGCATTCTGTCTAGGTCTTTCAATTGGTTTCAATGAGATTTTCCTTCATTCTTCTAAACTCTAGTGAGTACAGGCCCAGTGCCACCAAACGCTCCTCATACATTAACCCTTTAATTCCTGGAATAATTCTAATTAACTTCCTCTTGACCTTCTCCAACGTCAGCACATCCTTTCTTAGATATGGAGCCCAAAACTGCTCACAGTAATCCAAATGTAGGCTAACCAATGTCTTATAAAGAATCAGTATGATATCCTTGCTTTTATATTCTTGTCTTCTTGAACTAAATAATCAGCTTATAACTTTATTAAAAATAGTCCTATTTCCTGAAGACTGGTCATATTTCAATTAATCCATAAATATGATACTCATAATTCCATAACACCAGGATAATCCCTAACAAACATTCCCACAGCTTCATTGAACAGCAATAGTACAGAACATTCTCAATGCATAATTATTCCACAAGAACTTCTGTGCTAATTAAATTCCATTTAAAAATATCCATCTAAAAATTACTAATAAGATTAATAATGTTTAATTAACAAAGGGTTCCAATACAAAATAATCAAAACTGGTAGAAACCTGATTATTTATTGAAAATAAGATGATCAAGTAATTATGGAGGTGTTACCAAAGGCAAGGTAGGTGTCACCCTCAGCAGTCACGCTACTGACGTACGTCCCTCCAGAGACAGATAAGTTCTGGAGCTGGCCAAACTGATCGTCACTCCACTGAAAGAGGGCAGATGCTCTGTTGAACTGGGAAACAGCCAGGTACAGTAGATTTCCTTGTTTAAACAGAGCCAGGCCAGTAGCACTACGGGTCGGTAGGTTTTGATGAAAAATAAATGAATTCCCATTCCATCGATAGATCTGTGAGCATATTAATTGAAACATTATTTATTTCAGTGTATAGAACGGTGAAATAGAGATATAAATTTGATTTTATTTCACTTTGTTCTCAGGCATAAAAATACGTAAGAGCACAGAAATAAACAGTTAAGAGTAATTTTTATTTTTATTTTTATTTTAGAGATACAGCACAGAACAGGCCCTTCTGGCCCAACGAACTGCTCAATCAATTTCAAACCGAATCCATCAGTAAGCTGAAGGGTAAACTGTCCAGGTTGGGTCTGAACACTTCTCTCTGTAAATGGACTTTTTGACAAAAAGGCCACATTCAGTCCCTGGTCTCAGAAACAGCTTCTTCCCCCAGGCCATAAGATTACTGAGCTCCCAGCCACCACCCAGGTCTCACCCAGGCATGAAGCGCCAGTAGTGTTATACTCTTTACCGACTCCAGCTCCATCACACTGAGCATCGACACTCCCCAGGGTTACGTTCTCAGCCCGCTGATGTTCATGCTGCTGACACGCGACTGCATTGCTAAATCCAGTTCAAACTGAATCATCAAGCTCACTGATAACACAACAGTGCTTGGCCTCGTCAACACTGACGACAAGATGGTGTGCAGAGAGAAGTTCAAGCAGCTGGTAGAAAAGTGCGAGCACAAGAGCCAGAGTCTCAATGTGGGCAAGACCAAAGAGACGATTGTGGAGTTTGGGAAGCTGCATGCTGATCACTCCTCATTGCACACGCACGGCACCTCCACGGGGAGAATTCGGAGCGCCAAGTTTCAGGGATATGACAGATGATCTCCCCGGTCCCTCAGTACCACCTCTTTGGTCACTTGCTGACGAGATTGAGGTGAGTGAGGCTCCACCTCTCCCCATTTTAGCCAATCTTTACAGCAGCACCATCAAGTGTGTCCTGACCAGCTACATCGCTGTCTGGTATGGGAATTACGAGGCATCTGGCCGCAAGTCCCTACAAAGAATTGCGATGACTGCTGCCCAAAGAAGGCATGGCAGCACCTCTACTTAGAAGTTTGTATAAATTTGGCACATCACCAAAGACTTTGACAAATATCTACAGGTGCACAATGGAGAGAATCCTATCACAAGCTGGAATGGAAACACCAATGCCCAGGAAGGGAAAAGGCTACAGAAAGTGGTGAACACAGCCCAGCCCATCACAGGCAAAGCTCTCCCCATCACTGAGCACATCTACACGGAGCGCTGCCACAAGAAAGTAGCGTCCATCATCAAAGACCCCCTCCATCCGGGCCGTTCTCTCTTCTCACTACTACCATCAGGCAGAAGATACAGAAGCCTTAGGTCCCACCCCACCAGGTTCAGGAACAGTTATTACCCTTCAACCATCAGGCTCCTGAACCAGCATAGATAACTTCACTCACCTCACTCTGAACCGATTCCACAACCTACAGACTCACTTTCAAGGACTCCTTACATCTCATATTCTCAGGATTTTTTTGCACAATTTGTCTTCCTTTGCACATCAATTGTTCGTTAGTATTTGTTTATGTATAGTTTTTTTTTTGCAAATTCTATTGTATTTCTTTATTTTCCTGTAAATGGTTGCAAGAGAATGAATCTCAAGGTATATAGTAACAGATGCACACTTTGATAATAAATTTACTCTGAACTTTGACATGGCTGCACTGTATGACCACTTACTTCCATGAATGCAGCATTAACTACACGATAAAAATTGCGGTTCCAGACAATAGCCAGCCCAACAGACTTCTATAAACAACCATTCTGGGTGGAACACTGGGCCACAGAGGTTTGTAAACTCGGCCGGCTACATCCTGGACACAATCTTCCCCACTACTGAGGGCATCTTTAAGTGGTGGTGCTTCAAGAAGGTGGTATCCATCATGAAGGGTTGTCACCACTAGGGCATGCTCCCTTCGCATTACTACCTTCAGGGAGGAGGGACAGTAGCCTGAAGACCCACATTCAACATCTTAGGAACAGCTTCTTCTCCTTGGCCATCACATTTCTGAATGATCCAGGACACAACCTTACGATTCCTTCTTTGCGCCATCTATTTGCCTTGCTGTCTATCTACTTACTGCAACTTCAAGATTCGAGATTGTCCAATGCCATTGCCAATCCACAATTATACTAACATAGATTTCAAAATTATACCAGCATAATTTCAAAATTAGATTAACAATTTTAAAATTATATTAACATTATACAAACTTCTACCTGCGCGACAACAAAGGCTAAATGCGCCGGATCATTTCAGTTATTGCGTGGCCGCGCACCCGTGCAGCATAGAGGGAACAGTGGTGGTGAATGTGTTTGATTTCAACAGTTCAGGGAAGTTTGGATAAGTACATGGGTGGGAGGGGTATGGTCTGAGTGCAGGTGATTGGGACTAGGTGGAATAATAGTTCAGCATGGACTGGATGGGCTGAAGAGCCTGTTTCTGTCCTGTAGTGTTCTATGACTCCAAGACATTCTGGTATAATAGGCATAATGAAGGTGAAAATTTGATTAATTCAATACTATTTGAATACTATTCGGCGCAGCCACTCTGAATTGATATCGTATTTGTGAAGTAGGATGCCGTGCACAATCCTGATTTGATGGAGACAGCTGTGAGAAGCACAGAGGAACATCTGGAGAAACTTCTGAAATGCCTGCTTCGCTGCCGCTGCTACAGTGCGATCGAGAATCTCCGGAGACGAAGGCCCCAAATCCTCGGCTTTGCCTATTGCCTGTTGCCGAGGCTGGGGTCGAAGCGCTCGGCAGAGATGGTGCTCGGTGCTCTGTGTCAGAGAGCTGGTCAGAGGCTTGAAGTTTTCAGATGGACTCGGAGTCGGACTGTGGTCGGGTGCTTCCAGGATGCTGCATTGGCAAGTTTGTGGTGCTGGAAGCTCATGGCAGGAAGAGTTTTCTTCCTTCAACCGTCTGCGTGAGATGTTGGGACTTTCGAGAGACTTTGAGACATTTTTTACCGTGCCCATGGTCTGTTCTTCTATCAAATTACGGTATTGCTCGCACTGTTGTAACTATATGTTATAATTATGTGGTTTTTGTCAGTTTTTTAGTCTTGGTTTGTCTTGTGTTTCTGTGATATCATTCTGGAGGAACAAACTGTATCATTTCTTAATGCATGCATTACTAAATGACAATAAAAGAGGACTGCTTGTCCTCATAATCTAATCTAAACTATTTACTAGCATTGAATTAACTATTTCAGAGAGATAAGAGTTCTACTTAGTTATTGTTTTTTAACTTTAGAAATAATATGTTGAAATTAACATCACAATTTCAAATTAGTGTAACCTCAAAATTAACCTTTGAGTTACTGTCAAGAGCATCCACTTGACTGCTGATGATCAAATAATCTTCGTTTTCCTGTGTGAAGTGTTTTACATCACTGCTGTCTGGGACAATCAAAGATTGAATCTGTGGAGAAAAATTAAAGCAAGACAGGGATCACACATTAAAATTCTAACAAAAAAAGCTTATATCTATTTGATTTAACATTTGAAGACATCACATCATCAGAATAATAACATGTATATTGATAACATATATTAGGCATCTTACTAATTGTGAGGATACAAGGCAGTAGTTTGGGAAAAAACACAAAACAATTGGGAAAATTGTTGTGTATTTAATATTTCAGTAATGTAGTTGAATAGGTCAAGTTTAATTGTCATCCAACCATACATGAATGCAGCCAAATGAAACGACATTACTCTGAAGTCAAGGTGCAAAATACGGTACCAGCAATCATACTCAGCACGAGGCACATATAGCACATACATTTGATAGCATTTGAGTAAGCGTTGATTATCTGATTAAATAATTCATTATAGATTATATGCAGAAATATGTGAATCGTATACGTCATGATGCTACCACGTGATATGTGTGCGTCTCGCTAAAGTAAGGAACAAAGACCCATTCTTTTCGGCTCTCATCTTTTTCTTGCAATTTGTTTTTCCTGTGTTGGACTTACAAAACTAACAAAAATAAAATCTCATTTTATGATCTTAGAAATTATTAACTCTATCGTTTGTCTGTAAAAACTCAAAGGTTCACCCCAGATAGACCCGACGAGGATCTATTTCTTTGTGGCACAGCAGTGTAGCAGTTAGTGCAAAACTTTCTAGCCACTGCTGTCTGTAAGGAGTCTGTACATTCTCCCTGTGATTGCGGGGGTTTCCTCCCATATTCTAAAGACAGATGGGTTAGGGTAGTGACTTGTGGGCAGGTTATTGTTGGCGCCAGAAGTGTGGCAACACTTGTAGGCTGCTCAGTAGAATCCTCACTGATCTAATTTGATGCATTTGACGCATTTCACTGCATGTTTTAATTGTACAGGTGACAAATAAAACTAACCATAATCTTTTTTTTTCTTTTAAGCACCTAAAACTTAAGTACAAGCATAAATATATAAACTTAAAGCTTATTGATTTTAAATCAGTCCCAAGCCAGAAAATGTATAGATACTTTCTTTGTAGTGCTCCAAAGAATGGTTTATACAGCTTGGTATTAATGCAATTGATGCTAATTCATCTTATTAGTTATATTCTTTTTATAAAGTATTAAACTTGTGATATATCCTCCACTTCTCTTCATGCAAGAAATTTTATATTTTTCACAGATATCATCCTCACTCGATTTCAGCAAATGTGATAAGAGTTAGGAAAGTTTTTTTTAAACAACACACAAAATGCCGGAGGCCAGGCAGCATCAATGGAAAAGAGTAAATGTCGACACGTCCGGCTGAACCCTTTCAATGGCACTGGAAAGAAAATGTTCTCCTCTTCAAAAACCTTCAAAACTATTCAAAAGCTGTCCTTTAACACATGTTAAAATTCTGGATATAATCCAATCCATGAAGGGTAAAGTCATCCCCACCACTGAGCACATCTACAAGGAGCATTGTCGCAGGAAAGCAGCATCTATTATCAGGGACCCTCATCACCCAGGACGTGCTCTCCTCTCACTGCTGCCATCAGGTAGGAGGTAGAGGAGCCTCAGGACTCACACCACTGGATTCAGGAACAGTTATTACCCCTCAACCATCAGGCTCTTGAACCAAAAAAGGATAACTTCACTCATCCCAACACTGAACAGTTCCCACAACCAATGGACTCACATTCAAGGATACTCCAACTCATGTTCTTGATATTTATTGCTTAGTTATTTATTATTATTCTGGTTTTTTTGTGTTTGCACAGTTTGTTGTCTTTTGCACATTGGTTGCTTCCTCTCTCTACACCTTCTTCTTCTGGTTTTTTTACCCCCTTCCCATAGCAGTTAGCATGATGCTATTACAGCTCAGAGCATCTGCAAGGAATCTGTACATCCTCCCAGTGGAGTATGTGGGTTTTCGACGGGTGCTCCAGTTTCCTCCCACAGACCAAAGATGTACCTGTAGGTTTACTGGTCATTCTAAATTTAACGGTTAAATTGGGGGTTGCTAGGCAGCACGGCTTGAAGGGCTGGGAGGGCCTATTCCATGGTGTTTCTTCATAAGTAAATATGAATACATTGCTAGGCTTGATGAAGGATATAGGCCAGAAAAATTGACCGTCTATTCATTTACACAGATGCTGCCTGACATGCTGAGTTCCTTCAACATTTTGTGTGTGTTTCTCTGGATTTCCAGCATCTGCAAATTTCTTGTGCTAGCAATAAGGAAGCCTGATAATCCTACAGCTGTTGAAGACCTGACTTCTCTGAGCTGATGCATGACAGCTGAATCGCTGAATCTTAACGTTAGCTGAAGTAGTGGTGTGGATACTCGAGTGGAGTATGATGTTCTCCTAAGGGGTTGTCATTGGCCGGTCTTCAGGTGGCTGTGAAGGCCGATCTAAGATCCACATATTCTGCTGCATTTGGGGAAGAGTAATGTAGGAAAGCCAACTGCTCTATAGACTAAAAGCTTTTAGTCCTGAAGAAGGGTCTCAGCCAGAAACGTAGACTATCTATTCAATTCCAAAGATGCTGCCTCACCTGCTGAGTTCCTCCACATTTTGTGCGTGTTGCTTTGGATTCCAGCGTCTGCAGAGTCGCTTGTGTGTATGAGCAAAAGTTTTGCTTGGCTAGCAGTAAATGTTGTTGGTTTTCTACAGGGCCAACCAAAGGAGTTATTGTCATCGGTGCATGAAGATAGTGCGCAGCCTAACAGCGAGTGATCATCCCACTCACTTTTCTTGTGATTGCAAGACCCTGTTGGACATTAGTGGTGTGGAATGTTGTAAGTCCAATTCATTGGTTTATTGGAAAGTGGTGGGAGAGCTGCATGGCCTCGGTCGCAACAAGGCCTCAGGCTGGAGTGTCGCCTGTTTGCAGACACCTAGAGCGTGACGTCGGAGTCAGGTCCTCCACTAGAGAGACAGAGGCAGTGTGGTGCAGCATCCATGCTTGTGTCAGTGCTGCCCCTATCGTTCCTCGGCAGATGACAAGCTGTATTGTGTTCAACTGCAGACTCCCGCAACATTCATGGATTCGGGGACTCGGACTATATATTTTTTTGTTTGACTGTATTTCACTGGTATCTTGTATGTTTACTCCTATCTTATAAGTGCTATGCGTGCCTTGTGCTCGGCATGACTGTTGATTCTGTGTTTTGCACTTTGATCCCAGAGGAACACTGTTTCATGGCTGCAATCATGGGTATTCACGTATCGTTGAATGACAATTAACCTTAAACCTGATTTCAATAAATCTGACGTATGAAATACATGATTAATTAATCATAGTTCCTTAGATCTTTCCCTTGTCATAGATTCTGTTCTTTCAAAAACAACTCCTGCTGCAACACGTTCAACAATTCTAAATGAAGAGGTTTACCCTTCAACCATCAGGCTCCAGAAACTTCACTCACCTCAACTCTGAACTGACTCCACAACCTACAGACTCACTTTCAAGGACTCTACTCGTGTTCTCAGTATTATTTATTCATACTTTTTTTTGTGTTTGCACAATTTGTCACCTTTTGCACATTGTTGGTTTGTTTGTCTTTGTAGTTCATTTTACTGATTCTATTTCTTTGTATCTACTGTGGATGCCCACAAGTTAGTGAATCTCAGTATAGTATATGATGACATATATGTACTTAA
Source organism: Mobula birostris (assembly GCF_030028105.1). Classification (NCBI taxonomy): domain Eukaryota; kingdom Metazoa; phylum Chordata; class Chondrichthyes; order Myliobatiformes; family Myliobatidae; genus Mobula; species Mobula birostris. The sequence continues at coordinate 6,242,339 of NC_092386.1, forward strand.
ATAATACATTTACTTTGAGCTTTCAATTTAATAACTAAAAACAGGAAGCTGTATATAACTCATACCAACGTTAATTCAGTTTGCAATGTAAAGCTGTAAATGCTGTTATTGGACGCTTTCACTCCTGTTATTCCACTGTGAGTTATGATTATATAAGATACATCACTTTTAACAAAGGTCGTACATCTTGTGGGATTCTGTGCTTCGATGTTCTGTAAGAAAATGACATTATTAACTTCTGTTACTGTGATGAATCTGAAAAAAAAATTAAAAATTAAAAAACTTAGGACTTTCAAGAGACATCTAGGAAGGCACATGAATGTGGGGGAAATGGAAGGATCTGGACATTGTGTAGGCAGGGGGGAGTAGTTCAGCGAGCCATTTGATTACTAATTCAGTCGGGTTAGTACAATATTGTGAGCTGAAGAGCTTGTCCTGTGGTGAACTGTTCTACGTTCTACTTCCTATTTCAGTTTCCAAAAAATATCAATTATAATTCCAGACAAGAAATTCAGGGGCATTTTGGATTTCTGTTACCTGTACTGAGACAAATACACCCCGCCATTGGTACAGGGTCGACACTGCACCTAACTTCCAGTCACTCCCATTTATTCGAAGAAAAATTCCAAACAGACTGTTGTTAAATGTCAGGAAACACCACCTTGATCCGAGTACTTTGGGGAAATTCTGCACTGTGGACAACACCAGAATATCACCCTCTGAAAAGATAAGAACATCGTGGATATTAATTAAACATTTTTCATAATTCATCAGAACTATCATTTATTGAATTATTTAGAGATACAGCACTGAACCCTTTGAGCCGCACCATCCAGCAACTCACCAGTTGCCTAATCACGGACAATTTACAATGATAAATTAACCTACTGGATTGTGGGAGGAAACCAGAGCACCCAGAAGAATCTCACACGGTCATGGGGAGAACGTACAACCCTTTACAGACATCACCAGAAATGAACTCCAAACTCCGTTGCCCCAAGCTGTAACAGTGACACGCTAACTGTCATGCTACCGTGGCACTTATGAGAAGTTTGGATAAGTACATGGATGGGAAGGGTATGGAGGACTATGGTCCAGGTACCGGTTGATAGAACTAACAGCTAGGCATGGATTAGATGGGCTAAAGGGCCTGTTTCTGTGCTGTAGTGCTCTATGACTTTGTATAACGTTGCTTCGAAAGTTTTAATGATTTACTTATCATTGACAAATTACATCTTATACAAAGATACATTTTACTAAAAAAGTCTTCAGGGTCTGCTTCAGATCTGTATAATTGCAGAACTGTGAAGGCCATTGAATTCAAGAACACTTACAACCCACTCCTCAGAACAATTTAGATTATTCCTCTACACATCCTTGCCCTTATCTGTGGCTTAATTGCACTTTTCTCCAGGGACTGAACCCTGAGAGACTCTGCAGGCCTCACCACCATGACCATTGTTTCATGCTGCCTGTATCCCCACACCCAACCCCAGCTCTCAGCTTGGGGCTCTGATATCGTTGTACCATTGGATGATATGCAGTCCAAAAAAAGGTACGAGTAATTGTCTTGGATATCTGTATTGTGATCACAAGGCCCTATTGGACATCAGCAACATAGAACACTGTGAGTCAGGTTCACCGGTTCATCGGTGAGACTGACGGCGGGAGAGCTGCATTGCTTTGGTTGTGGCAAGGTCTGGGCCTCGGCCATGGGATTGCCTGTTGCTGTTATCCAAGGGAGGAAATGTCAAGACGGTATGGGGGAGGTCTCTGTGGGTGTACTGGAATCTACTCTGGGTTGGAGGCTGGCCCCACCCACTTATGTTGCCTTCTGGTGTTTGCTCGCTGCTGCCCTCTGGTGCTTGGTCAGTGCTGCCCTCTGCTGTTGCCCAGTGCTGCCCTCCCCTGTTTGCCCAGTGCTGTCCTCCCCTGTTTGCCCAGTGCTGCCTTCCCCTGTTTGCCCAGTGCTGCCCTCCCCTATTTGCTTGGTGCTGCCCAATGCCATCTAATCATCTCAAAGGTTCAAGGGTTCATTTTATGATCAAAATATGTATGCAGAACACAACTCTGAAATTTGTCTTCTCCAGATAGCCATAAAATACAGAATAAGCATAGAAGTGGTTGAAAGAAAAGACACCAATCCCCAGTCCCACGTGAAAAGTAAAAAGAAAACAAAAGCTCCAAACCACAACCACTGCACCGCCCCCCCCAACTCCCCAACCCTCCCTCGCACAAAAACTAACAGATCAGGCACACTGAGAATCAATGACAAGAACATCAAATCCCAAACCCCAGCTCGCCGATCTGCAACAAGAAAGAATGGGCGAGAACATGAGAAAAATACAGAACTGAAAGAAGACAATATACGCTACGGTCCAATCCATAAATCTCAGAATTTCTATAACATCTCCAAGAGCTTTGGGTAGAGAAACTGATCGAACCAACAGCCTCTCCGAGGGAAGCACCTCGAACCCAGCAGCCTCTCCAAGAGAGTTCATATCTCAGGGTTGTACGGAGTGACATATATATATATATATATATATATACACCTTGATAAAAAACTTACTTTGAACTATTGTTATAATGCATACATTTCCAATCAAATCAGCCACTAAAGATAAGAATTTAAATGGTTCGGCATAGACTAGATGGACTGAAGGGCCTGCTTCTGTGCTGTACTTTTCTATGACTCCACGACTCTAATATTTAAACACAAGTAACTCTGCAGATGCTGAAAATTTTGAGTAACATACACAAAATGCTCGAGGAACACAGCAAGTCAGTCAGCATCTAAGGAGGGAAATGTACATGCGACGTTTCTGAGCTTTTCTTGAGCTGCCAGCTTTGTCAAGGATGTCACGACCATACGTTGTTAGTTTTCTCCCAGAGTTCACAAAAGCAGAATGGTGAGGTAGTGTTCGGGGGCCCGTGGACAGTTCAGGAATCTGATGCTGAAGGGGAAGATGCTGCTCCTGAAAGAGGGCAGCAACTCAGTACGGCAGTTAGAGTAAGTCTATTACAGTGCCAGCAACACAGGTTCACTTCCCACCGTTGCCTATAGGAGTCTATATGTTCTCCTCATGACCAGATGTGTTTCCTTCGCATGCTCCAGATTTCTCCCAATTCCCAAAGACGCACGGGTTAGCAGATTAATTAGTCACATGGGTGTTATTGGGCAGCACAGGCTCACTGAGCCAGAAGGGCCCCTTACAGTGCTGTATCTCGAAATAAATATTTAAAAATGAGATAGTGCAAAAGACAAATAATGAAACAGTGTTCATGAGTTTATGGAATTTAAAGCTCCTTCCTTCAATAAATAATTTTACACTCTGAATTGAAGTCTCTAATATTACAAGGATATGACTGGATTATATTACGTATATATTTTCTGTTCAACTCCTTGCCCTGAGATTGTAAGACTTAGGACTGCTCTTGAGTAACTCTCACAAAATGCTGGAGGAACTCGGCAGGCGAGGCAGCATCTAAGGAGGGGAATAAACAGTTGACATTTTGGGCCAAAACCCTTCATCAGGATTATGCTGAACCTTTTGCGACAGGTTTTCTACACATTATTTCTAAAAATGCAACTCACTTATTCCAAATGCTGTCCCAGATTGTGTCTCCCAGTCCACAGTCACTCTATTCTCTAAACCATTACTTCGAGAAATATTAAAATACAAGGTTCTATTGCCTTCTTCCAGGGTCAGAGAGCGAGTCCTAAATAAAATAACAGGGAGCATTAAGACGTTCCTGATATCAGAATGTAAAACAATTCTAGTGCTAATCCATTCACAAACAAGAGAAAATCTGCAGATGCTGGAAATCCTAACAACATACACAAAATGCTGGAAACAGTGCAAATCCATATTGTGTTTAGAATTACTCTCATGGACCAAAATGGGTGCCTCATGCGAACGTTAGCTGCTGGGGGAATCACAATTAGACTCAGTCACCTGGAATTACATCAACCAGAGTTTCCGCTTCAGAGCAGAAGTAGTAGTGGGGGAGTCTAGGACACAGTCTCAGAATAGAAGGATGTCCCATTAGAACAGAGAACAGGAATGTTCTTAGCTATTAACCTCCACTTTAAATATACCCAATGACTTGGCCTCTACACCTTCTGTGGAAATGAATTCCACAGATTCACCACCCTCTGGCTAAAGAAATTCCTCCTCATCTCTGGTCTAAATGGATGTCCCTCTATCCTGAGGTTGTGCCCTCTGGTCCTAGACTCATGCACTATAGGAAACATCTTCCCCACCTCCACTCTATCTATTCAATAGGTTTCAATGAGTTTCCCTCTCATACTTCTAAACACCAGTGTGTTCAGTCCCAGAGCTCCTCATATATTACCCCTTAGATTCCCAGCATCATTCCCATGAACCTCCTCACGACCTTCTCCAATGCCGGCACATTTTTCTTAGATACAGTGCCTATAAAAAGCACTTGCCCCCTCACCCCATCTTGTACTCATCTCCTGACTTCTGCTTATCAGTAACACTTCTGCAGAGTTGCTTGGTGTGATCTTTTGTCTTCATGGTGTAGTTTTTGCCAGGATACTGACTCACCAGCAGTTGGACTTTCCAGATACAGTTGTATTTTTACTACAATCAATTAAAACACCTTGACTGCACATGGTGATCTGCATTTAACTAATGATATAACTTCCAAAATTAACTGGCTGTACCAGTGATGATTTGGTGTGTCATATTAAAGGAGGTGAATACTTATGCAATTACTTTTTTGTGTTTTATATTGGTGATTAATTTCCATCACTTTGTAGAGATCAGTTGTTCATTTTGACACGAAAGATCAGTGTAAAAAAAAGCCAAATTAAATTCACTGTGATTCAATGTTGTAAAACAATAAACATGAAAACTTCTGGGGGGGGGGAATACTTTTTATTGGCACTGTAATGGGCAAAAGCAATTCACAATAGTCCAATGTCTTATAAAGCCTCAGCATTACATCCTTGCTTTTATATTTCAGTCCTCCTGAAATGAATGTTAACGCTGCATCTGACTTCCTTACCACCAACTCAACCTCAAGTTTACCTTTAGGGAATTCTGCACAAGGACTCCTAAGTCTCATTGCACCTCAGATCTTTGAGTTTTCTCCCTGTTTAGAAAATAGTCTACACCTTTATTTCTGCTACCGAAGTGCATGTCAATACAATTTCCTGCACTATATTCCACCTGCTACTTCTTTGCTCATTCTCCCAATCTGTCTACATCCTTCTATAGACTCCCACCTTTCTCAACACTATCTGCCCCTCCATCTTATCTTTGTATCATCTGCAAACTTGGCCACAAAGCCACCAATTCCGTCACCCGAATCATTGACATATAATGCAAAAAGAAGCGGTTCCAATGCCGAAACCTGTGGAACACCACTAGTCACCGGCAGCCAACCAGAAAAGGCTCCCTTTGTTCCTACTCTTTGCCTCCTCCCAGTCAGCCAATGCTCTATCCATGATAGTATCCTTCCTGTAACACCATGGGCTCATATCTTGTTAAGCAGGCTGTTGTGCAGCACCTTGTCAAAGGCCTTCTGAAGTTCCAAATAGCCAACAGTCACTGACTCCCCTTTGTCCATCTTGCCTGTTTTTTCCTCAAAGAATTCCAATAGATTTGTCAGGCAATATTTTCGCTTGAGGAAACCACGCTGACTATGGCCTATTTTATCGTATGCCGCCAAGTACCCAGAAAGCACATCCTTAACAATCGACTCCACTATCTCTCCAACCACTGAAATCAGACTAACTGACCTATAGTTTCCTTTCTTCTGCCTCCTTCCCTCCTTAATGAGTGGAGCGACATTTGCAAGTTTCCAGTCCTCCAGAACCATTCCAGAATCTCTCGCCTTTATCTACGCCTCTCATAAACTTATAAACCTTAACAGATCTCCGCTCAGCCTCTGCCGTTCCAAAGAAAACAACTTAGGTTTGTCCAACCTCTTAATGTAGCACATGCCCTCCATCCAGGCAACCTTTTCTGCCCCCTTCAACATTCTTCCTACAATAGGGTGATCAGAACTATATGCAATACTCCAAGATGTGGCCTAGCTAGAGGTTTATAAGTAATACACACAAAATGTTCTGCGGGCCAGGCAGCATCTATGGAAATAACAAACAGTCTCACATTTTGGGTTGAGACCCTTCATCTGGATTTTGTAAGGCTGCAGTATAACTTCCTGACTTTTGAGCTCAATACAAAAATCAGGAAGTTAAATTGCAGCCTAATAAGTAGGAAAATGGCATACTTGTCATTATTGTTCAAAGCAAGCATGCCATATGTCTTCATAACCATTCTATCAACCTGTGTAGCCATTTTCTGGGAGCTCTGAACTTGATATCAAGATCCCTCTGCTCATCAATACTTTTAAGGATCTTGCCCATAATAGTGTAGTGTTTCTTTGCATTTGACCTACCAAGCTGCACACTTCACACTTGGTTGCGTTAAACTCCATGTGTCATTTCACCACCCATATCTGCCACTGATAGATATCCTATTTTATTAGTTGCCTGTATTCTATACAATCCACAACACCAGCAATCTTCATTTCGCCTGAAAATTACTAATGCACTCATCTACACTTACATCAGGGAAATTTATATATATATCACAAACAAATAAAAAATTACACCATTGCAGAATTTAGGAAATATTCATTTTAAAATAAACATCAGTACTGTGGTCCTTTGAATTGTAATTTAATTTTACTGCTGTAATGTGCAGAAAGTTGGCAGTGAAAATATCAATAATTTCAGTTATGCAGATGACACTGTGTTAATTGCAAGTACAGAGGAAGAGCTACAAAACTTAACTGATGTAGTTATTGAACAAAGTGCAAAAATGGGTCTATCTATCACTTGCAAAAAGACAGAATGTATGGTGATATCCAAAAAGAAGGAGAATCCTATCTGCAGGCTGAGAATAAACGGGGAAGACATAAAACAATTACAGAACTTCTGCTACTTAGGAAGCTGGGTGACATCAGATGGCAGGTGCAACTTGAACATTAAAAGAAGAATAGGGATGGTAAAAGACACCTTTACGAGAATGAAGAGTATACTGACCAATACTAAACTAGGCACGACAACCCACCTCAGATGACTGAAATGTTACGTTTATCCAGTTATGTTATATGGCTCAGAAAGTTGGACAAAATCTAGTAACATGAGGAAACGAATTGTAGCAGCAGGGATATGGTTTTTGAGGAGGATGCAAAGAATATCATGAACGAAACAAATATCTAATGAGGATGTCGTGAACAGAGCAAACACAAAAAGAGAAATAATGTATGAGATCATGAAAAGGCAACGTAACTTCATTGGACATGTGATTAGGAAAGAGGAGTTAGAATGCACAGTAACTATGGGAAAGATTGGAGGGAAGAAAGCAAGAGGAAAACAAAGACAAATGATAATAGAGACAGCAGCCAGAGAACTGGAAATGAATGCTAATGAATTGATCCACTTGACCCAAAACAGGAGTGTGTGGACCATGGCAGTCAAAGCTCAAACTGGGCACGGCACCTGATGATGATGATGACGATGATGAATGTGCAGAATGATCCCAAAAATATCCTTAACTTCCAATGCAAGTAGCTCTGTATTAGATTTATCTGACCTGTTTCCTAGAGGGAAGATGCTAAAAAGTCCAAGTGGTGCCTGATTCTGAAGGACTGTGATGTGTATCTCTGTCCTGTCACCCAGTCTTGTCCCTCCTGCAGGGTCGAACAGAGTAACCAAGAATTCTTCATCCATCTCTGACTCTTCATCCAAAATAGCAGAAATATGCAGAATCTGAGGAAACAAATTAACGATAAGTAACGTCCTCCAGGTGCTCCAGGTTCCAAGGATATACAGGTTAGTAGGTCAAACACAGTGCAAGAAGTACTTCATGTTGTAACACTATATTCTGTGCTCTGTTCTATGGCTTGATCTGTCTAGATAAAGCATGCGAGCAGATTAGGCCATGCAGCCCATCGAGTCTGCTTCACCATTCCATCATGGCTGATTTACTATCCCTCTCAACCCCATTATCCTGCCTTCTCCCCGTAACCTTTGATACATTGACTAATCAAGAAACTATCCACCTCAGCTTTAAATAAACTCCTCCTCATCTCTGTTCTAAATCGATGCCCCTTTATTCTGAGGTTGTACCATCTGGTCCCAGATTCACGCACTCTTGGAAATATCCTCTTCTCATCCACTCTATCTAGGCCTTTCAATATTTGATAGGTTTCAATGAGATACCCGTGTATTCTTCTAAACTCCAGCCTCGAGCCATCCACACGCCTCGTACAGTAACCCTTTCATTTCCCAGAATCATTCTCGTTGACCTTCTCTGGACCCTCTCCAATACCAGCACATCATTTCTCAGATAAGGGGTATTCACAGTGCTCTAGGTGGCACACAACCAAACTTGTCACTGCATTGTTGACAATAATAAACCAAAAGACACATTACTAACAAACCAAGGCACCAGACAGTGCCAAAGGCATCAGAGTATAGCAACTCATTGCAATCTGCTCTCTGCAGATAACTAGTTATACTTATTATAATCATTGTGTTCTTTAGCACAGCGGTTCACTTAATGCTTTTTCAGTACCAGTGATCAGGGTTCAATTCTCACTGCTCTCTGTAAGGAGTTTGTACGTTCTCCCCGTGACCAGTCAGGCTTCCTCCAGTTGCTCTGTTCTTCCCACATTCCAAAGACATACAGACTGATAGGTTGGGAGGTCGAATGGGTGTAACTGGGCAGTCGGGGCTCATTGGACCAGAAGGGCCGGTTACCGCAGTGTATCTCCAAAGCTTAGTGGCTGGGTGGAGATACGTCTCTACCAAAGGAAGTGTAAGGTGCTCCTTCCTTCCACCAACTGCAGCTCACTGTTGGGCAAGGTCATGTGAAGCCATGGGAGCAGGTCATATGAGCAGCCGGTGCATATCACAAGTCCTGGTTATGCGACCACTGACGCCAGGCAGACATTCTCTGAAGGGTAATGCAAGGGGGATGGGATCCAGAGCAATAGAGCAGTGAAAGAAGTGCATGGAGTAAAGCCAGATCTAACATATAGAGAGGCTTTGAGGAAAGAGAAGCAGAATAAAGGGTGTAAAGGTAGGAAGGTAGAAGGGCTAAAGTGTGTGTATTTCAATGCAAGAAGCATCAGGAACAAAGGTGATGAACTGAGAGCTTGGATACATACATTGAATCATGATGTAGTGGCCATTACAGAGACTTGGCTGGCAGCAGAGCAGGAATGGATTCTCAATATTCCTGGATTTCAGTGCTTTAAAAGGGATAGAGAGGGCGGAAAAAGGGGAGGAGGGGTGGCATTACTGGTCAGGAATACTATTACAGCTACAGAAAGGGTGGCTAATGTAGCAGGATCCTCTTTTGAGTCAGTATGGGTGGAAGTCAGGAACAGGAAGGAAGCAGTTACTCTACTGGGGGTATTCTATAGGCCCCCTGGTAGCAGCAGAGATGCAGAGGAGCTGATTGGGAGGCAGATTTTGGAAAGGTGCAAAAATAACAGGATTGTTATCATGGGTGACTTTAATTTCCCTAATATTGATTGGCACCTGATTAGTTCCAAGGGTTTAGATGGGGCAGAGTTTTGTTAAGTGTGTCCAGGATGGATTCCTGTCACAGTGTGTGGACAGGCCGACTAGGGGGAATGCCATACTAGAACTAGTACTAGGTACAGTGGGTGAGCATCTGGGGGACAGTGACCACCGCTCCCTGGCCTTCAACATTATCATGGAAAAGAACAGAATCAGTGAGGACAGGAAAATTTTTAAATGGGGAAGGGCAAATTAAGAGGCTATAAGGCTAGAACTTGCGGGTGTGAATTGGGATGATGTCTTTGCAGGGAAATGTACTATGGACAAGTGGTCGATGTTTAGAGATTGCTTGCAGGATGTTAGGGATAAATTTGTCCCAGTGAGTAAGATAAAGAATGGTAGGGTGAAGGAACCGTGGGTGACAAGTGAGGTGGAAAATCTAGTCAGGTAGAAGAAGGCAGCATACATGAGGTTTAGGAAGCAAGGATCAGATGGATCTATTGAGGAATATAGGGTAGCAAGAAAGGAGCTTCAGAAGGGGCTGAAAAGAGCAAGAAGGGGTCATGAGAAGGCCTTGGCGAGTAGGGTAAAGGAAAATCCCAAGGCATTCTTCAATTATGTGAAGAGCAAAAGGATGACAGGAGTGAAGGTAGGAGAGGTAGATAGGGTAGTTAAGAAAGCTTATGGGGTGTTAGCTTTCATAAGTCGAGGGATAGAGTCTAAGAGTCGCAAGGTAATGATGCAGCTCTATAAAACACTGGTTAGGCCACACTTGGAGTACTGTGTCCAGTTCTGGATGCCTCACTATAGGAAGGATGTGGAAGCATTGGAAGGGGTACAGAGGAGATTTACCAGGATGCTGCCTGGTTTAGAGAGTATGCATTATGATCAGAGATTAAGGGAGCCAGGGCTTTACTCTTTGGAGAGAAGGAGGATGAGAGGAGACGTGATAGAGATATACAAGATATTAAGAGGAATAACTAGAGTGGACAGCCAGCGCCTCTTCCCCAGGGCATCACTGCTCAATACATGGGGACATGGCTTTAAGGTAAGGGGGGTGGTTCAAGGGGGATATTAGAGGAAGGTTTTTTACTCAGGGAGTGGTTGGTGCGTGGAATACACTGCCTGAGTCTGTGGTGGAGGCAGATACACTACTGAAATTTAAGAGACTACTATATGAGACAGCTATATGGAGGAATTTAAGGTGGGGGGTAATACGAGAGGCAGGGTTTGAGGGTCGGCACAACAATGTGGGCGGAAGGGCCTGCACTGTGCTGTACTATTCTCTGTATGGATATTGAAAATGGATGGGATTACCTCTCTTGTAAAGACACTGCCCAGAAGAAGGCAAGGGCAAATCACTTCTGTAGAAAACTTTGCCAAGAACGATAATGGTCATGGAAAGACCATGATCATCCATGTCATACAACACGGCAGGTAATGATGATGATCTCCAAATGTATACATAAAAAATTAATTCTATGACATACAGATGGCCTTACACTTTATTGTTTGCCTATATTGGACCTTCTCAGTAACTGTAACACTTTATTCTGAATTCAGTTATTGCTTTACCTTGTTATACCTCAGTGCTCTGCTGTGATGAAATGATCGTGTGATTGGCGTGCAAAACAAAGACTTTTCACTGTACCACAGTACGTGTGACAATCACAAACTAATTTACCAAACTGGACAGAGTATCTTAGCATATACAAATACACAACTAGGCCACTAGGTAGAGCACTGAAGTGAGATTAATTAGGAAGGCACAAATACGAGAAAATCTATGGACCTGGAAATCCAAAGCAACAGACGCAAAATGCTGGAGGAGCTCAGCAGGTCTTGGTCTTGACCCGAAGCGTCGACTGTACTCTTTTCCCTAGATGCTGCCTGGCCTGCTGAGTTCCTCCAACATTTTGTGTGTGGTGCTTTTAATTAAGAAGCCAACTTTTGAACTTGAAGCAAAAGACAGGCAACTATAGGTCAGTTAGCTTAACCTCTGTGGTCGGGAAAATGCTTGTATCTGTCATTAAGGAAGAAATAGCAAAACATTTAGAAAAGAGCGGTTCCTTTAGACAGACGCAGCATAGATTCAGAAAGGGCAGGTCCTGTTTTGACAAACTTACTGCAGTTCCTTGAGGACATAATGAGTGCAGTGGATAGAGGGGAACAGGTGGATGTCGTATACTTGGATTTCCAGAAGGCGTCCAATAAGGTGCCACACAAGAGACTTATAAATGAGATGCGGGTGCATGGAGTCAGAGGAAGTGTATTGGCATGGATAGTGGATTGTTAACCAATAGCAGGCAGAGAATTAGTATAAATGGGTGTTTGTCCAGTTGGTAGTCAGTGGCGAGTGGGGTGCCGCAGGGGTCGGTGATGTGCCCGCAGATGATTTGGAAGAGGGGACTGAGTGTAGCGTAGCAAAATTTGCTGATGACACTAAACTGAGTAGAAAAGCAAATTGTACACAGGATGTGGAGAGTCTGCAGAGGGATATAGATAGGTTAAGTGAGTGGGCCAAGGTCTGGCAGATGGAATACAATGTTGGTAAATGCGAGATCATCCACTTTGGAAGGAATATTAATCTAATAATCTAATCTAATAATAGAAGAGCAGATTATTATTTAAATGGTGAAAGATTGCAGCATGCTGTTGTGCAGAGGGACTTGGGAGTGCTTGTTCATGAATCACAAAAAGTTGGCTTGCAGGTACAACAGGTTATTAAGGAGGCAGACGGAATGTTAGTCTTCATTGCTAGAGGGATTGAATTCAAGAGCAGGGAGGTCATGCTGCAACTATACAGGGTACTGGTGAGGCCGCACCTGGAGTACTGTGTGCAGTTCTAGTCTCCATACTTGAGGAAGGATATACTGGCTTTGGAGGCAGTGCAGAGGAGGTTCACCAGGTTGATTCCAGAGATGAAGAGGTTAACCTATGAGGAGAGATTGAGTCGCCTGGGACTATACTCTCTGGAGTTCAGAAGAATGAGAGGGGATCTCATAGAAACATACAAAATTTTGAAAGGGAAAGATAAGATAGAAGTTGGAAAGTTGTTTCCATTGGTAGGTGAGACTAGAACCAGGGGACATTGCCTCAAGATTCAGGGGAGAAGATTTAGGATGGATATGAGGAGAAACTGTTCTTCCCAGAGAGTGGTGAATCTGTGGAATTCTCTGCCCAGGGAAGCAGTTGAGGCTTCTTCACTAAATACAAACGTATATTTAAGAAACAGTTAGATAGGTTTTTACATAGTAGGGGAATTAAGGGTTTTGGGGAAAAGGCAGGTAGATGGAGCTGAGTTTACGGACAGATCAGCCATGATCTTATTGAATGGTGAGGCAGGCTCGATGGGCCAGATGGCCTACTCCTGCTCCTATTTCTTATGTTCTTATGTTCACACTGCATCCAAACCAAAACAATATATCCTAATATTAACCCTTAGACAGGCACATGAATGAAGGAAAATGGAGTGCTATGAGCAAGAGAAGGGTTAAATTGACCTTAGAGTCATAGAGTCATAGAAGACTACAACACAGAAACAGGTCCTCCGGCCAATCTAGTCTGCACCAAACTACTAATCTTCCAAGTCCCATCGACCTGCATCTGGGTAACAGCCCTCCATAGCTCCTCCAATCCTTGTACATATACAAATTTCTCTTAAACAATGAAATTGAACACAAATCCAGCACTCCCACTGGCAGCTCATTCCATACTCTCGCCACCCTGTGAATGAAGAAGTTCCCCCTTATGTTCTCCTTAAACATTTCACCTTTCAACCTTAACCATGACTTCTAGTTCTGGTCTCACCCAACCTCTGTGGAAAAAGCCTGCTTGCATTTACCCTATCTACACCCCTCATAATTTTGTGTACCTCTATCAAGCCACCCCTCATTCTCCTACGCTCAACATTTCCCTAAGATTCGTAAGTGAGGTAGCAGAGAATGATTTGAAACATTACATTGCTTGGACAGAAAACTGCAGGTCAGTCTGGATTTGATGTCAGACAGACATAATAGAAATAGGTGAACAGAAGGTAATAATTAAAGTGATTAACAGGCACATCCAACACTTTTCATATCAGAAAGTACCTTAATAAGTATTTCTTCTCCATAATCATTGTTTCTGGAAACATACAAAATATGAGCACTTATACCATATATCTGACTGCTTCAGCCATTTAGTGAGAGCATGTACTGATGTATTTTAATCTACCATTAACCTTTCACCTCCTTGCTTATCAGTTATCTATTTTAACATACGTTAGCAATTTTTGGGGTTAGCATATATCACAAATAACATCAGCAACTGACTTCAGCCACCTGCCTTCAGATCTGAATATGAACTGTGGATTAAATCTAGAATGCAGCTCTGAACAATGGGTTCCTGAGAACGGTGAACCAGAGTTAATTGGAAGAGTTAATTATTTGGGTGTCTGTCGTGTGGGTACGAAGAGGGAGGTGGGATGGCGGTGTGCAGTCCAAAGGAAGCGTTGCAGGTATGGAATTGCCCTGATCTTTAGCATATAAAATGTCGTGTAGTGCTGGGTCAAACAGACCTTCTTCTTCTGAAAGGATCTCTATATGATCCCTGCTGCCGAATAAAGAGGCTACTTCAGTTCTAACAGTACTTCTCTCCGGTGACTTTGTTCATGAGACAACATTCATAAAAACATTAAAATATTCAAAAACAGTTTACAGCACTTCTGGAGGGTCAACGGGAAGAAAAGTTTCAATTTCAAACTATTATTAGTTTCGGTTATTTATTTAGAGATATAGCGTGGATGGACTCTTCGGGCACTTCCATCCGCACTGCCCAGCAACCCACCCATCTATCCCTAACTCAATCACAGGACCATTTACAATGACCAATTAACCTTCTAATTCGTACATCTTTGGACTATCGGAGGAAACCAGAGCAGTGGGAGAAACCCAGACATTCCCTAGGGAGGACGTACAGAGACTCCTTACAGAGGATGCCAGGAATAAACTCTGAACTCTGATTCCCTGCCCTGTAATAGCATCACAGTAACCGCTATACTACCTCAGTGTAGCAGTTAGCATAATGCTATTATGGGGCTAGCGAATCAGGTTCAAGTTTGTTTCTTTAACCTGTTCAGCATTACTTAGGAATACAAGCATTTACGTTGTGTGTAGAACATTACCCAGAAGTGTTCGTTTTCTATTTCCCCTCTAGTCCTTCCACGAATTATCTCAAAGATACAGCTATAATTCTATTGTTTTGGCCAAAGATAGTTTAAATACTTTTAAGAGTAATTTACCTTCTTTCTTATACCATCTTCCAATACAATAAGACCTTGTGTAGGCATTAAGTCCAGCCAAGGATCAGATCCATTCACACTTGTGACAGCGTACTGAACAGAGACGGTCCCAAATGTCCCCTCTGGTGGCTCTCGTATAATGTGCAGTTCAGCAACACTCTCTGATACACCTAGGGCTGTTGGCTCCTTAAGGAAAAAGTGCTCAGTGTTGTTAAACAACAGAATCCCATGCCCATCATCATTGGCAGAGATGATCACAGTGGCTGCAATAACAAGAGCATACGGTAAACAGAAATGCCAATAGATAAGAAATCTCCCTCTAATGTTTGTCATAATCTTCAAGATAACTCAGAATATGCACATGTTGTATCAAATCATGTTTTATAATCCTATATTAGAGTGTAGTATATGATCCTATAAATAATAAAGGCATCCATTAGTCTTGCGAGACCATGGATCTGTGCCCTGGAATTCTTCACTCTCCAGGGCGCAGGCCTGGGCAAGGTTGCATGGAAGACCAGCAGTTGCCCATGCTGCAAGTCTCCCCTCTCCACGACACCAGTGTTGTCCAAGGGAAGGGCATACAGCTTGGCACCAGTGTCGTCGCAGAGCACTGTGTGATTAAGTGCCTCGCTCAAGGACACAACATGTTGCCTCGGCTGGGGTTCAAACTCATGACCTTCGGGTCGCTAGTCCAATGCCTTTACCACTTGGTCATGTGCCCACACGATCCTATAACATGGTATGATATAATGAAATATAACCCTATATTTCATTAGGAGTTTGAGGAGATTTAGTATGTCACCAAAGACTCCAGCAAATGTCTACAGATTTACTGCGGAGAGCATTCTAATTGATTGCATCTCCGTCTGATTTGGAGGGACACTGCACAGGATCAGAAAAAGCTACGGAAAGTTGTAAGCCCAACTGGTTCCAACGTGGGCACTCACCTCCCCAGTATCGAGGACACCTTCAAAAGGAGATGCCTCAAGATGCCTCATTAAGAACCCCCATCACCCAGGACATGCCCCCTCCTCATTACTACCATCAGGGAGGAGGTACAGGAAGCTGAAGACACATGCTCAGCATTTCAGGAAGAGCTTCTTCCCCTCACTCATCAGTTTTCTGAATGGACAATGAACCCATGAACACTACCTCAGTATTTTTGTTTTGATCTCTCTTTGCAGTACTTACTTACTGTAATGTTTTATATATAATATCTTATTGTGAGTTGTAGTTTTTTTTAATTATTACATATTTCGATGTACTGTTGCTGAGAAACAAATTTAATGACATATGCCAGTGATATTAAACCTGATTCTGATTCATACACACAATCTTTATTACTTTCCCCTCATCTAAGTGGTCAAGTTGCTTTCTTATTTGCAGTTCATGTAAACTATTCCATTTACTCATTCATCGGCAAAGCAAGTTATAATGCTAACACACCCATTTAAAGAGTAAAGCATTCTTGGACCATCCTACAAAGAAAGTCCAGAGTCCCGAGTTACTTTTGAAACAAATATTCATGAAGTTACCTGTGGTCCTTTCTCCGAGTTCTAATCCTAAAGAGGGATTAGTGAGAATCATCAGGAAGTCCTCATCCCCTTCCGGAGTATCGTCATCATAGATTGCAACCTCTACGCTTTGGTATCTTTCGCCATCACCAAAATAAATTATCTGCAAAATCAAACAAAATGATGTACCTACACACAAATTGGAAATCACTTATATTTTCCAATAATAATGATAATGATATCAATGTGTGACTGACATTTACCAACCATCACTCAATGCCCATCACTGGTTAGCTTTAAGGCAGCTGTAGTGAGCCCACGCCTGAGACACAAGAGATTCTGCAGATGCTGGAAATCCAGAGCAACACACACAAAATGCTGGAGGAACTTAGGTCAGGTAGCATCTATGGAGAGGAATAAACTATTGGTGTTTCGGGTCAAAACCCTTCATCAGGGCTAGGAAGGAAGAAGGAAAGCGACAGAATCAAGGGTGGGGGAGGGGAAGTATGACTAGCTAGAAGGTGATAGATGAAGCCAAGCAGGCGGGAAAGGTAAGGGGTTGGAGAAGAAGGAATCTGATAGGACGGAGAGTGGACCATGGGAGAAATGGAAGGAGAGTCACCGGGGGAAGTGATTGGCAGGGGAGAAGAGATAAGATGCCAGAGTGGGGAATAGAAGAAGAGGGAAGGGGGAGGTAATTACCAGAAGGAATCTGGTGAATTTCCCTTCCTTTCCACTCCTGAAGCAGGGTCTTGACCCGAAACATTGGATGGTTATTCATGGACAAAGATGCTGCCTGACCTACTGAGTTCCTCCAGCATTTTGTGTGTGTTGCTTTCAGTGTTAAATTACATTGCTTAAGACCAATTGGACTGTTGCCACTCATGTGGCCCTCTGGAGTGGTACACGACTGTAATAATTGAGGGGCTTCCTCACCCAACATGCCCACCTCCCTGTCCATGAGCAGAAGAAACCTACAGTCATTTAAAGCTCGGCACACAGTCAAGGAACAATGCTGCATCTCAGAGTCTGGAAGGTATGTGATTTGAATCCACTGGTGGAACCATTTTCATAAACACAAGACTGTGTGGGCAACATTTTAATACCTTTGCTGTCCTTGTCCTTGTCTTCCCAGTGGTTTCATGTATTATCAGAATAGACTTGGTAAGGAAATCCAATGCACTGCTTTTGTGGCCAGCAAGAGTATGTGGTTGAGGATATGAATTCGAGTAAACTAAGATTAAGCATTTGAGTCATTATTATGCAAATTTATGAGAACAGAGATTAATCCATTGAATGAAAGATTTTTTAAATATAAACTAATGCAAATTAATATTGATCCAATTCTAGAGCAACATTATGGGCAAAGAAAAACAAGCTTAGTCAGCATTCAAATTAGAATGTGTACAGTTTCGGTTACCTACCTACAGGACAGATGTAAATAAGATTGAAACGGTACAGAAAAAAATTACAAGGATGTTACCGGGACAGGAGGGCCTGAGTTATGAGTTTAGGTGAGAACTTTATTCCCTAGAACATGAAAGATTGAGAGGAGATTTGACAGAGGTATACAAAACTATAAGGGGTATAGATAGGGTAAATGTAAACCTGCTTTTTTCACTGAGGTTGGGAGAGACTACAATGAGAGGTCATAGGTTAAGGGTGAAAGGTTAAATGCTTAAGGAGAACGTGAGGGGAAACTTCCTCACTCAGAGGGCGATGAGGGTGTGGAATGAGCTGCCAGCAGAAGTGGTGCATGCGAGCTTGATTTCAACATTTAAGAGAAGTTTGGATATGTACATGGATGGGAGGGCTATGGAGGGTGTGTAGGTCGATGGGACGAGGCAATTTCAATGTTTCATCACTGACTAGATGGTCTGAAGGGCCTGTTTCTGTATTGTAGTTTTCTATAACTCTACGACCGGCTAAAAGCTTTTATCTGAGCTTCCTGAACAGAGCAACAAAATTAATATTTAAATACAAGAGATTCTGCACATGCTGGAAATCCAGAGCAACGTACACAAAGTGGTGAAGGAGCTCGGAAGGACAGAGAACATCTAGGCAGAAAAGTTAAGAGTCAACATTTAGGGCCAAGACCCTTCATCAGGGAAATGGTGGGACATAGATTAATGGGATACAAATTATCTAAATTTTCAATTTAAACCTGTATTTCATTTGTTCGTTATGTGCCGTGTTGTGTGCCATCATGGTCCTTGGCAAATTTTTCTATCGAAATGGTTTGCCATTGCTTTCTTCTGGGCAGAGTCTTTACAAGATTGGTGACCCCAACCATTATCAATACTCTTTAGAGATTGTTTTGGTGTCAGTGGTCCCATAACCAGGACTTGTGATATGCACCGGCTGCTCATATGACCATCCCCCACCTGCCCCCACGGCTTCACGTGACCCTAACAGGGATGCTGAGCAGGTGCTACACCTCGCCCACGAGTGACCTGCAGACTAGTGGAGGGAAGCAGCGCCTTACACCTCATTTGGTAGGGACCACCACACAAAAAAAACTGTACTTAGCCATATCAAGTACAGAAATTTACAATCCAGCATTTTAACTTCTGAACTTACATTTGTCTTAATATGATCCTTATGCACAGACACTCCTGTGCCGAATGTCACTTTATGGACAAACAATCTATCTTATGTACTTATATTTATTGTGTTCTGTATCTCATTGTGTTTTTAATGCTATATCAGCCAAGAGTAACAATTATTCCGTTCTCTTTTACACTTGTGTACTGGAAATGACATTAAACAATCTTCAATCTTGAAAAGTAGCTGTTAGTTTCGATAATTTGGACAACATTCCTGTTTTCCAAACAGGAAAATTGTAGATTGTGGATGCAAGAAAACCCAGGCAATGCTTCTCTCCCGCTTTGTCTCCTCCTCCCTTCGCCTACACTTGCGCAGGTGCTTCCCCAAATTCATTCAAGTTCGGCTTAGTGTCATTCACGTAATAATCCCAAATGAAGCAACGTTCACAGTATGTAAACTCATGCACATAACACATAAAGTAATATTATCACAAATAAATTAACAAATAACAAGGTGCATAGATGATACAAGTTAAAAAGTAAACAGTACAACGCTACTGGTGCTTCAGACATAATGAAGCTCCAGCCCCTTGGTATGAACATTGAATTCTCCAGCTTCCGGTAATTCCCTCCCCCTCCCTTCCCCTATCCCTATGTCACTCTGCCCCCTCCCCCAGCTGCCTATCACCTCCCTCATGGTTCCGCCTCCTTCTACTACCCATTGTGTTTTCCCCTATTCTTTCTTCACCTTTCCTGCCTATCACCTCCCTGCTTCCCCTCCCCCGCCCCTTTATCTTTCCCCTTACTGGTTTTTCACCCTGAACCTACCAGCCTTCTCCTTCCCACCCTCCCCCCACCTTCTTTATAGGGCCTCTGCCCCCTCCCTCTTCAGTCCTGACGAAGAGTTCCAGCGCGAAACGTTGACTGATCGTTTCCACGGATGCTGCCCGACCTGCTGAGTTCCTCCAGCGTGTTGTAGGTGTTGCTTTGACCCCAGCACCTGCAGAGTATTTTGTGTTCAGACATGATGAGACCTGGGTGGTGGCAGGAGTTCAGTAGTCTTACAGCCTGAAGGAAGAAACTGTTTCCCATCCTAACAGCTCTTGTCCTAATGCCGCGATACCTCCTGCCTGATGATAGGGGATTGTTGGATGGATGGGAGGGAACATTGACAGCTAACGGCCCTCTGTATGCAGCACTCCAGATAAATATCTCTAATGGGTGGAAGAGACCCTAATTATCCTCTCAGACGAACTGGCATATGTCCGCAAGTATAGAACAGAGGCAAATACTCTAAATTATGGAAAGTTAATCATTCATATCCAACATTTTGTAAGTTTATTTTAAAATTACAACTCACCTTCGGTTGCACATTGAAGTCCAATCCAAGTTGTGCTTTTAAACTCTGAGGATGGCAAAGCACTGAAACATTCCCATATGTGCCCCTATCTCGATATATCACCAGGATGAGAGTTTCCATGGTTTCATTCACTTTCAAACTTTAAAAAAAGCACAGCAAAAACTTATCTGTTAAGGTAAAAATTGTTCCAACAATACAGTTCTAGAGAGACAGTGCTTGAATGGCAACTAAACCTTGGAAACTTAACTACGCGAACGCAGTTATAACATTTCTTATTGGAAATATTATTAAGTTTTGTCTTAACATTGACATGTTCCAGCATATTCGCCTATCCATAAAGGAGGAGGAGAAGATGGCGGCGCGACGGCAGCACCCTTGGCCTCTCTGGTGATGAATATCTGTAATCTGCCAAGTAGGGGACCGTGCACAATTCTGATTTGATGGAGATGGACATGAGAGTACGGAGGAACATCTGGAAAACTTCTGAAATGCCCGCTTCACTGCCGCTGCTACTGTGTGGTAACCGGAATCTCTGGAGCAGAAGGCCCCGAAATCCTCGGCTTTGCTTGTTTCAGCGGCCGGGGAGAGGTCGAAGGCGCTCGGCAGAGGATGGCGCTCGGGAGGCTGTATCGGAGGGACTGGTCGGAGGCTCGAAGTTTTCGGACGGATGGACTCAGTGTCGGCTGTGGTCGGCTGCTTCCAAGGCATCGGCAAGTTGACGGTGCCTGGAGGTTTATGGCAGGGAGTTTCTCCCTTTTGCCGCCTGCTATCGGGGACTCGGGAGTCAAGCAACTCGGGGACTTTTGAGACTTTTTTTTTACCGTGCCCATGGTTTGTTCTTCATCAAATTATGGTGTTGCTTTGCACTGCTGTAACTATATGTTATAATTATGTGGTTCTATCAGTGTTAGTCTTTGGTTTGTCCTGTTTTCTGTGATATCACTCCAGAGAAACATTGTATCATTTCTTAATGCATGTATGCATTTCTAAATGACAATAAAAGAGGATTGAGTGTTGTCATAATCTACTCTATGCTGTCTTCACACTCATCAAGGTCACTCTTATTGGTGAACACTGAAACAACACATTCATTAAGGACCTCCACTACCTCCTCCAACTCCAGCCACATTTCCTCGTTCATCCCTGATCAGCCCTATCCTCAGTCTATTCGTCCTCTAGTTCTTCACATACATGTAGAATGCCTTGAAGTTTTCCTTAACACCACTCACCAAGTCCTCCCCACGTTCCCTTCTAGCTCTCCCTTCTAAAGCTCCTTCCTGGCTACGTTGCAATTCTCTAGATCTTGTCCGATCCTTGCTTCCTAAACCTGAAGTAAACTTCCTTCTTCATCTTGACAAGATGTTCCACTTCTCTTGCCAACCACAGTTCCTTCACTCCACCATCCTTTCCCTGCCTCAATGAGATGACCGATCCAAAACCCCATGCAAGAGCTCTCTGAACAACTTATTATGGAGACTGGAATCTAAAATGTAAATAGGAGCGTGGAATGTAATTCGCCCTCCCCACACCATTTTGTAAATTGATAGGATTACTCTAAATCAGGCCAATTCATAAAGATGAACACTACCATACATGGAATAGTACTGGCTGAATTCTTTAGTCTGTGGATACATAGGGACTAACACATTTAGTGAAAGGTGATTGAAGTGAATGGAATTGCTACACGTCACTACTTATTCATATCAGGGGTTCAGAAATTTTTATATGCCATGGAGCCCAACCATTAGCTGAGGGGCTCCTGGACCCCAGTTTGGGAACACCTGATTCATTGGAATGAATTTTACAATTTTAACCACCCAGCTTTCGCTAATTTAATTCCACAAACGCAAATGGGTTCAGGGAGGATTCTGGGCAAATATATTGATAAGTCAACTAGAGGAGAGGCCATACTGGATCTGGTACTAGTCAATAAACCAGGTCAGGTACCAGATCACATAGCGGGCGAACATTTCAGAGACAGTGACCACAATGCCCTGACCCTTAGAGTATTCTAATACTCCTGTTCTATCTATGATTGTTACAGTTTATCAGTTAGTGCTTCTGGTAAAATGGAACGCACTCGGACACAGTGGCTTCACTCAGGCCAACCAAAGGAGTTATTGTCTTTTTAGACATTTTGTCTACAATCACAAGACCCAGCTGGACATTAAGCACTTAAAGTACTGCAGTTTCACCCCATCAGTGAGTTGCTCATTGGTACAGAAACTGAAGGAGCTGGACTTGGTGTGAATGCTGAAGCGAAGTATTCACTAAGTACCACTGCCACCTCCTTTGACTCCATGCACACGTTTCCACTATCGGGCTGATTGGTCCTATTCTCACACGGCTCACCCATTTGTTCTTCACATACTTGTAGAATCCCTTGGGTTTTCCTTAATCCTGCTCACCAAGGTCTTCTCATGGCCCCTTCTAGCTCTACTAATTTCATTCTTAATCTCCTTCCTGGCAGCCTTGTAATTTTCTAGAGCTCTAAAAGTACTTAGTTTCTTGAACCTTTCATAAGCTTCTCTTTTCTTCTTAACTAGACTTTCTACATCCTCTTCTACCACGGTTCTTTTACCCTACCATCCCCTCCCTGCCTCAATGAAACATACCTATGCAGAACACCATGCAAATAGTCCCTGAACATCTGCCACATTTCTGCCATGCATCTCCCTGAGAACATCTGCTCCCAACTTATGTTGCCAATACTGATTTGGACTACAGTATTAATGGAATTGTGGCTAAATTTGTCAATGCAACGAAGATAGGTGGAGGAGCGGGTAGTGTTGATGAAACAGAGAGCCTGCAGAGAGACTTAGATAGTTTAGGGGAATGGGCAAAGAAGTGGCAAATGAAATACAGTGTTAGAAAGTGTATGGTCATGCACTTTGATGGAAGAAATAAATGGGCAGACTATTATTTAGATGGGGAGAGAATTCAAAATCCAGAGATGCAAAGGGACTTGGAGTCCTTGTGCAAGATACCCTAAAGGTTAACCTCCAGGTTGAATCATTAGTGAAGAAGGCAAATGCAATGTTGGCATTCATTTCGAGAGGTATAGAACATCAGAATCAGAATCAGGTTTATTATCACCGGCATGTGACGTGAAATTTGTTAACTTAGCAGCAGCAGTTCAATGCAATACATAATCTAGCAGAGAGAGAAAAAGATAATAATAAATAAAATAAAACATAATAAATAAACAAGTAAATCAATTACGTATATTGAATAGATTATTTAAAAATGTGCAAAAACAGAAATACTGTATAATAAAAAAAAGTGAGGTAGTGTCCAAAGATTCACTGTCCATTTAGGAATCGGATGGCAGAGGGGAAGAAGCTGTTCCTGAATCACTGAGTGTGTGTCTTCAGGCTTCTGTATCTCCTACCTGATGGTAACAGTGAGAAAAGGGCATGTCCTGGGTCCTGGGTGCTGGAGAATATAAGAGCAGGGATGTGATGTTGAGGCTCTATAAGGCACTCTATAAGGCACTATAAGGCACTTGGAGTATTGTATGCAGTTTTGGGCTCCTTATTTTAGAAAGGATATACAGACATTGGAGAGGGCTCAGAGAAGATTCACAAGAATGATTCCAGGAATGAAAGGGTTACCATATGAGGAACGTCTGGCAGCTCTTGGGCTGTATTCCCTGGAATTCAGGAGAACAAGGGGGGATCTCATAGAAACATTCTGAATGTTAAGAGGCCTGAACAGATTGGATATGGCAAAGTTATTTCCCATGGTAGGGGATTCTAGGACAAGAAAGCATGACTTCAGGATTGAAGGACGTCCATTTAGAACTGAGAGGCGGAGAAATTACTTTAGTCAGAGGGTGGTAAATCTATGGAACTTGTTGCCACGAGCTGCTGTGGAGGCCAAGTCACTGGGTGTATTTAAGTCAGAGTTAGATATGTTCTTGATTAGCCAGGGCATCAAAGGGTATGGGGTGAAAGCAGGGGAGTGGGGATGACTGGAAGAATTGGATCAGCCCATGATTGAATGGCGGAGCAGACTCAATGGGCCGAGTGGCCTACTTCTGCTCCTATATCTTATGGTCACTTCAAGAAACCTTTTCAATGTCAAACATAAGAAAGATGCATTTGCTGAGACACCTGTTCCATTATCCAACATATTACATAAATAGAAACTTCATACGAAACAAATGAAATCAACTATGAAATTCACTTAGAAATTATAAGTTAAACAAATACATATTAAGGAATGCAACAACATCCAAAAGTAAAAGTAACTTAAATATAAAAGACACTAAAGCTACCGGGCTCAAGGAGAGATTCTATCCCACTGTTAATAACTATTGAATGTAATAGGACAAGATGAGAATGGTGGGGTGGAGATACATCTCTACCAAAGAGGGTGTATGGTGCCCCTTCCGTCCGCTAGCCTACAGGTCACCCTTGGACAAGGTATAGCTCCTTCTTGGCCCTTCCTTCCCCACCCCCGCAATCAGGTCACATGAAGCCATGGGAGCAGGTGGTGGATGGTCGTATGAGCAGCTGGTGCATATCACGTCCTGATTATGCAACCACTGATGTCAGGCAGACATCTCTGAAGAGTACTGATAATAGCTGGCATCACCCGCCTTATAAAGACACTACCCAGAAGAAGGCAATGACAAACCACTTCTGTAGAAAGATTTGCCAGGAACAATCGTGGTCCTGGAAAGACCGCGATTGGCCACGTCATACAACACGGGATATAACAAATGAATGAAAAGATGAACTCTGGACTGCAAAACCTACCAGGCTATGGATTTGTACCTTGATCTCTATCTGCATTGCATTTTCTCTTTCACTGTAACAATTTATTCTGCATTCTGTTGTTGTCTCCCCTTGTATTATCTCAATGCATTGTTGCAAGGAAATGATCTGTATAGATAGTGTGCACAACAAAGCTTTTCACTGTACCTCGGTAAATGTGACAATAAGAAATCAATTTGCCTAATTTGTTGAAAAGTTTGCACACTTACTTAATGTGTTGCCATTCAATAATTCCCTTCACACCATCATTTGCATTAATAGTTATCTCAGAAACCTGTCCTGCCGCATCTGGAAATTAAAACCACAGCTTTAAAACCAAAAACAAATAACTGAATGAAATACAAATAAAATATATGATAAACAGACATGAAGAAAAAAGCCGGTTTGAAAGGTGCTGAAGAGAGTTGGTAAAGTAAATGAGAGATGATTTTGGACACAAGAGTGTGATACTAAGCACATCTGAGCAAGTTTGGTGAAGATCAGGAAATAGCAAGGACAAGAGTTAGAGGTGGGAAAATAAGTGGACCATTTACTGGGGTGTGTCTGTGGATTGTGGCGTGTGCTTGGAGTGGTGATAGATGAGATTGTTCATGCCAGTTCAGGAGCCTGATAGTTGTAGGTGATAAGAGGTGACTTGAAAGAGGTGTGCAAGATGATAAAAAGAATAGATGCCCAGAGTGGAAAGGCAGAGACTCCTCCCCAGGGCAGGAATGGTTGGTACAAGGGGGCATAATTTTAAGGTGATCAGAGGAAAATATGGGGGGGATGTCAAAGGCAGATCTTTTTCATAGAGAGTGGTGAGTGCATGGAACCGACTGTCAGGGATACTGGTAGAGACAGATACAAGAGACTCTTAGATAGGCACGTGGATGATAGAAAAATGGAGAGCTATGTGGGATGGAAGCTTTAGAGTGACATTAGAGTAGGTTAAAAGGTCAGCACAACATTGTGGGCCGAAGGGCCAGTACTGTGCAGCAATGTTCTATGTTCCATGCTAAATATTGACAGAGTTGTACAAGAAGACAAGAGGCAGAGATCAAGTGGACAGCCAGAGACTTTATCCCAGTGCTGAAATGGCTAATACAAAGGGAAATAATCTTAAAGTAATCAGAGGAAAATATGAGGGATGTCGGAGGTAAATATTTTACACAGAGAGTGATGGGTGACAGAACACCCTTCCAGGGGTGGTTGTAGAGGCAGACAGATAGTGGCATTTTAGAAACTCTTGGAGAAGCACATGGTGATAGAAAAATGGAAGCCTATGTAGAAGAGAAGGGTTAGATCGAACTTAGAGTCGGTTAAAAGGTCGGCAGAACATCGAGGGCCAAAGGGCCTGCATTGTTATATGTAATCTGTATGAACTATCAAAGCGTCAAAACTAAACTAACAGAAGAGGAGGCCTCGAGGCAGAGCGGGTTGACGGAATAAATTCCAGTTCTAAGATGAACAGGAGAAAGTCACATCAGGAACACAGCAGAAGAATGAGACAATGTTCAGAGTGGAATGCCAGGCTACTGTAGAAGACCTCAGGTGAAGTGAGCAAATAGATATACACTCAATGACAACTTTATTAGGTATACATGTACACCTGCTCGTTAATGCAAATATCTAATCAACCAATCATGTGACAGTAACTCAATACATAAAAGCATGCAGACATGGTCAAGAGGTTCACTTGTTGTTCAGAATGGAGAAGAAATGTGATCTAAGTGACTTTTACGATGCAATGATTGTTGGTGCCAGATGGGGTGGTTTAAGTATCTGATAAACTGCTGACCTCCTGGGATTTTCACACACAACAGTCTCTAGGGTTTATAGAGAATGGTCCAAAAAGCAAAAAAAAATTAGTGAGTGGCAATTCTGTGGGAGAAAATAGTTTGTTAATAAGAGAGGTCAAAGGGGAGTGACCAGATTGGTTCAAGCTGACAAGGCAATGACAGTAACTCAAATAACCATGTGCTTCAGCAGGGGTGTACAGATGAGCATCTCTGACATATAACACATCAAACCTTGAAGTGGATAGGCTGCAGCAGCAGCAGACCACACCAGTTTCCATTCCTGTACCTAATAAAGTAGTCACTGAGTATATGTTAAAAATCCCAAAGAACCTAAGATTCAATACTACAATATTAAATAAAAAATAATGTAGGTATATAAACACAGAATACACACCCAATCGAGGGGGGAAAAGGCTTTGATCTGACCAGATGAGCTTCACGGATGTTAGATTCACAAGAAAGACCTCCTGCAATTCAGGAATATCATCCTGCAAAAATATACATTTCCTTACATCAATAGCAATCTCACATCTTCTTCAAAGTCTGATGTTTTCCAAAGTAAATAGTATCTTGTGAATCACAGAACAGAACAAAAAAAATTTAGCAGCATCAACCATATCATCAATGTGATTTGATGATAACTGAGGAAATTATAGGTTTGTTAACTTGATTTAAAATGAGATGATGCAGAGAGAAATAATTAAAGAAACACGTCAATACAGGTGGCTCCTGCTTTATGAAGGTTGGGCACCTGGAAAACAGTCTAGACCAACTTTTTAAGTAACACAAATCTACATCATCTACACAT
This sequence comes from Mobula birostris, assembly GCF_030028105.1. Classification (NCBI taxonomy): domain Eukaryota; kingdom Metazoa; phylum Chordata; class Chondrichthyes; order Myliobatiformes; family Myliobatidae; genus Mobula; species Mobula birostris. Next base: position 6,269,981 of record NC_092386.1, read on the forward strand.
ACATCAAGAATCTTGAATTGCCTCTTAATGTGCCATTTTAACTGCCCTAACAACTTGTGCAGATACTTTGAGGGATCAATAGACGTGGACCTCAGAATCCCTTTGTTCCTAGGAAGACAGCATGGTATCATAGTGGTCAGCACAATGCTTTACAGTACCATCGACCCAGGTTCAATTCCCACCGCTGCCTGAACCTCAGCGACTTCTGACTGGTGGCTTGATGCACTATCAATTACTCCAAAAGACTGGAAGTAGAGTAAATACTGAAAGGCTTTTATTAACAGTAAATGGACCAACGTCCATGCTGAGTATCTGCCTCTGGACCGAGGGAGGAGCAGTGGCACAATCGGCTTTATTCAGGGGTCTGTGGGAGGAGCCACAGGAGCAGTCAGCAGAGGGGCGTGTCCAGACAGGTAACCCAGTTACAACAGATATATATGGTTTACCACATGGCTAACAAAATAAAGAAAGCAACTAAATATTTTGTTAACCACACTTTTTCTGGCAAACAACCATCACAAGTAATAACCTGTAACTTGCTTTTGGACTTGCAGGCAATTTGATGCGGCAGAACCAAGAAGAGGTGAGGTGGCAGGCCTGTCACCGAGAGAGTGGAAAAGCATGAAAGATCGGGTACAGGCTGAATCAAAGCCGTGGCATCCAGGCCCCAGATATGACTGAGCAGGATGCGCAGATGGAGAATCAAAACAGTGAAGTCCAGCGTATCCAAGCAGCAAAACCTGTTGTTCGGATGGAGATTTGAGCACCGGGCCAGATTGAAAAAGTCAGGATGTCACGGCCCGAGGTGAGGTACGGTCCAATTCAGATCGCTGCTTGAAGCTGCTGAACCCGATGTTTGGATGGAAAGTTAAGCGCTGGGCCGAATTGAAAAGGTCAACGTATCGGGGCCGAGGAGAGGTACAGGCCAATTAAAATCACATCCCCACGACATTTACTCAGCTCTGCACTGAACTCCAGGACTCTCGTGCGGACTTCAGTTCAGAAACACCATTTGCTTTTGGTTATGGCTTGTATATTTTTTATCATTACACATTGGATGTTCGACAGTCTTTTTTTAAGGGTTATTTTATTCTTTTATTTTCTTATGGACATAATGTTCTTTTAATTCTCTGCACATTGGGTGTTAGACAGTATTTTTTCATATATATGGTATTTTTGGGGTTTCTTTGTTTCCTGGCTTCCTGTCAGGAGACAAATCTCAAGGTTGTATAATGTACACATACTTGGATAGTAAATGTACTTTTGAATGTAAGAAATAGGATCAGGAGCAGGCCATCTGGCCTGTTGAGCCATGACTTTTTGAACTTTTGTCTGTAAGGAGTTTGTATGTTTTCCCCACATGGGTTTCCTCCGGGAGCTCCAGTTTCCTCCCACAGTCCAAAGACATACAGATCGGTAGGCAACTTGGTCATTGTAAACTATCCAATGATTAGGCTCGGGTTGCTGGGCAGCATGGCCCAAAGAGCCCACTCTGCATTGTAGCTCAACAAATAAATAAATACTACTAAGAATCCTGCCACTTACTCTGTATAATGACCTTTAAATTCTTAATAACAACTAATTCAAAACTCAAAATAAATTTATTATCAAGTACGTATACATCACCATATACAACCCTGAAGTTCATTTTCTTGTGGACATTCACAGTAAATACAAGAAACACAAAAAAAAATCAGCGAAAGACGGCACCCAGCAGGACGGACAAACAACCAATGTGCAATAGACCACAGCGCAAATACAAAACGAATGAATGAATGAGTGAATGAATAAATAAATAACCAACCAACAAATAACAAGAACATGATATGAAGAGTCCTTGAAAGCAGGTTCAACATTGAGCTGAGTGAAGTTTAGTGAAGTTGTCGCCTCTGGTTCAGGAGCCTGATGGTTGAGGGATAATAACTGTTCCTGAACTTGGTGGTGTTGGTCCTGAGGATCCTGTACCTCCTTCCTGATGGCAGCAGTGAAAAGAGAGTGTGGCCTGGATTGTGGAGGCTCTTGATGAAGAATGCTTCTCTCCACACGCTCCATGTAAATGATGACGAGGGCTTTACCCACGCCCATGATGAACTAAGATGTCAAAAACCAGGGCCAATTCACTAAGCACAGAGAAGCATGAATCCAGTGGAAAGAAGTACTTTGAAGACCTCCTCAACCACGACTCAATCCCCACTTGATTCCATCCCATTGCAACATACTCTGGGTGGCATTCCTAATCATTCCTACCCAAAAAGATGTCAAAAATGCCTCAGGTTCCTAAAAAATTAGGTGGTGTGCGGTCAAGCAACAAGTGATTGCTTCAGTCATTTGTGATCGCAAGACCTTGTTGGGCATTGTTAATGTAGAATACTGCGAGTTCAGTTCAATGGTTTATTGGCAGGACCGACAATGTGGGAGCTGCATGGCTTCAGTTGTAGTGCAGGCTAGACCTCGTGCCACGGTGTCACCTGTTCTCGCTGCCAGGAGAGGTAACGCTGAAGGTGGTGTACATGGCATCCATACTAGTGTCAGTGCTGCCCTCCAGTGTTCACTCAGCAAGAAAAGCTGGATTGTGTTTGTCTGCAGTGGTCTTCTTCTTGCCAACAACATCTACAACCTCAGGGTCTTGGGCTTTATTATACTTCCTGTGTTTGTTTTTGTATGACTATATGTTTACCACTATCTTATATGTGCTCTATGTGATTTGTGCTGTGTGTGTGACTGTTGGTACTGAGCTTCGTTCCTAGGCCTCGGAGAAACACTACTTCATCTGGCTGTGTTCGTGGGTATTCGTGTGTGGTTGAATGACAATTAAACTTGAACTTGAACCTGAACTGCAAATGCAGCTATGAGTGTGTGAGACTATCAGTGGATATGACAATTTCACACCTACAGTATTAGATACAAAAAGTACTTATTCCATGCAAACCTATCAAGGGTTTTTCTTATGAAAAACGTTGCTGGATTTTGCAGATTCAATAAAACATTAGGATTCAAGGATGCATAACTAAGCAATGCTTTGAAGGAAAGTCCAGTATTAGTAGGCACATCTTCTAGATATTCTCAGCAGCTGTATCACTGCCTGGAACGGCGACTCCAATGTACAGGAGTTGGGATTTAGACTCAGTCAGCTCCATCATGGACACAAATCTCCCCATCACTAGGGACATCTTCCAAAAGTGATGCCTCAAGTAAGTGGCATCCATCACTAAGGACCAGGGGAATAGCCCCTTCTCAATATCTGCTTCAGGGAGGAGGCATAGAAGACTGAAGATGTGGCCAGAAACGTCAACTGTTTATTCCTCTCCACGGACGCTGTCTGACCTACTGAGTTCTTCCAGCACTTTTGTGTATGTTGTTCAACCCTTTAGGAACAACTTCTTCCCCTTTGCCATCAGATCCCTGAATGGCCCATGAAGCCATGAACATTACCTTCCTCTTTCCCTTTCACACTATATATTAATTTATTTTAACACTTTTTTTTACATATGTCTTATGCAGTACTGCTTCCACAAATCAATAAATGTCACTACACACCAATGATGATAAACCTGATTCTGATTGTAGCCTGCTAGAACTGGATTAATTCCTCTAGAACAGGGGTTCCCAACCTGGGGTGCACAAGACCTCTCGGTTAATGGTAAGGGTCCACGGCATTAAAAAGGCTGGGAACCCCTGCTCGAGAAAGATCTCGAAATAAATCTAGTCTTCAAACATGGGTTCAGGTTCTCTTATAGTTTGTTTAATCAACAACAGTATATTTTTGAAGTTATCTGTTTGAAAAGGGGCTTGGAAAATACTTCCCAGCATTTTTCACCGTATTTTCCTGAGATCTATTTTCTTTCTGTTTCATTTCAGAGGATGCAAATTCAGTGGGTGTAAATTGCATACTGAAAGTGTGATGGGATATAGACTTCTTGGACCGGGGGCCACTTCTGTGCCAAGCTCAGTTTTCTAAAAATCAGCCACTGCCAGTTATAAAGATCAAACAGTTGCAAGTTAAGCTTCCAACTACATTCTTTAACTTCTGGCCATAACCAAAGCCAGTCTTCAGTTCTTAAAATGCAAATGGTAAGCATTAACCAGTTGGAAGTTGAAAACACAGCTTTGCATACAAGCACTGTTTATAGCAGACTTGCTGTTCATAGTACTTGTCTTATTGCTGAAGAGGTGTAGCATAAGACAATGGGTTATTTAATTGGGCTTCTTTCAAAACTGTCAACTGTGGCTAAGTTGTTTAGTTCAATGAAGCTTGCAGACCAGATGGAGACAATCACTTAGCACATAAATAATTGATCTATTGTTCGATTAGCCCCAAACAGGGTCACATGGAGCCATAGGAACAGGTGGTGGATGGTCGTATGAGCAGCTGGTGCACATCACAAGTCCTGGTTATACGACCACTGCTGCCAGGCAGACCATCTCTGAAGAGTATTGATAATGGCTGGGTTCAACCCTCTTATAAAGACACTGCCCAGAAGAAGGCAATGGCAAACCTACAGAAAAACTAGCCAAGAACAATCATTTAACAGAAAACCATCATAACACACAGCACATGATGATGATGATGATGTACTTAGAGCAGTTAGCTTCACCTTTGAATTGTAGGTCCCTGGGATCTGTGTCTCCAGGAAGCTTTTAGACCGATCGTGTTAAGAGGTATATGAAAGAATATCACGCAAACACGAGGAAATCTGCAGATGCTGGAATTTCAAGCAACACACATAAAAATTGCTGGTGAACGCAGCAGGCCATGCAGCATATATAGGAAGTGGTACAGTCGATGTTTCGGGCCAAGACCCTTCGTCAGGACTAACCGAAAGTAAGAGATTTGAAAGTGGGAGGGGGAGATCCGAAATGATAGGAGAAGACAGGAGGGGGTGGGATGAAGCTAAGAGCTGGGCAGGTGATTGGCAAAAGGGATATGAGAGGATCATGGGACGGGAGGCCTAGGGAGAAAGAAAGGGGGAGGGGGGAAGCCCAGAGGATATAAATATAATAATAATAAATAAATAACAGATGGGGTATGAAGGGGAGGTGGGACATTATCCACGGCCCATTTTAATTCCACGTCCCATTCCCATTCGATATGTCTATCCACGGCCTCCTCTACTGTCAAGATGAAGTCACACTCAGGTTGGAGGAACAACACCTTATATTCCGTCTGGGTAGCCTCCAACCTAATGGCATGAACATTGACTTCTCTAACTTCCGTTATTGCCCCACCTCCCCCTCGTACCCCTTCCGTTATTTATTTATTATTATTATTATATTATTATTATATTTTTTTTCTCTCTCTCTTTTTCTCCCTCTGTCCCTCTGACTATACTCCTTGCCCATCCTCTGGGTTCCCCCCCCCCCCCGCCTCTTTCTTTCTCCCTGGGCCTCCTGTCCCATGATCCTCTCATATCCCCTTTGCCAATCACCTGGCCAGCTCTTGGCTTCATCCCTTCCCCTCCTGGATTCTCCTATCATTTTGGATCTCCCCCTCCCCCTGCCACTTTCAAATCTCTTACTAGCTCTTCCTTCATTAGTCCTGACGAAGGGTCTCGGCCCGAAACGTCGACTCTACCTCTTCCTAGAGATGCTGCCTGGCCTGCTGCGTTCACCAGCAACTTTTATGAAAGAATATCACATGTGTTTGAAGTCACACAAGGGGCAAAGGAACAGTATAAACATAGAGAGCAGTCCAGGCATTTTAGGAATGGTTAAAGAACATTAACAAGCATGAAAGAAACAGGGAAGTGAACTAGTCTTTGAAGATTGGGTAGTTACAGTATAATCTCCCTTTTCTGAGAGCACTCCTGGCGATTTATATCCGATAGGGTTTAAGACCATCATTTGAGTTTAGTATTTCACGGGCAGCAATCGCAATACCATCACAAAAGAATCGGACAAGCGATTTTCTCCCCTCAGCCCCCGTTTTATACACACATTCATTTACTTTGAGAATCTAACCACAAGAGTAAAAGGAAGTACTAACATCTGAAAAGACACAGTGAATGGCATTCCACATCAATATTTAGCACATTTTCACATTAAAGCCCAGGGAATAAATGGTTATAAGGGATACTATTGACATTGGAGAGGGTTCAGTGCAGATTTGGGTATGAGAATAGGTTCCTTAAATCTAGCTTTGTTTCTGAGGTGACTCATTGATGTGTTTAAAATAATAACTGATTTGAAATCCTCATCCCCATTTTCTTGTCCCATTATGGCCTTAAGTTCCTTAAGGTTGTCAGAGCCAGGGGAGGTAGTAGGGATAAGCTCCCACTATCTGTTAAATCCTCCCAATGCTGTGCATCTCAAACAGCCTCTGACAACCAAGTCCAGTTCCAGGCCTTCATGTGTGGCTTAGCTACTAAGCCCAGTGGAACTATTTCTACTGACAGGACAAGAGACAAAGACAGGTTACTGGTGCCTGAAAACCAGTTGCATTGGACAAACAAGGCTCATCTAGAAGAAGGAAAACTCTGATCTCACACCTTCACTGCCTTGCAGCAATACTCACTCACAGGGAAGGCTTTGGGAGTAAACTCCGAGGGAAATATCCAGAGCAGAACTGGACTCCCTAAGGCAGTCCTACGTTAAGTTCAACACTGACTGGCAACTCCCAACATGCTGCTGGTGCCAAACTGTACTGGTCTCTGCTGTTCCTTTGGATTCATCAGCTGTGTGCAGAGGGGAAGCCTCCTGCATGGGCAACGCCCTGCTCTCTATATCATACCACCCTGGCTGGCGTATCACGTAGACAGCTGGGACACAACATCCATGGTCGACCCCAACCAATAGAGCATCTTTAGGCATGGTCTCATCTCTCCCTATCACAGCGGTGCAACCCTCCAACCTAACTGTGTTCACCAAATTTTTATCAGCCCTTTTTCCCAGGTCTGATACTTATATGATAGCAGACCCATTATTATGGCATATTGATGATAAAAAGATCACCTCATCACTGAACTCATTCCACCATTTATGGGCTAAATGTCAACTCAGGTTCTCAGTATTATTTATCTGCTCATTTATTATTTTTGTTACTATTATTATTGTATTTGCAGTTTGTCTCCTTTTGCATGTAGTTTGCTTGTCAATCTTTGTGTGTACTTTACCAATATTTATCAATGCACCATAGAAAGCATCCTACCTAGATCGATACTGCTTCACACATGACTGCAAGAAACTGCAGAGAGTTGTGAGCACAGCTCGGCACATCACAGTTAAAGAATCAAAAGATCGAGCATGGTGCAACTAGTGTCCTGAGCTGCCTATATTTCAATGCAAGAGGTATCGTAGGAAAGGTGGATAATAGTGCTGAAGATGAGGTAGCTGGTTTGCAAACAGAGGCAATGTGTAGTGAGGAGAGGCTGTTGATAGGGCAAAATTGCAGTTTACAGGATGAGTTGCAATGTAAAAATCAGACAAAATCGAAAGGGTGAATACAGGACCGACAGAGTTAAATTTGAATGCACACTGTACATGAAATAAGGTAGATGAACTTGTAGCACAGTTGCAGGTTCGCAGGTATGATGTCGTATACATCGCTGAATCATGGCTGAAAGAGGATTATAGCAGGGAGCTTAATGACCAAGGATACACATTGTATCAAAAGCACAGGTAGGAAGGCAGAGGAGGCAACGTTGCTCTGATGGTAAAAAATGAAATCAAATCATGAGAAAGAGGAGACATAGCATCAGAAGATGTTGAATCATTGTGGATAGAGCTAAGGAACTGCAAGTGTAAAAACACCCTGATGGGAGTTGTATACAGACCCCCAAACAGTAGTAAGGATGTGACCTACAAATTACAACAGGTGATAGAAAATCCATGCCAAAAGGGCAATATTGCAATAGTCAAGGGAGACTTCAGTAGCAGGTAGATTAGGAAAATCAGGTTGGTTCTGGATTCCTGGAGGGGGAATTTCTGAAGATCCTAACGAGATAGCTTTTTCAAGCAGCTCGTGGTTGAGCTCAACAGGGAATCAGCTATTCTGAATTGGGTTATGCAATGAACCAGAATCAATTAGACAGCTTAAGGTGAAAGAACCCCGAGGGGAAAGTGATCATAATGTGATCAAATTCACCCTGAAATGTGAGAAGGAGAAGCTAAAGTCAGGTGTATCAATATTACAGTGGAGTAAAGGAAAATACAGGGGCATGGGAGAGGAGTTGGCCAGAATTGATTGGAAAAGAACACTGGCAGGGATGACAGCAGAGCAACAATGGCTGGAATTTCTGGAAGCAGTTCAGAAGGCACAGGATATATACATCCTAAAGGAAAGATGACACAATCATGGCTAACAAGTCAAAGCCAAAGAGAGAGCACACAATAGAGCAAAAATTAGTGTGAAGTTAGAGGATTGGGAAGCTTTTAAAAACCAGCAGAAGGCAACTAAACAGTCTTTAAGTAAAGATGTACTAAGAAAGTAAGCTGACCCAATATTATTAAAGAGGATACCATAAGTTTCTTCAGATACATAAAGTGAAAAGGAGAGGTGAGTGTGGATATCAGAAGGCTGGAAAATGATGCTGGACGGAGTAATAAGGGACAACAAAATGCGGACAAACTGAGTAAGTATTTTGCATCAGCCTTCACTGTGAAAGATATTAACAGTATGCTGGAAGTTCCAGGTGTCAGGGGTCATGAAGTGTGTGAAGTTACCATAACTGTCGAAAAGGTTCTTGGGAAACTGGAAGGTCTGAAGGCACATAAATCATCTGGGCCAGGTGGTCTACAACACAGGGTTCCAAATGAGGTGGTTGAAGAGATTGTGGAGGCATTAGTAATGATCTTTCAAGAATCACTACATTCTGAAATGGTTCTGAAAACTGCAAAATTGTAAATTCACTCCACTCTTCAAGAAAGGGAGGGAGGCAGAAGAAAGGAAACTATAGGCCAGTTAGTCTGACCTCAGTGGTTGGGAAGGTGTTGGAGTTGATTATTAAGGATGAGGTCTTAGGGTAATTGGAGGCACATGATAATATAGGCAGTAGTCACCATAGTTTCCTCAAGGGAAAATCTTGCCGGACAAATCTGTTGGAATTCTTTGAAGAAATAACAAGCAGGATAGACAACAAAAAATTGGTTGATGTTGTGTGCTTGGATTTTTCAGAAGGCCACATATGAAGCTGCTTAACAAGTTATGAGCCCATGGCATTACAGGAAAGATACTAGCGTAGATATAGCAGTGGCTGACTGACAGAAGGCAAAGAATGGGAATAAAGGGAGCCTTTTCTTGCTGGCTGCTGGTGACTAGTGGTATTCCACAGGGGTCTGTGTTGGGACCGATCCTTTTTACATTATATGTCAATGATTTGGATTATGGAATTGATGACTTTGTTGCAAAGCTTGCAGACAATATGAAGATAGGTGGAGGGGTAGGTAGTTTTGAAAAAGTAGATAATTAAGCAGATTAGGAAAATGGGCAAAAAATGACGATGAAATACAGTGTCAGGAAATATATGGTCATGCACTTTGGTAGAAAAAAATGAAAGGGTTGACTATTTTCTAAATGGAGAGAAAATAGAAAAAGCTGAGGTGCAAAGGGAGTTCTTGTGCAGGATTCCCTAAAGGTTAATTTGCAGGTTGATTCAGTGGTGAGGAAGGCAAATTCAACGTTAGCATTCATTTCAAGAGGACTCAAATATAAAAGCAAGGATGTAATGTTGAGACATTATAAAGCACTGATGAGGCCTCACCTAGAGTATTGTGAGCAGATTTGGGCCCCTTACCTCAGAAAGGATGTGCTAAAACTGGACAGGGTTCTAAAGAGGTTCTCAAAAATGAAAATGATTCCAGGATTGATTGGCTTGTCAAATGAAGAGCATTTGATGGCTCTGGGCCTGTATTCACTGGAATTCAGAAGGATGAGGAGTGACCTCACTGAAACTTATCAAATGGTGAAAGGCCTCGATAGAGTGGATGTGGAGAGGATGTTTCCCATGGTGGAAAAGTCTAAGACCAGAGGCCTCAGAATAGAGGGATGTCTTTTAGAATAGGGATGAGGAGGAATTTCTTTAGCCAGAGAGAGGTGAATCTGTGGAATTCTTTGCCACAGGCTGCTGTGGCAGCCAAGTCTTTATGTATATTTAATGCCGACGCTGATAGATTCATGATTGGTCAGAGCATGAAGGGATACCGGAGAAGGCAGGAGATTGGGGCTGGGAGAAGAATTGGATCAGTCATGATGAAATGGCAGAGCAGGCTCAATGAGTCTGCTCCCATAGCTTATGGTCTTATCACAGAAACCAGTCACCCCTCCATGGAATCTGTCAACACTTCTCACTGCCTTAGTAAAGCAGCAACACAAGGAAAGATCCCACCCAGCCCAGACATTCTCTATTCTCCTCTATCCTATTGGGTAGAAGATACAAAAGCCTAGAAGCACGTACCACCGGGCTCAAGGACTGCTTCCATCCTGTTGTTATCAGACATTTGATCAGGCCACTTGTACAATAAAATGGACTCTTGGACTCACAATCTACTTGGTTATAGTCTTCCACTTTATCGTTTACCTTTATCGTTTTTCAGTAGCTTTACACTTTAATCCACATCATTAATGTGTTACCTTATTCTACCTCAATGCCCTGTTTTGAACTGTATGAGCAGTATGAGGGACAAACTGCGGTATGTTAGACAAAGATCAACTGAAGTTTATCTTGGTACATGTAACAACAATAAACCAATACTGAATTATAAAAGTTCTCTGGAAAGAGGTTAAATTTACCTCTAAAATTGTGACATTTATAGCTGCAGTGGATTCTCCTTGCTCCATAGTAACAAAACCAGATGTGAGCAGAAAGTCAAGACCAGGCTCAGCCAGAGATCCATCATCAGTTTGGTTCAGACGGAGCAAAGATCCTTCGACAGTCTCAAATGTGATGTTAATTGCTCCTGAAGAACAAAGGAAAACTTCCATAAAGGAGAGACAACAGAAATGGACTCCAACAGAAGATCACTGTGGGAGCCTGTGATTTGCAGTGTGGACATAGTTTGGGTGCTTCAGCACTTTGCTTTCTTCGAGCAGATTTGTGGAGGCAATCGCCCTCATGGTGAGGAGACATTTGACTCCATTTCACCGATTAAAGCAATGGAAGAGACTGAAACATCGCGGCTAATGCGGAAGGTGAGCGCCAGCTGCCTGCGTTTCGATCACTGGTGGGATCGCTCTTCTGCCGGAGAGGGGAGCCTGTGTGGCCTTGGGCCAGAGAATGTTACTGAGGTTTTTCTGTGTTTTGGGGCATGGATATGGACTACGGACTTTACCAGTCTTATAGCTTTTCATATTGCGCTTTCCGCTTGATCTTTGTCGTTTTTTATGCGCAGGGGAGGGGGATTTGAGGGTCAATGTTTCTGTCCTAATTTTGTTCTTTTTTTGTGCGGGGGGGATCTGGGGGTTGATGATCATGTTGCTGTTCTATTTTTTCTTGGTTTTGTGGCTATCTGGAGAAGAAGGATTTCAGAGCTGTATACTTTGATAATAAATGAACCTTTGAACTATTGAAACGGAATTGCAAGCTCAGTCTTTAAGTAACATTCCACCATAACTATGCCATTCAACATTGATGAAATAGATGAAAGCTTGTGGGATGTCAGAGAGGAATTATTTCAGATTTAGCACGACACTACTGTATTTCAGGCTGGTCCAGAGTTCTGAGTTCAATTCTGAAGTCTCAGTACATCCTCCCTGTGAAATTCATGGGTTTTCTCCGGGTGCTCTGCTTTCTGCCATGGTCCAAAGATGTACTGCTGAGTAGATTAATTGGTCATTGTAAATTGTTCCATGATTGGGTTAGGGTTAAATGGGTTTGTCAGGGGTGCTGGAGTGGCGTGGCTCAGATTGCTGGAAAGCCTTACTCAGCACTGTATCACTTAATAAATTTGTTTCTTTTTAAATCAGCACAAGACTTTAAGAATTCATGTACTACAAATTCCCTCTGTTCATCTAGATCGTAGACCATAAGGCATATGAACAGTACTAGGCCATTCAGCCCATCAAATCTGCTCTGCTATTCAATTATGGCTGATTTATTATCCCTCTCAACACCATTCTCCTGCCTTGTTCCAGTAACCTTTGACACCCTTAGTAATCAAGATCCTATCAACCTCCACTTTAAATTTACTCAATGACTTGGCCTTCATAGTCGTCTGTGGTAAAGAATTGCACAGATTCACCACCCTCTGGCTAAAGAAATTCCTCCTCATCTGTGTTCTAAATGGACATCCCTCTATCCCTAGACTCACCTACTATAAGAAACATTCTCTCTACATCCACTATATCTAGGCCTTTCAATATTCGATAGGATTCAATGAGATCCCCCCTCTTTCTTCTAAGCTCCAGCGAGTACAGGACGAGAGCCATCAAACACTCAATACACTCTAAGGCCTTGCCGTTCATGACACTTGGCACTCATACAATAGATGTAACCAAAATGAATGAATGTCACAGCACTTCTGTCACCCCTTTGGTACCCAGACCAGCAATGAATTTCACTGTAATGACCTTCTTGTCTTTGCTGGGAGCCCCTGAATAGATGCTGCCTGACCACTTTAGCTCCAGTATTGTCTGTCTGTGGCTCTGGATTTCCAGCATCCACAGAATCTCTTGTGTTTATCACTTGATATATTTAATTTGTTACGAACAATAGTACATTACCAAGGGTTCCAAAATCCCTCCTGATAAAGAGATGAATGATGCTGTTGCCTTCCTTAACAAAAATGGAGCGAGATGATTCAGAAAATGTCACTATTCCATATGGGTCATCACTGGCTTCCACTGTAAGAATGGCTTTGTATCCCAAACTGTCAAGAACAGCAGCACCCATTGTGGGAATGCCTGTCAAAGAAGAGAGAAAGAAAATCTTTTACTTTTCTTTAACACACAGATTAATTATCAGTGCAACCATTATATTTCAAATCATTACTGGGGTCAACCCCCAGCGGTCGGTGAAGGTCAGAGGGCAGAGTCAAAGGTCAAGGTCCAGAGTTTGGTAAATCTGGAGGTTGAAAGCCCAAAGGCTGAAGAAAGAAATTGGCATGTCCGGATGTAGAGGCCCAAAGGTCAACCTTGTGAGTCCAGGCCAGGGACTGGAGATGTGAGGCTCGGTGTCTGCAAGTCTGACTCCGGGGCCTAGGACCGGAGGCCCAAAGGTGGCCTGCCCTGGGACTAGAAGCCTGACTGTGTCTATGAGTGGTTGGGTGGGATGCGGTGGGAAGGGGCTTGTTTTGCTGTTGTCTTGTTTTGTTCCGTTGTTGTTGCTGCTGCTTTTGACATTCTGCTGAACACTATGCAATGCTATGTTGGTGCCGAAATGTGCAGCCACACTCGTAGGCCGTACCCAGCACAGTCTTGGGTGTGTTGGTTGTTAACCCAAATGGCACACTTCACTATTCATGTTGTTGCTGCTTGTGCTGTTAGTACAGATAGAGAATGCCATTCAAATTTGTTGACAGTAAACCATCCTAATTCAGACACAAATCACTCTTCATAAAAATCCACGTCATTATTGGGTCCAATTGAGGGAAAAATTCCTCCTTTCTTGTTTATTTTCCCGTAGCTCTCTTAAGACTCAGAATCAGGTTTATTATCTCTGACATATATTGTGAAATTTTTTGTTTGGTGGCAGCAGTGCAATGCAAAACATACAAAAATTACTATACATTTCAATGAGATTATATTAAAAATAAAGGGAGCAAAATAACACAGTAGTGTTCACAGACCCTTGAAAACCAATTGTGGAGAGGAAGAACCTGTTCCTGAAACTTTGAGTGCCTATCTTTAGGCGGAGGAGGAGGAGGAGAAGATGGCGGCACGACACAGCGCGCGCGGCCTCTCTGGTGAATGATATCTGTAATCTGTCAAGTAGGGGACCGTGCACAATTCTGATTTGATGGAGACGGACGTGAGAGTACGGAGGAACATCTGGAAAAACCTCTGAAATGTCTGTTTCGCTGCCACTGCTACTGTGTGGTCCGGAATCTCCGGAGCAGAAGGCCCTGAATCCCCGGCTTTGCTTGTTTCGGCGGCCGGGGCGAGGTCGAAGGCGCTCGGCAGAGGATGGCGCTCGGGAGGCTGTACTGGGGGGGCTGGTCGGAGGCTCGAAGTTTTCGGACGGACGGACTCAGTGTCAGCTGTGGTCGGCTGCTTCCAAGGCATCGGCAGTTGTCGGTGCCTGGAGGTTTATGGCAGGGAGTTTCTCCCTTTTGCCACCTGCTACTGGGGACTCGCGAGTTGATCGGGACTTGAGACTTTTTTTTACCGTGCCCATGGTCTGTTCTTTATCAAATTATGGTATTACTTTGCACTGCTGTAACTATATGTTATAATTATGTGCTTCTGTCAGTGTTAGTCTTTGGTTTGTCCTGTTTTTCTGTGATATCACTCTGGAGGAACATTGTATCATTTCTTAATGCATGTATGCATTTCTAAATGACGATAAACGAGGACTGAGTGTTCTCATAATCTAAAAAGGCTCCTGTATCTCCTCCCTGATGTCAGTAATGAGAAGAGGCCATGTCCTGGGTGGTGTGGCATCTTCAGGCATCGTTTTTGGAAGGTGCCGTCATTAGATTCTCACCCAACCTCACTGAGGGAGGCATTTAGAATGATTCATAAAATGAAAGAAACACTCAGCAGACCAGGGAACTTCAGGTTTTCCTCTAAATCTTCCACAACCTTGAACGTAAACTTCATTTCTCATACTGTGGATGCTGTCTGACCCAGTGAGCGGTTACTGCATTTGCCAATGTTATTATAGTTCCACCAAATGTATTTTCCTCCTTCCCTTTCTCCCATGGTCCAGCCTCCTCTCCTTTCAGATTTCTTCCTCTCCAGCCCTTTACCTTTGCCACCTATCACCTCCCAGCTTCTTACTTCATCCTCCTTCCCCACCACCTGGCCCCATTTATCACCTTCCAGCTGGCCCTCCTTCCCTTCCCCACCACCACTTTATTCTGGCACCTTTCCCCTTCCTTTCCAGTCCTGATGAAGGGTCTTCGTCTGAAATGTCGGCTATTTATTCATTTGCATAGTGGCTGCCTGACCTGCTGAGTTTCTCCTGCATTTTGTGTGTGTTGACCTGTATCTCACAAACATAATCAATGACTCGTTACCTTGAGTTCTGACATTTGACAAAATAATTCCGTATTCCTCCTTTTCTTCAGGGATATCATCCTCGAGTATGTGGACCAGAAGGGATGCATTTAGGATGCCCTGCAGGGGTACGTGGATCAGAGACATAATTAGAATGACAGAAAACAAAGAGAAAATCACGGGTCCAAATGTAGACTAACATCAAAACTTAAGGTCAATAAGAAAAAACTTGCAATACAACCTTGAAAGAGGAATTTCTGTTCTCAGCCCTCCCCCCACCCCCATGCAGCTTAAAACATGCTTGCCTTCTCACTTCTCCCAATCCAATGAAGCATCCTTGACCTGTAAAAGCTTCTCTCCCCACTGATGCTGCCTGATCTGATCTGCTGGTTGCTTCCTGAATCTTCTCTTTTGATTTGGATTTTCAGTATCTACAGTTTTTATTTTAATTAAAGATACAGCATGGTAAAAGGCCCTTCTGGCCCGAGACTGTACTGCCCAATTACACCTATGAGACCAATTAAGCCTTGCACCTTTGGACTGTGGGAGGAAATCAGAGCACCCGGAGGAAACCCACACGGACACGGGGAGAACGTACAAACTCCTTACAGACAGCAGTAGGAATTGAACCTTGGCTTCAAAACAGTGTTACACCAACTGCTCTGTTAACATGTCACTGCAACTAACAGGAGTGCACATCAAATGAAGGAAGTAACTAATTATGTTCTGTAAATTTCACAAAGCATGTTTATCATTTACCTCAGATAGAAAAAGGGTCCCCCTAAAATCCACAAAGTTCTCTTGGACATATCGCCCATTAATCTGCCAGTCAACAGTAATGTTTCCTCTTCCTGGGGAAGTCCTTTCAATCCAGAGTAGCAAAGTTTCTCCTACAAATGAGGAATAAGAGTGACATTGAACATACAACCCATTTCCCACCAGCCAGAAGCTGTAACTTTATCAGACATGCATCGTTCATTCTTCTAATTAATCAAACACATCATGCACAAAGGAAGTATTGAGTGAAAGTGAAACTCCATAAACAAGTATTTACCTTGCAGACCTTAAATGTTCAGCCTACAATTACCAAACGTACCAATACAGAGTACTTAAGATTAAATTAAGTAAGTAAAGAACTTCTTTCCAAAGACGGCAAGGGAACTGAAGTAACAATTATTTCATTCTCCTTTAAACTTGAGTACAGGAAATGACTTTAAACAATCTTGAATCCTGAAATTATGGACTGAAGTGTTTTCATGGAGAAGAAAGGAGGCCAGTGAATTTTGGAGAAGGACAGGAAAATCATAAATATCACTATCACTGCAAATGAGAACATCTGCTGATTAGGAAAGGAGTAGAACATTCATCTCCTCCAGCCTGCTCTGGCATCATTAGATCATGGCTGATGTTCAGCTTCACCATCATCTGGCCAAATCTTCAATGAGAATTCAGTCTGTCAGGAAGTGGAAGGCTAGCAGCAGGCCAGGCTGTCACGAATATACACTCAGGGGTCACTTCATTAGGTACGTCTATACATCAGCTCATTAATACAATATCTAATCAGCCAATCGCGTGGCAGCAACTCAATGCATTAAAGCATGCAGACATGGTCAAGAGGTTCAGTTGGTGTTCAGACCAAACATTAGACTGGGGGAGAAATGTGATTTGACTGACTTTTACTGTGGCATGATTGTTTTTCTGGGGCTGTCTGAGTATCTCAGAAATTCCTGATCTGCTGGGATTCTCACGTACAACACTCTCGAGAGTTTACAGAGAATGTTGCGACAAACAAAAAAAAAAGTGAGTGGCAGTTCTCTGGGCAAAAATGCCTTGTTAATGAGCGAGTTCAGAGGAGAATGGCCAGTCTGGTTCAATGTGACAGTAACTCAAATAACCACATGTCACAAAAGTGGTATGCAGAAGACATCTCTGAACACACATGTTGAACCTTCAAGTGGGTGGGCTACAGCAGCAGAAAATTACAAACAGACACAGGGCATACAGGACCACGAACAGACAGAGGGCATACAGGACCACGAACAGACACAGGACATACAGGACCACGTACATACACAGGACATACAGGACCACAAACAGACACAGGGCATACAGGACCATGTACATACACAGGACATACAGGACCACAAACAGACACAGGGCATACAGGACCACGAACAGACACAGGACATACAGGACCACATACATACACAGGATGTACAAGACCACAAACAGACACAGGACGTACAAGACCACGAACAGATACAGGACATACAATACCACGAACAGACACAGGACATACAAGACCACGAACAGACACAGGACATACAGGACCTCGAACAAACACAGGACATACAGGACCACATACATACACAGGATGTACAAGACCACAAACAGACACAGGACGTACAAGACCACGAACAGACACAGGACATACAATACCACGAACAGACACAGGACATACAAGGCCACGAACAGACACAGGACATACAGGACCTCGAACAAACACAGGACATACAGGACCACGAATATACACAAGATATACAGCATCACGAATATACACAGGAGGTACAGGACCACAAACATACACAGGAGGTACAGGACCACGACATACACAGGAGGTACAGGACTACGAACATACACAGGAGGTACAAGACCACGACATACACAGGACATACAGGAAGTGCTTTAAAAAAGTGGCCACTGAGAGCATTTGTAGCAGTCAAGAAGGATCTTAGAGAATTGATGAGGAAGACTAAAGAAGAAATGAAAGGAGTATAGAACAAGAAGATGAGACTGAAGCAAAATTAGCAAAAAGGAACATCTCACCCTTACTGAAAACTAGATTTAGTAATTCATGCCCAATGGTTCATTTTGTATTTACCTATGTTTAATTATTGCTAGAATTCACTCATATGCCAGATAATTCTCGTGATTTTTGTATTTCCTTCAAGAATGCCCACAAGAAAATTAAGCTCTGGGTAAGATATGGTGACTTATATGTACTTCGATAATAAATTTAGTTTAAAGTTTGAAGCATGCAGAATAGAAAGTGATCCAAACTCTTCCAAATAAACTTGAACTTAATGTGCTACTTACTGCAAACACAATTCAACAAACCTACTGTGTAAAACGTGCACAAAAGAGAAAAAAAACAAGGAAAAACAAGCAATGATGACTCATGGATTGTTGTTGAACTCCAGTCACTAAATATTATACTTTGCCGTGAACATTGCAGCTTTATATTGTGAAATGCTTTTGCTCAATACAGTTCCTCTCAAAGAATGAATTGCAAACGCACAACAGAACATGCAATGATACATGCAATTAACTTCACTGCAGTTTAATTTGCAGTAAAGTTAAACAATAAGACAACACAAATGTAGTTTGAATTATTCTTCCCAGTCTTCATGAGCTAAAGTATTTTTGCTGAGTTCTACAATAGCATATTGGCACGCTGTATGTACCAGCCACATTAGTGTCACAACATTGCATGCTAAAACTATTGACAATGCATAACTATATGAAAAGCATGCAAAAAATTTTATATCGTTTCATCTACCTGAAAAGTCAAAAGTTATGTAAATGTTAAACATTGATTTTATACAAAAAAATAAGAAAGGGTTTGAACAATCATAAAATTGGATGACAAATTGGCTTCAATAGCAAATAACATTCCTTAAAAATAAGTTTGGATAAAACCATAAGACAAAAGAGGAATCAGTTATTACTAGTGAAAAAAAACACTGAATGTTGCAGCTGAAAATAATTTTAGTGAAAAATCTATAAAAATTGCTTTACAATTTAACAGAAAAACCAATCTAATATAGTTGATCAAAACATAAGAACTGACATTAAAATTAAGTTAACAGAATGTGAAAATATATCTGAAATATTAAAAAGTTTTGAAATAAGCTGAACATCATAATTCTGTTAAGAATAAAAAAATCTCTTGATGTTTACATTTACAAAGCAAACATTGCAATAATAAATATGAAGTTTATAAATTTCCCAAAGTATTGCAATCACATTATCATGATTTTTCATTGGTAAAAATTGGGATTATAAAATGCTACAAACAGCATTGCATTGTGGGTACACACAGTACTGCATTGGCTTTTAAATATAACAAAACAAATTACAGGAAATATTCCACACATTTCAAGTGTGGATATTGGAATATAACACTGAATGTTACAAGTCACGTAGAAAAATTCCAACTTTGTGCAAATTCTGACCCTGACCCCCAAGCAGCTAGTTTCTTCCTCAAAGATCACAACCTCTAATTATACACATAGTTATTTTATAACTATTTATTTGATAAAGATATGCAAAATTCTGAGGTGTGGAGATAGGGTAAATGCAAGCGGGTTTTCCCACTGAAGTTGGTTGGGACTACAACTTGAGTTCATGGGTTAAGGTTGAAAGGAGGGGAACTTCAGTTAGTCCTGATGAAGGTTCTCAGCCTGAAACGTCGACTGTACCTCTTCCTAGAGGTGCTGCCTGGCCTGTTGCGTTCACCATCAACTTTGATGTGTGTTGCATGGAGAACATTCTAATCAGTTGCATCACCGTCTGGTATGGCGGGGCCACGGCACAGGATCAGAAAAAGCTGCAGGAAGTTGTAAACTCAGCCAGCTCTATAAAGCTCCAAAGACCTCATCCCTGGGAGAGGAAGGATTTTCAAAGAAGGGGACAACTTAAAAGAATGCCCAGGACAAAGGAGTCTAGCGAGCTGCTGTCGGCAGCCAATGCCTCGGTAGGGAAGATGGGCTTAAGAAGAAGACAACATCATGGGCTGAAGAACCTGCAATGTCCTGCTTTTTGTGTTCTATGTTCGAACTGGGAGGTAATTATAATCAAGTTCGAAAATAAACCCAGATTTGCTTCATGATTCTTATACTTGGGTTAACAAGCCACACCAAGCTGTGTCAGTTCTAATGACTTTAAAGTTAGAAAAACATCAGTACTTAAATTTGTCATTGTTATTCCCGTTTTGTTTGGGGTCCTAATCACTGCGTCTCTCCTACCCCACTATTGCCATCCAATAATACTCTGTGGGTCTAACTATGCAAAATCATTACATATGTAGATTTCTTTTGAATTACACTTAAACCTGTAGTAATTAATATTTCTTCACCAACTATTTAAAAGCCAATACACCATGGGATTTAACCAACATTGATGGTTCTTTTTGACTATCAGAGTTGTGCTTTCGTGTCATCTCTGACAGGCAAATCAGAAGCATTAATGCAGACACACCAAGAAAAATATCAGCACATCACTAAAGGCTTTAAAAAGATGCCATCTGTAATAATTCCATCATTTTTACATAAGTATTCATTGTAATTTGAGAAGACAGTGGGAGAGTTTGTGGAAGGCAATGCTCCCATTCATTTACACACCGAAAATACATTCATTAAATTCTTATTCATTCTTTAAAGATAGCAGGATGAATTATAAATAAGCTTCTGGAAAAATGACAATTATAGATGGCTCCCTCAACATTCTTAAATATTATAAATCATGTTTAAGTACAATAATAATCACCCCCATTATATTCTTAAGAAATCTTGAGCGACTACAAACATATACATATTTAAAGCAACAAAACTCAAGGATGTCATTTATGAACTCAAAATATGTTTGGCAAACATGATTTATAATAATATCTTGACAGAAGAATGTATAACCATTTGGACAAGAATCAAAAAAGAAGCAGAACATGGATTGTTTCTTCCACCCTGTCAAAAAGGGCCAGTACCATCATGAGGATCCCACCCACTCTACTCATGGACTGCTTGTCCCACTCCCATCAGGGTGAAGGCTACAGAGCTACCATGCCAGGACCACCAGACTCAAAAACAGCTACTTTCCCTAAGCAGTGAGGCTGATCAACACCTCCACCCACCAACCCCCTCCCCCACCACTACTTTATGATTTTGCGTCAGAGTTGCCTTCTGCATAAACACTCTTGTGCCTAGTGTCACTTTATGGACATACAAAAAATGAACATAATCTATCGTATAGATATTTATATTTATTGTTTTTTAATCATTGTGTTCCTTATATTATTGTGTGTTTTTGGGCTGCATCAAATCCAGAGTAACACCAACTGGTATGAAGGGACCACTGTACAGGATCGAAAAAAGCTGCAGAAAGTTGTAAACTCAGCCAGCTCCATCATGGGCACAAGCCTCCCCAGCATCGACAACACTTTCAAAAGGCGATGCCTCAGAAAGATGGCATCCATCATTAAGGATCCCCGTCACCCAGAATGTGCTCTCTTCTCATTGCTCCCATCAAGGAGGAGGTACAGGAACCTGAAGACACACACTCAATGTTTCAGGAACAGCTACTTCCCCTCCATTATCAGATTTCTGAATGGACATTGAACCCGTGTACACTGCCACAAACAAAAGAGTATCTGCAGACGCTGCAAATCCAAGCAACACACACAAAATGCTGGAGGAACTCAGCAGGCCAGGCAGCATCTATGGAAAAGAGTACAGTTGACATTTCAGGTCGAGATCCTTCAGCAGGACGGGAGAAAGAAAGATGAGGAGTCAGAGCAAGAAGGTAGGGGAGAGGAGGAAGGAACACAAGGTGATAGGCGAAACGGGAAATGGGGGTAAAGCAAAGAGCTGGGAAGTTGATTAGTGAAAGAGATACAAGGCTGGAGAAGCGGGGTCTAATAGAGGACAGAAGGCCATGGAAGAAATAAAAAGAGAGAGGAGCACCAGAGGGAGGCAATGGGAAGGCAAGGAGATAAGGTGAGAGAGGGAAAAGGGAATGGGGAATAGAGAGAGGGGGGCATTACTGGAAGTTTAAGAAATCGATATTCATGCCATCAGGTTGGAGGCTACTCAGACGGAATATAAGGTGTTGTTCCTCCAGTCTGAGTGTGGCTTCATCACGACAGTAGAGGAGGCCATGGATGGACATGTCGGAATGGGAAGTAGAATTAAAATGTGTGGCCAATAGGAGATACCCCTTCTTCTTCCTTCCATGGCCTTCTGTCCTCTCCTGTCAGACTCCCCCTTCTCCAGCCCTGTATCTCTTTCACCAATCCACTTCATCCCTCCCCCTCCCGGTTTCACCTATCACTTTGTGTTTCCTCCTCCCCTTCCCCCACCTTCTTTCTGACTCATCTTTTCTCCCCCCAGTCCTGCTGAAGGGTCTTGGCTCGAAACGTCAAATGTAATCTTTTCCACAGGTGCTGCCTGGCCTGCTGATTTCCTCCAGCATTTTGTGTGTGTTCTATGTATACTTCCTCACTTTGTTTTTGCTCTCTTTTTGCACTACTAATTTAATTTAATTTTTATGTCTATTTCTTATTGTTTATAGATTTTTAAATTATGTATTGCAATGTACTGCTGCCGAAAAAACAAATTTCACGACATACGCCAGTGATATTAAACCCGATTTTGATTCAGGTTAAATGAAATATCATTAAGCAATCTTGAATCTTGAAAATGTTGTATAATAAAATGATACTAATATCTCCTGAATTCACAATTGCCAACTGACCATCAGTAAGAGTTATCTTGTTGCTTGCCACTGATATTATTCAGCAGCCCGTCCAAAGAGGTTTAAAAGCAGCCACACTTTCATCTATACTTTGGGTGCACGATTATTGTCACTTCATCCTGGATATGATTATCCTTAATTTTCCCATCATTTGCAAATTATACTGCCGTTCGTAAAATGGTGTAGGTGTTTCTCAAACACTTATAGTTTTTATCCAGTCACAGTACCAGGAGGATAAAATAAATATATCACAAAAATTAACTGTTTTACATAGTGTACATATAGAATGTTGGTTATTTATTCTATCCTCCAATATTCTTCCTTTAAAAGTAAGTTAAAATATATATCATGGTTAGGATCTGAAAGCCAGACTTAGAGATGGTATGACACTGTCGAAATTGACGACGGTAACCAGGAGTGTTATCATTAAACACAGAAACCCACCTTCCTGTCCCGTGACTGAGCGTGAGGATGCGTGAAAACTAATGACTCCTGCAACATAATCGCTGGCTAGAATGACCACAGTGACTGTGTCAGAGCTGGGCAGAATACGGCTGCCACCTTCAGTATGTGTCAAGCGGATCACAATGGTCTCATTGTCTTCTGGTTCTTCATCATCCACGATTTCTAATGTGACAACCCTCTTATTCTCACCTGCAAGAGAAAAAAAGCTTTTACTTTTAAAAGTACCATCCTTAATGGTTTAAAATTTAAGCCTATATAGAGTGGATGTAGAATGAAGGGGTCAATGCATGAGGAGCGCTTCATGGCTCTGGGTCTCAAAGAATGAGGGGGATCTCATTGAAACCTATCAAATATTGAAAGGCCGAGACACAGTGGCCATGGAGAGGATGCTTCCAATAGTGAGAGAGTCTTAGGACCAGAAGACACAGCTCAGAACAGAGGGAAATCCCTTCAGAATAGCGACGAGGAGGAATTCATT
Organism: Mobula birostris; assembly: GCF_030028105.1. Classification (NCBI taxonomy): domain Eukaryota; kingdom Metazoa; phylum Chordata; class Chondrichthyes; order Myliobatiformes; family Myliobatidae; genus Mobula; species Mobula birostris. The sequence continues at coordinate 6,293,539 of NC_092386.1, forward strand.
GCCACAGTTGGCTGTGGAGGCAAGTCTTTGGGTATTTTTTTTAAGATTAGATTAGATTAGATTCAACTTTATTGTCATTGTGTCGAGTACAGATACAAAGCCAATGAAGTGCATTTAGCATCTGACCAGAAATGCAAAGAATAGTGTTATTTACAAAATAACTGTGAATAAAAAAAGTGCTACAGCACACAAATATAGAAGTACTGAGACAGTACGATACGGATATAATACTGCTTAGTGCTGTGATGTGAGGTTCAGCAGGGTCACAGCCTCAGGGAAGAAGCTCTTCCTGTGCCTGCTGGTGTGGGAGCGGAGGCTCCTGTAGCATCTACCGGATGGGAGAGAGGAGAGTAAAAAGTCCATGGTTAGGGTGAGATGCATCCTTGATAATGCTTTTTGCCCTGCCCAGGCAGCGTTTATGGTAGATGTTCTCAATGGTGGGCAATTGGGTGCTGATAATCCACTGGGCAGTTTTCACCACACGCTGGAGTGCTTTGCGGTCCGATACAGGACAATTGCCATACCACACTGAGATGCAGTAGAGGTTGATAGGTTCTTGATTAATAAGGGCATCAGAGGTTACAAGGAGAAGACAAGAGAATGGGGTTGAAAGGAATAATAAATCAGCCATGATGAAATGGCGGAGCAGACTTAGTGAGCTGAATGCTCTAATTCTGCTCTTATGTCTGATGGTCTTATAGCTTAAATCTGTCCTTTCTTTGAATTTATACTTTACAGATACAGTACACATTGGAATGAATATTTTTTGTGTCACAAAAGCTGAATTAGAACAGTTGTTAAATAGACAGAGGAGCAACATATGTCCTACACAAAATGTTGGAGGAACACAGCAAATCAGGCAGCATCTACAGGGAGAAATAAACAGTCGACATTTCAGACCGAGAACCTTCATCAAGGCTGGAAAGGAAGAGGGAAGAAGCCAGAGTAAATACTGTAGGTGGAGGAGTACAGGCTGGGAAGTGATAGGTGAGACCACGTGAATGGGAAGTAGGTTGGTGGGGGGGAGGAAGGATGAAGTAAGAAGCTAGGAGGTGAATGGTGGGAAAAGTAAAGGCCTGAAGAAGGAATGGGATAGGAGAGTGGACCATGGGAAAAAGGAATTAAGGGGGCATTTTACCTAATAACGTGGCACTGAGTGTAACACCTGCACAAATATAATGCTTGTTTTTGGAAAGGTATTTTCATGAATACACCATCCTACCTTCTGCAAATGTTAATATTTCACCATCACCAACGAAATCTAAGTTTCTTGTAGCTGTGCCACCAACCACGCTCCACTCCACAGTCACCTCACCAAGACTTCCACCACTCCTGTCTACCATAAGCTGCACTGTCATCTCCGTTTCCTCTCTTACTTCAAGGTAGCTTCCTTTCTCTGTAGCATTAACGTTCACCGAGTAGAGCAGAAAGGTGCCAAATGCATCCCCATTCATGGCTATGATAACCGTTGCAACATCTGGCCATCCAATCGTGGGCTGGTTTTCTGGAGTGACCTTCTCATTCAGCAGTTCCACACTTTGAAGCAAAACAGCAAACTTTTCATCGCATTCTGGTATTGTGTCTGTTTGTATTAAAACTGAGAGATTCGCAGACTCATCTCCTTCATGCATGACCGCCCATTGTCTGGAGATTGGCTCATAGTCAGAGCCAGCTGTGGCCTGAGATCTCAACAGGGTGGACACCTTCGAACTATTCTTGCGATATGTTGCAAATTCTGCACTGGGAGACAGAATGTCAGCTGCTGAAATTGTCCAGGAGCAATTGGCCTGGCCAGAGATATTGCTGAATGAGAAAGCCAAGCAAGCCTGTTCTTTCAGACAAAAAGCTGCACATGCATGAAAAGCATCCACCTCCAGAGAAACATTCAGCTGAAAACAAGGTTGTCCATCTGTGATTCCATGAACTGGAGATTCATAGTAAAAGAGCAGGTCCTGCCCTTCTGTTATCAAAAGCTCCAAAACATGAATTGTAGAGGTGCGGTAAAAGATTCGCAGTTGCCCAAAATGGCCTCCGCTACATGGAAAGCAAACACAAGTAGAATACTATCAGAAAACATGAACAGACACCGCATTCACTCATTGTATCCAAACTTCAAACCAAATATTCAAACACAGTACAAGTAAATATCAAGAGGAAAGTGTCATTATGTTAAGGGCTGTCTGGGGTAGGCTTCATTTCTATACACAGAATAGCAACTGCCGGGTGGTGATGGTTGAGGCAGATACGTTAAGGACATTTAAGAGTCTCTTGGATAGGTAGATGAATGAAAGAAAAAATGGAGGCCTAGGGGCTGTGTAGGAGGGAAGGACTAGATTGATTGTGAAGTAGGTTTATATACTGTAGATTGGCACAACATCATGGGCCAAAGAGCCCGTACGATGCCGTACTGTACTGTTCTATATCTAAATAAGCTTTAACAGCATCGTTACGGCAAAGATATCATGTCTTTATTTAAATAAGCAACAAATTTGAGGATGAGAGGTAACTTGGTAGAGGTGTACATAATGATGAGATGTAGATCGAGTGGACAGCCAAAGACTTTTTCCCAGGGTGGAAATGGCTAAAACGAATATTGTCGAGCACCTTCACTTCACCTACCAACCTATCCCAATCAGACATGTCAGCCCATGGCCTCCTCTTGTGTCACAAAGAGATTACCCTCAGGGTGGAGGAGCAACATCTTATATTCTTTCTGGGTAGCCTCCAACCTGATGGCATGGATATTGTTTTCTCTGACTTCCAGTAATTTATTTTTTTCTCTGTCCCCTCTCCCTTCACGCTTTTTCTATTCCCTATACTGGCCTCTTACCTCTTCTCCTCACCTGCCAATCAACCCCCATCCCAGTGTCCTTCCTTCCCTTTATCCCAGGGGTCCCCAACCTTTTTTGCACCGCGGTCCGGTTCAAGTAGGGTTAAACTCACCTCTGCATGTCTTTTACAGTTAGGGTTGCCAACTTTCTCACTCCCAAATAAGGGACAAAAGTAGCAGTCAAATCCCAGGACACTTGTGTTTATCCCAGGAAAGACTACCATGACCATGAAGCCTTGCGCGGGCACCTGTGTGCACATGTGCGTACGTGCCGATTTTTTCCCCCACAAATCAGTTTTGCCTTCACCTTCCTGGCTATACTGTACATACATTATTTCTACTTTATATAGGCTGTGTATTTGTCATATCATTCCTGCTTTTACTATATATTAGTGGTATTTATTTTTGGTTTTATGTGTTATTTGGTATGATTTGGTAGGTTATTTTTTGGGTCTAGGAACGCTCAAAAATTTTTCCCATATAAATGAATGGCAATTGCTTAGAGCATAGAAAATAGGTGCAGGAGTAGGCCATTCGACCCTTCAAGCCCGCACCGCCATTCAGTATGATCACGGCTGATCATCCAACTCAGAACCCTGTACCAGCCTTCCCTCCATACCCCCTGATCCCTTTAGCCACAAGGGCCATATCTAACTCCCTCTTAAATATAGCCAATGAACTGGCCTCAACTGTTTCCTGTGGCAGAGAATTCCATAGATTCACCACTCTCTGTGTGAAGTTTTTCCTAATCTCGGTCCTAAAAGGCTTCCCCTCTATCCTCAAACTGTGACCCCTCGTTCTGGACTTCCCCAACATCGGGAACAATCTTCCTGCATACAGCCTGTCCAATCCTTTTAGGATTTTATACGTTTCAATCAGATCCTCCCTCAATCTTCTAAATTCCAACGAGTATAAGCCTAGTTCATCCAGTCTTTCATCATATGAAAGTCCTGCCATCCCAGGAATCAATCTGGTGAAGCTTCTTTGTACTCCCTCTATGGCAAGGATATCTTTCCTCAGATTAGGGGACCAAAACTGCACACAATACTCCAGGTGTGGTCTCACCAAGGCCTTGTACAACTGCAGTAGTACCTCCCTGCTCCTGTACTCGAATCCTCTTGCTATAAATGCCAGCATACCATTCGCCTTTTTCACCGCCTGCTGTACCTGCATGCCCACTTTCAATGACTGGTGTATAATGACACCCAGGTCTCGTTGCACCTCCCCTTTCCTAATCGGCCACCATTCAGATTTAATCTGTTTTCCTGTTTTTGCCACCAAAGTGGATAACTTCATATTTATCCACATTAAATTGCATCTGCCATGAATTTGCCCACTCACCCAACCTATCCAAGTCACCCTGCATCCTCTTAGCATCCTCCTCACAGCTGACACTGCCGCCCAGCTTCGTGTCATCCGCAAACTTGGAGATGCTGCATTTAATTCCCTCATCCAAGTCATTAATATATATTGTAAACAACTGGGGTCCCAGCACTGAGCCTTGCGGTACCCCACTAGTCACTGCCTGCCATTCTGAAAAGGTCCTGTTTATTCCCACTCTTTGCTTCCTGTCTGCCAATCAATTCTATATCCACATCAATACCTTACCCCAAATACCGTGTGCTTTAAGTTTGCACACTAATCTCCTGTGTGGGACCTTGTCAAAAGCCTTTTGAAAATCCAAATATACCACATCCACTGGTTCTCTCCTATCCACTCTACTAGTTACATCCTCAAAAAATTCTATGAGATTCGTCAGACATGATTTTCCTTTCACAAATCCATGCTGACTTTGTCCGATGATTTCACCGCTTTCCAAATGTGCTGTTATCACATCTTTGATAACTGACTCTAGCAGTTTCCCCACCACTGATGTTAGGCTAACTGGTCTATAATTCCCTGGTTTCTCTCTCCCTCCTTTTTTAAAAAGTGGGGTTACATTAGCCACCCTCTAATCCTCAGGAACTAGTCCAGAATCTAAAGAGTTTTGAAAAATTATCACTAAGGCATCCACTATTTCTTGGGCTACTTCCTTAAGCACTCTGGGATGCAGACCATCTGGCCCTGGGGTTTTATCTGCCTTTAATCCCTTCAATTTACCTGACACCACTTCTCTACTAACATGTATTTCCCTCAGTTCCTCCATCTCACTGGACCCTCTGTCCCCTACTATTTCCGGAAGATTATTTATGTCCTCCTTAGTGAAGACAGAACCAAAGTAATTATTCAATTGGTCTGCCATGTCCTTGCTCCCCATAATCAATTCACCTGTCTCTGTCTGTAGGGGACCTACATTTGTCTTAACCAATCTTTTTCTTTTCACATATCTATAAAAGCTATTACAGTCAGTTTTTATGCTTCACGCCATTTCAGCACGAACGGTTTCATAGGAACGCTCTACCTTAGCGGGGGAAATATGGAACAAGGGCGGTCCCGTATGGAACAAACCAATTTAGCCCGATATGTGGGATGTCCCGGCATATATGGGGCAGTTGGCAACCCTATGTTCAAGTTCAACAGTGCGTGACAGGGAATGAGGAAAGGTGCAGCTGACTCATATCGTTTCCTCACAGCCCAGTAGCCCATGCTTTGTGGCCCGGTAGTTGGGGACCGCTGCTTTATCCCACGGTCCACCTACCTCTTCTATCCAATTCCCTCATCTCCAGCCCTCTATCTTTCCCACCCACCCAGCTTTACCTATCACCTTCTAGCTATCCTCCTTCTCCTCCCCCCACCCAACCTTTTTATTCTGGCATCTTCCCCCTTCCGTGCCAGTCCCGATGAAGGGTCTCTGCCCAAAGCATTGAATATTTATTCATCTCCATAGATGCTGCCTGATCAGCTGAGTTCCTTTAGCATTTTGTGTGTGTTGCTCTATATATTATCCATGTTGCTTTGCCTTTGAATGGTGGAAACATTTAATAGCTAACATGGGCTTGTGATCAAAAAAGGCTGAAGATTTCCATCACAGAAGGATATTAGAGAACCAATTAGATTTTTACAACAATCTAATAATTTCACGATCCATTGTTTTACACGGTAGGAGGTTGCTTCATTTACTAACGGGTTGAGAACGAATACTTTGATAATAAATGTTCCTTACTTATTCAGAGACAGAGCACAGGCCCTTCCGACCCAGTGAACCCATGCAACTTAGTTACACCGATGTGAACAATTAACCTACTAACCCATATGTCTTTGGAATGTGGAAGGAAGCCGGAACTCCCAGAGAAAAACCAAATGGTCACAGGGAGAATGTACAAACTCCTTACAGACAGCGACGGAATTGAACCCAGGTTGCTGGTACTGTAATAGTGTTACGCTAACCGCTACGATAGCGTTCCAGAAGATGTTTTCATTTTTTCTCTATTTCATCCAAGTTCTGTTAGTCTCAACATGATTATATTGTGAGATTTTGGGGTGTCATGGTAGCGTAGCAGACAGCACAACGTTATTGCAGCTCAGAGCGTCGGAGTTCAGAATTCAATTCCAGCATCCTCTGGAAGAAAGTCTGAACATTCGTCCCACGAGCGCGTGGGATTCCTTAGGGTGCTCTAGTTTCTTCTCAAGGCCTAAAGATGTACCGGTTAGTATGTTAATTTGCTAATATAGATTGTCATGGGATTAGGCAAGGATTAAATGTGTGGGTTGCTAGGTAGCACAGCTCTATGGGCTGGAAGGGGCTCTTCCACACTGTACCTCTAAAGTCAGCTCACATCATACCCAAAATGCCACAATCAAAAAGAACTTCATTTGTAAACTTTCATAGCAGATGGCACACCTTCTGGCCACGGTGATATCTTCTCTGGAGTTACTTTCCAGTGGCTCTTGGACTTTGTATGCTGTGTGTGTGAAATGAACAGTACCATAAGGGTTGTCATTCGCTGGAACAATAATATTCACCGTATCGTTTCTCCCAACGGAGCTCCCATAGGAAGAATGGGTAAGTTTCACCTGAATGACCTGAAAGAGAAAGGTCAATTTTAAAGACTTTACCAGCCACATTAAAACTGATGTCAAAGTTAGTTTTTTGAAAAGGAGTAAACATTAGCTAAATTTAAGTTTCCAGGCAAAAATTCTGCTTTAAAAGTGGGTCCCAGTAGGTTTTTACCCACCTGCGCCTTCTCCAGCAATAGAACAGAAGGTAAAAAAGCCCAAAGGCACATACCACCAAAGTTCAATGTTCACAGTAAATTTATTTTTGAAGTACATACATGTCACAACCCTGAAATTCATTTTTATGGATATTCACAGTAGATACAAAGAAACACAACAGAATCAATGAACCACACACAAGACAGTCAACCCATGTGTAAAAGACAACTGTGCAAATACCAAAAAAATTATCAATAAATACTGAGAACATGAGATGAAGGGTCTACAGCTTACACAGATCAAAGCATTACACAGTGCACTGAGCTATAATAGGTTAAAGGGGCAGAGCTAATAAGTCGCTAGAGGGTGGATTCTTCAAACTCATTTACGAAAAAGCTTTAATTTCTTCTTAATATCTCTTTTTTTCCTTTTCAAGGTGGATGGGGTTCTATCAGAGTCCATGATCTACAGACGCACTCAAACTGTGGTTCTTTACAGCAGAGATTCCTGCGCCCTGAGCTTCCCAACTGGCTGTTTTCTCAGTATCCCAAGGGTGTTGTCTGGAAGACGCGTACCCTCGGTGTGGGGTCCTGCAACCCTGTGGACGAACTGTTTCCATGCCGGAGGCATTACAGGATAAACGGAACACTGCGAACAGCAGATCGGCTGGGGTGTACTGGGGTACGGCCATTGTTGCATGCAGTCAGCTACTTGGAGCCACTGGTGAGAGAGAACTGAGTGCCTGGTGGGAACCGAATGTGGGTATTCTGCTTTGATACAGTACAGCGGTGTTGGATGGCCACTGAGCTTTAACCACTATTTTGTTTTTTTATTTGGAAACACAGTACGGTATCAGGCCCTTCTGGCCCAATGAGCCCCCACCGCCCAATCACACCCACGTGACCAATTAATCTACTAACTTGGAATGTGGGAGGGAACTAGAGCACCTGAAGAAATACACGCAGTCACAGAGAGAACGTACAAATTCTGAACGACAGCAGCGGGAATTGAACTTGGGTCGCTGGCACTGTAATAGCGTTATACTAACCACCATGCGTCTACAACACTACTCTGATGCCTTTTATCTTTTTTTAAATGGGGTTTCACCGTAGTGTAGTGGTTAGCGTGACACTTTAAATCTCAAGGCGTCGAAGTTCAGAGTTCAGTTCTGATGCCGTCTGGAAGAAGCATATACATCTCCTCGAAGATGCATGGGTTTCCTCCAAGTGCTCCGGTTTCCTCCCACAACCCAAAGACATACTGGTTAGTAGGTTAATTGGTCATTGTAAATTGTCCTGTGATTAGGCAAGGGTTAAATAGGTGTGCTGCTGGGATGTTAGGCTCGTTGTGCCGGAAGAGCCTGTTCCCCAGTGTATCTCTAAGTAAATACGACAAATAAATAAACATCCATCACTGATGAAGCAGGTGAGGATGGGAGAACCAAAACATTGCCTGAACAAATTCTGTGGTGATGTGCTGGATGGGATATGGGATGATTGACAGCCAACAACTACACTCACCTTCCTTTGAGCATCATGTGACAAGTACTGCTGGAAGTTAGTTCCCCGTTTAAATTTATTACCTGTGGTAAGGATTAATATTCTAACAGCAAAAAAAAAAGCTTCAAAAACACAAGAGATTCTGCAGATGCTGGAAATCCACAACAGCACACACAAAATGCTGGAGGACCTCAGCAGGTCAGGCAGCATCTATAAAAAGGAATAAACAATCAACATTTCACTCTGAGACCTTTCATCAAGACTGGGAAAGAAGGGGGAAGAAGCCAGAATACGAAGGTGGGGGTATTGGAAAGAGTACAAGTTGATAGGTGAGGCCAGGTGAGGGGGAAGTTGGGTGGATAATCTTTCCCCTCTTACCCCTTCCCTTCTCACATGCCCATCAGCTCCCGCTGGTGTCCCACCTCCTTCTCTTTCTCCCATGGTCCACTCTCCTGTCCTATCAGATTCCTTCTTCTCCAGCTCTTTACCTTCTCCTCCCATCACCTCCCACTTTCCATTTCATCTCCTCTCCCCCAACCACCCACCAACCTTTCTCATCCAACAACCAAATAACAACCTCTTCCAATAATAAACACAGGATATTCTACAGATGCTAGAAACCCACAGCAACACAGACACAATTCTGGAGGAACTCAGTAGGTCAGGAAGCATCAATGAAAATGAATAAAGAGTTGATGTTTCGGTCCAAGACCCTTTATCCAAACTAAAAAGGAAAGGGGAAGATTCCAGAATAAAAAGGTAGGATGAGTGGAAGGAGGGCAATCAAGAAGGTGAGGTAATAAAAAAACATTTTCAAAGTCATAGTCATAGCAAAATTTATTATCAAGATACTTATGTATCACCAAATAATACCTAGAGATGAATTTTCTTGCATTTACATGAAATTACAAAAAACAATAAAATTTACAAAAAACTATACATTAACAAAAATCTGTAGGATGAGATGACAGTGCCTCTTATAAAGTTATATGCATGATAAAATGAATCTCAGGGTTGTATAAGCTGACATACCTTATATAGTACATAATTCGATAATAAATTTACTTTGAACTTTGAATTTATCATGTGGGACTATTCTGAAAACTCCACAGGCCTGACTAGACATTTCACAAAGAGCATTATAATCTGAATAAATTAATTCAGCCCTTACCTCTTCAACTTCAGGGATGTCATCTGATAGTAATTCCAATTGTAAAGTTTGAGTAGTTTGTCCTGGAGCAAAGATGATCTCTCCTGAGGTCTCCTGGAGATCGCTGGTAACCTCACGCTCATTCATTGTAGCAACCCAATGGACTGAGACAGTACCAAGTGTCCCAGCATTTCTAACAACTTGCAGATTTATCACTCTGGTTTTCAATTCTGGTTCTGCAACAATGAACTCTGTTCCTTCAAAAACTATTAAGGAAAACTCTAAGTTAGGTCGCGTCCAGAGTACTGCACACAGCCTGGATTAAAGAGTATGTGCTATAACGAGAGGCTGGACTAAGTTGGGTTGCTTTGTAGAGGCTAAGGGGAAAACTGACAGAGAGACGTATAACATTATGAGAGGCATGGAAAGACAGATACTATCTTTGTCATTGGGTTGAAATGTCTAACACCAGAGGGCATGCATTTAAGCTCGGGGGGGCAAGTTCAAAGGAGATGTGAGGGGCAAGTGTGGGGTTTTTTTTACACAGAGAGTGGTGGGTGTCTGGAAAGCACTGCCTGGGGTGGTGGTAGAGGTAGAAAAATTAGCAATTTTCAGATCCTGCTGTGAATGCTACATAGCCTCCTCCCTGATGGACTGGGCATTAATTTATGCATAAAAGCTGCAGTCTGCAACTCCCAACTCATGTACCAGAGAACAAGGTATGAAAAAAAATATTATTTGCACATCATAATAGTTAAGTTTTAAAATGCATCCTTGACCTAGTGCTTCAAGAATATAAATTTATCACAGTGTAATGCTCTGTCAAGCAGACAGGATTACATTATGGATTGAAGGCCCAATTTTAAGGAAGCAAGAGGAATTGGCCCCTCTGGCCTTGCTTGGTGAATACTCACATGGGACATACGAACATATTGTACACAGATCCTTTTAACTTGCTGAGAAGATCATCAGGGCCTTTCTTCCACACATCAAAGTGCTGCAAACGCAGGCCCCTTAGCATTGTCAATGATCCCTCCCATCCATCAACAATTTCTTTGAACCCCCCCCCCCAACATCAAGCAAAAGGAACCGTAGCATTAGGACAAGAACTGTTATGATGGGAAACAGCTTCTTCTCCCTGCCACCACCCAGGTCTCAACACGTATAAAGAGTCTTTAGTGTTATACTGTTTACTTTTTAAACTTGTATCACATATTCACCTTATTAGTTGTTAATTTATTTGTGGTATGAAGGTGGGATGGGATCAGAAGGAGCACAGGTTGATAGGTGATAGGTTTGATCTTCAAGATGGTACCGGCATACATCAGCAACTCTCCATGGGCTGCAGGAAGTTATACTAGTCTTCCACTTAAATATACTCCTTTTCAACTACTTTTGCTGTAGTCGTCAGCATGTAAATTTCCTCTTAACAACGGGCTATGAAATTACTTCAGGTCTCATATTCTGCGGTTAAATACGGAGCAGTTAAGTGCAATGCCTTTAAGAATCAGTACCATGGCTGAAAACGTGGCAGGGCAGGTGCTATTCAAACCAGGCTGAAGCGTAGAGGGATGAGGCCTCCTCTGCCTACTATCTTGTTAGCAAATGTGCAGTCGCTAGAAAATAAGATAGACGATCTCGGGGCAAGGCTGCTATATCAGAGGCAGATCTCAATTGTTGCACTGAAACCTGGGTAAATGAGGGTACACCTGATTCAGTGATACGACTGAAGTTGACATAACCCTTATGGTTTATGGACTGGAAGGTTTTGTGGTTTTCAGAATGGATCAAACCATGAACTCTGATAAGGAAAGAGGTGGCAGGGTATGCTTTTTAGTCAATTCTCGTTGGTGCATGGATGTTGGGGTTATGTCTGCTCCTCATTCCCCTGACTTAGTGCAACAAATGATTAAATGTAGACCATTCTCCTTGCCTCAAGAGTTCTCCTCCAAGACCCTGACCACAGTTTACATGCCATCAGCGGCCGATTATATCGAGAGTTCTCCTCCAAGACCCTGACCACAGTTTACATGCCATCAGCGGCCGATTATATCGAGAGTTCTCCTCCATGATCCTGACCACAGTTTACATGCCATCAGCGGATGATTATATCCAGAGTTCTCCTCCAAGACCCTGACCACAGTTTACATGCCATCAGCGGCCGATTATATCAAGAGTTCTCCTCCATGATCCTGTCCACAGTTTACATGCCATCAGCAGCCGATTACAAGCAAGCACTCGCAAAACTGCACCATGTTTTCTGTAAAGAACAGGCCATCCCGAGGCATTTCAATTATATTTGGCGACTTTAATCAGGCCTGTCCAATTATCACCAACATGTAACCTGTTGCACCAGAGGTCCCAACACACTAAACAAATGCGATAAGGAATGCCTATTATTCCTTCCTGAGACTGCATTTAGGCCAATCGAATCATTGGGCTGTACTCCTACTACCTGGATACAGATAGAGCCTAAAGAACAAGGCTCCAGAGATGAAGACAACCAAGAGGTGGACGCAGGAGGTAGAGGAGTGGTTACAGGATTGCCTTGCGTCATGGACTGGGCCATGTTCAACAACTCATCTGACCACCAGGGTCATTACAGACTTTATTTAACAGCCATGGGTGAGTGTGTCCCCACAAAATCTTTCAGGGTTTTCCATCTTGCTGAGAGCCAGATCAGAGGCATTCAAGTCTGGAGATCAAGAATGCCACAAGATGTGCAGGTCTGATCTCCAGAAAGCCACTTCTCAGGGGAAGTGGAGATTCCAGACTAGACTGGAATCAACAAGGGATGCTCGACGGCTGTGGCAGGGTAACAAAGTTAAATCTTGTGACATACGGGACAGCAGAGCTTCGCTTCCAGATGAGCTCAATGCCTTCTATGTTTGCTTTAACCACCAGAACACGGAGGAACCATCGCGCACCCTCATGTCTCCTGATGATCCTTTGATCTCAGTATCTGAAGATGACATGCAGGCTGCCTTCAAGAGAGTGAGTCCAAGGAAAGTATCCAGTCCAGGCTGAGTACTAAAGACCTGTGCCGACCAACTGGCTGGTGTATTCACGGATAACTTCAACCTCTCAGTCCAGCAGTGTGTGGAACCCACCTGCTTCAGGCAGGCTTCAATCGTACCGGTGCTCAAGCGCGTGGTAACCTGTCTAAATTACTATCGCCCAGTCACACTTACATCCACAGTGATGAAGTGTTTTGAGCGGCTGCTATTGAAGCATCTCAGCTCCTGTCTGAGTGGTGACTTGGATCCACTCCAACTTACCTTCCAAAGCAACAGGTCTACAGCAGATGCTATCTCATTGGCTCTTCACACAACCCTGGAACACCTGGACAACAATGACGCATACATCAGGATGCTCCTTATCGATTACAGCTCAGCATATAACACCATCATCCCCTCAAAACTCCAAGACCTGGACCTCAATACCCCCTTGTGCAATTAGATCCTGGATTTCCTCACTTGTAGACCCCAGTCAGTTCAGATTGACAAAACAATCTCCCCAATCTCCATGAGCACAGGAGCACTACAGGGATGTGTACTTAGCCCCCTGCTCTACTCACCTTACACCTATGACTGTGTAGGTAAGGACAGCTCCAACACCATATACAAGTTTGCTGATGACACCACCGTTGTAAGCTGTACCAAAGGTGATGATGAATCAGCATACAGGAGGGAGATTTAAAATTTGGCTGAGTGGTGTAATAACAACAACCTCTCGCTCAGTGTCAATAAGACCGAGGAACTGATAGTAGACTTCAGGAGAGGAAAACCAGAGGTCCATGAATCAGTAATCATCGGAGGAACAGAGGTGGAGATGGTCAGCAACTTTAAATTCCTGGGTGTCACTATCTCAGAGGACCTGTCCTGGACCCATCATATAAATATTATTGCAATGAAAGCACGATGGCACCCCTACTTCCTCCGGAGTCAGCGAAGATTCGGCATGTTATCAAAAATCTTGGCAAACTTCCATAGATATGTGATGGAAAGCTTACTGACTGGGTGCATTACGTCCTGGTATGAGAACACCAATTACTTTCAGTGGAAAATGCTACAAAATGTAGTGGATTCGGCTCAGTACATGACAGGTAAAACCATCCCAACCATTGAGCACATCTACATGAAACTTTGCTGTAGTAAAGCAGCATCCATCATAGAAACATAGAAAACATAGAAAATAGGTGCAGGAGTAGGCCATTCAGCCCTTCGAGCCTGCCCTGCCATTCAGTATGATCATGGCTGATCATCCAACTCAGAACCCGGTACCAGCCTTCCCTCCATACCCCCTGATCCCTTTAGCCACAAGGGCCATATCTAACTCCCTCTTAAATATAGCCAATGAACTGGCCTCAACTGTTTCCTGTGGCAGAGAATTCCACAGATCCTCACAAATTCACAGAATTTCAAAGATCCTCACCACCCAGGCCATGCTCTTTTCTCGCTGCTGCCATCAGGTAGAAGGTCCAGGTGCGTCAGCACTCACACCACCAGTTTCAAAGACAGTTACTACCCCTCAACCATCAGGCTCTTGAACAAAAGGAGATAGCTACACTCATTTAAGGACTCTTTTATCTTGTTATTTCATGCTAATAATCTATTGAATTCTTTTTATTTATTACCTGCATTTGCACAGTTTGTTTATAGTTTACAATTCCTGCTGATTAGCTTACAGATCCTGTTTACACTTACTGTTCTATAGATTTGTTTAGTATGCTCACAGAAAAAGAATCTTAGGGTTTTAATTAGTGACATGTACGTACTCTGATAATAAATTTTACTTTGAACTTTGTAATATTACTTTATGTGTTATGTGTGTGAGTTATATGTACTCTGTTGTGCACCTTGGTTCAGAGGAATATTGTTTTGTTTGGTGGTATACATGTGTATGGTTAAATGACAATAGACTGAACTTCATTCATGAATGAAACCTTGATAACCCATAATGGATGAGAGGTGACTTGGTAGAGGTGTACAAGATTTTAAGAGGCATAGACTGAGTGGACAGCCAGAGACTTTTTCCCAAGGGCAGAAATGGGTAATGCAAGGGAGTAATTGGAGATAAGTACAGGGGAGATGCCAGAAGTATTTTTTTTTAACATAGAGAGTGGTGAGTACATGGCGCGTGCTGGGAGGCTGGTGAAAACGGCGGATACATTGCCAACATTTAAGAGACTGTTAGGTAGATTCTAGAACATAGAACATTATCGCGCAGTACAGGCCCTTCAGCCCATGATGTTGTGCTGATATTTTAACCTACACCAAGACCAATCTAACCCTTCCCTTCTGCATAGCCTTCCATTTTTCAACCATGCGTGTGCCTATCTAGAGTTTCCTAAATGTCCCTAATATATCTGTCTCTGGCACCATGCCAGGCAGCGCGTTCCACGCACCCATCACACTCTCTATGTTAAAAAAAATCTTTGACATCCCCCCCTATACTTTCCTCAATCACTTTAAAATTATACCCCCTCATATCAGTCATTTTGGCCCCAGGAAAAAAATCTCTGGCTGTCCACTCGATCCATGCCTCTTGTCAGCTTGTACACCTCTATCAAGTCACCTCTCATCCTCCTTCACTCCAGTGAGTAAAACCTTAGCTCACTCAGCAGTTTGTACAATCTTCACGTGACTGCACCAGTCCACCAATTTCCTCCCAGATGCCTACAAGCAACTGGTTGGTAGGTTAATTGGTCATTGTAGATTAGGCTAGGATTATATTGGGAGGGTTGCTGGGCAGTGTGGTTCAAAGGGCTGGAAGATCCTATTCCATGCTGTATGTCAATAAATTACTTAATTAATTAAACGATGCACCATAGAAGGCATTTTATCTGGAAAAATACAATATTACCACACAATTCTGTGTCAGGGATTGTTAAAGACTGTGGAAAAAAGACACAAAATCATGTACTTCTGGAACCATTTAAGTTCAAAACTTTTCACTGTACCAAAGGATCCATAAGGGTCATCAGAAGCCTCAATAGTAACAGTAGCCTGTGTAATCGCTCCAAGCACAGCTCCTCCTGTGGTCTCATTGATGAGTTTAACATGGAACGACTCTTCAGGTTCTGGCAACATGTCATTGAGAAGGTAAATGGGCACTGCTTTGCTGGTTTCCCCTTCCAGTAGGATCACATCAGATGAGGCTATGCTGTAATCTTCACCTGCAGAAATCATTTTATTAACTGGTGTCAGCTACTTTTTGTAAAATGTTAACATTTATAAAGATTCAGACATACTGTTATAATCCTACAATTGGACACCGCGTATTTCATTCTGTGGTGTGTAGGCTATGGTGTGACATTCAACAAGAGCAACTTTCAACGATTTTAAAGAGTAAGGAATTATAGAACTTCCTTATATAATAGGGGTAACATGAGGGGGAACTTCTTTACTCAGAGAGTGGTGGCTGTGTGGAACGAACTTCCAACAGAAGTAGTTGAGGCAGGTTCGATGTTGTTGTTTAAAGTTAAATTGGATAGATATATGGACAGGAAAGGAATGGAGGGTTATGGACCGAGTGCAGGTCGGTGGGACTAGGTGAGAGTAGGAGTTCGGCACGGACTAGAAGGGCCGAAATGGCCTGTTTCCGTGCTGTAATTGTTATATGGTTTATATAAAAGTAAGTTTGAGGTTGAAGTATAGATATGGAATAAAATGTACACTGTGCTACTCAGCGTAACACTTTACAGTACAGGCGACCTGGGTTCAATTCCCGCCGGTGCCTGTAAGGAGTTTGTACGTTGTCCCCATGATTGCATGGGTTTCCTGCCACAGTCCAAAGACGTACCAGTTGGTAGGTTAATTGGTCATAGTAAATTATCCTGTGATTAGGCTAGGATTAAACCGGGGATTGCTGGGCGGCGAGGCTCGAAGGGCCAGAAGGGTCTATTCTGTGCTGCATTACAATAAAAAAAATTCAAAAATTAGTTAATTCCACCATGTAAAGGCATCATAAAAAGTGGGATAAACTGTTCCATAATATTGGTAGACATTCTATCATGCACTATACTGTTGATTAAGATTAGATTAACTTTATTTGGGATTTCCTCCCAAAGCCTTCCCCATGAGTGGGCATAGTCACAAGGCAGCAGAGGTTTGAAATCAGTTTTCCTTCTCCTGGACAGTTGCCGACCACAGCTACCTGGACCTGGAGGTGGACACTCTGAGTAGTCCTATGTTGAGCTCAATGCTGATTGGCAACTCTTGCAAAGCTGCTGGTGCCAAACTGTACTGGCCTCTGCCGTTCCTCTGAATTCATCAGCTGCATGGTGAGGGGGAGCCTGCTACACAGGCAACAGCTTACTCACCATATTGTACTGCCCTGGCTTGCGTATCGTATAGACAGCTGGATGCAACATACATGGCCAACCCCAATCAACAGAGGCCCTCAGCTTTATTTGTCACATGCTTATTCATGTAATGGAACATAAATGCTGTCAAAGAGTCATTCACTTTGTATTGTAGATTCACAGACTGATCACTGCACAGAAAAGCAATTTCTTCAATAGTACTCTGCACTGATCAGCCTACTAAACCTTTCAAAATTCCAGCGCTTTCGTCTCCACCATTATGGTTGCAATCTTCTAGTTCCAAACTCACCTCCCTCTGGTGCCCCTCTTCCTTTCTTTTCTTCCATGGTCCACAGATCTTTCCTATCAGATTCCTTCTTCTTCAGCCCTTTACCTCTTACACTTCTTACTTCAACCCCCTCCCCCTTCATCCGTCTAGCCCCCGGCGAAGGCACACCTTTTCTGCCAGCTGTCCCACACCCCTCCCACGGCAGACATCATCCTTTTCTCCCGCCAGATTTACAAATCGCTCTCCACTCCACATATGACAAGTACAGTACTGTGCAGAAGTCTTAGGCACCCTAGTTCTATACACAGGTATGTACCCAATACTTTTGCACAGTACTATAGGCAGAGTCAGATGATAATAAAATTGAACTTGAACTTGATATCCTACCAGCTCTTGCAGTCATTGACAAAGCTTGGAATTTCACAGACACGTCTGCATATATGCCTCCAGTCCTCGTCACGCTGATTATCGGTCCAATGTAATTTTCAGGAACGCGTACAGCAGAAGTGGAGAGCTGCAGGGTACCAAATGCATCATCATTGGCGTCGATTATCACCTGCGCTATGATGTCATTCTGTGCTCCAAGGCGAGGAGAATCAGCAACTAGCAAATTAAACGGAAACATCATTGTTTTGTACGTTATTATAATCCATGTAAAAATTCAGGAAACAAATATATTTAATGAAACAAAAGTCACTTCTAATCCTGTGAGTAAACTTGACGTATCGCGAAATAAAATAGAATATCAAGTTTCAGGCCCTCTGAGCCACGCCGCCCCAGCAACGCCCAACAAACCCAATTAACCTAATCACAGGACAATTTACAATTTACACACGTTCCACGGGGAGGACATACAGACTCCTTACAGATGGCGCCGGAATTGAACTCCGATCTCCAAGCGCTAACAGCAATGCTACCCTGGCGCCCGCTCTTCTACTTGCCAAGACACACAAAGCAATTTACTTTTTGCACTTAACTGCAGATTCCCTGGTGTATTTTCAATCAAAGGTGTTTTACCTGAACCCTGATTTACAATCATGTCTTGAGAGATACATATTCCCAGGATATCAATCCAGTACCCAGAAGCACGAATTCTGATCGCGTCTCCGAGTAAACTAGATATCATTGGCCAAAAGTGGAGCTTCTTAATAGCCCTCTATATTGCTGAGACACAACATAATTTAGGGGACTGCTTTGTAAAGCACCTCCGCTCCAGCTGCCAAACATGGAAATTCCCAGTGGCCAAACATTTTAACCCTCATCCCTATTCCCATTCCAACATGTTGGCCCACAGCCTCATCTTTTATCATGATGAGGCCACTCTCAGGGTGGAGGAGCAACAGCTTATATTCGGTCAAGATAGCCTCCAACCTGAAGGGGTGAATGTCGATTTCTCCTTCTGGTAATTTCCAACCCCCACCCCCCCATCTCCCTCTTCTTCTATTCCTCACTCTGACCTCTTCCCTCTTCTCCTCACCTGTCTCTCACCTCCTCCTGGTGGCACTCCTCATTCCCTTTCTCCCATGGCCCATTCTCCTCTCCAAATAGATTCCTTCTTCTTCAACCTTTTGCCTTTTCCACATATCACTTCCTGGCTTCTTACTTCATCCCCACTCCCTTGCCCACTTGGCTTCACCTATCACCTTTTAGCTTGTTCTCCTTCCCTCCCCTCACCTTCTTATTCTGACATCTTCCCCCTTCCTTTCCAGTCCTGATGAAGGGTCTCGGCCCGAAACATCGACTGTTTACTCACTTCCATAGCTGCTGCCTGACCTGCTGAGATCCTCTACCATCTCTGGATTTCCATCAAATGCAGAATGTCTTGTGTTTATCATTGGTTATGTTATGATTAGCTTTATTTGTCACTTACATATCAAAATGCACAGTGAAACGTGTCATTTTGTGTCAATGACCACCACAGTCCGAGTATTGTGCTGGAGGCAGTCCTCAGTGCCGCCAAGCTTCCGGCAGCAACGCGTAGAATGCCCACAACTCACTACCCTAACCCAGATGTCCTGTAGACTGTGGGAGGAAACCAGAGCACCCGGAGGAAACCCACACCATCACAGGGAGAATGTACAAACTCCTGACAGAGAGCAGTGGGAACTGAACCTCAGATTTTCCCGTCACCGGTACCGAAAGCGTTACGCTGACTGCCACGGTATCGTGCTACCCCTTACATTCTCTCGGATTCTGTGATCAGGCTACGGTTTAATAAGCCGGTTTCTGAATGGGCAGATTTCTGGGCTGGAAGGACCTGGTAAAACCTTGTATCTCCTCCTAACATATTAAATAATTAATTAATTACAAATGACTTGAGCAGTACAACCAAATAGACTAAAATTGAGCCACCCATTTTAGATTACTCACTTGGTCTGTCCTGCTCCCCTCTCAGCAGTGCAACGTTCTGTAACTGGACAAACACAGACTCTGGTCTCTCAGGTTCTCCATCGTCCAGAATAAGAAGAGTTATGTTAGCTTCTGTTTGATTGGCTTCAAAGATTATTGTCCCCGACACAGCAAGATAATCACTTTTATCCATTGCCAGAGCAATGAAATATGGCAGACCAGTTGATCTTGTGTCATCCACGGTTGAGTAGGTAACTATGGTGATACCCATCAATCCGTTAAGTCGCTGAACTGTCAATGTCACGTTCTGGTCCTTCTCCTCAACTCTGATTGGTTGACTTCTTCCCGAAAAGATGAACACACCATAAGGATCATCATTAGCTAAAACTGTCAAGGTGGCATTTACTCGAGTTCCCAGTCGTCCCTTGGTGACATCAGTAATGTGAATCATGAACTGTTCATCCAATTCTGGCACATCGTCCAAAGCCACCTGTAGCTCAATGTCAGCCAGCGTTTGTCCCATTTCGAATGTGACATTGCCACAGATATTGACCAGGTTGTTGTCAGGGTCAGAGTTCACCTCCCAAAACAAAATAACCTGAGACAGTGCACCACCAGTACGGATAACCTGAAAATTCCAATAACTTGTTCAGTCAAATACAGAGCATTTTCCAAATTATAAATTATTGTCAAAGAGTTACTCAAATTAATGGAAAAATTATTTAACAAATTTAAAGTCAAAATAAAATCAAACGTATTATCAAAGTAAAACAAAGTTTTATCTGCACTTTCTCCAACGTTATCATCTCCTCCTATTGAGTGGTGACCACAACTTCAGCTGAGCTCCAACTGATGAATTTGAAGTTGAAGCATATCCTCCCTGCTGGTGTATTCAATGCCCAGTCTAATACAGGCCAGATCTCCATTTGCTTTCTTAAAGGCATCATCTACCTGCACTACCAACCCCCCTTTCAAGGATTATTGGACTTGTACACCAAGGTATATCCGTTCTTCTGTGTTCCCTAGGTTGTTTCCACTTTTGACATGGAGGGGCCACTGCAAAAGATCAGAAAAAGCTGCAGAAAGTTGTAAACTCAGTCAGCTCCATCATGGGGCACAAGCCTCCCCAGCATCAAGCACACTTTCAAAAGGAGATGCCGTAAAAGGTGGCATCCATCATTAAGGGCCCCCATCAACCAGGAGATGCCCCCTGTGCTACCATCAAGGAGGAGGTACAGGAACCTGAAGACACACACTCAAACATTTCAGGAGCAACTTCTTCCCCTCTCCCATCAGATTTCTAAATGGACATGCACCCATGAACAATAATACTATCTTTGTCCTCTCTTTTTGCACTGCGTACTTAATTTTACTTTTTGTGCATACAGTACCGTGCAAACGTCTCAGGCACACTAGTTATATATATGTGCCTAAAACTTTTGCACAGTACTGTACTTATTGTAATTTATAGATTTTATTATGTATTGCAATGTACTTCTGCAAAAGAACAAATTTCATGACATATGCCAGTGATATTAAACCTGATTCTGATTCATATTCTTGCAGCATTTACAGAAAAGTAAAGAAATACAATGGAATTTATGATAAGTCTATGCATACACAAAAATTGATAAACCACAATAGCAGATGATTGTGGACTGAACAGAGGTATTCTGAAACATCAAATCTCACCGATAGTGATCAGCATGAGTATCATGAATAAAAATTACAATGAACTGAAGTTAAAGAAGTAAATCACTAGCATAATAAAAAAAGTGTTTGGAACTCTGGACAAAGGGTCAAAGTTAAAGTCAAATTAAAATTTATTATCAAATTAAGTATATGTTGCCATATACTTCCTTAAGATTCATTTTCTTGCAGACATTTACAGTAAGATAAAGCAATACAAAGCTATATATAAACAAAGACTGACAAATAACCAGTGTGCAAAAGAAGACAAAATTGTGCAAATAAAAGAATAATACTGAGAATATGAGTTGTCAGGTTGTAGGGACCTTTAAAGTGAGTCTATCGGTGGTGGAGTTCCAGAGTTTCAGAGTTGAGGTGAGTGAGTTATCCATGCCAGTTCAGGAGCCTGATGGTTGGAGGGTAATAACTGTACAATCACTTCAAGCTATGCATTGGAATCATTGTAAAATATTTCAGCACAATTTTGCATCTCAGATATGATGTTTATCGGTTGGCAAAGTAAAGTACTGACCTGTAGTAAAACTATATCATGACCCCCTTCAGGTTCTGTGCTGTTTGTATGCAAAGAGTCATTACTGAACTGGAACACTCCATACGCATCGTCAGAGGCATCAATAGTAACGATGATTTCAGAAGCGATTGCAAGGCTAGCTGCAAATCAAAATATTTGAGACATGATATTTTAATTGTAATACCCTGGTTTAAGACCATGCATTATTTTAGTAATGCAGTTATGCTGTTGGCTATTTTATTTTCTGCAGATTTTCTCAAAATACAATGAGTTCTTCTGATTACATTATATAACCGAGCAGTAGGTTTTTCTTTTATTGTTTAAAATAGTAATTCAGTTGATTATGTGAGGTTTGTTGAATTAACTAATAGGATTTTGTGTTCATGTTTTTTCGAGAGAAAGTGCAGGAAAAGATCAGGGGCTGAGCCATTTTCTAGAGAGCGTGGGATTGAAGGACGAGGAAGAAGAATAGTGGAAATGGACATGAAACATCCGAGAAAAACATAGTAAAACCCTCACAGAACCCACTTAGAAGGACAGATACTGATGGTGGAAAATCCTCAGGCAGACAATGGTTTCATGAAGAATGTATAGGTAACTTTTAGTTAGTACATGACATTGAAGAAAGTTTGACGTTTTTTCTCTTAAAAGTTGAGTGAATGTTTGTTTCCAGTGACAGGATCTTCACCACAAGAGTGTTTCAATGTTGTGAGTAAACGACAGGAAGCAACAATAAGCTTTAACAATTACGTGCACAATATAGACTAATATACGTATCTGTAATAGGCCTTGTTCCTTTAGTTTGTATGTCACAAATTAAAATATTGTGTCAATACATTTTTGATCTGTTTATACTGGTGTGAGTTAAATTATTGTTTCCTGGCAAACGGTAAATTTGCATGGGTGTGTCAGTGTTCATACAGTAATTGCCTTTGTTTTCCTTGGAAGGACACATTCAAACTTCTGTATTTGTGTTTACCTGTATCATATTTACCCTTGACGTGTTTATTTACTGAAAATTTCTTTTTTCATGCATTGTCAAGTTATGGTGCTGTTCAGTTGATTTCACAGTAATAGGTAACTCATTACGAGCCTATGGTGAGAGGGTTACATAATAATTTCATTGCAAACTGATTTAAGAGTCATTGAGCATTACAGCACAGAAATAGGCACATCAGCCCATCTGATCCATGCTGAACTATTATTCTACCGAATGTCTTCAACCTGCACCTGGACCACAGCTGGGTTTTCAAACATAACCGATCAAATTTTACAGAAGTACCTGTTGAGTTTATCAAATGACTACATTTTAAGAATACATAAGACTAATTTTTATAAAAACAATTTCTTAGTTTTAAAGATTAAATATAAGGTCAATTTGTCACATGTGCATTGAAATATATAGAATTTGTCATCTGTATCAAATTTGGGCAGGACAATAGTGTAGCGGTTAGCACACATTTTACAGTACAGTTGACACAGGTTCATTTCCTGCTGCTACCTGTAAGGAATTTGTACATTCTCCTAGTGACTGTGTGGGTTTCCTCTTGGTCTGTCCTGTGGGGAGCATGACTTATTCTGATGGTCAAAAGTCATTTTGTCCTGTTTGGCTAGTTCAGAAACTGCAGCTGCTCTTCTCATTGGTTAGCTGCCTGGTGTCCAGTTTCAAATATCACGGGTATACAATAGCACATGGAAGGGGCTTGCTCTCTCCTCCTTTGTTTAAAGCAAGCGGTGCACATGACCATTGGGAAGGTATGCTCTGTACACACTTTAAACTAAGTGTTGTTGTTGAATGTACGTTTGTTGAATATTCAGCTTTGTAGTTCTGTAACCTGGGGAACATGAACGTTTGGTCGAATTTTTCCTGTTTACAAATAAGTTATTAATATACTTACAGACAGTGTTTTCTGTCTCACTTGCCTGACCCGCGAACCTGATTCAATGTCACATTTTGGTGCTGCGAGCAGGATTTGGCTTTCTGAGCAAATATGCATTTCTTTAAAAGATTATTAAAAGAGGAACACTGCACCCCTAGCCCCCCTCCCAACTCTGTATGAGAGCTGCTGAGTCCTAGGTCGGACAGATAATAGTGAGGACTTTGGAAGCCTCGCGAACCTACTCATGGGTTATGGAATGCCGGTAAATTGGTCATAACAGTTAATTTTAGTTAATTTTGCCTGAGTTGAAATGAGACATCACATTGTTTCTATACATAAATCACTGGGTTTTTCTGGGAGCAAATATAGCCAACAGGATGCTTTCTGGCTGTTTGCAGTGATTGTAAGGTATCAGTATAAAACAAAGACAAGAATGAGTTTGAGGATCTCAGTCAGCGCTGTATTATTCTGAGAGATGGCTCAGAGTAGGGCAACAAAGTTAGAGAATAAGAATATAGAGTTAGGAATATATAGTGTTTTCTCTAAATATCCAGTGACTAATCAGAAGCAAGTGCATTTAAATCTCCCTGCATTACAGAACAGCGAAGTGGTCGATGCTGATTTGTGGTGGGAGATCCCGTGACACACTTCCTGGGAATCATGTTTGAATTTGCGCACCAATGGATCAGATTTCTGAATTTGTGTGAGGACTCCTTACTACATCTCGGATATACTAATATTGATCCCTTTGACAAGGAAAAGACTATTGGGGGATATTATCTGCCTTCTTAGGTTTTGGTATTCTGGTTTCAGGGAGCTGGGAGGGGGGTAGTCTATTCCAGACAAACTCAACCCAGAGTATGGTAACAGCCTTCAAGGACTTGATCTTCAATATCCCTGGTAGAATGAGTGCTTTCAGGGCTGGAATTTCCCTACATACTATTTGTATAATTGCATTGCCCTGACTCTTAAAGTGATTTCCCTACCTGACGGAGTGTGGGTGTAGGTGGTATACTGAGTACAGGTACAAGGTGCAAGGTGGACGGCAAGTGTGAACAGGAACAGTATCCTGGGATGGCTGTGTCTCTGCCGAATGGTGTTGTGAAGGTGGGCACTTGCTGGATGCTGAATGGAACTTACTGGAAATGCATTTCCTAAGCATACCTGTGGCTCCCACAGGGTGGTGTGGTTGATATGTAGTATTGTATGTATGCCAGCCCAATGCCCTGGATAACCACCTTGCCCATGCTGGTTGGTAACAGGACTATTACAAAGGAAGGAAGGTTTTGAATTATACCCTTTCTCAGCATGGTGTGGCCAGACTGTCCTGGGAACTGACTTCGATGACATTAGATTACCTGCTCACAAAGGAAGGTGGCACTTGCGCTGTTATTGGTCAAGAATGCTGCACCTACATTCCTGACGGGTCAGGGAAGATCACTCACCTGGTTGATCAGATCCGACAGTCGGCTGTATAAGATTAAGTGGGAGACCATCTCCTTAGCCATTACGCTCTGGGGTGGAGCTGGTGGCCTTCTGGGGCACAGGAGGCTGCTGGACGACTCTAGTATACAGGGTGAATATTGGGTTTACGGTATTGGGTAATGCACTCTTGTGTTTTATATGTAACTTAGGGAGTTCGCAGGAGTCAGACTAGTCTGAGGGTTGGATCATCACATTTGCAGCTTTCAAGGGGTGAAGTGTTCTGCAGGGGGGTGAAGTGTTCTGCAGGGGGGTGCATGGCTTATTCTGATTGTCAAAAGTCCCTTTGCCATGATTGGTTAGTTTAGAAATTGCAGCTGCTTTTTCCATTGGACAGCTGCCTGGTATCCAGTTTCAAATATTCCAGATATAAAAGGCACATGGAAGGGGCTTGCCATCTGTTTTCCTTTGTTTAAGCCAAGCAGTGCACATGACTATTGGGAAGGTATGGTCTGCGCGCACTTTTAACTGAGTATATTTGTTCAATGTTTGTTTGTTGAACATTCATCTTTGTAGTTTCTGTAACGAGGGTAACACGTATGTTTGGTCAAATTTTGACGTTTGGACATAAATGATTAATATACTTATTCGCAGTCAGTGTACTCCGCCCTGTATCTCAATAAATAATTAAGTGACGAGTGTAGCGGAGGCAGCCCAATCCCACCATGCTGCTTAATGCCAACATAGCAAGCCCACAACTCACTAACTCTAACTGTACAAGTCAGAATGTGTGAGGCAGCCAGAGCACTGGGGGACGCCCACGTGGCCCCAGAACCTCCAGTGACAATGTGGCTTTCAGAAAGCTTCGTTTCAGCTTGCTTGAAAATCACTTCATTACCATCTACTTTCAAAGAAATAACGTATATATCTGAAATTTCAATTAATACCCAGTGGCCACTTTATTAGGAATACCTGCTCATTAATGCACATTTCAAATCATGTGGCAGCAGCTCAGTGCAGGTTCAGTTGTTGTTCAGAACAGACACAACATAAGGGAGGAATGTGATCTAACTGACCTTGGAATGATTGTTGGTGCCATATGGGGTGGTTTGAGTATCACAGAAACTGCTGATATTCTGGGATTTTCACACACTACAGTTTCAGAGTTTATAGGGAATGGTGTGAAAAGCAAAAAAAAGCATCCGGAGAGCAGCAGATCCATGGGTAAAAATGCCTTGTTAGTGAGACCATAAGATACAGGAGCAGAATTAGCTATTCAGCCTATCAAGTCTGCTCCGCCTTCCATCATGGCTGATTTATTAACCTTCTCAATCCCATTCTACTGCCTTCACCCCATAACCTTCGACACCCTGACTAATCTAGAACCTATCAACCTCCACTTTAAATATACCCAATGGCTTGGCCTTCATAGCTGTCTATGGCAATAAATTCCACAGATTCACCACCCTGTGGCTAAAGAAATTCGTCCTCCTTTCTGTTTTAAATAGGCATCTCTCTATTCTGAGTCTATGGCTTCTGGTCCTAGACTCTCCCAGTATAGGAAACATCCTCTCCACATCCACCCTATCCCGGCCTTTTAATATTGGACAGGTTTCAGTAAGACCTCTCTTCATTCTTCTCAACTCCTGCGAATACAGGCCCAGAACCATCAAACGCTCCTCATACATTAACCCTTTCATTCCCAGAATCATCCTTGTGGACGTCTTGTGAACCTTCTCTAATGCCAGCACATCTTTTCTTCGGTAAGGGGCCCAAAACTGCTCAGAGGATCACCTATGAGCATACAACATGTTGAACCTTGAACTGGATGGCCTGGAGTAGCAGAAGCCCATGAACATACAGTGGTGGCCACTTTATTAGGTACAGGAGGTACGAAATAAAGTGGCCACTGAGAGTATTTTAGATACCTACAGAGGATTTTCTAAGAACTAGCACTCTTTGAGACAGGTGACAGGGCAACAGACAATTGATGGTCAATATTTGACAACTGAGCAACAAGTTTTAAACAGAAAATTTTTAGATGTTATAAAGCATAGGGGAATGTCAGAAGGGAGTTTGTTTTTACATAGAGAGTGGTGGGGGCCTGCAATGCCCTGCCAGGAGTGGTGGTAGAGGCAAATACTTAAGGACATTTAAGAAACTCTTAGGTTGGTGCCATGGTAGTGTAGTGGTCAGAACACTGCTATTACTGCTCACGGCATCAGAGTTCAGAGTTCCGTCCTGGTGTCCTCTGTGAGGAGATTGGATGTCTTCCTTGTGGAATGCCTGGGTTTTCCCCAGGTGCTCTGACTTCCTCTCACAGCCAAAAGATGAGCCGGTTAGTATGTTAATTAGTCACTGTAAACAGTCCAGTGCTGGTTCAGGTTAAATCAGGGGTTGCTGGGCGGCACGGTTCAAAGGACCACAAGGGCCTGTATCTCTGAATAAGGATGATAGAAAAACAGAGGCTCTGTAAGAGGGAAGAGTTAGATTGATGTTAGAGTATGTTAGAAGATCAGCACAACATCGTGAGCTGAATGGCCTGTATTGTGGCTCTAATATAGGGTTGAAAAGAGGATGCTGTCCAAGTTGCATGCCATCTTGGACAATGTCTCCCATCCACTACATAATGTACTGGTTGGGCACAGGAGTACATTCAGCCAGAGACTCATTCCACCGAGATGCAACACTGAGCGTCATAGGAAGTCATTCCTGCCTGTGGCCATCAAACTTTACAACTCCTCCCTTGGAGGGTCAGACACCCTGAGCCAATAGGCTGGTCCTGGACTTATTTCCTGGCATAATTTACATATTACTATTTAACTATTTATGGTTTTATTACTATTTAATTATTTATGGTACAACTGTAACAAAAACCAATTTCCCCCAGGATCAATAAAGTATGACTATGACTATATCCTGTTTTATGAAATTTAATAGCAGAAACTTGCAAAACCAAAATAAACTCATGACTAGATACTGTAGTCAGATCCCTATTCAAAAGACAAGAGAGGACATCAGGTCCAAGCACCTCATTGGTGTTCAGGAGAAAAGTGTAAACTGCAAATGAAAGGAGACCAAGTGAATACATGATAGACAGAAGGTTCTTACCGTGCACATGGAAATCTGGAAGGACAAACTCCACTTCACCATCTCCACTACTGCTGGTGCCAAATGCTTCAGCCACTTCAGAAAGAAACACACAGTAAATTCACAGACACCAAAAAAAAACATAGGTAAGCCAATGAGCCTGAGAAAACAAATAAATGATTTTGCTGGAGTATCAGGTAGAAACTTATTTGAATGATAAAGACGCTTTTTACATCAAAGCAATTAATAACTATGGAATTCAATTAACCTGGTAGTATCATGACAAGTTGGCAGCATCTTTTTTTCTCCATTATCTTGAATAGATTTACAGCTCTGGTGGGTAAATATTGAGCTGGAAAGTTGCTTGCCCCAAACTGATGGATGTAACACAACTCAAAGAGAACAAATGTGCCACATGCAAGCACCTGCATTTGATTTCAGACAGCAGAAACCCACTCAAACTTATGTAGACAGTACAAAATGAAATGACAAACTGCCATTTATTACATCTAATTTCAGCATAACGAGGTGCAACAAAGACTGTAACATCGAAACAGTGAGTTGCTGGTCTGCTCTCATTGCTAAAGGAGCAACCTCTCTCTCCCTCGATGGGGGGAGAGAGTCTGTCTGTGATACCAGGGTGCTGGGTTGTGTACTATAGTTATGTACTTTATGATACTCTCCGGATCAAGGTCTCTATGGGGGCTTTTGCTATCACTTGCAAGGTGGGGGGGTGGGGGTCGATGCTCTTCCTGAAGTTTGTGTGATAGGAGGAGAGGAGGGCTTTGGGGTTCTGAAGTTTCAATCATTCATTCTTTGGGGTTTCTTGTTTCATGAATGTCCGTGAAGAGTACGAATTTCCGGCAGTATACTGTATACGTTCTCTGATATCAAATTGAACCATTGAACTCACTAAGAGGAAATTGATGAGCCTTTATCGTTGCAAACTATAGCAGAAATCTCAAACATCTAATTTGCCTTAATCTTTCATTTGCTATTGAAAAAGAAATGTTAATTTCTTTAAGATCAAGGAAGTAGTTAAATGCTCGTTGTTATGTTGCTGAAAATGTCATATTGGTCCTCACTTTTCTCTGAGTTCAACAGTACCACCTTGAAGCTGCCGGGCAGTTCTGGAACAGAATCATCTGTGATATTTACAGTGACGTATTTATATTGCTCTCCGTGTTTGAACTGTAGAGTGCCTGATGTATCCTAGAAAACAATTTAAATGTATTAGCAAGTTCGAAATGTACAACAACATCATAATCATATGAACATCGATTTCACCTTCCAGTATTTCTTTTTCCCCTCCCCTTTCCCTCTTCTTCCATTCCCCACTCTTGCTTCTACCCTCTTCTCCCCTACCTATCACCTCCGCTTGGTGCCCCTCCTCCTTCCCATTCTCCTATGGTCCACTCTCCTCATCCTATCAGATTCCTTCTCCAGCCCTTTACCTTCTTCACCCCCCTGGCTTTACCTGTCACCTTCAGCTATCCTCTTTCCCCTACCCCCACCTTCTTATGCTGGCATCTTCTCCCCTCCTTTCCAGTCCTGAACAAGGGTCTCAGGATCAGAATCAGAATCAGGTTTATTATCAGCGGCACGTGTCACGAAATTTGTTAACTTAGCAACAGCAGTTCAATGCAATACATAATATAGAAGAAAAAAATAATAATAATGTAAATCAATTACAGTATGTGTATATTGAATAGATTAAAATATTGTGCAAAAAACAGAAATTATATTTAAAAAGTGATGTACTGTTCAAGGATTCAATGCCCATTTAGGAATCAGATGGCAGGGGGGAAGAAGCTGTTCCTGAATCACAGAGTGTGTGCCTTCAGGCTTCGTACCTCCTACCTGATGGTAACAGTGAAAAAAAGGTCCTTAATAATAGACGCTGCCTTTCTGAGACACTGCTCCTTGAACAGCATGAAATATCAGCTGTTTATTCATCTCCACAGACACAGTCTAACCCGCTGAATTCCTCCAGCATTGTGTGTGTATGTGTGTGTGTGTGTGTGTGTGTGTGTGTGTGTGTGTGTGTGTGTGTGTTACTCATTTTTCAGCATCTGCTGAATCTCTTCTGTGTTTGAGTTTTGTTGCCTCCCTGTCAGCTTGAACCAGTCTAGCCATTCTCTTCTGTCCTCTTTAATTAATAAGGTGTTTTTCGCCCACAGAACTACCACTCATTGGATGACTTTTGTTTATCTGCACCATTCTCTGTAAACTCTAGATTGTTGGTCCTGAAAATCCCAGGAGAACAGCAGTTTCTGAGATACTCAAATCACCCCATCTGGCACCAACAATCATTCCACAGTCAAGGTCACTGAGATCACATTTTTTCCTCATTCTGATGTTTGGCCTGAACAACTGAACCTCTTGACCATGTTGGCATGCTTTTATGCATTGAGTTGCTGCCACATAATTGGCTGATTAGATATTTGTATTAACGGGCAGACGTACAGGTGTACCTAATAAAGTAGCTACTGAGTGTATTTCCAAGTCAGAATGGTATGTGATTTGGAGGGGCTCCTGTTTGTGGGGGGT
Organism: Mobula birostris; assembly: GCF_030028105.1. Taxonomy (NCBI): domain Eukaryota; kingdom Metazoa; phylum Chordata; class Chondrichthyes; order Myliobatiformes; family Myliobatidae; genus Mobula; species Mobula birostris. The sequence goes on from NC_092386.1 coordinate 6,324,220, forward strand.
GCAGTGTTTCCATATTCTTGTTGATTTGGGAGGCACTGATATGCTGGCATGTTATTTTTAGTTAGAAATACGTTGATCAGATTGTTAAAATGACATATGGTACATTGGCCTTCATTAGTGGGGCGAATGAGTTCAAGAGTTGCAAGGTAGTGTTACAGCTCTATAAAACCCTGGTTAGACCGCACTTGGAATGTTGTGTTCAGTTCTGGTCACCTCATTATAGGAAGGATATGGAAGCTTCAGAGAGGGCGCAAGGGATATTTACTATGACACTGCCTAGTCTAGAGGGCATGTCTAATGATGGTACAGTAAGCTGATTGAGCTAGGGGTTTTCTCCTTGTGGTAAAGAAGGAGAAGAGACTTGATAGAGATATTACAAAATAAAATGAAGCATAGATCAAGTAGACAGCCAGAGACTTTTTCGCAGGGTGGAAATAGCTAAAACTAGGGGGTATAATTTTAAGGTGATTGGAGGAAAGTATAGGTAGGGGGAATGTCAGAGATAGTGGATGTGTGGAATTAGCCTGCCAAGGATGGCGGTTGAGACAAGTACATTAGGGGCACTTAAGAAACTCTTAGATAAGCACATGAATGATAGAAAATTGGAGGACTATGTAGGGAGGAAGATAGATTTTTTAGAGTAAATTACAAGGTTGGCATAACATTGTGGGCTGAAGGGCCTGAGCTCTATGTTCTATCCACCATGACCTATTGTTATGGTTTTGCACTGCACAGCTGCATCAAAACAAATTTCACATCATATTAATCAGTGACAATAATAAAACTGATTGAGATTCAGATCATTTGCTGTAAAGGAACTTTAAAAAGATACCGGGATTATACATAGAAGGCAACAAATGTTATCGTAAAGTGCTGGTATGCTGTGATTTTAAAAAACGCCCAGTTTCATCTGAAAACAGTGAAACGAGTTTCAGTTTTTAAGGAGGAAGTTGAGACATATAAATCAGAAAATGCCCAAGTCCATTCACTAAGCAGCACATATCGTTCAATAAGGACAACAGCTAAGGCAATGTGAATTGGGGCGTTGATGCTTGGCCGGGCCACGGCTCATTTCATCTTCTCTTTTACAAGTTCTACCAGTCTGTTGTCGCCAGTACAATCTTCTATGCAGTGGTGTGCTTGGGGCAACAGCATCAACATGGGTGATGCCAACAGGCTCAATAAACAGATTAGAAAAGCTGGCTCTCTTATAGGAGTCAAACTGGACACACTGGAGGCTGTGGTAGAACAAAGGACACTACGGAAAATCCTGGCAATTCTGGACAATGTTTCTCACCCTCTGCATGCCACCTTGGCTGAACAGAGGAGCACTTTTAGTAATAGAACAAGACAACTGTGCTGCTCCAAAGAGCGTGATATGAGGTCATTCTTATTCTCAGCCATTAGGCTCTATATTAAGTCAACCTGTAGCCAGGGGAGTAATGACCCCCTCCTGTTAGACTGTTTGTGGTAACTTATTTTTCATTCTTTCTTACTTCTCTTCTAATATTTGTATATTTGTATATCTGTGCATTGTGACACTGTAATTTCCTTTGGGATCAATGAATTATCTATCTATTATCCACTTGAAAGCATGGATTTGCCTTAAAAAAAAAAGAAAATGCTAATAATACTTAGGGCAAATACTGCTGGTAATCAAATGGGACTTTTTTTTTTTATTTTATTGTCTGATGAGTGAATCCATTCTGGCCTGACAGTGCAAGAATCAGCTCGATTTATATAGGCTTTGGTGATGGGTGGGCTGCTGGCTCAGCCAAATATTCGTAGCAAAAAGGTGCTTATAAAAGGGCAAATGGAGAAAGGCCACTTGGCTGAGATGTCACCAGGTTCAGGTCTCCATGAAACTGTAGAATAGAAATTACTTAAACAACAGGAATTCTGCAGATGCTGGAAATTCAAGTCCTGACGAAGGGTCTCGGCCTGAAACGTCGACTGTACCTCTTCCTAGAGATGCTGCCTGACCTGCTGCGTTCACCAGCAACTTTGATGTGTGTTAATAGAAATTACTTAATACTTTGACAAAAAAGACAATGAAGAAAACTAGTTAAGCTCATTACAATCACACAATCGCAACACTTGTACATTCCTTGCCATGAGCTGTTTGCCACAATGGATAGATGGATAGAGTTTCCTGATCCAATGAAGATCAAGTAAAATGAAAGGTAACAGCTACACTTCGGTGACATTGTATCCTGTTGCAACGACATTGTTGAGGTAGCATGCACAGAATGCAGGTTCAAGTTCGGATTGGCGCATCTGGCCTCAGATCGGTGGCGTTAGGACCCGGCTCGACGGTCACTCTTTACAGAAGGAGTAAATTCATGCAGCTGTTCTCGTTGTACACAAGAGGAAAAATGTTTCCAATATTCTGAGATCTATGTGATTATTGAACAGTACTTTATATTGGTTTCCTTCAGCGTTTCAGTGTTTTCTATCTTGTGGTTGACTGGAGGATGGGTGATCTGTTAATTTTTGTGTCTAAGAGGGTGAGTTGGGGATTTGGTGATGCTATCACTGTTCTTTTTTACGAATGAGGGGTTAGGGATTGTCATTGTCGCTGTTTTTTGCTGTGGGGAGAGGGATTTTGGGGTCTGCTAGTTTTGTCTCCCTTCTTTTTTGCGCGGGGCTTGGGGTTGATGTCTTTTCTTTCATCAACACCCACGTTCTCTCTGTATTTAGTGGCTATCTGGAGTAGACAAATAGCAGAGTTGCACTGTACATGCATACTTTAACAAAATGAATCTTTGAAGTTCAGTTTGTCATTCAACAGTACACATGTATACCGCCCAATCAGAACAATGTTCCTCAGGGCCAAGGTGCACAACACAGCACGTATAACTCACACACATGACACATAAAGTAATGTTACCACAAATAATAAGGTGCTTTTACAACACAAGTAAAAAGTAAGCAATATAACGCTACTGCTATGTCATGTGTGATGAGACCCGGGTGGTGACAGGGAGTTCAGTCATCTTACGGCCTGCGGGCAGAAACTGTTACCCTGTCCTAACAGTCCTTATCCTAATGTTACAGTGCCTCCTTCCTGATGGTAAGGGGTCAGAGAGATTGTTGGACAGATGGCATGAATCATCGTCAATGCTCAGGAGCTTTGCAGACACAACATAATGTGTATGGCTCTGGAAAAGTTGTTAATAATATGATTTGTCCAGCTAAGTAAAACTAGATAAGAAGGATCCTACCCTTACACCACACTTGGAATATTGTGTTCAGTTCTGGTCGCCTCATTATAGAACGACTGGAAGCTTAGAGGGTGCAGAGGAGATTTACCAGGACTCCACTTCGATTAGAGAGCAGGAGGATAGGTTCAGCAAGCTGGGGTCTTTCTCTTTGGAGCGAAGGAGGATGGGAGATGACTTGATAAAGATGCACAAGGTAATAAGAGACATAGATCGAGTGAGCAGCCGGAGTCGTTTTCATGGGATGGAAATGGCTCGTACAAGGAGGCCTCATTTTAAGGTGATTGGAGGATAGTATGGGGAGGATGTCAGAGGTAAGTTTTTTTTTAAAACAGAGTGTTGAGTGTGTGGAACATGCTATCGGTGCTGGTGGTAGAGGCAGATATATTAGGGACGAGATAGGCAAATGGATGAACGAAAAATGGAGGGCTATGTGGGAGGAAAGAGTTAGATTGATCTTAGAGTAGGTTAAAATGTCGGCTCAATATTTTCGGCTGAAGTGCCTGTAATGTCTGTACTGTTCTGTTTCATGTTCCAAACAACAAAATATTATTGCTTACTTGGTAATCAGATGGACTGGTAGCTGTCAGAGGAACAGTTTGGTATGCCACAGCAACATTACCCAGAAGCCCCTGTGCACGAACTACGAGCAGTCTGACTGAACCGATTTCTTCCTTCACGGTAATGCTTGGCACAGAAAGTGCAGGAGAGACAATGACATCTGCATCAGGTGGTGGCCCAGTAGAAAACTGCAGCAAACCTGAAAAAGGTGACAGTGCATATGATATTTCCGAAAGCTACAGGCTGCAGATGCAGTAATCTGGAGTAAAAGGACACTACTGGAGGAATTCAGAGAGTCAGGAAGCATCTGTGAAGGGTTGACATTTCTGGCACAGAACTGCGAGCTTTGGGCTGATTAAGGCTTAATTATAACATTTAAACATCCAGAACCCTTCCCATCCAGGACATGCCCAGTTTTCATTACTATCATGGTGAAGGAGGTACAGGAGCCTGAAGACCCAAAGACCCAAAGACCCATGCTCAGCATTTAAAGAACAGCTTCTTCCCCTCGGCTATTAGATTTCAGAATGGTCCATGAACCCATCAACATGACCCCATTATTCCTCTTTTGCACTATTTATTTATTTTACAGCAACTGTTTTGTATGTTGCACTGTACCACCAACACAAAACAAATTTCACAACATACAGTATGCCAGCAGTAATAAACCTGATTCTGACTCTAATGTTTAAATAAAAAGTTTTATTTTATTCAGAGATACAGCACAGAATAGGTCCTTCCGGCCCTTTGAGCCACACTGCCCAGCAACCCCAACAATTCCAATTTACCCCAACCCAAATCATGGGACAATTTTCAATGACCAATTAACTTGCCCAGTATGTCTTTGGACTGTGGGAGGAAACCGCAGTACCCAGCAAAAAGCCACACATTCCACGGGGAGGATAGAACTTTGAATTCTGACCCAAGCTGTAATAGTGCTGTGCTAACAGCTACACTACAGTGGAAACGTACACTCAGTAGCCACTTAATTAGGTACAGGAGGTACCTAATATACAACTCATATACACGAGGAAATCTGCAGATGCTGAAATTTCAAGCAACACACATAAAAGTTGCTGGTGAACGCAGCAGGCCAGGAATTCCCCCTCCCACTTTCAAATCTCTTACTAGCTCTTCTTTCAGTTAGTCCTGATGAAGGGTCTCGGCCCGAAACGTCAACTGTACCTCTTCCAAGAGACGCTGCCTGGCCTGCTGCGTTCACCAGCAACTTTTATGTGTGTTGCTATACAACTCATATTGTAGGTTACAGTTTATTAGTGCCGGTAATTTAGTTTAGGTGTGTTACCATTTTCTGGGAAGGGAAACAAATTGACTGATATTGGAGGTATCCCTCTCTCCCAGGATCCACACTCCTCTCCTAAAAAATTCCTTCGTCTCCAGCTCTTTGCCATTCCCACTTATCACCTCCCAGCCATTAATGCCACACTCCCCCACCCACGTGGTCTCACCTATCACCTCCCAGCTTGTCCTCCTTTCTTCCCCGCACCTTCTTATTCTGACATCTTCTCCCTTCCTTTCCAGTCCTGATAATAGTCTGGGCTGGAAACATCAGATGTTTATTCCTCTCCATAGATGCTGCCTGACCTGGGGAGTTCCTCCTGCATTTTGTCTGTGTTGCTTTGAGTTTCCAGCATCTGCAGAATCTGTTATGATAATGGTGATTTGCTTATGACAAGTGGTGAAAACAACTAAGACAAAGAAGAACGTGAGATAAAGAATTTGATGTTTATATGTCCTCCCTATGGAATGCGTGGCTTTCCTCTGGATGCTCTGGTTTCCTCTCAGAAGCGACAGAACTTGGGCATCTATACCTCCCCTTTGCAACTGTTTCCTCCATTTCCTAACCGGAAGACCAACAATCTGTGCAGATTGGTTAATATATCTCCATTTCACTGACAGTCAACACTCGGGCACCTCAAGGATGGGTGCTTAGCCCATTGCTCTACTCTCTCTATACACATGGATGAGTGGCTAAGCATAGCTCAAATGTCATCTCTAAATTTGCTGATGATACAACCATTTATGGCAGAATCTCAAATGGTGGCAAGAGGGTATACAAGAGAGAGGTATGCCAGCTAGCTAAATGGTGTCATAGCAACGATCTTGCACTCAGCGTTAGTACGACCAAAGAGCTGATTGTGGACTTCAGGAAGGGTAAGACGAAGGAACACATACCAATCCTCATAGAGGGATCGAAAGTGGAGAAAGTGAGCTATGTCAAGCTCCTGGATGTCAAGATCTCTGAGGATCTAACCTGGTCCCAACATATCGATGCAGCTATAAAGAAGGCAAGACAGTGTCTATATTTCATTAGGAGTTTGAGGAGATTTGGTTTGTTAACTAAAACGCTCGAAAAATTCTACAGATGTACCGTGGAAAGCGTTCTGACTAGCTCCATCACTGTTGGTATTTCGGTGGGGGGTGGGGGGGGTGGTGTGGTGCTACTGCACAGGATTGAAGTAAGTTGTAGAAAGTTGTAAAATTAGTCGGCTCCATCATGGGTACCAGCATCCGTAGGTGGTGTCTCAGGAAGGCAGTATCCATCAGGACATGCTCTCTTCTCATTGTTACCGTCACAATGGAGGTACAGGAGCCTGAAGGCACACACTCAGTGATTCAGCATCAGCTTCTTCCCGTCTGCCATCCGATTTCTGAATGGACACTGAACCCGTGAACACTACCTCACCACTTTCTGTTATTTCTGTTTTTGAACTACTTATTTTAACTTAACTATTTCATATATATAGAGAGAGAGAGAGATATATATATATTATATATATATATATATATATATAGAGAGAGAGAGAGAGAGACATATATTTACTGTAATTCAGTTTTTTTTCTGTATTTATCATGTATTGCATTGTACTGTTGCCACAAAGTTAACAAGTTTCACAACATATGCCGGTGATATTAAACCTGATTCTGATTCTGACAATCCAAAGACATAGCAGTTATTGTAAATTGTCCTGTGATTAGGCTGGGGTTAAATTGGTAGATTGCTGCGGCATGGTACGAAGGGCCAGAAGGGCCTTTGCATGCTGCTTCTCTGGTTCAAGAGCCTGTTGGTTGAGGGGTAATAATTGTTCCTGAACCAGGTGGTGTGAGTCCTGAGGCTCCTGTAACTTGTTCCTGATGGCAGCAGTGAGCATGGCCTGGATGGTGGGGGTCCTTGATGATGGAAATCACTCATAATGTTCATAATCTTAACCTTAAAGAAGTGTTCATAACCTAAGCAGTTCACAGGTTGTGGCTGCAAACCCTATTGCCAGGTAATTGAGAGTACCTTAGCAGCTATCAATTGCCTCTCAAATGCCTGATTGAATGCATAGGATGGGCATAAATAGGGTGGTCATACTTTAGGCAGGAACTGCATTGAGAGTCAGTATCATAATTTAATCAAAGCTGTTCTGTGGCAACTACTTTGACATATACATTCAGTCCCACTTTATTAGGTAAGACCTTTTGCTATTCTAGCCCGTCCACATCAAGGTTCATCATGTTGTGCATTCAGAGATGTTCTTCTGCACACCACTGTTGTAACGCGTGGTTATTTGAGTTCATGTCGACTCCCTGTCAGCTTGAACCAGTCGGCCATTCTCCTTTGACCTCCCTCATTAACAGGGCAGTTTCACCCACAGAACATCTTTTTTTGTTTTACGCACTTTTCTCTGTAAACTCTAGAGACTGTTATGTGTGAAAATCTCAGATGTATTGGCATTAGAAAGAGTCCAGAGGAGTTTCACAAGAATTATTCCAGGAATGAAAGAGCTAATGTATGAGGAGCATTTGATGGCACTGGGCCTTTACTCACTGAAGCTTAGAAGAACAAGGGGGAACCGCAATGAAACCTATTGACTATTAAAAGGATGAAGTAGAGTGGATATGGAGAGGATGTTTCCTATAATAAGGGAATCTAGGACCAGGGGACACCAGTTCAGAATAGAGGGATGTCCATTTAGACTGAGATGAAGAGGAAGCTCTTTAGACAAAGAGTTTTGAATTTGTGGAATTCATTGCCATCGATGGCTGTGGAGGCAAAGTCATCTGGTATATTTAAAGCAGAAATTGCTAAGTTCTTGATTAACAACACACACAAAATGCAAGAGGAACTCAGCATCTATGGAAAAGAGCAAACAGTTGACGTTTTGGGCCGAGACCTTACAACAGGACTGGAAAAAAGGATGAGAATTTAGAGCAAGAAGGTAGGGGGAGGAGAGGAAGAAGTACCAAGGTAGTAGATGATAGATGAAATGGAAAGAGGGGTAGGGGTGGAATAAAGAGCTGAAAAGCTGTTAGGTGGAAGAGATAAAGGGCTGGGGAAGGGAGAATCCTCTGTCTTCACCGTATCTACTCTCAGGGTGAGGCTTTTCATTCCAGAACTAATGAGATGCCATCCCTCTTCAAAGAAAAGGGCTTTCTTTCCTCCACCATCAACACTGCCCTCACTCGCATCTCTTCCATTTCATGCACGTCTGCCCTCACCCCATCGTCCTGCCACCCCACCAGGGATACGGATCCTCTTGTCCTCACCTACCACCTCAGTAGCGCCCCCCCACGCCCGTCCAGTGCATAATTCTGCATAACTTGTGCCATTTCCAAATATCCCACCACCAAGCACATCTTTCCCTCCCCTCCCTCACCACCCTCCCACTTTCCGTTGGGATTGCTCCCTATGCGAATATCTTGGTCATTCGTCTCTCCCCACCGATCTCCCTCCCGGCACTTATCTTTGCAAGCGGAACAAGTGCTTCACCTGCCCCTACACCTCCTCCCTCACTACCATCCAGGGCCCAAACACTCCTTCCAGTTGAGGGGACACTTCACCTGTGAGCCTGTTAGGGTCACCTACTGTGTCCCGTGCTCCCAATGTGGTCTTCTGTATGTCAGTGAGATCCAATGTAGATTGGGAGACCACTTCACCGAGCACCAACTCTCCACCTGCTAGAAAAACCGGATCTCCCAGTGGCCGCCCAATTTAATTCTACTTCCCATTCCCATTCCGATATGTCAGTCCGTGGCATCCTCTACTGCCGCAGTACGCCACACTCAGGTTGGAGGAACAACACCTAATATTCCACCTGGGCAGCCTCCAACCTGATGGCAAGAACATTGATTTCCAGAACTTCCAGTAATTAACCCACCTCCTTCGCCATTCCACTTTGAGGATGAGGACAAGGTTTCGGGGCACTTGGAGACTAATGATAAAATAAGTCAAAGTCAGCAAGGTTTCTGTGAAATAAAATCTAGCCTGACTAATTTGTTAAAATTCTTCGAGGAATTAACAAGCAGGGTGGATAAAGGAGAGGCAGTGGATGTCATTTACTTAGATTTTCAGAAGGCATTTGATAAGGTACCTTACATGAGGCAGTTTAACAAGATAAAATCCCATGGTGTTACAGGAAAGATACTGGCATGGATAGAGGAATGGCTGACAGGCAAGAGGCAGTGAGTGGGAATAAAGGGGGCCTTTACTGGTTGACTGCCAGTGACTAGTGGTGTTCCTCAGGGGTCAGTTCTGGGACCGCTACTTTTCACATTGTTAGTCAATGATTTAGATAATGAGATTGATGGCTTTGCGGAATATAGGTGGAGGGGTAGGGAGTGCTGGGGATTGCAGCAGGACTTATTGGAAGAATGGGAAAAAGTGGCAGATGTAATACAGTGTTGGGAAATGTATAACAATGTATTTTGGTAAAAGAAACAATAGTGCAGACTGTTACCTAAATGGGGAAAAGGTTCAAACATCAGAGGTGCCGAGGGACTTAGGAATCCTCGTGCAAGACTTCCAGAAGGTTAATTTACAGGGTGCGTGGTAAAGAAGGCAAATGCAATGTTGGCATTTATTTCAAGGGGAATTGAATATAAAAACAAGGAGATAATGCTGAAGCTGATACTAGTCAGGCTGTACTTGGAGTATTGTCAACGATTTTGGGTCCCATATCTCAGAAAGGATGTACTGTCATTGGAGTTGCGTGGGGAGCTCATTGAAACCTACTGAATGTTGAAAGGACTAGATAAAGTGGATGTGGAGAGGATGTTTCCTCTGGTGGGGCTTTTCAGAACTAGAGGGCACAGCCTCAAAATTGAGGGACAACCTTTTAGAACAGAAGTAAGGAGGAATTTTTTTAGCCAAAGTGTGCTGAATCTGTGGAATGCTCTGCCACAGACTGCAGTGGAGGCCAGGTCCGTGGGTACATTCAAAGCAGAGGTTGATAGATTTCCAATTAGTTGGGCATTAAGGGATACGGGAGGGCAGGTGAATGCAATTGAATGGGATCCAGGATCAGCCATGGTGAAATGGTGGAGCGCCTCGATGGGCTGAATGGCCTAACTCTGCTCCTATGTCTTATGGTCTTCCTGTTTCCCTCTCTCGCCTCATCTCCTTACCTACCCATCACCTCCCTCTGGTGCTCCTCCCTCTTCCCATTCTTCCATGGTCTTCCACCCTCTCCTGTCAGACTGCCTCTTCTTCAGCCCTTTCTCTCTGTCACCTATCAGCTTCCCAGCTCTTTACTTCACTCCTCCCTCTCTCCTAGTTTCACCTGTCACCTACCACCTTGTACTTCTTCCTCCCCTCCCCTCACTTTCTTGCTCTAACCTCTCATCTTTTTTTCCAGCTCGAAACATCGACTGTTTACTCTAATCCACAGGTGGCCTGCTGAGTTCCTCCAGCATTTGGTGTGTGTTGCTTGGATTTCCAGCATCTGCAGATTTTCTCTTGATTAGCTGTCAATGGTGATGAGGAGAAGGCAGGAGATTGGGGTTGAGAGGGATAATAAATAAGCCATGATGGAACGATGGAACAGACTCAATGAGCTGAATGACCTAATTCTACTTCTATGTTTTATGTCTTATAAGATCAGCAGTTTCTGAGATACTCAAACCACCCATCTGCCACCAACAATCATTCCACGGTCAAAGTCACATAGATCACTTTCTTCCCCATTCTGATGTTTGAGCTGAACAGTAACTGAACCTCTTGACCATGTCTGCATGCACTGAATTTCTGCACGTGATTGGCTGATGAGATATTTGCATTAATGAGGTGTACAGGTATACTTAATAAAATGGCCACCGAGTGTATAATTAACAATTTAACATAATTACCATATGGGTGATCACTGGCTTTTATTACGACTTGTGTGCTTGCTTTCTCCTGGTCAATACTGGCCCCGCTGGTTGGAGTTGAGCCGACTTTTCCATCTCCAGATATCGCAGAAACCAGGGAAATTCTGAAGTGCTCAGCAGTCTCAGGTAAATTGTCATCTAGAACGTGCACATTCAAAACCTTCAAGAGAACAGAGTCACCAATCAATAACCAATGCTCAGAAATAAGGTGGTTATAACTGATCAACTACTTTTGAACATCAGCCGTTGACTACTTCTAGAAATGGTAATATTTCTTTATTTTATTCTTATTTAGAGATACACCGCAGAACAGCCCCTTCCAGCCCAACAAGCTGCACCATATACCAACCTCCTTATTTAACCCCGGCCTAATCACAGGACAATTTACAATGACCAATTGATCTAGTAACCGGTAGGTCTTTGGACTGTGGAAGGAAACCGGAGTACCTGGAGGAAACCCATGTGTATCATAGTGGGGACGTGAAATCATCTCCTTACTGATGGTGCCAGAATTGAACTCTGAACTCCGAAGCCCCGAGTTGTAATAGCGTCGCACTAACTACTGCACTACCATGGTGCTCTTACTAAACACCAGAGGTTCTTCAGACGCTGGAAATCTTCAGCAACACACAGAATGCTGGAGGAACTGAGCAGGCTCAAACAGCAAAAAATCATGAACTATGTTATGATTTAAACAGTGAAATCATGAAATGAATAAAGTAATTTATATTGCATAGGATAAATCTAGCTGCTCTTGTATTCCTGATAGGAGCGGATCTACAGATTCTTTGAACTTCCATAATCGTCCATAGGCTCTGAACATGAACCATTCAAATAAAAACATTCTCATCCAGAGACTGGCAAGTCAGATCAAGTCAAGTCAAGTTTAATATCGTTCAACTGTATGCATGTACACCACTAATCAAAACAACATTCCTCCAGAACAAGGTGCACAACACAATACATATAACACTCACACTCATAACACAAAGTAATATTACCACAAATAAATTAACAAATAATAAAGTATATTTTAGAAGATTGACACTCAGCATAAAATGCATTTGTGATACAAGTTAACAAGTAAATACTGGTGTTTCATACGTGATTAGACCTGGGTGGAGGCAGGGAGTTCAGTAGTCTCATGACACAGGGGAAGAAGCTGTCTCTCATCCTTTCGGTCCTTGTCCTAATGCTATGTTACCTCCTGCCTGATGGTAGGGGATCAATAAGATTGTTGGAGGGATGGGAAGGATCCTGCATACACAGTGCTCCCGATAAATATCTGTAATGGGTGGATGAGAGACCCAATGATCCTCTCAGTAGTCCTCACAATGTTTTGCAGGGACTTGTGGTCAGTTACTTTATAATTCCAATACCAGACAGTTATGCAGCTGGTCAGGACACTCTCAATACTGCTCCTGTAAAACCTGGTTAAAATGGGAAAAGGGAGGAACCTCCTTCATCTCAATCTCCTCAGGAAATGGAGCCGCTGCTGTGCTTTCTGAACCAAAGTGGTGTTGAAAGACTAGATGAGATAGTCCGTTATGTGTACTCCCAGAAACTTGGTGCTCCTAACTCTCACCACGGAGGAACTGTGTATGTGCAGTGAGCCATAGTTAGCCTGCACCTACCTACAGTCCACAATCATCCCTTTGGTCATGTCCATGTTGAGACGCCAGTTGTTGTGCTCACACCATTGCACCATCCGCTCCACCTCCTCTCTGTAAGCCAACTTGTCGTCGTTGTTGATTAAGCTAACTACTGTTGTCTTCAGCAAACTTTTTGAACTGGATCTAGCAATGCTGTCATGCATCAGCAGTGGGCTGAGCTTGCAGCCCTGGGGAGTGCCAGTGCTCAGCGTAATGGTGTTAGAGGTGTTTCTGCCAACTTGGACTGACTGTGGCCTTTCTATCAAGAAGTCCAGGATCCAGTCACAGACAAAGTGTTGAGATCCGTCATGGGCAGTTTACCCATCAGCTGATAAACACTGAGCTGAAGTCAATAAACAACATCCTGGAATTTGAGGCACCATTTTCCAAGTGGGGCAGGACGGAATGGAGTGCAAGTCTATGACATCATCAGTGGACCGACTTGAGCAATAAGCAAATTGGAAAGGGTACAATGTGGTAGGAAGACTGGGATTTAATGTGATCCATAAACAGCCACACAAAGCACTACATTATTATTGAGGTCAGTGCCACTGGTCTGGCAGATACTGTCACCCTTCTGGGCACCAGGATGATGGTGGCTGCCTTGCAGCCTGAGGGGACAGTGTACCACCCCAGATAGATGTCTGTTAGAAACTCAGTTAACTATGCAGCAGAAAGGAGAGTTGCCATTCTACCAACCTCATGTGCCACCAGACAAATGTCCTGACATTAATGTGGTCACTGAAAAATTCACCAACAACATACATACATACATTTGAAATCAGAAATTCAGTATAATATGACATTAAAAACTAAAGTTCACACCATCTTATGGTGGTCAGAACTGCTGTACACCCCTGTGTTTAACTTTCTTCTGTGGTTAGATTTCTTTTTACCTCAGAGTTTTGCTGGGGAGCAAAAGTGATGGTACCAGTGGAGTTGACAAAATCACTCACATCACTGCTGTCAAATTCAACCTGTGTGATATTGTAATTCACAAAGACAGAGTCCAAGGCTCCTCTTGTTCTTTCTACAACACATGAAATTGTAGATCCCTCACTGGCCATCTGCAAAAAAGTTAATAAAAGATTTGCTGGTAAACTGCACAAAGTCATACTGGTCGCTCACTGTGAAGGAAACAGCTACAATTTCTATTCAAGAAGAAATAAGTAAATACAGGACAATTAGAAAAATATCTATCAAATGAGGGGTAGACATTTAGCCCTAAAGGTCAAACCAGTGACTGACAAGTCCTAGAGTCTAGACCTGAAAGTCAAGCCATGATGGACGAATCCTGGGGTGAAGGCTGAAGTTGAAGATTAAGCCAATTTAAGTGCTGAGCCAGATTAAAGTGTCGAGGCCAAGGGCGAAGGACAAATTGGTGTTCAGCTGTCTACTCTGTGAGGCTTTACTCGCTTCAGTACTGAACTGATTCTGCAACTGTGGCCTGCGGCCATCGTCACTCACCTCGGCATTGAACTAGCTCCGTGACAGTGGCCTACAGCCATTGGTGTCCTAGACCTGCTACTTCACAGAAATGGCTCCTTGATTGTGGACTGTCTTTCAGTGACTCTGTGGGTCATGTTCCCCTTTATTCTTGTGTACAGGAAATGATGTTAAACAATCCTGAATACAGCAGGTGTTGCTAGAACTTCACCTTCAGATTTATTTATCACGTGTGTCAAAACATACAGTGAAATCTGTCGTTTGTGTTAAATACTATTACACCCAAGGATGTTCTGAGGGCCAGCCTGCAAATGTTGCCACACATTCAGAGATCAACATAGCTTAGTCAGGAGAACAGCACCAACATCAAAAATAACGACAAAACTAAGCAAGACCCTTTCCCATCCCTCCCACCCACCAAACTACTCACATCACACACACCTAGTGCAATACCCAAGTGTAATGCTGAGGCTTTATAAGGCACTGGTCCAACCACATTTGAAGTATTGCGAGCAGTTTTAAACAAAAACATATTTATGTATTCATTTATATATTTATTGGGACACTGTGTGGAATAGGGCCTTCCAACCCTTCAAGCCACGCCACCCAGCAATCTCCCGATTTAACTTGAACCTAATCATAGGACAACTTACAACCCCCAATTAACCTAACAACTGGTAAGTTTTTGGAATATGGGAGGAAACCCACATGGTCAGGGGAGAACGTGCAAATTCCTTACAGACGGCAGCTGCCTGTACTATGAAATGTTGTACTAACCACTACACTACTGTCCTGCCTCGCTTGTGCTCCTTATCTAATTAAGGACTTGCTGGCATTGGAGAGGACCCACAGGAGGTTTACCAAAAGATCCTGGGAATGAAAGCGTTAATGTGTGACGGGCATTCGGAGTGTACTCGCTGGAGTTTAGAGGAATGAATGGGGATCTCATTGAATCCTCTCAAATATTGTAAGGCCTCGACAGAGTGGATGAGGGGCAGTCTAGGACCAGAGAGCACAGCCTCAGAATAGAGGGACGTCCATTTAGAACAGAGATGAGGAAGAATTTCTTCAGCCAGAGGGTGGTGAATCTGTGGAATTCATTGCAACAGACTGCTGTGGAAGCCAAGTTATTGGGTATATTTAAAGTGGGGGTTGATAGGTTCTTGATTAGTAGGGGATTCAAAGGTTACAGGGAGAATGGGCTAAGTCAGATAATAAATCAGCCATGATGGAATGGTGGTGCAGACTCAACAGGCAAATGGCCTAATGCTGCTCCTATGTTTTATGAAATGTATTAGGAGAAGAAGAAAGGAAGAATGAGGTGCATTCTGACAAAAGTGATTGCTGGATCAACTGAACATAGATATTTAAAACTTCAAAAACAACAGTAAATGGGTATGAATACAAATAATTATATCCATGGAAAAAAGATCTTCAAAGAGAAATAGGAAGAGAGTATGATTGGGAATGATTACATATCTAAAAACAGACTGGGAGAAATTGCTGTTGGACATTGAAAAGCATTGTGATGGAGCATCTATAGTACCGAAGCTTATGGGAGAAAAGGTAAATACAGTGGATTCTGGTTAATTGGACCAAAGGTTAATCAGGGCAGCCACTTATTTGGGACAACTCTTCAAGACAAAAATTAATCGAGTAAATAGCCAGAATTCCATTCATTTATTTGGGAAAGTATGCCACTTAATTGGGGCAGGAGACTGTTACCGAACAGTTTCTAACGAGCATTAATTGCTTGCACTCATGTGGCTGTTAGACACAACACCGCATTCTGAGCGAAGTTTTTAAATAGCGTCAGTTGCGTGTGTTTGTGCTCAAAACACAGTGATTTTTTTTTCCACTGACAGTTGTTGAGAAATAAGCAGTAAGACAATTCAGAACTGCTTTGCTCATTGCAGGTTCAAGCACTCAGGCTTGGAGATGCCAGAAATGGCCAGGAGAGAAAATGAAATGATTTCACTACTTAAACTACAACGAATTGGAAGATAGCAACAATCAACTTGAATGTTATAATAAAAAGGAAGATTTGGAGGATGAAATCAATAGAATTGCATTATTTGCACTGGGTGTACGTACTGATTTTGTTCATTTACTGTCAGAAGAACACAACATGGATAAGTTACTCTGTCAATAACTATTCGGAACTAATACACAGTTTTATAAGTACTGCAGTAGTATTAGTAGTGTTCTAATTTGTCTGTATTTCATTTAAATACATAATTTGTTATTTAATTAAATGGCTCTTTGTCATTTTTATACCTTTTTAACTATTTCCATGAAACTTCAGCTAATTGGGGCGGCCGCTAAATTGGTCCAAAATGTACTGGTCCCAAGGTGGCCCAATTAACTGGAATCCATAAGTTTTATACCTTAAGGCTGAATAGGGAGGGTCACCAGTGGGAAGAGACTTGGACTGCCAAGGCAGATGAGACTGACAGACGTAAAGGCCAAAATACTGTCTTTTCTATGGTACAGAGCTTCAAGTATATACAGTAGTTCTAAATTTAAAAGGCCCAAGTTTCATGAATTTAGACTAGAGACTTGCCTGTGAACCTCAAATCAAGTGTTAGTATATATATTTCACCTGTGGAATGCAGGTCCCAGTGAAACCAAACAGTCCATTGGCATTGTCACTTTTCTGTATTCGCAGTCTGGCTGTGGCATTGTGCTGTGAAATCCTGGCTCCACCATACACACTTGTCAGTTTCAAGGTGAATGATTCTTCCCCTTCCTCCTCAGCATCGTCTCTTGCAGCAACGATAAACGACTTCTTTTTCTCTCCTCCTCTGTATTCCAGGTACCCAGAGATCGGGTGGAGGTCAGCCTTCGCCGGAGTGGCGTGAATTTCATGGATTTCATCTCGATTCAGCTTGCGGACATAAATTCTCACATCTTGCATTAGCCCCGTGAACCTGTTCTGCCCATCTGTATTCGCCCCAACCGTTAGAAAACCAGGCCCTAGAGGGAGAACATAGAGTGTAGAAATAGAATGGTACAACACAGTTAATGAGACCACAGGAGAAGCTGTACTTGGAGCCCATCAGACATAACAGCAGAAGTGGGCCATTTGGCCCATCGATTCTACCCTACCATTCCATCATGCTGTGTCAATCCCATTTTCCTGCCTTTGACACCCTGGCTAATCAGGAACTTATTATACAGGCAACTATTACCATGAGGTTTCCAATGACCATTGTGGCTCCTTTGGTAAAGTGAAAACTTTAGAAATTAAATGGTTCCAAAAATGCATGATTTGTGTTTTCTCCCCACATTCTTTAACAACCCTAGACTTCATTGAGAGGTAATGTTATTAGAACCTACACAATACAGGCCATTCAGCCCACGATACTGTGATGACCCTTTAGTCTACTCCAAGATCAATCTAACCCTACCCTCCTGCAGAATCCTCCATTTTACTTTTATCCATATGCCTATACAAGAGTTTCTTAAATGTTTCTAATATACCTGCCTCTACCTTCACACACCCACCACCCTCTGTGTAAAAAACTTACCTCTGACACCCCCTCATACTTTCTTCCAATCACCATAAAAGTATGACCCCTTGTTTTAGCCGTTTCCGCACTGGGATAAAGTCTCTGGCTGTTCACTCAGTCTATGCCTCTTATCATCTTGTACACCTCTATCAACTCAACTCTCATCCTCCTTCACTTCAAAGAGAAAAGCCCTAGCTCACTCAGTCTATTCCCATAAGACATGCTCTCCAATCCAGGCAGCTTCCTGGTAAATCTCCTCTACGCCCTCTCTAAAGTTTCTACATCCTTCCTGTAACAAGGGGACCAGAACTGAATACAATACTCCATGTGGTCTAACCCTTCCCTCCTGCATAGCCCCTCATTTTTCTTTCATCCATATGCCTATCTATTAAATGTCCCTAATGTATCTATCCCTATCACCAACCCTGGCAGTGCGTAACACACACTTACCATTCTGTGTAAAAACAATCTGACATCCCCCCTAAACTTTCCTCCAATCACCTTAAGATTATTCCTTCTTGAATTTGCCATTTTGTGGTTAAAGGGTGCTGGCTGTCAATTCTATCAAAGCCTCTGATCATCTTGTACACCTCTAACAAATCACTTCTCAACTCCTTTGCTCCTGCACTCAACTTATCCTCATAAGACATGCTCTTTAATCCAGGCAGCGTCCTGGTAAATCTCTGCACCCTTTCTAAAGCGTCCTTGTCCTTCCTATAATGAGACAATCAGAAATGAACACAAAAATGCATAATAAATTGAGCTGCACAACATTGTTTGGGAAATGTTATTCTTTTGGAATTCTCTATTACAGATACAGTGTGATGGGCCTTTCTGGACCTCCGAGACGCGCCACCCAGCAACCCCCAATTTAACCCTAACCTAATCACAGGTCAATTTACAATGACCAATTCATCTGCTCAGCACATCTTTGGACTGTGGGAGGAAACCAGAGCACCCGGAGGAAACCCACGCATTCCATGGGGAGTCTCCTTACAGAGGATGCTGGGATTGAACTTCAAACTCCAACTTGCCGAGCTGTAATAGCGTTGAGCTAACTGCTATGCTACTGTGGCATTTTAAGATAAAACTGCTTTTTTTTTTACATACTATTGTAATTTTCATCCAAAATATAATTCCCTTTAATGACATTGGTACATAAATCTAACTTATGAAACACAATGTGAAACATGCAAGACGAATAGACAAACTATGAATTAAATGACATGCCATAACATAAAATTAGCATCTCTAGGAAGAGGTACAGTCGACGTTTCGGGCCGAGACCCTTTGTCAGGGTCTTGGCTCGAAACGTCGACCGTACCTCTTCCTAGAGATGCTGCCTGGCCTGCTGCGTTCACCAGCAACTTTTATGAATTTTTTGTGAATTTTCAGCATCTGCAGAATTCCTCGTATTTGCGTACATAAAATTAGCAATGGTTCAATGAGCTACTGTGGAAGTTGCAGGAAGGCAAGGGTTAAGGTGATATACTGACAGAAACAGGGTGCATACTCAAGCTGAACACAGCCCTTGAGAAACTAACTTTGTACCGCCTCTTTGCTCAAGCCTGGGACCCAAGGTCACCAGGCATACAAGACAAGGATGCAACCGACGGGTTAAAGATTTGCTTTATTTTTCACATGAACTCGAAATTTCCTCACTTACAGACCCTATGCATTTTGGATTGACAACATCTTCTACACAATCTCCCTCAACAGTGGTGCACCACAAGGCTGTGTGCTCAGCCTCCTGCTCTACTCACTGCGTGGGTAAGCACAGCTCCAGCTCCACTGTCATAGACCGAATCAAAGGTGGTGATGAGTCAGCAAACAGGAGGGAGACTGAAAGTTTGGCTAAGTGGTGTCATAACAACCACCTCACACTCAATGTCAGCAAGACCAAGGAACTGATTTAGACTTCATGAGAGGTAAACCAGCAGTCCAAGAGACAGTAATAATCAGAGGATCAAACCTGGACAGGGTTAGTAGCTTTAAATTCCTGGGTGTTCCTATTGCAGAGGACCTGTCCTGGACCTGCCATGGGTAAAGCCCTCCCAACCATTGAGCACATCTACATGAAACATTGCTCTAGAAAAGCAGCATCCATCATCGGAGATTCCCACCACCCAGGTCATGCTCTCTTCTCGCTGCTACCATCAGCTAGAAGGTACAAGAGCCTCAGCACTCATACCACCGGGTTCAAGAACAGTTACTACGCCATAATCATCAGCCTCTTGGCTAAAAGGGGATAACTCCACTCACTTGCTCCATCACTGAAATGTTCCTACAACCAATGATCTCACTTTAAGGACTCTTCATCTCCTTAGCTCATGTTCTCATTATTTATTGCTATTTATTTATATTTGCACTTACAGAGTTTGTTGTCTTCTGCACTCTGGTTGATCTTTCATTAATCCTTTTACAGTTACTATTCCATAGATTTGCTAAGTATGCCCACAGGAAAATGAAACTCAGGGTCGTATATGGTGACATATATGAACTTTGATAATAACATTTACTTTGAACATCAAAACATACAATCAAATGTGTTAATGACCTGCACAGCTTGAGGAAGTGCTGGGGCAGCCCGATTATCCCAGCATACCTCTGGCACCAACATAGCTTGCCCATACTACGCCTGTGGAATGTGGGAGGAAACCAGAACACTCGGAGGAAACCCATGCAGTCATGGAAGAACGTACAATCTCCTTACTGACAGTGGCAGGAGGTGAACTCAGGTCAGTGACACTGTAAAGCGTAGTAATAAGAGGGCGCGCTCTGGATTGTGAGGGTCCTTCAAAATGGATGCCACCTTCTTGAAGCACCACCATGTAAAGATACTTTCAAAGGTGGGGAGGGTTGTGCCCATGATGGAGCTGGCTGAGTTTACAACCTTTGGCAGCTTTTTCCGATCCTGTGCAGTGGCGTCTCCATACCAGACAGCAATGCAAACAGTCACAACGCTCTCCTCGGTAGATCTATAGAAATTCGCTCAACTTTGGAAACATACCAAATCTCCTCAAACCTCCTAATGAAGTATAACCACTGGTGTGCCCGCTTTTTAATTTCATTAATATGCTGGCCCCTAGATGGATCTTCTGAGATGCTGACACCCAGGAACTTGATGCTGCTCATCCTTTCCACTGCTGGCCACTCGATCAGAACTAGTGTGCTTTTCCTCGACTTCCCCTTCCTCAAGTTCACAATCGATTACTTGGTCTTGCTAATGCTGAGTGCAAGCTGTTGCTGCACTTCTGATATCTACACCAAAGTTCTTGGATGTATATACAGAAGTTCAAAGTAAATTTATTACCAAAGTACATACATGTTACTATCAACTAACGAGATAATTTTTTTGAAAGCTTTTACAGGGAAAAAATAAAATACAATGGAATTTACGAAAAGCATGCATCAAGGTCCCTTGGTTCCTCAGATATTTCAAAGGTCCAAATAAATCCCATGTGGGTATCATCATCATCAGGTGCCATGCCCAGTTTGAGCTTTGACTGCCATGGCCCACACACTGCTGTTTTGAGCCAAGTGGATCAATTCATTGGTATTCATTTTCAGTTCTCTGAGTGCTGTCTCCATCATCATTTGTCTCTGCCTTCCTTTTGCTTTCTTCCCTTCAATCTTTCCCATAATTACCGTGTATTCCAACTCCTCTTTCCCAATCACACGTCCAATGAAGTCACGTTGCCTTTTCATGATCTCATACATTATTTCTCTTTTTGTGCTTGCTCGGTTCATGACATCCTCGTTAGATATTCATTTCATTCATGATATTCTTTGCATCCTCCTCAAAAACCTCATTTCCTCATGTTACTGGATATTGTCCAACATTCTGATCCATATAACATATCTGGATAAATGTAACATTTCAGTACTCTGAGGCGGGTTGTCATATGGGTATATAATTTGAGAAAAGACTTGGCCAGCTCGCACACAATGGATGCGATCAATGGGGTGATCACAATCATCACCTTGTCATGATGGAGAGGCTTGTGAGTTCCTGAGACCTCGAGAGTGATGCTATCTAGAGCTTAGTTCCTGGTAGGAAACATCCCTGGTGGCCAGGTCAAAAGAGAGGCTCCAGACAAAGTGTGATCCTCAACAGTGGAGCTGGCAGAAGATGATGACACATCACAACGGTATTGGAGGTGGAGGAAGGCTGCAGCAGTGAAGAGTCCACAGTCATCTTGCATTCCATGTCACTGGACCCTGACCCCGATCTGTCAATGACACTGTGCTGGCTGCCCATCCCTCATCCTCCTCACATTAAACAAAAGTCACACACAGGCGTTCTTCATTAAGGAAATATTGCCTCAGGAGAACATCATACTCTGATCGAGTGATCTCACTGCTATATTATAATATGTGATCACCAATGAGCAAATAAAACAGCTGCATTCAAATCATGAATAGAGACACCACAATCACTAAAGGTTACATCCAAAACATTGATTTAAAAAAAACTGACCCTGCAGCAACTCTAGCTGAGGATTTGTTAGCATGGGTCAGACCAGACTTGGAGCATTGTAAGTAGTTTTAGGCCCCCATAGTAAGAAAGAATATGCTGGCATTGTAGAGTCTAGAGGAGGTTCACAAGAATGATCCCGGGAATGAACGGGTTAACGTGTGAGAAGCCTATGATGGCTCTGGGTGCATATTCGCTGGAGTTCAGAAGAATGAGGGGGGACGTCATTGAAAACTATTGAATACTGAGAGGCCTGGACAGAGTGGATGTGGCGAAAATGTTACGTATAATGGAGCAGTCCAGGACAAGAGGGCACAGCCTTAGAGCACAAGAATGTCCCTTTAGAACAGAAATTAGGAGGAACTTCTTCAGCCAGGGGGTGGTGCATCTGTGGAATTCATCGCCATGGACGCTGCACAGGTCAAGTCATTGGGTATACTTAATGATTAATCAGGGTGTCAAAGTGGTTCTTGATTAGTCAGGGGGTCAAAGGTTATGGGAAGAAGGCAAGAGAATGGGGTTGAGAGGGATAATAAATCAGCCATGATGGAAGGATGCAGCAGACTCAATGGGCCAAATGGCCTAATTCCGCCCCTATGTCTTATGTGTTCACTCTGTTTGCTTTCTATAATAAAACCCACCGCTAATTTCTCCGAAATACCATCCTGACTCTACACAACAGTCAGCCTTTAGCACTTACCGTCTATGATTGCTTCACCTCTGAGATGCTTAACGCCATCAGGAAGTAGAATTCCATTCAAATAAAATTCAATCATTCCATCAGCCACTACAATTATAATGTGCATCCAGGTATTTTCATCCAGGTACCTTAACGCTGTTCCCGTGGCAACATGGGTAATATTTGAGCTCAACACGCTATAGCAAAACTTTACTGACAAGGAGGATTCATTGGTCGTCAACTTCATAGCATAATAAATGGTGGCATTGTCACTCGTCTTCGATATGATAAACCCATTGGTGTTGAGATCGGGTATCACCCAAGCAGACAATGTAAAATTTGCAACTGTATTCCTCATCCATGGCTGATATTCTGGGTGAACAGTTCCATACACACCCTCTGCCCCACTAAAGTACAGGGCATCTGTACCCGTGTGTCGTCGCCTGGTGTGAGGACGTAGCTCAACAGAGCTGGGAAATGTTCCAACCAGTATAAAGTCCGTCATTTCAGGCAGTCTGTATCTAAACGCATTGGACAGTATCTCCCACCCGATTCGAACATCTCCAAATGCACCTTGCAGTCGCTGAACGGTGAAGTTAGTAATGTATGACATGTCCTCATCTGAGAGCACGTCCTCCGCAACCTCCCTGTCCTGGCTTTCTGCATCCAGGACGAAAACTCCAAAAGGATCATCGTTAAGTGGAATCACAACATTGATACTTAAGCTCTGATTTGATAATTGACCACCAGGGCCAGGAGCCCCACCTGGGAAGTTAACAGAGAAGTTAATAAATTGTCACAAAATGATTCAACTGAATAGTTTTATCAATATCTAATAAAAAAGTTAGATTGTTTTCCCATTCTAAATGGGGGTTTGGTGCTTTTGCTGGGGCAAGTCAGAGGGGGAGCTTTGGGGTTCTAACGTTTCTGTCACTCATTCTTTGAGTTTTTTTCTGTCTTGTGGATGTCTGCGAAGACTAGGAATTTCAGTTTGTATACTGTATACATTCTCCCATATTAAATTTGAAATAAGCATTAAAATATAGAAATGCTAAGAGTCATACATAAATCCAAGAGGGCCATTATATCCACATGCAAGCTCGAGTTTCATGCATTGTAAATCTGTCTGCAATGTTATCGTACAAACACAAGGCATTCACGGAGCTTGCACAATCTCCCACGATTATTCTCTCATCTTGAGGACCCAAAGGGTTGAAAGTTTAATTGGTTACTACACATTGCCCCTCGCGTGTGTGGGTAGAATTCATGGGCTCATTGTCAGGAAATGCAGAGAAGATATGACCCAAATGCAGAGCAGTTGAAATGATTTAGTAGTGAGTGATCAGTTTAGTAATAAACTGCAAAATAATAAGCCTTGAGGGGCCACAAAACAGGAGAGAACAGATACTAAACACAACAAGGTAACTGATACATTAACACAAGAAATTCTGCAGATTCTGGAAATCCAGAGCAACACAAACACACACACAAAATGCTGGAGGGATTCAGCTAGTCAGGCAGCATCTATGAGAAGGAATAAACAGTCAACATTTCAGGCTGAGACCTCTCATCAGGAAGGGGAAAAATGCCAAAATAAAAAGGTGGGGGAGGGGAAGGAGGACAGCTAGAAGGTGAAAGGTGGTCAGATCAATGGGAAAGGTCAAGAGCTGGAGAAGAAGGAATCTGATAGGAGAGGAGAATGGACCTTGGAAGAAAGGGACAAGTGAAAGACAGCAGAGATGATGTAAGAGGACAGAGTGTGGAATAGAAGAAGAGGAAAGAGAGGGAATTTTTTTATAAATCGTAAGGAGAAATCAATGTCTATACCATCAGGCTAGAGGCTACCAAACAAAATATGTATTGCTCCTCCACTCTGAGAGGGGTTTCATTGTGGCACAAGAAGAAGCCATGGACCAACATATCAGAACAGGAATAGGAATGTTACCTGGGTTTCATCACTCAAGTTACAGAGAAAGGTTGAACAAGTTGGATCTTTATTCTTTGGAACGTAGAAGGTTGAGGGGGGACTTGATAGAGGTATTTAAAATTATGAGGGGGATAGGCTCTTTCCATTGAGAGTGGGGGAGATTCAAACAAGAGGACATGAGTTGAGAGCTAAAGGGCAAAAGTTTAGGGGTAACATGAGGGGGAACTTCTTTACTCAGAGACTGGTAGCTGTGTGGAACGAGCTTCCAGCAGAAGTGGTTGAGGCAGGTTCAATGTTGTCGTTTAAAGTTAAATTAGACAGCTATATGGACAGGAAAGGAATGGAGGGTTATGGGCTGAGTGCAGGTCGGTGGGACTAGGTGAGAGTAAGAGTTCGGCACGGACTTGAAGGGCCGAGATGGCCTGTTTCCGTGCTGTAATTGTTATATGGTTATATATGGAATAGGAATTAAAATTCCTATTTAAGTACTACTGGGAAGTTCCGCTCTTGGTGGATGGAGCAGAGATGTTCAATAGAGCAGTCCCCACATTTACAACGGGTCTCACCAGTATAGGGGAGGCTGAATGAGGAGCACCGGGTACAATAGGTAAAACCCATCAAATCCGCAGGTGAAGTGTTGCCTCACCTAGAAGAGCTGTTTGGGGCCCTGAATGGAAGTGAACCTGAAGGTGAATGGACAGGTGAGTCATTTCGGCCAGTATAAGTGCAGGTATAAGTGGGAAGGGATGAATAGACAAGGCAATCATGGAGCGAGTGATCCTAATGGAAGACAGAGAGTGGGGGTGAGGTAAAGATGTGTTTGGTGGGACTATTATTCAACATATCTTGCATCGAGCACATACCTGAAGCATTGATCAACCTGAGAACATAAGTTTCACTAAATTCTGGAATTCCATCGGGAAGTGCATGGACTGTTATAGGAGAGCAGAGTTCTCCAGTAGTGAAGAGCACAATACCAGATGTTTTGGAAAACTCCTGCCCAGGTTGCAGTAAAGTATCATTGACAAATAGCTGCCACGAAACAGAGACATTTCCAAATATCCCTCGCTGTCTCAAAATCCTGTCAGTAAGCAAAGGAGTTACAAATCAAGAATAATTTTTCATTTAAAGAAATTCATTTTACCTTTTGTCTAATGCAGGTCTCATCAACAACTAATTTTGGAACAAGATAGATAAAAAAATAATTGTGACATCTTTTCATTTAATAATGATATAAAACTGACACGAAGACAGGAATACAGAGCATACATCAAGTTTCAAGAATTAATGCAGTTTACGGATAAATCACTGAGTTAATGAGACATGTTCATCTGTCTACATAGCAATGTGGGAAGACTTTGTTACCCCAAGAATTCCACTCCTCTCTCTTTCCTATGCCCCACTCCAACCCTTCCCTCTTCTAGTTCCCACTCTGGCCTCTTACCTCTTCTCCTCACCTGCCTATCACCTCTCCTCCTATCGGTGCCGCTTGTTCTTCCTGTTCTTCCGTAGTCTACTCTCCCCTCCTATCAGATTCCTTCTCCTCCAACCCTTTGCCTTTCCAACTCACCTGGCTTCACCCATCACCTTCCACCTTGACCATCTTCCCCTCACCTCACCTTTTTTTATTCTGCCATCTTCCTCTTTTCTTTCCAGTCCTGATGAAGACCCAAAACATCGACTGTTTACAAAATATCAGAGGGCTGCAATCTGCACAAGAGGTCATTTTTCGGTAACAGAGCATAAAGTTTAAAAAGACCTCTGGGGCTTTCGGCTCTGTTCAGTGGGCTGCAGTCAGCGCAGAGCCAATGAAAAGAAGGAAGGTGTAAGTGGAGTGGCCATTGTGTGTGTGGGCCAGTGTTAGAGTGGTAAGGCTTTGGCTTCGGCTCAAGTACAAGCAGAGGTTCTAAGTAAGTTTCTATTAAGTTTTTTTTCTGTAGCCAGGGTGCTGAGAACGGGTATGTTCTTTGTGTGAGATGTGGAAACTCTGGAAAACCTCCAGTCTCCCTGATCTGCAAATCCTTACAGACCATATTAAAGAACTGGATCTGCAGATTGATGAATACGGGAGACTGAGGAAGTGATAGATAGGAACTACAGGGAGGTAGTCACTCCTAAGCTGCTGGATCCAGGTAGCTGGGTGGCTGTCAGGAAAGGGAAAGGATACAGGTACACTTGTGGCCGTTCCCCTCAAAAATAAATATACAGTTTTGGATGCTGTTGGGGGAACCACAGCAACCAGGTCTCTGGCACCAAGTCTGGTGCTGCGGTTCAGAAGGGAATGACAGAGAAGAGGACTTCAGTAGTGATAGTGGATTCCATAATTAGAGGTATAGACACAAGATTCTGTAGTTGTGAAAGAGACACCCGGATGGCATGTTAACTCCCAGTACAAGGGTCAGGGATATCTCCGATTGGGTCCACGTGAGGAGGGTGAGCAGCCAGAAGTCTTGGTACATATTGGCACCAATAACATAGGTAGGAAAAGGGAGGAGGTCCTGAAGAGAAAAGTTAGGTAGTTTGGTAGAATAATGGAATCCAGTGTAGTAATCTCTGGATTACTGCCTGTGCCACGTGCCAGTGAGGGTAAGAATAGAGTTATTTGGCTGATGATTGTATGACTGAGGAACTGGTGCAAGGCTTCAGGTTTCTGGATCATAAGGATCTCTTCTGGAGAAGGTATAACCTGTACAAAACAGACGGATTACAACAGAACCTGAAGGGGTCCAATATCCTTATGGGCAGGTTTCTGAGAGCAGATGGGGACATTGGCGGCGGGGGGGGGGGGGCGTTGGGAACCGGAGTGATAGGACTGAGGCTGGGCAGTTGGTATACAACTAGATGAAGTGTGCAGTGAGACTGTTAGGAAGGAAGTTGCAGTCAGTGGGATGAGTTGCAGTGTAACAGTAGTACAAAATCAAAAACAGTGATAAAAACAGGACTGAAGGGTATTATATTTGAATGCACACAGTATACGGAAAAAGGTAGATGATCGTGTAGCGCGGTTAGAGATTGGTAGGTATGATGTTGTTGGCATCACTGAATCGTGGCTGAAAGAAGATCATTGCTGGGTGCTTAACATCCAAGGATACACACTGTGCTGAAAAGACAGACAAGTGAGGAGAGGGGGTGGGGTGTCCCTGTTGGGAAAAAATAAGATCAGATTCTTAGAAAGAGGCGACATGGGATTGGAATTCGAGAGGGAGAAGCTAAAGTCAGATGCATCAGTGTTACAATGGAGTAAAGGGTATCACAGAAGCATGACAGTGGAGCTAGCCAAAGTTGACTGAAAGGGGACACTAGCAGGGATGACAATAGAGGAGCAATGGCTGGAGTTTCTGGGAGAAATGTGGAAGGTGCAAGATAGACACGTCCCAAAGAAGTAATAGTATTCTAAAGGCAGGGTGATGCAACCGTGGCTGACAAGGCAAGTGATTTATTATCCCTCTCAACCCTATTCTCCTGCCTTCTCCACACAACCTTTGATGCCCTGATTAATCAGGAACCTATCACTCACCTATTTAATTGGATCTAATGACTTGGCCTCCATCGCCTTCTGTAGCAATGAATTCCACAGATTCATCACGCTCTGGTTCAAGAAATTCCTCCACATGTCTGTTCTATTGTATACAACTATCTTTTTTTAATAATACTTTTTATAAGATGTGTACTTTTTAGCCAACTCATGTATTTTTCACACTGACTGGCAGAAAGTGGTATAGCAGCTAATCTAATGGTTTATCACCTTTCTCATTTTTCATTGGCTAAGTATCAGCACATTACTGATGTGATGTCATTGTTTTAATTATGTAGCCTATTAACTAATTCATCGCTATCAAAGAAATTTTCTTTATCTTATCTATAAAAGTGAGAGATTTTTCTGAAGTGCCTTCTTTTGTCACTTTTTTTTGTCAAGGGAGGGGTTGGAGTTGGGGTTTTTGATGTTCTAGTTGTCATTTTCCATGTGGGCAATCTGTTAGCTTTTTATGCAAGGGAGGAGGTTTGCAGGTTTTATTTCTATTCTTTTTTCATGTCAGGGGGAGTTGATGGCTCTTCTTTCAACATTTTCCATGTTTTTTCTGTATATCGTGGCTATCTGGAGAAGACAAATATCAGAGTTGTATTGTACATGGATGTTTTGACAATAAAATAAACCTCTGAACCTTTTATTCTTCTGTATTACACCCCTTAACATTATTTGCTCGCTTAGTATCATTTCTCAGGTCTTTATTTAGTTTGTTTAGTATTTGTATGTTTGTTTGGAATTAAGACTGCTTGCCACTCTTGATTCCTGGAAGAACCCTAAGGATCAAAAAATAAATAGAGATCCAGCAGTTCCAGTGGGATGTTCTTGTATTCTGAGGCTGTCCCCACTGGTCCTAGACTCCCCTGCTGTCGGAAGCATCCTCTCCACATGTACTCTATGTAGCCATTTCAGTATTCAATAAGTTTCAATGAGATCCTTCCTCATTCTTCGAAACTCCACCAAGTAGAGGCCCAGAGCCATCTAATGCTCCTCATATGTTCACCTTTTCATTCCGGAACCATTCTCATGAACCTCCTCTGGATCCTCTGGACCATCTCCAATGCCGGAACATCCCAAAACTGCTCGTAATACCCCAAGTGTGGTCTGATCAATGCCTTTACATCCTTAAACATCATAAAAGTAGAGACTAAAATTCCCAATTTAAACTGTGTCCCAGTACTGTCTATACACAAATCAAAGAACATCAAACTTCAGAGTTTACTTAGATCCCCAGTTCCTGAAAATCATTGTTTCCAAAGGCCCTGCAAACTCCTTTCTATTCTGAATTCAGTAAAGTCTATAGATCCACTGTGATCATGGCCCTCCCCAGTATAAGGAATGGATCAAGGTTGTTACGTACTCCAAGGAACAGAGTGCTGGATCAAATTCTTTCCAGATTTCTGTGCTGAGGAAGGTTTTCAATTCCTTACAAGTTCATGCCTCCTGCCTTAGATTTTCAACAATTGTCCCCACAGCTTTCACAGGTCTGCAATCGAAATCCAAAATTCGTCTGTTGAGAGTGAAACCCCAAAGATCAGGGTTTGCAATCTAGAGAACCAGAACCTAACTCCATTATTATAACATAGAACAGTACAGCCAAATGTCCAACCTACTCTATGATCAATCTATCACTTCCTTCCTACATAGCCCTCCATGTGCCTATCTAAGAGTGTCTTCAATCTTCCTAATGCATCTGTCTCTACCACCACCCTGGGAAGTGTGCTCCACACACCTACCAGTCAGAATGCAAAAACCCTGTCTCTGACACCTCCCTAAACTTTACTCCCAACACCTTAAAGTTATGCCCCTTTTTATTAGTTACAGTATTTCTGAGCTGGGAAAAAGTCTCTGGAAATCCACTTGATCTCTGCCTCTTAGCTCTGTCCTCTTGTGCCTTATCCTACTACTGTACACTTTGTCAACAGAAATATAACACAGCAAGGATGGTTTACATAAAGAGAACACCGAGAAGAGACAGCAAGAACAAGGTAGCAAACTTTGTTTGTTCATGTAAGGTTGCATCACCATCTGGTATAGGAAAAGTTGCAGAATGTTGTAAACTCAGCCAGTTCCATCACGGACACGAGTCTTCCCACCCCACCACCACCCACCCCTCCCCCCCACGCACATCCAGGACACTTTCAAAAGGCGATGCCTTAAAAAGGCAGCATCCATACTTGAGGACCCTTATCACCCTGGGCATGCCCTCTTCTCATTAGTACCATCAGGGAGAAGATACAGAAGCCTGAAGACACACTTTCAACATTCCAGGATCAGCTTCTGAATGGACAATGAACTCATAAACACTACCTCAATTTTTTTTTATTTTCTCTCCGTTTACACTATTTATTTATTATGTATATATTCTAATTGTGATTTAATTGTTTTATTACTATGCATTACAATGTTCTTGTGTGGCACGTGGCCAAGTGGCTAGGGCATTGAATTAGCAATGTGAAGGGCGTTGGACTAGCAATGTGAAGGTCGTGGGTTCGAGCCTCAGCCGAGGCAGCGTGTGTGTCCTTGAGCAAGGCACTCAACCACACAATGCTCCAGTTTACCCAGCTGAGAATGGGTACCGGCAAAAATGCTGGGGTTAACCTGACGATAGCCTGACGTCCTATCCCGGGGGGGGGGGGGGGGGGGGTGCGGGGAGTCTCGTACTTTCAGTCACTTCACGCCACGGAAAGTGGCATAAGCACTGGCCTGATGGGCCACAAGGCTCGTGGCAGACTTTAATTACAATGTTCTGCTGCCATGAAACGACAAATTTCATGATATATTGAATTCAATTGAATTGACTTTATTTCTTACATCCTTCACGTACATGAGGAGTAAAAAACTCCACGTGACGTCTCCGTCTAAATGTGTAATGTGCAATCATAGTAATTTATAATAGTTTATAATAAATAGAACAGTCAATGGAATATAGAGTACACTCAAATCAGCGTGAGTTAATCAGTCAGATGACCCGGTGGAAGAAGCTGTCCCGGAGCCCGTTGGTCCTGGCTTTTAGGCTGCAGTACCATTCCTTGAAGGTAGCAGCTGGAATAGATTGTGGTTGAGGTGACTCGGGTCCCCAATGATCCTACAGGCCCTTTCTACACACCTGTCTTTGTAAATGTCCTGAATCATGGGAAGTTCACAACTACAGATGCGCTGGGCTGTCCGCACCATTCTCTGCAGAGTCCTGCGATTAAGGGAGATACAGTTCCCATACCAGGTAGTGATGTAGCCAGTCAGGATGCTCTCAATTGTGCCTCTGCAGAAAGTTCTTAGGATTTAGGGGCCCACACCAAACTTCTTCAACCATCTGAGGTGAAAGAGGTGCTTTTGTGCCTTTTTCACCACACAGCTGGTGTGTACAGACCATGTGAGGTCCTCAGTGATGTGGATGCTGAGGAACTTAAAGCTGTTTACCCTCTCAGCCCCAGATCCATTGATGTCAGTAGGGGTTAGCCTGTCTACATTCCTCCTGTAATCCACAACCAGCTCCTTTGTTTTTGCGACATTGAGAGAGAAGTTGTTTTCTTGACACCACTGTGTCAGAGAGATGACTTCCTCCCTGTAGGCCACCTCGTTATTGTTTGAGACAAGGCGAATCAATGTAGTGTCATCGGCAAATTTAATTAGCTGATTAGAGCTGTGGGTGGTGATACAGTCATGGGTATACAGGGAGTAAAGGAGGGGATTTAGTACACAGCCCTGAAGGGCTCCTGTATTGAGAGTCAGAGGGTTGGAGGTAAGGGAGCCCACTCTTACCACCTGCCAGTGATCTGCCAGTCCAGGATCCAGTTGGACAAGGTAGGGTCAAGGCCGAGGTCTCTGAGCTTCTTGTCGAGCCTGGATGGAACTATGGTGTTGAATGCTGAACTGTAGTTCAAGAACAGCATTCTAACATAAGCATCCTTCTTCTCCAGGTGTGTAAGGACTTTATGTAGAGCAGTGGCTATTGCGTCGTCTGTCGATCGGTTGTGTTGGTAGGCGAATTGTAGGGGGTCCAGTGTGGGTGGTAGCCAGCTGCAGATGTAGTCTTTGACCAGCCTCTCAAAGCACTTGCTTATTATTGAGGTGAGTGCGACAGGACACCAGTCATTCAGGCTTGTTATCTTGGTCTTTATTGGTACAGGGACAATGGATAATTTGAAGCAGGAGAGCACTCTACACTGGGAGAGAGAGAGATTAAAAATGTCAGTAAACACACCTGCCACTTGTGCTGCGCACACTCTGAGTACTCGCCTTGGGATGCCATCCGGTCCCACAGCCTTGCGACGGTCCACTCGTCGGAAACATCTGTGTACCTCAGCCTCAGAGATGACCAGGTTGCAGGTTGTAGCGGTGGCTTTCCTCGGAGGCTCAGACCGAACCGTAAGAGCGAGCGATGTTGGCAGTACCACAATGTTTGGCTTTGAAGTCTGAGATGGTATGCAGCCCTCACCACGTGCTATTCATTGTGAACCTTGGCTCAATCTTGTCCCTGTATTGTTGTTTTGCAGCCTTGATAACTTCGCACAGATCATAGCTGCTTTTCTCGAGCTCCAGCTGATCACCGGCAATGTAAGCTTGATGTCACGCTGTAAATGCTGCTCGTACGGAACTATGGATCCAGGGTTTCTGGTTTGGAAAGATCCTGACCGACTTCTGGGGGACAACATTGTCGTTGCACTTCCGGATGAAGCCCATGACTCCATCAGTGAACTCGGAGACATCCTCATCATGGAAGACTTTCCAGTCGATGTCATCGAAGCAGTCCTGCAACATGGAGGCCGATTGGTCGGACCAGCAGTGGACAGTTTTAACTATGGCTGCCTTTTGTTTCAGCTTCTGCCTGTACATTGGCAGAAGCAGGATCAAAGAGTGGTCTGATTTTCCAAAAGCTGGGCAGAGGAGAGCTTTGTAAGTGTTACAAAAGGGAGTGTAGCAGTGGTCAAGTGTCTTATCTCCACCAGTGCTCACCTGGATGTGCTGACAAAACTTCGGAGAGATTTTCATCAGTGATGCTCAATTAAAGTCACCGGCGACGATGAAGGCAGCCTCTGGGTGTGCACTCTCCAGCATGTTGGTGGTCTCATATAGTTCCTTGAGAGCCAGGTCAGTACCAGCCTGCAGTGGAATGTACACTGCTGTGATGATAACAGCCGTGAACTCCCTAGGCAGCCAGTGGGTCTGCACAGCAGCACCAGGTACTCCAGGTCTGGGGAACAAAAGGATTTGAGAGCATGCACATTCTGGGGCTTGTACCGATCACTGTTGACCATGAAGCAAACCCTCCTCCTTTACTCTTCCCAGTGAGGTTTTTTGACCTGTCTGCCCAGAATAAGAAGATGGTGTAGTCTGGTATCTCCTCCGTCAGCCAGGTCTCCACCAAGCACAAAAAGTTGCATTCCTTTGTTTCCCACTGATAGGAGATTCCGGCCAGTGATATTAAACCCGATTCTGATTCTGATAAAATTCCTCATGCACTGCCAAGGCATCCCAGTGTTCAAGGACGTGGCATTTACATTATAGACACCTCCCTCCACAAAGTGTGTATCACATTCTTGGACGGATTCCATCTGTTCTTTCATACCCACCAGTTTAACATTTGAAATTAACTTCAAAAAAATAAACAAAACTTAATACTTACGTAACATTGTTGGTTGTTCCCTCAAAGACTGTCTTCTCTGCAGATTCCAAAGAGAAGATTCCATTCGGATCATCATTTGCTTCAATGATGACGGTAGCCCTTTCAGACTCATGAATAACCGTATCACCTGGGACAATTAAATGGAACTCAGAGCTCAACATTGTTTTAGAACAAAAGACATCAGTAGATAAAATTTGAATTTCCCCACAATGAATATGGCATTTTGAAAAAAAACATACTGTACAAAAATAGGTATATCACAGATTTATTCTGTGCACTAAATGTTTCCTTTAAAAAAAGGTAACAATAAAATAAATATTATATACCATTTGTAAACAGACACTTAACAATTCACAATAAAAAGGAAAAAGCAGAAATCATC
Source organism: Mobula birostris (assembly GCF_030028105.1). Classification (NCBI taxonomy): domain Eukaryota; kingdom Metazoa; phylum Chordata; class Chondrichthyes; order Myliobatiformes; family Myliobatidae; genus Mobula; species Mobula birostris. The sequence goes on from NC_092386.1 coordinate 6,358,381, forward strand.
CCCGGAAATCATAAAACAGACAGGTTGAGGACAGAAATTCTTCTGAAAATCTAATACTCATGTTTTCCCATTGTTGTTCCTCTCCATGCCTTGTGGCGCATCGGGTGGCAACCTTGTCTCTTCTTTAGCATTTGTCTGTTTTTACGAGGCCGAGTTGCTAGCTCGACACTCAACCCAGCACTGATGGACAGAATACGTGGAGCCGGCCAGATTCGAACCCAGGACCACTCGCCTCAAAGTCCAGTGCGGATGCCATTACACTACCAGCCAGCAATATCTCCATTGTACTATTTCAGAAATAAATTCAGCACCCAGCTCTTGAACACTCTCCTGTATCCTGTATCTTCATTAAGTAATGGATCAGTTTACTAATGTCTTCTGACTCCGAAGTGATCCACTTTAAAAAAGTTAATTCTCAGGGTAGTTTTTTTAAATAGATTGACTTACTATTTGCAGTTACCTCTTACTATTAAAACAAAGTATTAAACATGACAATTTTATTCACAATAAAATTGAGGCAATTCAACTCATTTGCACAGTTGGTGTTCTCATCCTGCGTTTCTTACTTTAGGAAAATGATATGGATGTCCTCATGACAAAACTTCCAACAACAGCAAATTACTACTGTCTTGTCTCCCTTTCTCTTCACCATTTATACCTCGGACTTCAACTACTGCACAGAGTCTTGTCATCTTCAGAAGTTTTCGGATGACTCTGGCATAGTTGGATGCATCAGCAAGGGAGATGAGGCTGAGTACGGGGCTACGGTAGGAAACTTTGTCACATGGTGTGAGCAGAATTATCTGCAGCTTAATGTGAAAAAGACTAAGGAGCTGGTGGTAGACCTGAGGAGAGCTAAGGCACCGGTGACCCCTGTTTACATCCAGGGGGTCAGTGTGGACATGGTGGAGGTTTACAATTACCTGGGGATACAAATTGACAATAAATTGGACTGGTCAAGGAACACTGAGGCTGTCTACAAGAAGGGTCAGAGCCGTCTCTATTTCCTGAGGAGACTGAGGTCCTTTAACATCTGCCGGACGATGCTGAGGATGTTCTACGAGTCTGTGGTGGCCAGTGCGATCATGTTTGCTGTTGTGTGCTGGGGCAGCAGGCTGAGGGTAGCAGACACCAACAGAATCAACAAACTCATTCGTAAGGCCAGTGATGTTGTGGGGATGGAACTGGACTCTCTCACGGTGGTGTTTGAAAAGAGGATGCTGTCCAAGTTGCATGCCATCTTGGACAGTGTCTCCCATCCACTACATAATGTACTGGTTGGGCACAGGAGTACATTCAGCCAGAGACTCATTCCACCGAGATGCAACACAGAGCATCATAGGAAGTCATTCCTGCCTGTGGCCATCAAACTTTACAACTCCTCCCTTGGAGGGTCAGACACCCTGAGCCAATAGGCTGGTCCTGGACTTATTTCCTGGCATAATTTACATATTACTATTTAATTATTTATGGTTTATTACTATTTAATTATTTATGGTGCAACTGTAACGAAAACCAATTTCCCCAGGGATCAATAAACTATGACTATGACTAAGAAAAACAAATTATTGTACCTGTAGAATTAAGTAACACAACGTAGAGCATTTCATCTGTTTCAGGAATATCATCTTCATTAATAATCACAGAAATGGTCTTAGCTCTTTCTCCAACTTCAAATACCAGTGTCATATTCTCAGATGGAGAATTAAAATCTCCCTCACGTTGGGAGGCTCCGCCATTTTCAACATTGTAGACAACGACAGTGACGAAGTCTGCAGATCCATTTCTAACAACTGTGAGTTTGCCAACACCTCCTTCTTGGACTCGAATTACACTTGGCTCTACAATAAAGGAAATCAGACAAGGATCAATATTACCAACGTTACAGGCCGAGATAGTGTGGATGTGGAGAGGATGTTTCCGATAGTGGGGGAGTCCAGGAGCTGAGGGCACAGTCTCAGAACAGAGGAACGTCCATTTAGAACAGAGATGAGGAGGAATTTCTTTCGTCAGAGGGTGGTGAATCTGTGGAATTCATTGGCAACTGTAGAGGTAAAGACATTGAGTGCGAGTGCAGGAAATGTGAAGCTTGGCATAACACCTCATATTCCATCTGGTTAGCCTCCAACCTGAGCACCGATGAACTTCCAGCAAATTTTCCATCCTTCCTCCTTCCCTTTTCTTCCATTCCCCACTCTGGCTCCTCTCTTATCTCTTCACTTGCGTAATACCTCCCCCGGTGCCACTCCTCCTTCCCTTTCTCCCATGATCCACTTTCCTCTCCTATCAGATTCTTTGCTTTCCAGCCTTCTGCCTTTTCCAACAATCACCTCCCACTTTCTCGTTTCATCAACCCTCCCCCACCCACCCACCTTCCTTCTCAAGACTCAATTGCTAGCTTGTACTCTTCCCACTCCCCCCACCTTCCTATTCTGGCTTCTTCCCCCTTCTTTTCCATTCCTGAAGAAGGGTCTCAACCCAAAATATCGACTGATTATTCATTTCCATGGATGCTGTCTGACCTGCTGAGTTCCTCCAGCATTTTGTGTGTCTGTTGCTCTGGATTTCCAGCATCTGCAGAATCTCTTGTGACTAGAAGGTTTGTTTGAAGTAAGCAGATATTTGTGGAGGCTAGTTAGGTCAGCACACATAGGAACAAGAGAAAAGAAAGAAGTGATTTAGTTAGGAACTGTAGAAGGAGGCAGAAGTGGAACCTAAACACTGCCACGCACCCTGATCAGTGAGAACGTCGTAATTCAGTCAGAATCAGTTTAATATCAGTGAGAACGCCGTAATTCAGTCAGAATCAGTTTAATATCAGTGAGAACGTCGTAATTCAGTCAGAATCAGTTTAATATCAGTGAGGACGTCGTAATTCAGTCAGAATCAGTTTAATATCAGTGAGGACGTCGTAATTCAGTCAGAATCAGTTTAATATCAGTGAGGACGTCGTAATTCAGTCAGAATCAGTTTAATATCAGTGAGGACGTCGTAATTCAGTCAGAATCAGTTTAATATCAGTGAGGACGTCGTAATTCAGTCAGAATCAGTTTAATATCAGTGAGAACGTCGTAATTCAGTCAGAATCAGTTTAATATCAGTGAGAACGTCGTAATTCAGTCAGAATCAGTTTAATATCAGTGAGAACGTCGTAATTCAGCCAGAATCAGTTTAATATCACTGACATATGTACTGAAATTTGTTGTTATTGTGACAGCAGTGCAGGGCAAGACATAAAAAATACTATAAGTTGCAATAAGAAATTTTATTTTTAAAAATAAATTAAATAAGTAGTGCAAAAAGAGAACAAAAGTAGTTGAGGTAGTATTCATGGGTTCATTGTCCACTCAGATATCTGATGGCAGAGGGGAAGAAGCAGTTCCTGAATCAATAAATGCATATCTTCAGACTCCTGTATCGCTTCTTTGATGGTGACAGTGAGAAAAGGGTATGTGCTGGGCGATGGGGTCCTTCATGATGCTACCTTTTGGAGGCACCGCCTTTTAAAATTATCCTGGATGCTGGGGAGGCTAGTGCCCATGATGGAGTTGGCTGTGCTTACAACTTTCTGCAGCTTTCACATAGATTGTGCATTCTATGTAAATTTATTGATTTGATGTAATTACATGCAAACTATTTGAAAAGAAGGCTTGCCTCCTGTCGGTCTACTGTAATTGTACCCAAAATTAGTGTCAGGGGTCAGAACAATAACACATTCTGCAGCAAAAAAAACTGTTGGAAATCTCAGTGGGTCATGCAGCACGTGTGGATGCAACAAGACAGCTGACGTTTTAGATCGAAACCCTGCACCAAGACTGGGATGACAAGGGTGGGTGAGGAAGACAGCAAGTATCAAAGAGCTGATGAAAGGTTTGGACACGTCAGAGGCTGGTAGGTGATAGGTGGAAAAAGGCAAGGTGAGGAGTGACGGGCAGATGGAGAGCGGTGGGAGAAGCTGAGCAACTGGAGACAGGAGGGGGAGGGGAGTTTAGAGACAGAATTTGGTGAGTAATTGGTGGAAACAACATGGCAGATGAAGCTTGGTGGGTGATATCGAAAGTGGGGAGATAGGAAAGGTGTGGGCAGATGAATCTAGGTGGGCACTCAAGAATGAAGAACATAGAGACAAAGGCCGGAAACCAGTGGTGGAACCAGATGAAAGAAGAGGGATGGTTGGCAAATGGAGACGGATGGCAAAGGAGACAGGAAGGGTTGACCAAGGGAGAAGCACCTAATCCTCTAGTTAACACCGTTCCATCTGTTAGTGACAATAATTGTGTTAAAAAATTGTCAAAATGTTCGTTGAAAAACCATATATGAAGTGAACCAAACCTTCAAAATAGATGGGATCGTCATTTTTATTGATAAGCAATGTTGCATTCAGTAAACTTCCAAGCCTAGCATTTCCAGTGACATTCCAAAGAATGATTGTGAAAGTTTCCATTTCCTCAGGGATCTGAGTAGAGAGGAAAAAGGTAATACATTACCTTTTCGTAGGGAAATACATTAACATTGGATATCATTGTGATACATTTTCTGCAGACCTTAATCATACTAAAGATTATTATTGAAATCGGAATCGGAATTGGTTCATAATCACGTGTTGAGATGGAGAGAAAATCTTGCCTTGCCTACGGTTTATACAGATCAAATCATCACACAGTGCATTGAGGTAGAAGAGAAACAGCAGGCAGAATAAAGCTTAACAGCTACAGAGAAAATGCAGTGCCTAAGGTGCAAGGTCGTAACAAGAGAGATTGAGAGGTCAACAGTCTATCTTAACATACTAGGAATCATCATCATTATGTGCTGTGTCATCTGACGTGGACGATCATAGTTCGCCATTGCCTTCTTCTGGGCAGTGTCTTTACAAGATGGGTGACCCCAGCCATAATCAATACTCTTCAGAGATTGTCTGCCTGGCGTCAGTGGTTACATAACCAGGACTTGTGATATGTACCAGCTGCTCATATGACCATCCACTACCTGCTGCCATGGCTTCAAGTGACCCTGATCAGGGGGCTAAGCAGGTGCTACACCTTGCCCAAGGATGAACTGCAGGCTTGCAGAGGAAAGGAGCACCTTACACCTCCTTCCTTTGGTAGAGACACATCTTCACCCTGCCACCCAATACTGGGAATAGTTTGGTCTTATAAGGATACAATGTGTAGCACCACAGAGTCGTAGTAGTTAGTGCTATGCTATCACAGCTTGGGGCATTGGAGTTCAGAGTTCAATGCCAGCACCATCTCTAAGGAGTCTCTGTACATGCTTCCCATGGGAAGTGTGTGTGTTTTTTCCCCCTGGGTGCTCCGGTTTCCACCCATAATCCAAAGGCGTCCTGGGTAGGTTAATTGGTCATTGTAAATTGTCCCGTGATTAGATTAGGATTAGATTGGAGTTGTTGGACATTGCTCGGCTCAAAGGGGCAGAAAAGCCTATTCCACACTGTATCTCTGAACAAAGGATAGATAAATAAATAAATAAAACATTTAGTCTTAAAACAGCAGGATACAAACTGTGCTTGACCCTGGTGGCATATGCTTTCTGGGTTTTGTACCTTTTGCCTGATAGGAGACAGAACAACAGAGAATGTCTTGGGTGGTTTGATTATGCTGGCTGATTTACTGAGGCAGCAAGCAGTATAGACAGAGTCCTAACTTCCAATTTTAAAACACCTAACAATTCTATTTATTTATTTCCCATGAATAAAATGTAAATGTAAAACTTTTCACCAATTCCAATTCCTTACCACTGATTCCATGTGCCACCAAACTTTCACAGATTGATCCTGATATATCCATTCACCCAGCCAAGTGCCTGAGGTGCAATTATCTTCAGTTTATTGACTCATTAATATCAATGGAGAAGATGTTTCCTATAGTGGGTGAGTTTAGGACCAGGGGACACAGCCTCAGAATAGAGTGACATCATTTAAAACAGAGATAAGGAGGAATTTCTTTAGCCAGAGGATGGTAAATCTGTACGTCATTGTCACAGACAGCAGTAGACGCCAAGTCATTGGTACACTTAAAGTAGTTTGATACATTCTTTGTTAGTCAGGGCATCAAAGATTACAGGGAGAAGGCAGAAGAATGGGGTTGAGAGGGATAATTAATCAGCCATGATAGAATGGTGAAGCAGACTTGATGGGCTAAATGGCCTAATTTTGCTCCTATGTCTTATGGTCTTATGTGGTACAGCTGCACAATCATAAAAATAATAACTTTAATTCAAAAAGGGAAAATTAAAAAATTTATTTCTTGTATGTATAATTTGATTCAAAAACAGACAATTAAACAAGGAATCCATAAGTCAAAACAAAAATGGGAAATAGATCTGAATATTAATATTGATGAAACAAATTGGTCAAGACTTTGTCTTGACAGTATGACAAACACAATAAATGTTCGACTTAGATTAGTACAATATAATTTTTTACACCAATTATATATTACACCACAAAAAATAAATAGATTAAATTCAAATCTATCCGATAAATGTTCTCGGTGTAATCAAGAAATTGGTACTTTCTTACATTCTACTTGGTCTTGTTTTAAAATTCAACCCTTTTGGATAAATTTAAGAGTCTTATTGGAACAAATTACTGGAACTCAACTTCCACATAACCCTGTATTATTTCTATTAGGTGATATTGAAGGGATAAAGCCAAAACTTAAATTGAATAAATATCAGAAAGAATTTATAAAAATTGCATTGGCAGTAGCTAAGAAGACTATAGCAGTTACTTGGAAATCTGATTCGTATTTAGGTATGAATCGTTGGAATAATGAAATGGCTAGTTCTATTCCACTTGAAAAAATTACTTATAATTTAAGAGATAAATATGTAACATTTTTGAATATTTGGCGCCCTTATTTACAAAAGATAGGATGGCATATTTAAGTGCTCCGATAAGGATCTTGGTCCCTTGGGGAAAGTAAGGAATAAGTATACCAAATTTATTTTGAATTCCATGGAGCATGTGGGAACCTTCTAATACCCAGACGGTTCTTCTTTTTTTTCCTTCTTTTCTTTTTTAGGTAGGACTTTATATGGGGGGGGGAGGGTTAAGGGGAGGGGGGAGGGTAGATATTATCTTTTCATGTATTCTTTTTGAAAATTCAGTAAAAATTATATTTTAAAAAATCACAAAAATGATTATTAAAGGTCTTTAAACACTCAGAATAAATCATAAAATGCACATTCTACACTTGAGGTATTTAACTCATGTTAACCTGTTTATCATCCAAATTTCCAGAAGGTGCACAAGGACCAGATTTCCATCAGTCAGAAATTAAAAGATAAATTAGATGGATCAAAGTTCATCTTAGCTTTTGTTCTTCGTCCAACAATTTCAAATCTTAGGACTATATTGCAAACTAACTGAAGTTTATTCAAGATTTTTACATTTGGCTAATTTGAGCCTTTTTTTTTGATCCTGCCATTATTTCATGATGTACTGAATCTGAAAAGCTGTAACTCACAGAATCAGGAAGAGACTGGAGAGTGATAGTCTTTGAAGATTCTCCGCTTCTGAAGTTGACCACACCTTGTATAGGGTATACATCATTCGTGAATGCTGGGTCCAATCTCCAGTGAACACTGATGTCACCAAATGTTCCTCGGTCACGGATTACAGTAAAATCAGCTATCGAGGTGAAGATAGATACTAAGTTGAGTGATTAATAAGACAACAATACAAAGAACATCGTTGGTGAGTAATTAAACCTGAACCTGCTCATTACTCTCTTCACAAATACTGATTCTATTTTGTTTATTTATTTAGAGGTACAGCAGAGTAACAGGGGATATAAAGTTGAACCAATTGGAATAATTTATAAACATTAAATAAGAAACAAAAAAAGACATCTAGCTTTTTGTTTACCCAAAGCAGATTGATGAGTTCAACATGGAAAAAGATATTTTGAAGGATTACATCTATCTTTGGCCTCTTTCTCAACTGCCTTTCTGACCCTATCCACTCCTTTCCCCTTCCCCTCTGAAGCATGGATTATGGGCTTGCGTGGCAACATATATTTTTAAAATTTTATTTGGCTTATTTAGAGACACAGCACAGTAACATACCCTTCCGGGCCAACGAGCCCTCGCTGCCCAATCACACCCATGTGATTAATTAACCTACAAACCCTTACGTCTTTGGAATGTGGGAGGAAACCAGAGCACCTGGAGGAATCCTATTTGGTGATGGGGAGAACGCACAAACACCTTGCAGGAAAGGGAGGAATTGAACCCGAGTTCCTGGCACTGCAGTAGCATTATGCTAACCGCTGCACAACCATGTCGTCCAACATGTTCATCAGAGAACCTGACATGTTTCTGTTTCTTTTTTACCTCTTTACAAGCGAACCTTTCTGGCGTACTGATTAAACAAGGCCCACAATTTGGATGACAAGAAACAAAAGAGTTTACAAATTGCTTGGCTGTGTTCTCTGACCTGCTTGGTAAAAGACCTATTTGGTTCCTCAGATACTGCCAGCTCTATTTCGGGATACTATCTGTGACATTAACCAGATGTGTTGTATACAAAGGGCCCAATGCATTGCTGAGGATCCCTACCACCCATCCCACAATTTCATACATCAGGAAGGAGGTACAGGAACATCAGGACTAGGACTGCCAGACTGGGTAACAGCTTCTTCCCTCAGGCTGTAAGACTAATGAATACCCTGACACCACCGAGGTCTTGTCAGTAGAAGCAATTGCCAGTGGCATCGGAATTATTTTGTCCTTATTTTTGGAGATCAGCTAGATATCGATCAAACTTTTCTAACTGATGATTGAATGATTGATGATCATTTTAAATGGATATGTCTGAACATGTCATCAGGAGACCAGTCAAAGCTGATCTACCCAAGCATGAATTCGGTAGAGCTTTCATTTATTTATTTATTTATTAATTGGTTGAGATGCAGCATGGAATAAGCCCTTCTGGCCTTCTGAGCAGCACCACCCAGCGATCCCCCAATTTAATCCTGGCATAATTATGGGACAATTTACAATGACCAATTCACCTACCAACCAATACGTCTGTAGACTGTGGGAGGAAACCAGAGCACCCGGAGGAAACCCACGTGGTCACGGGGAGAACATATAAACGCCTTACAGACAGCAGTGGGACATACTCAATTGACAAGATTACGAGTAAAATTACACTTTGATAACAGAATGGTGGTGACAGGAAAACTTAATTAAGCAACAGACTATGTCCCGGTGATAGAGTAAAGTGATTATCCACAGGGCTAACGGTAAATCCAATTTTCTACTAGAACAATGGGTGCACACCATAACACAATTAGTGAAGTTCCTGAAACTTGGGTTGTTGCTACATTCCATGTCTCTACTTCTAGGCTTTGTCTGTTACCCTGGTTCCCTCTAACTTTACTTTTCATATAATTCTTTATAATTGTTGAATGTTGTTGTTTTTGTTGCATGTCACACCCTGACTCACACACCAGAGCAAATTCTGAATCCATGTCAAAGTATATGGTCAATAAAGTTGATCCTTCATCCTAGTCCACGTTAGCACAATGCACATCCCTATTAGCTAGTTAACAGCCTTCACTATTCTTTCAAAATTAACATAATAAATCTATCCAATTACTGGAAAAAGAAATTCATTAGTTGATCTTGTGGTGTAGGAAAAGGAGCAATGTCTGGGTAGCCTCCAACCTGCTGGCATGAACATTGATTTCTCTAACTTCCGATAATTTCTCCAACTTCCGATAATTTCTCCACCCACCGCCTTCTCTTTTTTCAATCTTCATTCTGGATACCCTACTCAACCCTTCACTTCTCCCCACCTGCCCATCATCTCCCCCTGATGCCCCACCCTTTCTTCCATGATCCACTGTCCTTGCCTAACAGATTCCTTATTCTCCAACCTTTTACCTTTTCCACCTATCACCTCTCAACTTTTTATTCATCCCCTGCCCTCCCCAGTCCACCTGGCTTCACCTATCATCTTGTAGTTTGTCACTTCATTCCCCCCATCTAGAAGAGGGCGGAAGATGGCGGCGCAACACAGTTCGCAGCGGCCACTCCACTGGTGATGTCTGTTATTTGTCAAGTAGGGTGCCGTGCACAATCCTGAGTTGATGGAGACAGACGTGAAAGCATGGAGGAACATCTGGTGAAACTTCTGAAATGCCTGCTTCGCTGCGGCTGCTACTGTGTGGTCCAGAATCTCCAGAGGAGAAGGCCCCGAGTCCTCGGCTTTGCTTGTTGCTCAGCGGCCAGGTCAGGGTCGAAGCGCTCAGTAGAGGATGGTGCTCGGAGAGGCAGTGTCGGAGGGGCTGGTCGGAGGCTCGAAGTTTTCGGACGGATTCAGGGTCCACTGCGGTCAGGTGCTGCATCGGCGAGTTGTCGGCGCTTGGAGGTTCATGGCAGGGAGAGTTTCTCCCTTCTGCCACCTGCGTGGGATGATGAGTCTATCGGGACTTTGAGACTTATTTTTTACGTGCCCATGGTCTGCTCTTTATTAAATTATGGTATTGCTTTGCACTGTTGTAACCATATGTTATAATTATGCGGTTTTGTCAGTTTTAGTCTTGGTTTGTCCTGTGTTTTCTTGTGATATCATTCCGGAGGAGTGTTGTATCATTTTTTAATGCATGCATTTCTAAATGACAATAAACAAAAAGTGAACTGAACATCTAGTCTCACCTATCACCTGGCAACTTGTACTCCTCCTCCTCCCCATCTTATTCTGCCTTCGGCCCCTTTCCCTTCCAGACCTGATGAAGAGTCTCAGCCTGAAACGTTGACCATTTATTCCCCTCCATAGATGCTGCCTGACCTGCTGAGTTCCTCCTCCATTTTGGGTGTGTTGCTCAGGGTTTACACAACTGCAGACTCTCTTGTGTTTACAGTCATTAGTTGGGTTACTTGTAAAGGTAATGTTGTGTTTACCTTTGTTTACAACATCATCCTTGCTTTCCTTAATGCTTTGAGTCGAATCTGGAGTGTTGAACTGCAAGACACCATAAGGATCATCATTCTTCATAACTGTGATATTGACTTGAGTAGCAGTGCCCAACTTGCTTGGCGGTATCCCATGGCTGCTGAGTATGGCAGAGTAGTGTTCATCCAGCTGGGAACAAGTTAATGAATTACATAATAATAGTGTTTGTCAAATGTGTTCTGGAAAATTTCCTTAATCAGTACATAGAGGTCCCAACTAGAGAGAGTTCAATACTAGATCTCCTATTGGGGAATGAGACGGGACAGGTGACAGAAGTTTGTGTAGGGGAATACTTTGCATCTAGTGATTTGCCATTAGTTTCAAAGTAATTATGGAAAAGGATAGGTCTGGTCTGCAGGTTGATATTCTACATTGGAGAAGGGCTAATTTTGATGGTTTCACAAAGCATCTGGCAAGTGTGGACTGAAGCAGGTTGCTTTCTGGCAAAGGTGTACTTGGTAAGTGGTAGGTCTTCAAAAATAACATTTTGAGAGTACAAAGCTTGTATGTTCCTGTCAGAAAAAAAGGCAAGGATAACAGGTTGAGGGAAGTTTGATAGTCAAGAGATACTGACGCTCTGGTTAAGAGAAAGGAAGAGGTGCACAGCAGGTATAGGCAGGCAAGAACAAACGAGGTACCAGATAAACAAGAAATGCAAGACAACACTTTTATCAGGAGGGCTAAAAGAAGACATGAGGTTGCTCTAGAAGACAAGGTGAAGGAAATTCTTAGACTTCTACAGCTATATCAGAAGCAAAAGGATAGCAATAGACAAAATTGGTCCCCTAGAAGATCAGAGTGGTCATCTACGCATGGAGCTGAACGAGTTGGGGGAGATCTTAAATTCTTGCGTCGGTATTTACACAGGAGACGGATCCAGTGAGGAAGTGAGGCAAAACAGCGGTGAGGTCATGGACTATATACAGATTACAAAGGAGGATGTGGCTGTTGTCTTGAGGAAAATTCAGGTGGATAAATCCACAGACCCTGACAGGTTGTTCCCTCGGATCATGTGGGAGGCTAGTGCAGAAATTGCAGAGCCCCTGCAGAGATATTTAAAACATCCTTAGCCAAGGATGAGGTCCTAGATGATTAGAGGATAGCCAACGTTGTTCTGCTGTTTAAGAAAGGCCCTAGGAATAAGACAGAAAATTATAGACTGGTGAGCCTTAAATCAGTAGTGGGCAAGTTATTACAAGGTATTCTAAGGGACCGTATATGTAAGTATTTGGATAGTGTTACGTACCCCGTAACTGGGTTGCCAAACCAGCAGAAATGGATCACTCAGTTGGAGTCTGGATTACTGGAACTAAGAAAGTTTTATTAAAGAAATAAGCAACACAGTACTCTAATAGTAAGTATATAAATGCAACAGGTTAGCAATGAATAAACACACATGTACACAGAACTAGGATAATAGGATCAATCAAGCTCTATCGTCGTCTAGGGGTAAATGACCAGTTTCAAAGTGACAGAGTTCAGTTTAGTTCAGTTTGCAGTAATCGCCGTCGCCGTGGGAGAGAGAGAGAGCGAGAGCGAATGAATATTCAAATCGGATTCCAAACAGACCTTTGATATTCCTCACAGTCAGCTTTCGGGCGAGCCCTTTGTAAAGACTTCTGAGGTCACCGACTGTGACCCCTCCGTTTCAGATACAATCGTTCCTCTGCAGTGAACCTGGCACCCAGGCAAGGGTGGACACACACCAGGTTCCCGCCGATCGTATCTTTCCACCCTGTGCGTCTATGGTTTGGTCCCGCGAACAACCCTCCAAAAACTCCCACCGACTTGTAGGAGGCGCACCGCTTCCAGGGTCTCGTTACCTCGTGGTGTCGTGTGTGTCCTGCCTTAGCGAACCTGTCCCTTTTTATCCCCTTGCTGGGGTATCGCCTGTCCATCACACTTCAAACAGTTCAGGGTTCAAAAAGGAGCCGATCTTGACAGTTCTCAGACCGGTGTCTCCTTCCGTTAAACTCTCTCATCTCTTCATTAACATTTCCAAATGCTGCTCCATTGTCTTCCTTATCTCTCTTTCTCCTGAAGACAGGTGGCAGATCAACTGCTGATCCCACTGGTGCCAGCACAGGACAGTTAACATCTTAGTCTATGTGTACTTTTTGTAACCCTCTTTCGTTACAATAGATAGGGACTGGGTTTGTGCATGGTAGGTTGTGTCTAACCAGTCTTATAGAGCGTTTTGAGGAAGTTACCAGGAAAGTTGATAAAGGCAAGACAGTGGATGTTGTCTATATGGACCTTAGCAAGGCCTTTGACAAGGTCCAGCATTGGAGGTTGGCCAAAAGGGTCAGTTGCTTGGCATTCAAAATGAGGTAGCAAATTGGATTAGACATTGGCTTTATGGGAGAAGCCAGAGAGTGGTAGTAGATAGTTGCCGCTCTGGCTGGAGGCCTGTGACTACTGGTGAGCCACAGGGATTGGTGCTGGGTCCGTTGTTGTTTGTCATCTATATCAACAATCTGGTTGATAATGTGGTTAACTGGATCAGCAAATTTGCAGATGACACCAAGATAGTGAAGGGGCATAGTGAATAGCGATGAAGACTATCAAAATTTGCAGAGGGATCTGGACCAGCTGGAAAAATGGCCTGAAAGATCAGAAATGGAATTTAATGCAGACAAGTGTGAGATATTTCGCTTTGGGAGGAGCAACCAGAGTAGGTCTTACATGGTTGGGCACTGAGGAGTGCAACAGAATGGAGTGATCTGGGCATATAGATCCACAATTCCTGAAAAGGTAGAGGTCATGGGTTGAGTGAAAGTTGAAATATTGAAAGGAAACACAAGGGGGAACTTCTTCACACAGAAGCTGGTGAGGTTGTGGAATGAATTGCCAGCGCAAGCAGTGCATGAGGGTATGATTTAAACATCCAATAGAAATTTGGATAGGTACATGGATGGGAGAGATGTGGAGAGCTATAGTCTGAGTGCAGGTTGATGGGATTAGGTAGGTTCATAGATTGTACTGACTAAATGGTTGAATGGCCTGCTTCTGAGCTGGATGTTCAATGATTCTATGACTTTGACTCTAAATAAATGTTTTTCATGAAAATTGAAAAATAGAAAAAATATGAAGTTCAAGCTGAGAGAAGAATTGCCTCCTTCCTCAGACTTAACGCATGCAGAAAATACAAGTCCATACTCTACCATTCAACACTCTTAAAAGTAAAGTGATATCTGGTTGCAAACAGCATCAAAGTATAAATAAAGAATGAATATCTTACAAATTAAATGTTCCTGATCTGCTGATGCATTAAGAATTCCACACACAGCCACTTCCATTTGATTCAATATCAGGCATACTGACACTTGGAAAAGATTTTATACTGAGATGACTACTCCAGGAATATTGTGTTCAATTCCAGTCTCCTCATTCAAGTAAGCAGCAGTTTTATCTTAACAGGTTTCAAATAATGTTATGCACCTCAATTTATTATGCATATTGTGTTCTGTTCTGGCCTTGTCCCCTCATCATAGGAAGGATGTGGAAGCTTTAGAGAGGGTGCAGAGGAGATTTACCAAGATGCTGCCTGGATTAGAGAGCATGCCTTATGAGCAAAGGTTGAGTGAGCAAGGCACTGTTCCCACAAAACTCTGTGAGTGCACAGCCACACAGTGACTGAAATGTTCCCACACACATAGCTTTTGTGGCTACGCAGCTGGAATTGGACGCAGCTAGAAAAAGTTAACAAAACGTGAAAAATTCTCAATGTTGTACTGTATTTCATTACACCCCTCAATTAATAAATAAAATTAAAAGTATGTGAGTTTTCAATTTTCATTCTAATTATTCATAGTGTGCATATGACAAAAAACATTTATAGTGGCCCACAGTTTTCAGGCCATTAAAAGTTTCCTATTCAGAGCAATAATTGGTCCACACAGCTGCAAAAAAATTAGAGGGAACATTGGAGCTAGGCTTTTCTCTTTGGAGGATGAGACGCCACTTGATAGAGGTGTATCACATGATAAGAGGCACAGATCAAGTCGAAGGGCAGAGTTTCTTTGTCCCAGTGCAAAAATAGCAAATACAGAGGGTATAATTTTGAGGTGATTGGAGGTAAGTAATAGGGGGAATGCCAGAGGTAGGATTTTAACACTGAAAATGGCACTGAACACATTGCCAGGGAAGGTATTAAAGGTAGGTACATTAGCGGCATTTAAGAGAGCATTAGATAGGCGTATGGATGATAGCGAAATGGAGGGCAATGTGGAGGGAAGGGACAGATTGATCTTGGAATAGGTTAAAAATTCAGTAGCACATTGTCGGCCAAAGGGCCTGTACTGTACTATTCCATGTTCTATGGTCTGTTTGACAACAAGGGTTGCCAAAATGGTGAAGTTCCTCAGCAAGTGAGATGGGATGGATAAAATATAGGTTGTAGCCAATTTATAGCCAATATCTGACTGTTACTGAAGCACTGATATTGTGAAAAATCCAACAAAATGGATTCTACTTTCCTGGTAGCAAGGTCTGCAGTTAAACAACAAGATTTTACAGAAGAATTTAACTGAAAGACAGTTACATTGACAATTTTTATGTTTGCACTTAACCCCATTGTAACCATTTTGAACTACATTGTATGAAACATGCTCTGAAAGGTCATTATCAATACTACCTATCTTTATCTTTCTCCATTTACTCATTGTAACACCCAAGTTTTGAGAACTTACTTGTGTACAAGAAAGTTCTTATTTTATTATTTGTTATTTAATTTTTTAAATTTATACTTTACTTTTTATGGTCTGTTAATTTATTTGTGGTAATACTACTTCATGTTATGTGTGTGAGTTACATGAACTGTGCTGTGCACCTTGGTTGGCAGGAACATTGTTTCATTTGGCGGTGTACATGCGTACAGTTGAGTAACAATAAACTCGAACAAATTGGTCATCATGTTTCTTTTGGCTGCATTTGAAAAGGCTCCAGTGGCCTACAGTAACTTGAGGAGATCTTAAGTTGTAAAAGGAACTATATTCAGTAAATATACAGCTCCTTTATATAAGTTAAAACACTGCTCACTTCCAATATAGCACAGTATCTGCATAACAGGAATAACATCTAATTATTCCAGAAAATCTTCCAATGCAGTATCATCAAATTTCCAAGAGCTCCAGATTATTTTGATTTAACTATACTGTCCTAGAGCTCTTGGTGTTAGCAAAGCTTAAATCAATGCATTCAGCACGGTAAGGGTTTCAAAGAAATATTCAGATTTAAATGTATCTAATCACTTCAACAGAATAGTCTTTCATTTGACGTTTACTTCTGAAATTATCATGAACAAATCTACGCATCAAAATATTTTCTTTAAACGTTTTAGGTCGAAGTAGCTCCAAATCTTACCTCTGGAATGCCATCCTGCCTTGCCAGCAATGTTATTGCTACTTCTCTTTCACCAGGATTGAACTCAACAACTCCCGTATTCCCATAGAACTCAAAAGACTGTGCAGGTTCTACAACATAGCGCAAGAACTGCCTCAGGAGTGTGCCATGGTATCGTACAATCTTGAGTTCAAAGGCAACACCTTCCTGTGAAAAAAGTCATTCACTTAAATCATCATCATTATGTGCTGTGTCACATGATGTGGGTGATCATGTGGTCATTGACTACGATTGTACTTAACAATTTTTCTTAAACAGATGTGGTTTGTCATTGCCTTCTTCTGGGCAGTGTCTTTACAAGATGGGTGAGACCCCAGCCATTATCAATAATCTTCAGAGACTGTCTGCCTGGTGTCAATGGTCCTATAACCAGGATCTGATCTGCACCAACTGCTCATACGACCATCCAACACCTGCTCCCATCGCTTCACGTGACCCTGATCGGGTCGGGGTGCTGCACCTTACCCAAGGGTGACCCGCAGGCTACCAGAGGGAAGGAGCACCTTACACCTCCCTTGATAGAGATGTATCTCAACCCCATCACCCATCACTTAACTCAACTGACTTATTCACATCTGAAGAAAAAATAAACAAACTCAAATGTTGAAGGAACTCAGCAAGTCAGGCAGCATCTACAGAGAGGAAGAAAGGATTGACATTTTGGGCCGAGACCCTTCAACATATTAAATTAAGGAACTGGAGCTGCAGCTTAATACCTTTGGCTCATACAGGAGAATGACATGAATCAGAATCAGGTTTATTATCACTGGCATGTGACGTGAAATTTGTTAACTTAGCAGCAGCAGTTCAATGCAATACATAATCTACCAGAGAGGGAAAAAAATAAATAAAATAATAATAATAAATAAACAAGTAAATCAATTATATACATTGAATAGATATTTTTTAAAAGTGCAAAAACAGAAATACTGTATATTTTTTTAAAAAGTGAGGTAGTGCCCAAAGATCCAATGTCCATTTAGGAATCGGATGGCAGAGGGGAAGAACCTGTTCCTGAATCGTTCAGTGTGTGCCTTCAGGCTTCTGTACCTCCTACCTGATGGTACAGTGACAAAAGGGCATGCCTTGGGTGCTGGAGGTCCTTAATAATAGACGCTGCCTTTCTGAGACACTGCTCCCTAAAGATGTCCTGGGTATTTTGTAGGCTAGTGCCCAAGATGGAGCTGACTAGATTTACAACCTTCTGCAGCTTCTTTCGGTCCTGTGCAGTAGCCCCTCCATACCAGACAGTGATGCAGCCTGTCAGAATGCTCTCCACGGTACAACTATAGAAGTTTTTGAGTGTACTTGTGACGTGCCAAATCTCTTCAAACTCCTAATAAAGTATAGCCGCTGTCTTGCCTTCTTTATAACTACATCGATATGTTGGGACCAGGTTAGATCCTCAGAGATCTTGACGCCCAGAAACTTGAAGCTGCTCACTCTCTCTACTTCTGATCCCTCTATGAGGATTGATGCGTGTTCCTTCCTCTTACCCTTCCTGAAGTCCACAATCAGCTCTTTCGTCCTACTGACGCTGAGTGCCAGGTTGTTGCTGCAGCACCATTCCACTAGTTGGCATATCTCACTCCTGTACGCCCTCTTGTCACCACCTGAGATTCTACCAACAATGGTTGTATCGTCAGCAAATTTATAGACGGTATTTGAGCTGTGCCTAGCCACACAGTCATGTGTGTATAGAGAGTAGAGCAGTGGGCTAAGCTCACACTTGATGATAGATAGGAGCTACAGGGATGCAGCTCAGTTGCAGGAGGCAGGTACCTGGGTGACTGTCAGAAGAGGGAAAGTGAATGGGCAGCCAGTGCAAAGCACCACTGTGGTCGCTCCCCTCAAAAAGAAGTACACTTCTCTAAATACTGTTGTGGGGATGACCTACCAGGGGAAGCCGCGGCAATTGGGTCTCTGGAACCGAGTCTGGCACTGTGGCTCAGAAGGGAAGAGGGAGAAGAAGACTGCCGTAGTGATAGGGAAATCCATAGTTAGAGAGCAGACAGGAGATTCTGTTGGTATGATAGAGACACCCAGACAGTATGTTGCCTCCTAGGTACCAGGGTTGGGGATTTCTTTGATTGGGTCCACGGCATTCTAAAGGCGGAGGGTGTGCAGCCAGAGAGTTGTCATGCAAGATTTCCCCTGATGGAAACCATGCTCACTTTTTCCTATTTTAGCATGTGCCTCCAAGTACCTCGAAAGGTCACTCTTGACAATCAACTCCAGCATATTCCCAACCACTGAATTCAGGCTAACTGGCCTAATATGTCCTTCCTCCGCCTCCCTCCTTAAAGAGTGGAGTGTCATATGCACTTTCCCAGTCCTTCAGAACCATTTCAGAATTTGTAATTTGCCTACAACAAGAATTTTTGGCATCATTTTTCCAGAGTCACGTCAAAGAGGACCACAACCTTGTCATGGCTTAGAAGCTTGTGTGTCTCAGTGACCCAGAGGATTATGTTGGTTGGAGTCAGGGCTTTATGCTTTGGCTCTCGGTACAGTTACCCATGCCAAACAGGTCAAAGGGTAAAGGACAGACAAAGGGCAGAGGTCCTCCAGGTTCAGGGGTTCAGCTCAGAGTTAACAACCCTGACTGGTAAAACAAAACTGTTACTGAAACAGCAATGAAGTTTCCTCTACATCTGAGTGGCCAAGGACAGACAGATGGAGGACCTTCACTGTTGCCCTAATGCCAGCAGAGTAACGGACCATTTTTAAAAAATCCAGACTCACATGCACAAAATATGGTCCTCTCGTCTGTGAAGAAAATTCAAATATTCCACCTGGTTCGTCATTTTGTAAAATAACTATTTTTCTCTTGATGAAATTTGATTTCATAATCTGATTTTCTGGGTCAGCCCTGCAAATTGAAATTAAAATGTCAACATCGATAATTACCATAGTTTCACAGAACACAATCACACGCCTTCAAACAGCAGGAAAAGATATTTTAACCATATCCAATTTTAATTTTATAAACTGAGTTATGTATATTTTTGAAAGCAAGAACCTCATGCAGACAGAAGTGATAGAAAGCACGTTTTCAGTGCAAATCAAACCCAAAAGGTGAATTTTCTCCAAAAATGAATACACAGCAAACATATCCACATGATATTTATTTGTTCAGCTGTACAGAATCTTGATGCAACAGCCATTAAAAAGCAAATTATCAAGCAAATTCAGACAGAACAAGCAAATAAAAATTAATATACTAAATCATTAAAACATTTTGTTTCAAAACCTAATGCTTCTTCTCTGAGCGGTAAAAGTTTGTGAGATGTTGCATTTGTGACCAGAAGACATAGGAGTAATACAAGGCTCTACGGCCCATCAATTCTGTTCTGCCATTCCATCATGGCTGATTTATTATCCCCTCACCCCCATTCTCCTGCCTTCTCCCCATAACCTCTGATGCCCTTACTAATCAAGAACCTATCAACCTCCATTTTAAATATGCCCAATGACTTGGCCTCCACAGCCACCTGTGGCAATGAATTCCACCGATTCACCACTCTCTAGCTAAAGAAATTCCTCATCTCTGTTCTAAATGGACATCCCTCTGTTCTGAGGCTGTGTCCCCTGGTCCTAAGCTCCTCCACTATAGGAAACATCCTCTGCACATCCACTCAGCCTAGGCCTTTCAGTATTTGATAGGTTTCAGAGAGATCCGCCTTATTCTTCTAAACTCCAGAACGGACAGGGTTAGAGCTATCAAGTGTTCTTCATATGCCAACCCTTTCACTCACATAGAATCCTTTGTCGTTTCCAAACTGGTAAAAAAAAAACACATCGTGTATCCCGGTTCTGATAAAGGTTATTCTAACTGCCCACTATAGCCAATGTCAAAGACCGTGTGGTGGCTCCCTGCGCATCGGCTTCCCCACGTTAAATAAAGTCATGCACAAACATCTTCCATTAAGGGAATCCAACCTAACATCCCAGATTATGTGCAGCGGCGATCGGCAAGTGGTGAAGAGGGCAGGATCGTGAGGTCTGGATATGGATCCCTAGATCGGCCTCAACAGCCAGCCAAAGACCCACCAATAGACCACCCCCTAGACAGGGGTTTCCAGCCTGGGGTCCACAGACCTCTTGGTTCATGGTAGGGGTCTGTGGAGTAAAAAAATACTGGGAACCCCTGCCCAGGGAGGGCATCATACTTGACTCAAGTGATCGTACTATGACAGCAGAAGAAAAATTAGTATTCATTTTAATTTATTTCTAACATTTTATTTGTGCAATTGTCAATGCAAAATGCAAATAGTCAATGTAAAGAAGGTTACTTGAAATAACACCGTTCAAAGTATAAAATCACATTCAGGATCTAAGTGACAGTCTTGGTATTAATTGTTAATAAATAGTTAAACAATTAAATAAATAGGAAGCATCCTAGTTATTTTAACTAGCTACCTCATATCTTAAGGTACCAGTAACTTAACACATCCTTAATTGGAGTCATGCTACATGCAAACCAAAGATGTGTGCAATAGATATAATCAAATATTTGCACAAAATCTGATCAACAGAACTCACTCTACTTACCCAAAGTATACTACAAATCTTTCTGTCTCTACCCTGCAGACACAGATTGGTAAGTAATGTGAGACACTTTAATCAGAAATTTTAGACGACCAAATGAAGAGTTTTCTTGGTTTGTAACATGGCAGAGCATGCACGTTACGATGACGGTACTTGCTTCCTGACAGATGCATTTTGTTTATTTCCCACTGAACACACACAAAATGCTGGAGGAACTCAGTAGGTCAGGCAGCATCACCAGGAAGTCTGCAGATGCTGGAAATTCAAGCAACACACATCAAAGTTGCTGGTGAACACAGCAGGCCAGGCAGCATCTATGGTAGTGAATAAACAGTCGACACTTTGAGCCAAGATCCTTCAACGGGACCGGAAAGGAAGGGGGAAGACGCTGGAATATAAAGGTCGGGGGAGGGAAGGAGGACATGCTGGAAATGCATCCCTGTGAGTAACCAAGATGTCAAAATCATCAGCTGAAAAGGTGATTGAGGTCTCTCTCTCCCCATCCTCCCCCTTTTCAGGGCATATATCAGAGGTACTGCGTATGCAGTGCCTCCAGCATTGTCAAAGACCCTTCCATCCTTCCCACCATCTCTTTGACCTCTTACCATTAGGCATAAGTACCGCAGCATAAGAACCAGAACTGCCAGGCTGTTGGACTTCTGAACACCCTGCTGCCACCAAGCTCACATGTATACCCTGTCTAAATGTCCTGCCACTCCCCCCGCCCACCACAATCCAGTCCCAGCTCACAGACACACTCACCGGCACTAGGCCCTTTTCATCTTTTATTCCTGCTGTTTCACATATTTATACCACTGCATGTTTTATTATAATAGTGTGAGTAACTGTCAACCTGTCCATCTTCAGACCATGCCAGTCAGGGATCTGTGTTAATATTATTTTGTGACTCTATGTGCTGGATTGTAACTATGGTTTTTATGTGTTGTGTTGTGTGTGACTAGGTGTACTGTGATTGGCACAGCTGTATTCACAGTTTGTCATCTTTTGCACGTTGGTTGTTTGTCCAGTTGGGTATTGTCTTTCATTGCTTCTGTGATATTTCTTGGATTTACTGTGAATGCCCACAAGAAAATGAATCTCAGGGTTCTATATGGTGAATATATTTACCTTTGATAATAAATATACCTCATTGAACTTTTGAACTTTGAAATGCCGTTTTTAAAATCACTCAGGAAGGTTTGCCTTGATCTTTACTTCACTTTTACCCTGTAACCTACACTTCCTTCTTCAGCAATAACCACAAATCCTCTTTCATTATCAGGCCATTAATCTAATCAACAGATAGATAGATCCATTATTCCAGGAATTTGAGCACATTTGAGCCACGTATGAAAGATTCTGCTGTCCGAATTGAGATCAAACTATTGAATTTGGACTTCTCTGCTCAGTAACCATATGTTTTCCTCTTCAGTGATTAGTCACACCATGTTGTTCGTCCATCATTGACGTCGATGAGGACCTCGACACCATTATGATGGTGTCGAGACTAGCGCGTGATTTGGATTTAAGTGAGGGAGAGTTGCGCAGCGTCAGCCTCACTCTCTCTTCCCAATTCCCATCTGGATCCAGTGGCAAGACAGAGTCACATCATACCTCTTAAATCAATCCATAACAATTTGTGCATCATGATTCACAGCAATTTACCAATTATGAACTCGCACCTGTAGTTTACCTGCACTGAGCTCTCTCTGCAGCTGTTCTACTTCATTATGCATTGGTATTGTTTTAGACACAAGAGATTCTGCAGATGCTGGAAATCCAGAGCAACACACAAAATGCTGGAGCAACTCAGCAGGTTAGGAAGCTGAGTTAAAGTCAACATTTCAAGCCAAGACCCCTCCTTAGGACTGGAAATGAAGGGGAGAAGATGCCAGAATAAAAAGCTTGTAGGAGGGGAAGGAGAACAAGCTAGAAGGTGATAGGTGAAACCAGGTGGTGGGGTAAGGTAAAAGACTGGAAATGAAGGAATCTGATCAGAGAGGAAGGTGGACCACAGGAGAAAGGGAACAAGGAGTGCCACCAGAGGGAGGTGATAGGCAGATGAGAAAAAGAGGTAAGAGGCCAGAGTGGGGAAATGAATAAATGGGAAGGGGGAGGGGAAAAAATTACAAGGAGAAATCGATGTTAATACCATCAGATTGGAGGCTACCCAGAAAGCATGTAGGATGTTGCTCCTCCAACCTGAGGGTGGCCTCACTGTGGCAGAAGAGGAGGCCATGTCAGAATGGGAATTAAAATGTCATAGTCATAGTCATACTTTATTAATCCTGGGGGAAATTGGTTTTTGTTACAGTTGCTGCATAAATAATAAATAGTAATAGAACCATAAATAGTTAAATAGTAATATGTAAATTATGCCAGTAAATTATGAAATAAATCCAGGACCAGCCTATTGGCTCAGGGTGTCTGACCCTCCAAGGGAGGAGTTGTAAAGTTTGATGGCCACAGGCAGGAATGACTTCCTATGACACTCTGTGTTGCATCTCGGTGGAATGAGTCTCTGGCTGAATGTACTCCTGTGCCCAACCAGTACATTATGTAGTGGATGGGAGACATTGACCAAGATGGCATGCAACTTAGACAGCATCCTCTTTTCAGACACCACCGTGAGAGAGTGCAGTTTCATCCCCACAACATCACTGGCCTTACGAATGAGTTTGTTGATTCTGTTGGTGTCTGCCACCCTCAGCCTGCTGCCCCAGCACACAACAGCAAACATGATAGCACTGGCCACCACAGACTCGTAGAACATCCTCAGCATCATCCGGCAGATGTTAAAGGACCTCAGTCTCCTCAGGAAATAGAGATGGCTCTGGCCCTTCTTGTAGACAGCCTCAGTGTTCTTTGACCAGTCCAGTTTATTGTCAATTCGTATCCCCAGGTATTTGCAATCCTCCACCATGTCCACACTGACCCCCTGGATGGAAACAGGGGTCACCGGTACCTTAGCTCTCCTCAGGTCTACCACCAGTATGATTGGCCGACAAGTCACAACAGGAATGAGGATAGGAATTAAAATGACTGGCCGACAAGTCACAACAGGAATGGGGATAGGAATTAAAATGACTGGCCGACAAGTCACAACAAGAATGGGGATAGGAATTAAAATGATTGGCCGACAAGTCACAACAGGAATGGGGATAGGAATTAAAATGATTGGCCGACAAGTCACAACAGGAACGGGGATAGGATTTAAAATGATTGGCCGGCATGTCACAACAGGAGTGGGGATAGGAAATAAAATGATTGGCCGACAAGTCACAACAGGAGTGGGGATAGGAATTAAAATGATTGGCCGACAAGTCACAACAGGAATGGGGGGGATAGGAATTAAAATGATTGGCCGACAAGTCACAACAGGAATGGGGATAGGAATTAACATGATCGGCCGACATGTCACAACAGGAATGGGGATAGGAATTAAAATGATCGGCCGACAAGTCACAACAGGAATGGGGATAGGAATTAAAATGATTGGCCGACAAGTCACAACAGGAATGGGATAGGAATTAAAATGATTGGCCGACATGTCAGAACGGGAACGGTGATAGGAAGTTAAATGGTTGGGCATCAGAAAATTCTGGGAAATTTTTATTATTTTACTTTGTTCCATCTCAGTGCATTGTGTAATGAATTGATCAGTGTAAACAGTATGGAAGCTTTTTACTGTACCTGTGACAGGAATAAATCAATCCCAATTATTTGGTGGAAGTAGTAACTGTGATTTTAAAGCGTTTTTTTATTTATCTCTGAGGCACTTGTGAGCATTTCAGACACAAATAAAAAGACTGCCTAGGCAGCCTAATGCTGGTCATGTTGCCTCTACAGAGAGGACAAGAGGCTCCTGCTGAAACAAGCTCTTTCAGCGCCACACAACACGAATGCCAGCAGCAGAAATGCATCGTTCATACAGCCAAATTTCTGCCAACTGCACGCCTACAGACAATTCAACACTGCAACAGCCTTGGAGGAATTTCAATCAGGATTAAACGGTATAACTTTGTTCTCCAAATTAAGATTGATGTTTTATTACTCCTCATTAAGTGAGCAAAGCAATGAAAACTTGCAATACAGAATATAGGATGACAACTTTTTTTGTTGCAAATTATAAAAAGTTACATTTATAATTTAATGGGACGTTAATGTCCCCTGTACTTCAAAAATCTAATTATATCAACAAGTATGAATCATGTGTGACCAGTATTATCGTGTATGAAGTGCCATTAATGTTATACTGTTAACTTTTTAACTTGTATCATAAATGCACCTTGTTATTTGTTAATTTATTTGTGGTAATATTACTTTATGTGTTGTGTATGAGTTTAATGTACTGCACTGTGCACCTTGGTCCAGAGGAACAGATTTGTTTGACAGTATACATGTGTATGGTTGAATGCTAAAAACTGAACTTGAACTTGGAGGCCATTGGTAAAATGCAGGTAGTGTTAATTTATCTTAATACTCCATGAGCACATCTACATGAAACATTGTTGCAGGAAAGCAGCATCCATCATCAGGGACCCCCACCACCCAGGCCATGCTCTCTTCTCGCTGCTGCCATCAGGAAGGTGGTACAGGAGCCTCAGGACTCACACCACCAGGCTCAGGAACAGTATTACCCTTCAACCATCAGGCTCTTGAACCAGAGGGGATAACTTCTCTTCGTCATTGAAATGTTCCCACTATCTATTGACTCACTTTCAAGGAATCGTCATCTCATGTTCTGAATATTTATTGCTTATTTATTATTACTATTATTTCTTTCTTTTTGTATTTGCACAGCTTGTTGAATTTTGCATGCTGGCTGAGTGCCGAAGCTGATAGAGTCTTTCACTGATTCAATTGTGGTCATTATTCTTAAGGGTTTACACAGCATACCCACAAGAAAATGAACCTCAGGGTTGTATACAGTGACATACAAGTACCTCGATAATAAATTTACTTTGAACTTTGAAATGCCGGGCTGTTATTAATTTGACGTGATGCAATATTTTATATTCACACATTATAGTATCCAGAAAGCTGAACAAAGCTCTAACAGGTTCATCCTGTGATTGCCAGCAGAAGTGGTGGATACAATTGAATTGAATTGAAATGAGCAGACTTTATTATTTATACCCTTCATATACATGAGGAGTAAAAATCTTTGTTATGTCTCTGTCTAAATGCTCAATGTGCAATTTATAATAAATAGTATGTACAACAATGTAACATAGAAATACGGTTGCATCAGCATGAATTAATCAGTCTGATGGCCTGGTGGAAGATGCTGTCCCGGAGCCTGTTGGTCCAGGATTTTATGCTGCGGTACCAAATCCCAGATGATAGCAGCTGGAATAATTTGTGGTTGGGGTGACTCGGGTCCCCAATGATCCTTCGGGCCCTTTTTACACACCTGTCTCTGTAAATGTCCTGAATCGTGGGAAGTTCACATCCACAGATGTGCTGGGCTGTCCGCATCACTCTCTGCAGAGTCCTGTGATTGAGGGAAGTACAGTTCCCATACCAGAGAGTGATGCAGCCAGTCAGGATGCTCTCAATTGTGCCCCTGTAGAAAGTTCTTCGGATTTGGGGGCCCATACCAAACTTCCTCAACTCTCTGGGGTGAAAGAGGCGCTGTTGTGCCTTTTTCACCGCACAGCTGGTGTGTACAGACCACGTGAGGTCGTCGGTGACGTTTATGCCAAGGAACTTAAAGCTGTTCATCCTTTCAACCCCACATCCATTGATACCAATAAGGATTAGCCTGTCTCCATTCCTCCTGTAGTCCACAATCAGCTCCTTTGTTTTTGCAACATTGAGGGAGAGGTTTTTTTCCTTGACACCACTGTGTCAGTGATGACTTCTCTGTAGGCTGCCCCATTATTATTTGAAATTAGGACAATCAGTGTAGTATGGTAAACAAATTTAATTAGCAGATTGGAGCTGTGGGTGGTGACATAGTCATGGGTACACAGAAATTAAAGGAAGGGGCTTAGTACACAGCCCTGAGGGGCACCTGTGTTGAGTGGCAGAGGGACAGAGGTGAGGGAGCCCACTCTTACCACTTGCTGGCGATCTGACAGGAAGTCCAGGATCCAGCTACACAAGGCAGGATGAAGGCCAAGGTCTCTGAGCTACTTGTCCAGCCTGGAGAGAATTATGGTATTGAATGCTTAACTGTAGTCCAAGAACAGCATTCCCACATAAGTAGCCTTCTTCTGCAGATGTGTAAGGACTGTGTAGAACTGTGGCTATTGCATCATCTGTCCATCGGTTGTGTCAGTAGGTGAATTGTAGGGGGTCCAGTCTGGGTGGTAGCAAGCTGCAGATGTAGTCCTTGACCAGCCTCTCGAAGCATTTGCTTATAATTGAGGTGAGTGTGACAGGACGCCAGTCGTTCAGACATGCTACCTTGGTGTTTTTAGGTACAGGAACAATGGTGGATATTTTGAAGCAGGAGGGCACTCTACACTGGGAGAGGGAGAGATTAAAAATATCTGTAAACACACCAGCCAGTTGTGCCACGCACACTCGGAGTACCCGCCCTGGGATGCCGACCGGTCCCACAGCCTTGCGACGGTCCACTCATTAGAAACACCTGCGTACTTCACCATCAGAGATGACCAAGCTGCAGTTTGCATCAGCTGTAGGTCTTCACAGGGGCTCGGTGTTGGCAACATCGAATCGAGCGTAAAAATGATTTAGCTCATCTGGGAGAAAGGCAATGATGTTAGAAACTCCCCTGTGTTAGGCTTTGAAGTCTGCGATGGTGTGCAGACCTTGCCATAAGCTGCGTGTTTGTTGGTGGAGAGTTGTGTCTGCATCTTGTCCCTGTATTGTTGTTTTGCTGCCTTGATGACTTTATGTAGATCGTAGCTGCATTTCTTGAGTTCCTTTTGGTCACTGGCAACGTAAGCTCTGCATGGCGCAGTAAATGCTGCTGGCACGGAACTGCTGATCCAGGGTTTCTGGGTTGGATAGATCCAGATCAATTTCTGGGTGACAACATCCTTGATGCATTTCCAGATGAAACTCGTGACCCCTTCCATGAACTCGGAGACATCCTCATCATGGAAGACATTACAGTTGACATCATCAAAGCAGGCCTGTAGCATGGACACCAATTGGTCAGACCAAGAGTGGATGGTTTTAACTACGGCCGCCTCTCATTTCAGCTTCTGCCTGTACCTTGGCAACAGCAAGATGGAGAAGTGATCTGATTTTCCAAATGCGGGTGGGGGGGGGGGGGAACGCGCAGAAGCACTTTGTAAACATTGCAGAAGGGAGAGTAGCAGTGGACAAGTATGCTATCTCCCCATGTGCTCACCTGGATATGTTGACAAAACTTCGGAGAGACTTTGGTCAGTGACACTCTATTAAAGTCACTGGCAACGATGAAGGCAGCCTCCGGGAGTGCAGCCTCCAGGGTGCTGATGGCCTCGTACAGCTCCTTGAGAGCCAGGTCAGTATCAGCCTGCGGTGGAATATACACTGCTGTGATGATAACAGCCATGAACTGCCTAGGCAGCCAGAAAGGTCTTCATAGCAGCACCAGGTACTCCAGATCGGGGGATCAAAAGAATTTGAGGGCATGCACGTTCCGGAGGCATGCACATTCCGGGGGCTCACAGCCAGGATAATTGACCATGAAGCATACCCCACCTCCTTTACTCTTCCCAGAGAGAATTTAAAACCTGTCCACCCCGAACAGGGAGAACCCAGAGGGCTCGATGGCATGATCCGGTTTCTCATCTGTCAGCCAGGTCTCCACGAAGCACAAAACATTACATTCCTTTGTTTCCCGCTGCCTGTGTCAAAGAATTCAACAGAAATTCCTCCTTATCTCCATTTTATTCTGAGGCTGTGTCCTCTGGTCCTCCTTATCTCCATTTTATTCTGAGGCTGTGTCCTCTGGTCTTAGACTCTCCCACCACAGGGAACATCTTCCCCACATCCACTCTATCAAGGCCTTTCAACATTAGATAGGTTTCAATGAGGTCACCCCTCATTCTTCTGAACTCTAGTGAATACATGCCCAGAGCCATCAAAAACTCTTCATATGACAAGCTATTGAAACCTGGATTCATTTTCGTGAAACTCCTTTGAACCCTCTCCAATTTCACCACATCCCTTCTCAGATAAGGTGCCCAAAATTGTTCAAAATACTTCAAGTGAGGCCTCACCAGTACTTGATAAAGTCTCAAATTACATCTTCACTTTTATATTCTAGTCCTCTCGAAATGAATCCTAACATTGCATTTGCCTTCCTCACCACAGACTCAACCTCCAAATTAACCTTTAGGGAATCCTGCTCAAGGACTCCCAAGTCCCCTTCACCTCAGTTTTTTGTATTTTCTCTCCAGTTAGAACATAGTCAACCCTTTCTACATCTACCAAAGTGCATGACCATACACTTCCCAACATTGTATTTCATCTGCCATTTCTTTGCCCATTCTCCTAATCTGTCCAAGTCCTTCTGTAGCTTCTCTACTTCCTCAAAACTACCTGCCCCTCCACCTATCTTCATATCGTCTGTCAAATTTACAACAAAGCCATCAATTCCATCATCCAAATTCATTGGCATATAAAATAAAAAGAATCGGTCACAACACAGACCCTGTGGAACACCATTAGTCTTTGGCAGCCAACCAGAAAAGGCTCCCTTTATTCCCACTCTTTGCCTTCTGCCAATCAGCCACTGCTTTATCCATGCTAGTTCTCTGATCAATTCTGGTTCATTGCACAACACCCAGTCCAGAATAGCGGATCCTCTCATGGGCTCAACCACGAGTTGCTCTAAAAAGCTATCTCATAGGCACTCCTTGTAATCCACCACCAACCTGATTTTCCCAACCTACCTGCATACTGAAGACCCCCATGACTATTGTAACATTGCCCTTTTGACATGCATTTTCTATCCCCTGCTGTAATTTGTAGGCCACATCCTTACTACTTTTTTGGAGGTCTGTATACAACTCCCATCAGGGTGCTTTTTTTAACCCTTGCAGTTCCTTCGTTCTATCCACAATGATTTAACACCTTCCGCTCCTATGTCACCACTTTCTAATGATTTTATTTCATTTTTTACCAACAGAGCAACGCTCTGCCTTCCTGCCTGTCCTTTTGAAACAACGTGTATCCTTGGACATTAAGCAAGGAAGCATCGAACGCCAGGATCTGAGTTTTGGAGACATTTTCCCAGAAACAGAATGATTCTTAAACACAAAATAGCCTGCAGATGTTGGGGTCAAAGCAACACTCACAACACGCTGGAGGAACTCAGCATGTCGGGCAGCATCCGTGGAAAAGATTGGTCGACGTTCCGGGGCGGAACCTGACGAAGGGTTCCGGCCCGAAACGTCGATCGATCTTTTCCACGGATGCTGCCCGACCTGCTGAGTTCCTCCAGCGTGTTGTGAGTGTTACAGAATGATTCTTTGTGGCTATATAGGGCCAGGTGGTTAACACAAATAATTGTCAAAAATACATTATAAAAGACCAACAAATTCAAGATGGTAAATGAAGAAAAACCAGAAACAATCCAACACATTACAGGATCCTGTATCAGTTTAACTCAATCTGATTACTTACACAGACACAATCAAGCGGCAAACATCATGCCTCAAAATCTTGTTTTAAGATACAAACTCATAAATGAAATCATACATTACTATAAATACAATCTTGATCCAGTTTTAGAGTCAGAACACCACAAATTATATTACAACTGATTTGCTATTACACATAGGACAATCTATAACAACTGTTTGGATATAATAATACTGGACAAACGAGCAAGATACAGCCATTCCAAACACACATAACATACAGAAATCAAAAGTGAAAAACACTGGAAATAAGCTGAATTAAAAGAGGAAATTGAAAGACCATGGAACATGAACAGGAAATACATTGTGCTGATAGTAATATCTCCAACTGGTATCATCCCAAAGGCACTACACAATAGCATTCAACAATTAGGGCCACACATCAATATCTATGTAAATCTTGAGAAAGCCACAATACAAAACACCACTAGAATGGTCTGAAAGTTCACAGCAACTGACAAATGGGCGTCCTTGGCTATGCCCGTACCTCAGGTGTTACCAAGTTGAGCAGAGAAAAAATAAATAATAATAATAAATAAGCAATAAATAACAAGAATAGGAGATGAAGAGTCCATGAAAGTGGGTCCATAGTTTGTGTAAACAGTTCAGTGAAATTGAGTGAAGTTATCCCTTCAAGAACCTGATAGTTGAGGGGTAATAACTGTTCCTGAACTTGGCGGTGTGAACCCTGAAGCTCCTGTACCTTCATCCTGATGGTAGCAATGAGAAGAGAGCATGACCTGGGTGCTAGGGGTCCCTGATGCTGGATGCTGCTTTCCTGTGACAACAGTCCATTTAGATGTGCTCACTGGTGAGGAAGGCTTCACCCATGATGGACGGGGAGGTATCTACTACTTTTGTCGGATTTTCCATTCAAAGGCATTGGTGTTTCCATACCAGGCTGTGGTGCAGCCAGTCAATATGTTCTCCAGCACACATCTGTAGAAGTTCGTCAAAGTTTTAAATGACATGCCTAATCTTCACCAACTTCTTAGGAAGTAGAAGACTGTTGTTGTGCTTCCTTCATAATGGCATTTACTTGCTGACCCAGGACAGGTCCTCAGAAATGTTAACGTTGAGGAATTTAAAGTTTCTGACCCTCTACACCTCTGTTCCCCCCAATGACAGCTGGCTCATGAACCTCCGGTTTTTCTCGTCCTGAAGTCACTAATCAGTCTTGCTGACATGGAGAGAGGTTGCTATTGTGGCACCACTCAGCCAGATTTTCAACCTCCCTCCAATAAGTTAACTCTCCACCACCTTTGAGTTAGGCTATGACTCTGGTGTCATCAGCAAATTTAAATATGGCATTGGAGCTGTGCTTGGCCATACAGTTATACAGTAAAGCCAGTACAGTAGGAGGATAAGCACACAGCCTTGTGGTGCACCTGTGCTGATGGAGATTGTGCGGAGATGTTGCCGCCAATCAAAACTGACTGGGGTCTGCCAGTGAGGAAATCAAGGATCCAATAGCACAAGGAGGTATTGAAGCCAAGGTCTTGAAGCTTAGTGATTAGTTTGCTGGAGGGTTTCACACTGTGGATGTAAGTGCTACTTGGAAGATAGTCATTGAGGCAGGTTACCACGGACACCAGCATAATTGAAGCCTGCTTGAAGCAGATGGGTAGCTCAGACTCCCAAAGTGAGAGGTTAAAGATTTCAGTGAACACACTAGCCAACTGATCAGCACAGGTCATTGGTCCTCGGCCAGGTACCCCATCTGGGCTGGGTGCTTTCCAAGGGTTCACCCTCCTGGAGGGAGCTCTCACATTGGCCTCAGAATCTGAAATCACAGAGCCACCGGGGGCTATGGGAATTTGTGATCGTTCCTCCGTGTTTTGACAGTCAATAGAGAATAGAAGGCACTAAATTCATCTAGAAGCAGAGCCCTGCTGTTACCTGTGGCACTTGATTTCACTCGGCAAGAGGTGATAGCATTCAAGCCCTGTCACAACTGTGGAGCATAGTTCATTGATTCAAGTTTATTCCAGAACAGTCACTTTGGCTGTGAGAAGGCTTTCTGGAGATCATGCATGGCCCTGTTCTAACTTGCTCGGTCACCAGACATGGCAGAGGCCTCCACGGTAGCACAGCTGTTAGCACAACACCGTTACATCTCGAGCGTTGGAATTCAGAGTTCAACTCAGGCATACTCTGGAAGAAGGTTTGTACATTCTTCCCGTGAGCACACAGGTTTCTAGTTTTCTCCCACAGTCCAAACTTACTGCTTAGTCGATTATAAATTGTCCTGTGATTAGGCTGGGTTTCAATCGGGGTTCCTGGGCAGCGTGGCTTGTTGGGCCAGAAGGGCTTGTTCCACACTGTATCTCTAAATAAAATAAGTATATTATGTGAATGTACCCAGCTGGAAGGAATGCAGAGTAGAGATTCAAGATTCAAGAATGTCTATTGTCTTTCGTCAGTGATGATGATGATGACGTCGACTCAGGCCTGAGAGGCCAGCGTCGGGCATTTTCATGTCTTACAAGGCGCGGTTCGAAAGGCTGTGTGGGGCGCCACTCCTCGCACAGACATTTCGCGGTATTATTTTACGAGGCCGAGTTGCGAGCTCAACATCAACCCGGCGCGGATGGAGAGCGCGTACGGGGGTAGTCTGTCTCTGGATCGAACTCGAGAACCTCCGTTCTCGAGCCCGGCACTGCTCTCACTGCTCCACCAGCCAACTTCCTTCAGTACAGGAGTATAAAGGAGAACACAATGATTGTTAGTCCGGATCTGATGCAGCATTAAAAGAAACACAATAAGCATAAAGAACAAAATTTAAAAAAACAAAAACAATAAATATAAATATAAAAGCAATCCTATAAAACACAATGCACAAGTAAATGCCATGTACATAGACCGCTTACATGTATGTAAAGTGATGCAGGGTGATGTGTATGCAATAGCGGTGGAGGTCATGTTGTAGATTAATGGATGGACGTGTTGATCAGCCTTACTGCTTGGAGAAATTAACTGTTATTGAGCCTGGTGGTCCTGGCGTGGATGCTACATAGCCTCCTCCCTGATGAGAGTGGGACAAACAATCCATGATCAGGGTGGATTGGATCCTTCACAATGTAACTGGTCTTTTCCGGCACCTTTGGTTTACATGTCCTTCATTACGGGTAGGCTGGTCTTGGTGATGCATTGGGCAGTTTTAACTACCCATTGCGGAGACATCCTGTCTGTCCGTCTGTTTCAAAAATAGCCTGTAGAGATAGCTTCTAATTCCCCAGTGAGATCATCAGAAACAGATATGCTGTGCTGTCCTCTACACAAAGTCACCTTAAGACCATAAGACATAGAAGCAGAATTAGGCACTCTGACTAATAGTCTGCTCCGCCGTTCCATCATGGCTGATTTATTATCCCTCTCAACCCATTCTCCTGCCTTCCCTCCATAACCTTAGATTCCCTAACTAATCAAGAACCTATAAACCTTCACTTTAGATATACTCAATGACTTTGCCTCCACAACCGTCCATGGCAATGAAATCCATGGATTCACTACCCTCTGGATAAAGAAATTCCTGCTAATCTCTGTTTTAAATGGCAGTCCCTCTATCTTAGACTTCCTCTGCACATAGGGATTGCAATACCAACTGGGTGGAAAAAACTCAACAAATAAACCTATCACTAAAGTACAAGACATAAACACAAGAAAGTTTGCAGATGCTGGAAGTCCAAAGCAACACACACAAAATGCTGGAGGAATTCCTGAAGAACCTAGGACTTCAGGAATCCCACCTTAAGTCCTGATGAAGGGTCTCAGCCTTCAATGTTGACTGTTAATCACTTCCATAGATGCTGCCTGACCTGCTGATTTCCTCCAGCATTTAGTATGTGTTACTAAAGCACACAGAAGTATTCAAATTGTCATATTCAAATTACTCATGTTCTTGGGCATAAGTCAGAGTCAATTAACTTTTCTGAACCAATTGCTGCATGAAGCAATACTCAAATTACAGATACGTGTACCTGTCTAAAGAGATCATCACAGTCTCATTTAATTCAGGCAGATCATCAGATTTTACTGTGATGTTGATTGTCACGTTGCTTTGGCCTGATGAGAATTGAACAGAACCATTGAACGGGCTGAGGTCATCAATCCCGATGTTGTCACGATTCACGCCAGTGGGCTCCAAATGCCAGAAAACCTCTGCAGAGCCGTCAGTTCCATCACGTAGCAAAGCAATATAGATCTGAAACCATGTCACATAATATAATCAGATATAATCAGCCACAGTTGATCTATCCTGTATCTTCCGAACTGCCCCCAGAAACTCCTATTGTCCTTGCTAGTGTCTCCTTTCAACCAACTTTGGTCAGTTCCTCTTTCATGTCTCTGTAATTCCCATTACTCCACTATAATACATCAGACTTTAGTTTTCCCCCTCTCAAGCTATCATGATGATGATCACTTTTCCCCTAAAGGTTCCTTTACCTTAAGCTCCTTAATCAAATCCGGTTCATTTCACAACATCCAATCCAGAGCTACCTTTCCCCAAATGGGCTACAGTAGGTTAGTGTAGGTTAAAAGGTCAGCAAATCATTGTGGGCCGAGGGGCTCGTCCATGTTCTATCGCTAATTCCTCTCCTTAATCTCTTTTTTCTCCCTTACAAGGTGGTTGGGGTTCTAGCAAGGTCCTGATCTGCAACAGCACTCAGACTACAGTTTCTTTTACAGTGGGTGAATTCCATTTCCTGGCGCTCGCCGGCCGACCATTTTTTGACATTCTCCAAGATTTAGAATCTTTAGAATTTTATTTCTTAGACCCATCTTGCAACATGATGGAATAAAAATCTTTTGTCACTATGTACAAGAAATAAGGAAGGGAAATGTATGAGAATATTGCCCAAACACTAAGATTGTATACATAATTGTTTTGTATGCATGTATGTACAGTCAGGTATGCAATCAGATCAAAGTGTATTGATAAATTTGATGGCCTGGTGAAAGAAGCTCCTGGCCTTAATGCTGCAGTACCATTTGCCAGACGGAAACAGTTGAAACAGTTTGTGGTTGGGGTGGCTAGAGTTTGTGGTTGAGATGGTGTGTCTGGGGTGCGGCCCTGCAGACAACCGATTCTAGGCCAGTGTTGCCGACGGAGGCGTTGCAAGAGAAGAAACATCGCTCGATGGTGGAGAAAGTTTGCTGCCGATTATTGAGTCAGTGAATCTTGGAATAAAGAGCAACGTGGCAGACTGTAACATCGTAACAGTGACTGTTAGTCTCCCCTTTCACTGTGAAATGAGTGACATCTCTCTGTCCCTTGTTAGTGAGAGGGAGGGAGAGAGAGAGAGAGAGAGAGAGAGAGAGCCTGTGGTATGACAAACTGTCAGGTAAACAATAGTTTTTGTTGACTGCAGATCATGTTCTCTCTTTGAGGGCTTTGCTGTTGCTTGGTGGGTGGTGGGCACTGACGCTTTTTGCTGAAATGGGCGGGGAAGAGGGGGAGAGAGAGCTTTGGGGTTCTAATGTGTTTCTGTCATTCATTCTTTTGGGGTTCTGTTTTACGTGTATGTCTGTGAAGACAAGCATTTCAGGTTGTATACTGTAAACATTCTCTGATAATAAATGGAACCATTTGAACTTTTGCATTAATTTTACCAAAGTGTACCTCAAAGCTTCCCACTTTAAAATCCATTTGTCAATTCTGCCCCAATCTCTTTTACAGATTCCAACCCAGGCAACAAAAAACATATATAGCTCCACATACCTGACCGTCAGACGAGTTCTCTGGCTCATAGACAAAGAGAGTTTCATTGCTGCTAAACCCAACTTCTCCATTTGCCAACTCAGGAGTGATCATTAGTGAGACCATCAGCACATCGGCAAGCCTGGGGCTCAATGAAGGAACGGGGGTTAGGATGTTTATGAGTTCCACCGTCTCCAGCTGGAAGAATTAACAAAACTTGTCAGAGTTTTGTGTTATATATTACAATGTACAATCATATCCAGCATAACAGTAGCATAGTCATAGTCATACTTCATTGATCCTGGGGGAAACTGGTTTTCATTAGTTGCACCATAAATAATAAATAGTAATAGAAGTAGTAATAGTAATATTACTATTAGTAAATAGTAATAGTCATGGAAATAATAAATAGTAATAGCATAGTAATAGAAGAATAGTAATAAATAGTTAAATAGTAATATGTAAATTATGCCAGTAAACTATGAAATAAGTCCAGGACCAGCCTAATGGCTCAGGGTGTCTGACCCTCCAAGGGAGGAGTTGTAAAGTTTGATGGCCACAGGCAGGAATGACTTCCTATGACACTCTGTGCCGCATCTCAGAGGAATGAGTCTCTGGCTGAATGTACTCCTGTGCCCACCCAGTACATTATGTAGTGGATGGGAGACATTGACCAAGATAGCATGCAACTTGGACAGCATCCTCTTTTCAGACACCACCGTCAGAGAGTCCAGTTCCATCCCCACAACATCACTGGCCTTACGAATGAGTTTGTTGATTCTGTTGGTGTCTGCTACTCTCAGCCTGCTGCCCCAGCACACAACAGCAAACATGATCGCGTTGGCCACCACAGACTCGTAGGACATCCTCAGCATCATCCAGCAGATGTTAAAGGACCTCAGTCTCCTCAGGAAATAGAGATGGCTCAGACCCTTCTTGTAGACAGCCTCCGTGTTCTTAGACCAGTCCAGTTTATTGTCAATTTGTATCCCCAGGTATTTGTAATCCTCCACCATGTCCACACTGACCCCCTGGATGGAAAAAGGGGTCACCGGTACCTTGGCTCTCCTCAGGTCTACCACCAGCTCCTTAGTCTAATAGCTCTTAGCGCAACGCTATTACAGCTGTGGGCGTCGGAGTTCAGAGTTCAATTCCGACATCCTGTAAGGAGTTAGTATGTCCTCCCCATGGAATGTGTGGGTTTTCTCCAGGTGCTCCAGTTTCCTCCCACAGTCCAAAGATGTACCAGTTGGTAGGTTAATTGGTCATTATAAATTGTTTAGGATAGAGTTAAATTGGGGGATTGCTGGGCTGCACAACTTGAAGGTCCAGAAGGACCCGTTCTGTGCTGTATCTCAATAAAATAAATAAACAATACTTCTATTAATACGAAATAATGTCCTTACTGCTATCAAAGACTTAGCTCATACAGTCATGGAGAACACCACCACAGAAGCTGCCTTCAGTTCATCTAATCCATGCCGAACTGTTACTCTGCCTACTCCCATCAACCTGCACCTGGACCACAGCCCTCTGCACCCTTCCCATCCATATACTTATTTAGAACTTCTCTTAAAAGTTGCAATCGAACCTACATTCATAATTTTCTGCCGGCAGCTCGTTCCACACTCTCACCACTTTGACTGAATAAGTTCCCCCTCCAGGTCTCCTCAAATATTTCACCCCAAGTACCTCAGATCTGAGACATATTATACCTTCCACTGGACCATTATGGAACATGAGACCATGCTTTCCCAGAGAATTGCTGACTTAACTTCCTCTAGAGATCTTCCCCCAGTAGTCTTTGTCCTCTGTCCCTCACCAACACACGTGAACTCCTTTCTCATCTGGTCAAGATGACACCGAGCTACAGTCCCCATCGAGGTTGTGGCTCAGATTTGGTTGCTTTTTTTTTTAAATGTTCAAAAGAATGATTTGGGGATCAGAGAGGGGATTTAGGTGCCACGTTAAGACTTGGGGAGAGGGATGTGGGTGAGTTCTGGAACTTCCGATAAGGTGGCGGCATGCATGGATGCAGCTGTCTCTCCGGGCCCAACTGAAGGTGCACATGTTCATCCTTTACATCTTTTTTAGGATCTAAAGACATTTCTGGTTACCAGGAAGATCAAGTACAGCAGGACTATCCCATCAGTGAGTTTCTCAATAGCGATAGAGCTGGACTTGTTGTGTGCCGTCGTTGTGCCGAGGTGGTGCGCAGTGCAAGTGATCCTCTTGTATGTTTTTCCTGTGATCGCCAGACTCTCTTGGACATTGGTAATGTAAAATACTTCAAACAACAGGAATTCTGCAGATGCTGGAAATTCAAGCAACACACATCAAAGTTGCTGGTGAACGCAGCAGGCCAGGCAGCATCTGTAGGAAGAGGTGCAGTCGACGTTTCAGGCCGAGACCCTTCGTTAGTCCTGACGAAGGGTCTCGGCCTGAAACGTCGACTGCACCTCTTCCTACAGATGCTGCCTGGCCTGCTGCGTTCACCAGCAACTTTGATGTGTGTTGCTTAAAATACTTCAAGTCCAGTTCACCAGTTCATTGGCAAGACCAACAGTGGGGGAGCTGCGTTGCCTCGGTTGTGCGCAGACTAGGCCCTCAAGCCGCGGGGTCGCCTGTTGCAGTTCTCCAGGAGAGGTGACGCTGAGGTGTGTGGGTGAGAGTAGAGGTCACTGTGGGTATTGTGGAGTCCATACTGGGTTGGCACTAGTCCCTCTGGTGCTCACACGGTGCTGCCCTCTGATGCTGGCACAGTGGAACAAGCTGGACCAGGACAACTCAGGGTCTTGGGCTATATTTTGTATTCTTTGCGACCGTATGTTTTTCCTGAAATTATAACCATATGTGCTACTTCTGCTATGTGGCATTTGCAGTGTACTGTGTGCTGTTGGTAATGAGTTTTACACCTTGGTCCTGGAAGGACGCTCTTTCATTTGGCTATTTTCATCTATGGTTGAATGATAATTTAACTTGAACCTGAAACTTACTTCCTGGTAGGTTGCTCTGGACCACTAGAATCAGATCTACTTAATATAATGGGAATGACAACAATATCAGCAGTTTCATAAGCAGAGATGGATTTTTCACTCATATTTAAGAGATGCTTAGTTAACTACATGGATGGGCACCACAGTGGCATCGTAGTTAGCACTACACTATTATAGTTCAGGGTTCAATACCAGCAACCTCTATAAGGAAACTCTGTATGTTCCCTCCAAATAGTACGTGGGTTTTCTCCAAGTCCTCTAATTTCCTACCACAGTCCAAAGATGTACCGGGTGGGTTAATTGGTCATTGTAAATTGTCCTATGATAAGGATAGGATTAAATCGAGGTTCTTGGGGGTTGCAGGGCAGTGTGGTTCGAAGGGCCGGAAGGGTCCATTCTGCACTGTATCTCCAAATAAATAATTAAGAGATGCTTAGGTAGCCACATGGATGAAAGAAAAAGGGAGGACTAGATGACAGAGAGATTTGCAGGTTTTTTTGCGGCAGCAGTACAGTGCAATACATAAAATTATGATGGTTCTCTGCAAAATTCTTAGGTACCCTAGCTACATATATATGCGCCTAAGACTTTTGCACTGTACTGTATATTGTATCACCGATAAAATCATTTTTCAGTAATGAAAGAAGTCAGAGGAATTATAATTAAAATGACTGATCTCATTACATTTTAAGTGGAAGAAGATATTTTTGTGAATGAAAAGCTAGTTTAAATTTTCAATAATTTATCCACAATGCAACACGGTTGGTGGTGTAGTGGCATCAGTGCCGGACTTCGGGACGAAAGGTCCCGAGTTCGAATCCAGCCGGCTCCCCTGCACGCTTTCCACCCGTACTGGGTTACGAGCTGGTGATCTCTTTGGAAACTCACTCGGCAGAAGGCAATGGCAAACCACTGCTGTAACTTGTCTCGTACACGGTTCCCCACTACGTCAGAGAGGCGTGGAGGGAAATCGTCCGCTAACCGGAGAATCTCTGGATGCGACGTACCTTGCCTTTCCTTTATCCACAATGCATGACAAATCATATTGACATTTTGATGGCTAACACTGAATTGGGAGGTTATAAATTTGTAATGCGTACTGATTTACCCGCACAAGAAAGCTTGCTCCATTCTGAAGGAATGCATCGTTTCTTATCGGCAGCTCGAGGCTCGCCCGTGACTGTCCCGCTGTGAAGATGACACTATTTTGACTGGAGACTTTTAGAATGTCGTCCTTTGCTTTGGAAAGATCCAGAATGCCAGCAGGGAGGTACAGTACAGTGTAGTTCAGCTGTACAGCCCCAACAGTTCCATTGTGCCTGCCAAAACTCAACGACAGAAACCGCCCAGCAGGACTACTTTCAATCTTCTGTCCCTCCAGAGAATAGAAGCTAATTAAGCCATAAACATCATCACTATCTTGAATATAAAATATAATCTAAGTAAGAGAAAAATAAAAATGTTTTATTGTCATTCACAGAGTAGCGTAAATATTTAAAATCTAATATATTCATACATTATTTTAAAAAACACATTATTGAAATAAGAACGATTCATCAAAGCACTCTTTCCATCTCTTTGGCACTGCAGAACATACAGGTTTTCATATATTTAAAATTTACAATGTTCACAAGTTTCTTCAATAAAAGACAAGAAATCAGCAATAAAGGTTTCATTCATTATGTGCCGTGTCGTATGACATAGGCGATCATGGTCTTGACCATGATAGTTCTTGGCAAATTTTCTGTTGGAAGTAGTTTGCCATTGCCTTCTTCTGGGCAGAGTCTTCACAAGACAGGTGACCCCAGCCATTGTCAGAGATTGTCTACCTGGCGTCCGTGGTCGCATAGCCAGGACTGGTGATATGCACCAGCTGCTCATGTGACCATCCACCACCTGCTCCCATGGCTTCATATGACCCGATCAGGGGGCTAAGCAGGTGTTACACCTTGCCCAAGGGTGACCTGCAGGCTAGCAGAGGGAAGGAGCACCTTACACCTCTTTTGATTGAGGTGCATCTCCACCCTGTCATGCAAAGCAATAAAGATATTTAAACTAAAAGAAAGGCAGCACAATCGTCCCCCAAAATCCCCCCTCCCCACACAAGAAAACAAACAAAAATGGAACAGGCACATCAGTCACCAAATCCCTCCTCCTGCACAAAATCAGACAAAACGGAATAGGCACATTGACCACCCCCCCACCCCCCCACCCCAATACCCCTCTCTGCACAAAAAAAACAAGAAAGATCGGGTGAAAAACACAGAATATAAAAAAACTATAGGGCTGAAAAAAAAAGCCCACAGTCCTAGTCCACATCCAAATTGCAGAAGAACCTGGGGAACATTCCGGGCCCAGCGGAAGACCTTTCCCCCTCTGTAGCAGATTAATCAGGCAGCCAGTGCTCCCTCTGCACTCGACTCAGTGCCTCAATCTCCCTCGTTGCTCTAATCGGCAAACAATGGAAGCTTTCCTCAGCGAAATGGAATTGAACACCAGTTTGCGCCCCATCCCGCAGCCTTCTCGCCATGAAGTTTGTGCGCACTGTCTCTGCCTCCCAGAATCCTCTCGGAGACTGCAGAGCACTGAAGCACCCAAAGGACCTCCAAGCTTCCACATTCACCTTGATATTTCAATCTCCCCCGTCGCTTTAATTGGAAAACAATGGAAGCTTTAGTCAGCGAAATGGAGTTGAACATCAGCTCGCAGCCTGTCCACCATGAGGGTCCCATTGCCTCTGCCTCCCAGAACCTTCTCAGAGACTGCAGAGTGCTGGAATACCCAAATGATCTCCAAACAGCAAATCATAGATCCACACGCAAGACAAAAGAAGTAGAAGCACCAGGGGGAGGTGAAAGGCAGGTGAGGAGAAGAGGTAAGAGACTAGAGTGTGGAATAGAAGAAGAGAGGAAGGGAAGGGGAAGTTTTTATCCAAGAAAGAGAAGACAATATGTATGCCATCAGGTTCTAAGCTGCTCAGATGGAATATAAGGTGTTGCTCCTCCACCCTGAGGGTTTCCTTATCACGGCACAAGAGGAGGCCATGGACCGACATGGCAGGATGGGAATGGGAATAGGAATTAAAATGTTTGGCCTCCAGTAAGGTCCACTTCTGGCAGATAGAGTGGAGGTGCTTGATGAGGTGACCTCACTCGTAGAAATGTATCAGGTATATACATACCTGGGTGGCGGTTGGAGATACGTCTCTCCCAAAGGAGCTGTAAGGTGCTCCTTCACTCCGCTAGCCCGCAGGTCACCCTTGGGCAAGGTGTAGCACCTGCTTAGCCCCCTCGGATATGGTGACGTGAAGCTATGGGAGCAGGTGGTGGATGGTCAGATGAGCAGCTGGTGCATATCACAAGTCCTGGTTATGTGACCATTGACACCAGGCAGACAATCTCTGAAGAGTATTGATAACGGCTGGGGTCATCCATCTTATAGACACTGCCCAGAAGGCGGCAATGGAAAACCACTTCTGCAGAAAATGTTGCCAAGAACAATCATAGTCACGGAAAGACCGTGAGTGCCTACATCATACAACACTGCACATATACATTTCATATACAAGCCATGAAATTTGCTTTTTTTTGTGATAGCAGTAGAGATCAAGACTAACAACATTCCTGTAAGTTATAGTAAGTAAAATTGCACTGAAACTGGAAGACTTTGAAGCACAAGCTTCCAGCCGAAAACATAAACCATGTTTGTTTTTCCACAGATATCACCACTGCGAGTGTTCCCAGCAGTTTCTGATTTATTGTTTCATCGTAAGGCTTTCAAAGTTCAAGGCAAATTTATTACCAAGTTTCATCCATCTCTCCTTATACTGCCCTGAGATTAGTCTTCTCGCAGGCATTCATAGCAGAACAAAATTATACAATCGAATCAAAGAAAAACTACACACAATCAGTGCAAAAGAAGAAAAATGAGGGACAGACATAGTACTGAGAATACGAGTTGTACAGTCCTTGAAAATGAGTCTGTAGATTGTGGAATTATTTCAGAGTTAAGGTGAGTGAAGTTACCCACACTGGTTCAGGCACCTGATGGTTCAGAGAGTTTACAATTTTCAAGAGTTTTAATATACTTACTTGCACGGGATCATCCAGCTCTGCTCCTCCTGTTATTGTGCTGTTTAACAGCTGGAAAAGATAAGCCTCTGCTTCCTCGGGAATATCATCATTAACAATGGTGAGGGGCACAACAGCCAGCATTTGCCCTTCAACAAGTTGCAGAGATCCTGATGACGGCTTGAGGTCTTCAGTGACCACTGATGAGTCACCGATACTCCGTGAAATAATCCAGTTTACTGAGACATTACCATGTGTCCCTCCGTTCCTTACAATCGTAATTCCATCAAATCTGTAGCCAGAATATACAAAGGGATTATTTGATTTAACAAGCACTCTATTGTATCAGCATCTGAAATTTGTCAAATTTTCAATTTCATTTCTCAGCCACTACTCATGAGTGTTTTAACAAAGTTGAAAGTGAATTTGTTATCAAAATACGTATCTGTTACCACATACTACCTAAAATTACATTTTCTTGCAGGCATTTACAAGGGAAAATACAATAGAATTTACAAAAAACTACACATCAATAGGTAAAGACTGACACACAACCAACCTGCAAAAGGAGACAAACAGTGAAAATAAAACAAATACAGAGAACATGAGGTATACCTGTCATGGTGTGACTAAGTATAGCTCAATTCTATATTTCAGTTTGCTGATGATACCACTTTTGTTGGCCAAATCAAAGGTAGTGATAAATCACCGGATAGAAGGGAGATTGAAAATCTAGTCAAGTGGTGAACAATCACAACCCCTCATTCAGCGTCAGCTAAACCAAAGAGCTGGTTATTGACGAGAGGTGGAAGAAGCCAGGGATCCATGAGCCATGCTCTCTTCTCGCTACTACCACTGGGCAGGAGGTACATGAGCCTTAGGTCCCACACCACCAGGTTCAAGAACAGTTATTACCCTTCAACCCTTTTGCTCCTGAATCAGCGTGGATAACTTCACTCACGTCAACACTGAACTGACTTTCACAACCTACAGATTC
This sequence comes from Mobula birostris, assembly GCF_030028105.1. Classification (NCBI taxonomy): domain Eukaryota; kingdom Metazoa; phylum Chordata; class Chondrichthyes; order Myliobatiformes; family Myliobatidae; genus Mobula; species Mobula birostris. The sequence continues at coordinate 6,402,694 of NC_092386.1, forward strand.
ACTCTCAATGATTCTTAACAGTTTATGTTCCTAGCGTTATTTTCTTTTATTTGCACCGTTTGTCTTATTTTGCTCGCTGCTTGTTTCTCAAACATTGTTTATGCATAGCTTTTCATAAATTCAATGATCGGTCCACATTTTCCTATAAGTGCCTGCAAGAAAATGAATCAAGGTAGTAAATGTAACATACAAGTACTTTGATAATAAATTATACCCTAAACTGCCATTTCAACCCCTCATTTCTAATATCCTTTTTAATACCTGCTTCCTAAATCCAATTATTACAGCTTCTGCAACAAATATCATTTTTGTCCCATGGAGTGAAGCTTACTGTCTTTTTACCATAAGACATAGCAGCAGAATTAGGCCATTCAGGCCATCGAGTCTGCTCTGCCATTCCATCATGGCTGATTAATTTTCCCACTCCATGCCATTCTCCTGTCTTCTACCCAAGGCACACACTCAACAATCAGGGAACAGCTTCTTCCCCTCTGCCATCAGACTTATGAACTGACATTGAACCCATGAACACTATCTCACTACTTCTTTGCATTACTAATTTAATTTAGCTTTTTAATATACTGTATATATATTTCTTCATGTAATTCAGTTTTAGTTATGTAATGCAATGTGCTGTTGCTGCATAACAACAAATTTTATGACATATGCCAGAGACATTAAACTTGATTTTGAAATTGAAGCCCTTATTAATCAGGAAAATGTCAACCTCCACCTTAGATATACAATGACTTGGCCTTTGCAGCCGTCCGTGGCAATGAATTCCACAGATTGACCACTCTCTTGCTAAACGTGTAATGATTAAATGGCAATCATACAACATATGAGCTCTTCCACAAATAGAAGCATTTCATTGGCTTGAGTTATAAAAATGTTAATCGCTTTGCCACTAAGTTCCTCAGTCTGAAGTGAGAGGCAAATAGAAGATTCAAGTGTGCTTAGGTCTATGGTACTGCAAGTTACTGTGTGACACAGTGATCACATGATCCTTAATACCTTTCCCTTTCTCCACATCAATGTACTGCTGGGGTAATGGTAGATTACGCTCTAGGGTAATTTGGGAATGCTTTCTTCTGGCCAGTGTAGCACCCAGGAAGAGCGCCGTTCCAGAGATCTCCTTCAACAGGACTGGCTGCATCATCGACTGGCACGGAGAGGTTACTGGACAGGATGAAAAATCTGCAGGGGGTTGTAAACTCAGCCCCTCCATCATGGACAGCCTCCCCAGCGTCCAGAACACTTCTCAAAAAGACAGCATTCTGAGTCTGATTCATCGATCGTTAAGGACCCCTATCAGGTACAGCGGGCAGTGAAGAAAGCTAATGGCATGCTGGCCTTCTTAACAATGGGAATTGAGTATAGGAGCAAAGAGGTCCTTCTGCAGTTGTACAGGGCCCTGGTGAGACCACACCTGCAGTTTTGGTCTCCAAATTTGAGGAAGGACATTCTAGCTATTGAGGGAGTGCAGCGTAGGTTCACGAGGTTAATTCCCGGGATGGCAGGACTGTCATATGTTGAAAGATTGGAGCGACTGGGGTTGTATACCCTGGAATTTAGAAGGATGATAGGGGATCTGATTGAAACATATAAGATTATTAAGGGATTGGACACACTGGAGGCAGAAAACATGTTCCCGCTGATGGGTGAGTCCAGAACCAGAGGCCACAGTTTAAGAACAAGGTATAGACCATTTAACCGGAGTTGAGGAAGAATTTTTTCACACAGAGGGTTGTGGTTCTGTGGAATGCTCTGCCTCAGAAGGCAGTGGAGGCCAATTCTCTGGATTCTTTCAAAAAAGAGTTAGATAGAGCTCTTAAAGATAGCGGAGTGAAGGGATATGGGGAGACGGCAGGACGGGGTGCTGATTGTGGATGATCAGCCATGATCACAGTGAATGGTGGTGCTGGCTCGAAGGGCTGAATAGCCTATTCCTGCACCTATTGTCTATTGTCTGTCACACAGGAAGAGCCCTCTCTCATTTCTAACATCAAGGAGGTACAGGAGCCTGAAGACACACACTCAATTTTTCAGGAACAGCTTCTTCCCCCCTGCCATCAGATTTTTGAATGGACATTGAACCCATGAAAACGATCTGACTGTTTTTGCTGTCCTTTTGCACTACTTATCCTTCTTTTTATGCAGTGCATCTTTCTTATCATTGACAGCACAGTGTATGTTTTTGTATTGCACTCTAGTGCTGCTACAAAACAACAAAGTTCATGCCATTTATCAGTGGAAAAAAAACTGATTTGGATTCTGATTCAGCTTTTTCTATCTAAATCTACCCACTGGTTCTCCAGAAACAGCCAATTTTCACCTGTCAGTTCCACAAATGGCAATGTATGCATCTGTCACCTGATCCTGCCTCCCCTCCCTCAAAGTTCAAAGTATATTTATTATCAAAGTACATATGTCATCATGTACAACCCGAGTTTAATTTTCTTGCGGCTTTCTCAGTAAGCACAACACAACTGAATCAATGAAAGGTCTCCCTTCCACATCCCATAAGACAAAGGAGCAGAAGTAGGCCATTCGGCCCATCCAGTCTGCTCCGCCATTTTATCATGAGCTGATCCATTCTATCCTATTTAGTCCCACTGCCCCGCCTTCTCACCATAACCTTTGATGCCCTGGCTACTCAGATACCTATCAATCTTTGCCTTAAATACGCCCAATGACTTAGCCTCCACTGCTGCCCGTGGCAACAAACTGCATAGATTCACCACCCTCTGACTAAAAAAATTTCTTCGCATTTCTGTTCTGAAAGGGCGCCCTTCAATCCTTAAGTCATGCCCTCTCGTACTAGACTCCCCCATCATGGGAAACAACTTTGCCACATCCACTCTGTCCGTGCCTTTTAACATTCGAAATGTTTCTATGAGGTCTGCCCTCATTCTTCTAAACTCCAAGGAATACAGTCCAAGAGCGGACAAACGTTCCTCATATGTTAACCCTCTCATTCCCGGAATCATTCTCGTGAATCTTCTCTGTACCCTCTCCAACATCAGCACATCCTTTCTTAAATAAGGAGACCAAAACTGCCCACAGTACTCCAAGTGAGGTCTCACCAGTGCCTTATAGAGCCTCAACATCACATCCCTGCTCCTATACTCTATTCCTCTAGAAATGAATGCCAACATTGCATTCGCCTTCTTCACTACTGACTCAACCTGGAGGTTAACTTTAAGGGAATCCTGTACGAGGACTCCCAAGTCCCATTGCATCTCAGAACTTTGAATTCTTTCCCCATTTAAATAATAGTCTGCCCGTTTATTTTTTCTGCCAAAGTGCATAACCATACACTTTCCAACATTGTACTTCATTTGCCACTTCTCTGCCCATTCTTCCAATCTATCCATGTCTCTCTGCAGACTCTCCGTTTCTTCAGCACTACCAGCCCCTCCACCTATCTTCGTATCATCAGCAAACTTAGCCACAAAGCCATCTATTCCATAATCCAGATCGTTGATGTACAATGTAAAAAGAAGCGGCCCCAACACTGATCCCTGCGGAACACCACTGGTAACCGGCAGCCAACCAGAATAGGATCCCTTTATTCCCACTCTCTGTTTCCTGCCAATCAGCCAACGCTCTATCCACGTATGTAACTCCCGTAATTCCATGGGCTCTTATCTTGTTAAGTAGCCTCATGTGTGGCACCTTGTCAAAGGCCTTCTGAAAATCCAAATATACAACATCCACTGCATCTCCCTTGTCTAGCCTACTGGTAATTTCCTCAAAAAATTGTAATAGGTTTGTCAGGCAGGATTTTCCTTTAAGGAATCCATGCTGAGTTCTGCCTATCTTGTCATATGCCTCCAGGTACTCTGCAACCTCATTCTTGACAATCGACTCCAACAACTTCCCAACCACCGACGTCAAGCTAACAGGTCTATAATTTCCTTTTTGCTTCCTTGTCCCCTTCTTAAATAGCAGAGTGACATTTGCAATCTTCCAGTCTTCCAGAACCATGCCAGAATCTATCGACTTTTGAAAGATCATCGCTAATGCCTCCGCAATCTCCACAGCTACTTCCTTCAGAACACGAGGGTGCATTCCATCTGGTCCAGGAGATTTATCGACCTTTAGCCTATTCAGCTTCCTGAGTACTTTCTCTGTCGTAATTGTGGCTGCGCACACTTCTCTTCCCTGCCACCCTTGAGTGTCCGGTATCCTGCTGTCTTCCTCAGTGAAGACTGATGCAAAATACTTGTTCAGTTCCTCTGCCATCTCCTCATCTCCCATTACAATTTCTCCAGTATCATTTTCTATCGGTCCTATATCTACTCTCACCTGTCTTTTACTCTTTATATACTTGAAAAAGCTTTTAGTATCCTCTTTGATATTATTTGCTAGTTTCCTTTCATAGTTAATCTTTTCTCTCTTAATGACCTTCTTGGTTTCCTTTTGTAAGGTTTTAAAAACTTCCCAATCCTCTGTCTTCCCACTAATTTTTGCTTCCTTGTATGCCCTCTCTTTTGCTTTAACTTTGGCTTTGACTTCTCTTGTCAACCACGGTTGCATCCTTTTTCCACTCGAAAATTTCTTCTTTTTTGGAATATACCTGTCTTGCACATTCCTCATTTTTCGCATAAACTCCAGCCACTGCTGCTCTGCCGTCTTTCCCGCCAGTGTCTCTTTCCAGTCAACTTTGGCCAGTTCCTCTCTCATGCCACTGTAATTTCCTTTACTCCACTGAAACACCGACACATCAGATTTTGGCTTCTCTTTTTCTAATTTCACAGTGAACTCAATCATGTTATGATCACTGCCTCCTAAGGGTTCCTTCACCTCAATCTCTCCAATCACCTCCGGTTCATTACACAATACCCAATCCAGTACAGCCGATCCTCTAGTGGGCTCAACAACAAGCTGTTCTAAAAAGCCATCCCGCAGACATTCTACAAATTCTCTCTCTTGAGATCCAGTGCCGACATGATTTTTCCAATCTACTCGCATGTTAAAATCCCCCACAATTATCATAACACTGCCCTTCTGACAAGCCTTTTCTATTTCCAGTTGTAATTTGTAGTCCACATCCCTGCAGCTGTTTAGAGGCCTATAAATAACTGCCATCAGGGTCTTTTTACCCCTGCTATTCCTTAGCTCAACCCATAAAGATTCTGCACCTTCCGATCCTATATCACATCTTTCTAACGATTTAATATCATTTCTTACCAATAAAGCCACGCCTCCCCCCCTGCCCCTCTCCCCCTTGGGTAAGAGTGACCATAATATGGTGGAATTCTTCATTAAGATGGAGAGTGATATAGTTAATTCAGAAACAAAGGTTCTGAACTTAAAGAAGGGTAACTTTGAAGGTATGAGACGTGAATTAGCTAAGATAGACTGCCAAATGATACTTAAAGGGTTGACGGTGGATATGCAATGGCAAGCATTTAAAGATCGCATGGATGAACTACAACAATTGTTCATCCCAGTTTGGCAAAAGAATAAACCAGGGAAGGTAGTGCACCCGTGGCTGACGAGGGAAATTAGGGATAGTATCAATTCCGAAAAAGAAATATACAAATTAGCCAGAAAAAGCGGCACACCTGAGGACTGGGAGAAATTCAGAGTCCAGCAGAGGAGGAAAGGGAAAAAAGATTATGAGAGAAAGCTGGCAGGGAACATAAAAATTGACTGTAAAAGCTTTTATAGATATGTGAAAAGAAAAAGATTGGTTAAGACAGATGTAGGTCCCTTACAGTCAGAAACAGGTGAATTGATCATGGGGAACAAGGACGTGGCAGACCAATTGAATAACTACTTTGGTTCTGTCTTCACTAAGGAGGACATAAATAATCTTCCGGAAATAGTAGGGGACAGAGGGTCTAGTGAGATGGAGGAACTGAACGAAATATATGTTAGTAGGGAAGTGGTTTTAGGTAAATTGAAGGGATTGAAGGCAGATAAATCCCCAGGGCCAGATGGTCTGCATCCGAGAGTGCTTAAGGAAGTAGCCCAAGAAATAGTGGATGCATTAGTGATAATTTTTCAAAACTCTTTAGATTCTGCATTAGTTCCTGAGGATTGGAGGGTGGCTAATGTAACCCCACTTTTTAAAAAAGGAGGGAGAGAGAAACCAAGGAATTATAGACTAGTTAGCCTAACATCGGTGGTGGGGAAACTGCTAGAGTCAGTTATCAAAGATGTGATAACAGCACATTTGGAAAGTGGTGAAATCATCAGACAAAGTCAGCATGGATTTGTGAAAGGAAAATCATATCTGACGAATCTCATAGGATTTTTTGAGGATGTAACTAGTAGAGTGGATAGGGGAGAACCAGTGGATGTGGTATATTTGGATTTTCAAAAGGCTTTTGACAAGGTCCCACACAGGAGATTAGTGTGCAAACTTAAAGCACACGGTATTGGGGGTATGGTATTGATGTGGATAGAGGATTGGTTGGCAGACAGGAAGCAAAGAGTGGGAATAAACAGGACCTTTTCAGAATGGCAGGCAGTGACTAGTGGGGTACCGCAAGGCTCAGTGCTGGGACCCCAGTTGTTTACAATATATATTAATGACTTAGACAAGGGAATTAAATGCAGCACCTCCAAGTTTGCGGATGACATGAAGCTGGGCGGCAGTGTTAGCTGTGAGGAAGATGCTAACAGGATGCAGGGTGACTTGGATAGGTTAGCTGCGTGGGCAAATTCATGGCAGATGCAATTTAATGTGGATAAATGTGAGGTTATCCACTTTGGTGGCAAGAACAGGAAAACAGATTATTATCCGAATGGTGGCCGCTTAGGAAAAGGGGAGGTGCAACGAGACCTGGGTGTCATTGTACACCAGTCATTGAATGTGGGCATGCAGGTACAGCAGGCGGTGAAAAAGGCAAATGGTATGCTAGCATTCATAGCGAGAGGATTCGAGTACAGGAGTAGGGAGGTACTACTGCAGTTGTACAAGGCCTTGGTGAGACCACACCTAGAGTATTGTGTGCAGTTTTGGTCCCCTAATCTGCGGAATGACATTCTTGCCATAGAGGGGGTACAAAGAAGGTTCACTAGATTGATTCCTGGGATGGCAGGACTTTCATATGATGAAAGACTGGATGAACTAGGCTTATACTCGTTGGAATTTAGAAGATTGAGGGGGGATCTTATTGAAACGTATAAAATCCTAAAGGGATTGGACAGGCTAGATGCAGGAAGATTGCTCCCGATGTTGGGGAAGTCCAGAACGAGGGGTCACAGTTTGAGGATAAAGGGGAAGCCTTTTAGGACCGAGATGAGGAAAAACTACTTCACACAGAGAGTGGTGAATCTGTGGAATTCTCTGCAACAGGAAACAGTTGAGGCCAGTTCGTTGGCTACATTTAAGAGGGAGTTAGATAAGGCCCTTGTGGCTAAAGGGATCAGGGGGTATGGAGAGAAGACAGGTATAGGGTTCTGAGTTGTATGATCAGCCATGATTGTACTGAATGGCGGTGCAGGCTCGAAGGGCCGAATGGATTACTCCTGCACCTATTTTCTATGTTTCTATTTCCACTTCTACCTTCAGAACCCAAACGGAGGCCCACTTCATAAACAATATTTCTGCCTACTCAAAGCCCACTAATGACTTGACCATGGACAGTCCCAAGCTTAGCTGTGAAAGGAGGAGGGTTGACCATGAGGCTAGCAACCCCATCCTGAAAAACCTCAGAGTGACAGAAACCCAACATATGCTCCAAAGACTTCATCCTTGGGAGAGGGAGGATCTTCACCTGAAGGCCTAGGGCAGAGGACTCTCGCGAGCTGCCGTTAGCGGCCTAAGCCCCTGTAGGGATGATGGGCTAAAGTAGTACAGGTCGGCCTTCACTAATCCGGCACCATTGGGACCTGAGGAGTGCCGGATTAGTGAAAATGCCGAATTACAGAAGGATCACATTAAGCATAATCAGTGCTGGATTATCGAAGGAACCGGATTACAGGTAGTCGGATTTGTGAAGGTCGACCTGTAGTAGTTGCACTCATTATGTGCACACTGACTTCTCCAGATGGAGCAGACATTGATAGGTCAATAAGCAACTTGGAATCAGGGCAATGATCGAGATTGATAGCAACAATGACGAAATACCTTATATAGAATTCACTAAGTGAACAATGAAAACATCATGTTATTAAATAATATAAAATACCTTCAATTATAGCAGAGAGAAAACAAAATGGTGGTGCGAGAGTAAAATGTTGGAAGAACTCAGCAGGTCAGGCAGCATCTGTGGAGAGGAATAACCAGACGATGTTTCGGACTGCAGAAGAGTCATATTCACTGATGTTGATTCCGAAATATATAACAAGCAGAAAGGTCTCAGCACGAAACGTCGACTGTTTATTCCTCTGCATGGATGCTGCCTGACCTGCTGAATTCTTCCAGCATTTTGTCTGAGTCACTCTGGATTTCCAGCATCTGTGGATTCTCTTGTGTAACTTATTAATGGAAAAATGTACCATTTATGGAAAAAAGTTAGTAATTACAGTTACTGTATCTTGATTAATAATTATTTAAAGACCCTATTGTAAACAAACACACTGCACAGTAATAGGAGATGAAAAGAGCTGCATCCTACCTTGTTGACGTATCTTCATCAATCACAACTGTCTGTGCTAACAGACTGCTGTTAATTGACAGAACTCCATGGGGTTTGTCATTTGGCTCAACAATAACTTGAACTTTACTCGGGCTAAGCAACACTGCATCTCCTTGTACCGTAGCTTCAAGTAAAACAATCTGAAAGGACTCGGCAATTTCAGGGTCAGAATCATTAATAATCTGAAAGTTCAGATTGATTTCATAAACATATGGAGGGAAAACAATGGTCCTGTTTGGCTGGAGATCAATAAAATCAGAGTGTAACAGTGCGTTGGTAGAACCGTTTCCAGCAACTATCTGGTAATCAACAGAGATCAGAATATCATCAGAACCAATTAATTTTCCATCTTGGTCCCTCCCTCGAATGACTGGTATGCTAATCACACCAACAGTCTCAGGCACTGTGTACACTGCCTGTGCTAATCGGAGTGGACAATCATTTTTATTGATTACCAGTTGAAAACTACTTTGCGTAGAGTTAATTTCAGCTCCTCCCTCAACACTCGTCAACTGGACAGTGAAAACCTCTTCATTTTCAGGAATCTGGAAGAAAAAGAAAGCAATAGGCTTGGATATAGAACAGGTAAATTAATAGCTGAATTACCTTGTGAATATGATCATAGATCTGGTTAATGAAATAGCACTCTCCAAAACCACCAGTGGCAGAGGTGTCAACACCTCTGAAGATCTATCCTGTGCCCAGCATATTGATGCAGTTACAAAGAAGATACAACAGTGGCTATATTGCACTAGGACTTTGAGGAGGCTTGCTATGTCACCAAAGACACACAAATTTCTACAGATGTACCATGGAGATCATTCTAACTAGTTGCTTCACCATCTGGTATGGAGGGGCCACTGTACAGGATTTTAAAAAGCTGCAGAAAGTTGTAAACTCAGCCAGCTCCATCATGGCCACTAGCCTCCCCAGCATCGAGGACATCTTCAAAAGGCAATCTCTCAAAAGGCAGCATCAATAATTAAGGACCTCCAACACTCAAGACATCCCCTTTTCTCATTACAACAGAAAGGAGGGTACATGTATCTGAAGGTACACACTCAACATTTTGGGAACAGCTTCTTCCCATTTGCCAACAGATTTCTTAAAAGACAATGAACCAATATATGAACACTACCTCACTTTTTTGCGCCCTTTTATTATATATATAAAATATATACACATATACACAATGCCTATAAAAAGTATTCATCCCCAGCTTAGAAGTTTTCATGTTTTATTGTTTTACAATATTGAATCACAGTGGATTTAATTTGGCTTTTTTTTTGACAACATAAGAAGACTCTATCATGTCAAAGGGAAAACAGATCTCTACAAAGTGATCTAAATTAATTACAAATATAAAACTCAAAATAATTGATTACATAAATATTCACCCCCTTCAAGTTAGTATTTAGTAGATGCACCTTTGGCAGCAATTACAGCCTAGAGTCTGTGTGGATGGGTCTCTATCAGCTTTGCACATCTGGACACTGTAAGTTTTCCCCATTCTTCTTTACAAAACTGCTCAAGTTTTGTCAGATCGCATGGGGATTGTGAGTGAACAGCCCTTTACAAATCCAGCCACAAATTCTCAGTTGAATTGAGGTGCAGACTTCGTCGTTTTTAACCCATAAATCTGGCTTGATGCTTGGGGTCATTGTCTTGCTAGAAAACAAATTGTCACCCAAGTCACAGTTCCCTTGCAGACTGCTTCTTCCAAGATTTCCCTATATTTTACTACATTCATTTTACCCTTGACTCTCACAAGCCTTCCATGGCCTGCTGCAGTAAAGCATCCCCACAACATGATGCAGCCACCACCATGCTTCATGGTAGGGATGGTGTGTCTTTGATGATGTGCAGTATTCGGTTTATGCCAAACATAGTGTTTAGTCTGATGGCCAAAAAGTCAATTTTGGTTTCATCAGACCATAGAACCTTCTTCCAGCTGACTTCAGAATCTCCTACATGCCATATGGCAAACCCCAGGCCAAGATTTCATGCAAGTTTTTTTTCAACAGTGTCTTTCTCTTTGTCACTCTCCTATAAAGCTGTGACTGGTGAAGCACCTGGGCAACAGTTCTTGTATGTGCAGTCTCTCCCATCTCAGCCACTGAAGCTTGTAATTCCTCCAGAGTTGTCCTAGGTCTCTTGGTGGCCTCCTTCACTAGTCCCCTTCTTGCACGGTCATTCAGTTTTTGAAGACGGCCTTCTCTACTAGGCAGATTTACAGCTGTGGCATATTCTTTTCACTTCTTGATGACTGACTTAACTGTACCCCAAGGGAGAGTCAGTGACTAGAAAATTTTCTTATATCCATCTCCTGACTTGAGCTTTTATTTTTTTTAATTATAGAAGAATACAGAGTACAAGAAAGTATATATAAAAGGTCAAAAAAGATTTTAAGAAACTGCCAATTACATTATATTTATCCATAATAACAATCTCATTACCCCGTATTCATGTGGGTTAATCATCAGTTATTTTAGGCAGCCGTTAGTCTCAGGAGACCACGGATTTGCGCCTTGGAAGGTTTCCAGGGAGCAGGCCTCGGCAGGGTTGTATGGAAGACCGGCAGTTGCCCGTGCTGCAGGTCTCTCCTCGCCACGCCACTGATGTTGTCCAAGGGAAGGGTATTAGGACCCATACAGCTTGGCACTGGTGTCGTCGCAGAGCAATGTGTGGTTAAGTGCCTTGCTCAAGGACACAACACACTGCCTCAGCCAAGGCTCGAACCAGCGACCTTCAGATCACTAATCAATAGTTATATTGAAACATACTAATTTATTACAAAAAAAAAGAATCTAACCCCTACCAAGACTGAAGCTGTTTATTAAGAAGAAAAAAGGTAAAATACCTCCTCGTATAATAAAAAATAATAATAGCCAACATCTGAATTTAACCAACGAATTGAAGGTTTTGAAAATAATTCAGAAAAGGTCCCCACAATGTTTGAAAGTCTTGACAAGATTCAGAAATTGAACAACGAATTTTCAAAATTCCAAACCATTTAGGCTTCACCGCAGAACTAGACAAGGTTGTCCGTTGAGTCCTTTGCTCTTTGATTTAGCTTTAGAACCCCTTGTCATTGCTTTTCAAGAATCTAATGATATCTGTGGTATCTTAAGGAGAGGTATTACTCACAAAATCTCGCTTTACGCTGATGATATATTGCTTTTTATCTCTAATGTTGAGACCTCGTTACCTTGCGTATTTTCTTTTCTCTCCCATTTTAGCCAGTTTTCAGGATATAAATTGAACCTACATAAGAGTGAATTATTTCCTTTAAATGATTTGGTATCAATTAATACTAATCTCCCTTTTAAAATTGTAAGGAATCAATTTACTTATTTGGGTGTAACAGTCACTAAGAATTACAAACACCTGTTTAAAGAAAACTTTCTTACTTTATTGAACCATATAAAAAGGATATCATTAAATTGGTGCAACACACATCAAAGTTGCTGGTGAACGCAGCAGGCCAAGCAGCATCTGTAGGAAGAGGTGCAGTCGACGTTTCAGGCCGAGACCCCTCGTCAGGACTAACTGAAGGAAGAGTGAGTAAGGGATTTGAAAGTTGGAGGGGGAGGGGGAGATCCAAAATGATAGGAGAAGACAGGAGGGGGAAGGATAGAGCCAAGAGCTGGACAGGTGATAGGCAAAAGGGGATACGAGAGGATCATGGGACAGGAGGTCTGGGAAGAAAGACAGGGGGGGGGGACCCAGGGGATGGGCAAGAGGTATATTCAGAGGGACAGAGGGAGAAAAAGGTGAGTGAGAGAAAGAATGTGTGCATAAAAATGAGTAACAGATGGGGTACGAGCGGGAGGTGGGGCCTTAGCGGAAGTTAGAGAAGTCAATGTTCATGTCATCCACATGATGTTCTGCTAAGGCCCCACCTCCCCCTCGTACCCCATCTGTTACTCATTCTTTTTCTCACTCTCCTTTTTCTCCCTCTGTCCCTCTGAATATACCTCTTGCCCATCCTCTGGGTCCCCACCCCCCCCTTGTCTTTCTTCCCGGACCTCCTGTCCCATGATCCTCTCGTATCCCCTTTTGCCTATCACCTGTCCAGCTCTTGGCTCTATCCCTCCCCCTCCTGTCTTCTCCTATCATTTTGGATCTCCCCCTCCCCCTCCTGTCTTCTCCTATCATTTTGGATCTCCCCCTCCCCCTCCAACTTTCATATCCCTTACTCACTCTTCCTTCAGTTAGTCCTGACGAAGGGTCTTGGCCTGAAACGTCGACTGCACCTCTTCGTACAGATGCTGCTTGGCCTGCTGCGTTCACCAGCAAATTTGATGTGTGTTGCTTGAATTTCCAGCATCTGCAGAATTCCTGTTGTTATCATTAAATTGGTCATCTCTTTCAATACCGTTGACTGGACGAATTAATTCTATTAAAATAAATATTCTACCTAAATTTATATATCTTTTTCAGGCTTTACCCGTTTTTATTCCTAAATCCTTTTTTGACTCTCTTGATTCTATTTTGTTCTCTTATATATGGAAAAATAAACTTCCTCGATTAAATAAATTTCATCTTCAAAAATCTAAGAAGTCTGGAGGTTTAGCTTATCCAATTTTAGATTTTATTACTGGGCAGTTAATGTACAATATCTTACATTTTGGCTATATTATATTAATCGTGTAGACTATCCGGTATGGGTTTCTTTAGAAGCTAACTCTGTTAATAAATTTTCTATTATTTCTCTTCTTGGATCTTCACTTCCTTTATCTGTAAGTAAACTAACTGATAATTTAATAGTTAAACATACTCTGAGGATCTGGATACAATTTAGAAAACACTTTGGTTTATTGAGATTTTCCCTTTCTAGTCCCATTTATTCTAATTTTTTTTAAACCCTCCATGACTGATTTAGTTTTTAAAGAATGGGACAGGTCGGGTAGTAAATGTTTTTGAGATCTGTTTGTTGGAGGAAATCTTTTTTCATTTGAGCAACTGTCAGCTAAATATAGCTTATCCAAAACTCACTTTTTTAGATACTTACAAATCAGAGACTTTCTAAGATCTCAATTATGTACATTTCCTATAATAGTTCAATATCTAATATTTATGGCATATTATTGGAGACGAGGATTGTTCCTTTAGACAAAATTAAGAATCTCTAGGAACAAGATTTACAGACATCAATATCTGAGGAAACTTGGAATGAAATTTTTAAACTGGTTAATACTTCATCGTTATGTGCTTGCCATTCCCTCATACAATTTAAGGTGGTACATAGAGCTCATATGACTAAGGATAAGCTATCTTGTTTTTATTCGGATATATCTCCCTACTGTGACAGATGTAATAATGGAGAAGCTTCATTAATTCATATGTTTTGGACTTGTCCGAGACTTAAAAAATATTGAAAGGAAGTTTTTCAAACTTTTTCTTTACTTTTCAAAGTCAATTTTAAGCCTAATCCTCTGACGGTCCTATTTGGTATTGTTGCCGGACAAGATATCAAGCTGAAGACATCTGATTTACATATTTTGGCCTTTAGCTCTCTTATAGCTAGGAGGGTGCTTTTGTTTAAATGGAAAGATGTTTTTCCTCCTACTCATGCTCAATGGTTATACAACTTTATGTCATGCTTAGATTCTGACTTGAGCTTATCAATAACCTTTTTGCAGAGTTGCTTGGAGTGTTCTTTTGTCTTCATGGTGTAATTTTTGCCAGGATACTGACTCACCAGCAGTTGGACCTTCCAGATACAGGTGTATTTTAACTACAATCAATTGAAACACATTGACTGCACATGGTGATCTCCATTTAACTAATGTGACTTCTAAAACCATCTGGCTGCACCAATGCTGATTTGGTGTGTCATATTAAAAGGGGTGAATACTTATGCAATCAATTATTTTGTGTTTTATGTCTGTAATTAATTTAGATCACTTTGTAGAGATCTGTTTTCATTTTGATTCTGAAAGAGTCTTTTTCTGTTGATCAGTGTCAAAAAAAAGCCAAATTAAATCCACTGTGATTCAATGTTGTAAAACAATAAAACATGAAAACTCCAAGGGGGATGAATACGTTTTATAGCCACTGTATATATCACAGAAAAAAAATCATATATATATTTCTCATTGTAATTTGTATATTTTAAAAATTTCACAACATGTGCCACTGATATTAAATCCCATTTTGATTCTGTGGCATTAACGATCAATACATGCCTCCATTTAAGAAAATCTGCAGCTGGGGAAAATGATGAAAGACTTCCTCACGTGAAGCAATAGTTTCAGCAGATGAATGCTGGTAAAACTCAACTGCTATTCCTCTGATTGCTCATTTTTAAACAAAGGTCATTTCTAAAATTTCATTCAGAGATACAGCACCATAATATGCTCTTCTTGTCTAACAAGCCCACTCTGCCCAATTGCACCCATGTGACCAACCTTGCTAACCTGTATGTCTTTGGAATATGGGAGGAAGCCAGAGCACCCAGAGGAAACTCAAGCGGTCATGGAGAGGATATACAAAATCCTTTCATGTCTATCGAAACACCAAAACAGACAGTGAAATCAGTCGTGAAAATAGTCCAAGAATTTGCTAGAAGTACCCACAGGTGTCACCCTGCTTCCAGTCCACAATTTGCTCACCCTAGTTCATACATCATTTGAATGTGGGAGGAAACCAGAGCCCCCACAGGAAACCCACATGGCCACAGGGAGTTCGTACAAACTCCTGACTGACAGCACATCCCAGTTAAAATATATTAATTCTCTTTCACAGAATCATAGAGTCATAAAAATACAGCACATATAAACAGGCCCTTGACCCTACCTAGTCCACACCAGACCATTTAAACTGGCTGCTCCCATCGACCTGCACCTGGATCATAACCTTCCATACTCTTCCCATCCAAGTACCAATCCAGACTTCTCTTAAACATTGGAACTGAACCCACATGCAGTGCTGGCACTGGCAGCTCATTCCACACTCTCAACACCCTCTGAGTGAAGGAGTTTCCCCTCGTGTTCCCCTTAAACATTTCATCTTTAACTCATGACCTCTTGTTGTAGCCCCTCCCAACGTCAGTGCAAAAAGCCTGCTAGCATTTACCCTATCAATACCCCTCATAACTTCGTATACCTCTATCAAATCTCCCCCCGATTTTCTACGTTTCAAGGAATAAAGTGCTAACCTATTCAATCTTTCCTCATAGTTCAGGTCCTCCAATCACGGCAACATTCTTGCAAATTTTCTCTGTACTCTTTCAACCTTATTTACATCTGTCCTCATTCGTGTCTTATACAACTTCAACAGATCAGCCGTCCTCAGTACTTTGATTTTTAAAGGCCAATGTACCAAGAGCTTTCTTTACAACCCAATCTACCTGTGCCACCACTTTAAATGAATTACAGACCTGTACACCCAGATCCCTCTATTCTACTGCACTCCTCAGTGCCTTCCTCTCACTGTGTAGGAGATACCCTAGATGGTCCTACCAAAGTGCTTGTCTGCACTAAATTAAAATTCAGAAGAAGTCAATCAAATGCATTTGAAGCTGCATAACGTTGACCTGTCTATTGGTGTAAGTAACAGGATCATTCAAGAAAGGCTCCAATGTTGGTAAGTTAGTGGAAATGATTGCCCTCTTCTGCTCCCAGATTTCTAAATGGTCCAAAAACCCATGAACAATACCTTACTATATTGCTCTCTTTTGCACTACAAATTTTTTACGTTTCTTATTGTGATTTATAGTAATGATAAGCTGATACAACTTGGACCAAAGTAAGTTTTTTTCTTTGGACTACGCATTCCAGACATTTATTTACATTAGGATGAGATTAAATCAGATATTAGAGCCGAAGATGCTGCTCCCTGCTACAAGTATATTCCCATCTTTATTGTAACAGTTAGCTACAGTTTACCATGAAACTAGAAAGCTGAGCTGAAAACTGAGAAGTTTAATTGAAATGCAATGATAGGAATCCTACTACAATGTACAAGTATGCTGTGTGATAGGACATAGATTCATTTGGCATTGAAAGGTAGAGCCTAGTTTTCTCACACCTCTATGAAAACAGACCCTAATTTATTTACAGATTTATTCTAGCTCTATTGTCAGTACAAAATCATCAGTGAGAAAGCCTACAACCCCTGTAAAAGAGTGGTCAACCGCCACAGAGAAACATGAGGAGCAACATTAATAATCAATTAGAATAGAATGGATTACAACTCTGATTAGAACCAGGTTAAACCCACCACAGACAGCAAACCTACACTCAGAGGCCACTTTATTAGGTATCTCCTGTATCTAATACAGTGGCCACTGAGTGTTTGTTCGTAGCCTTCTGCTGCTGTAGCCCATCCACTTCAAGGCTCAATGTACTGTGCATTCAGAGATGTTTTTCTGCACACCAGTGTTGTAACGTGTGGATATTTGAGTTACTGTCACCTTCTCATCAGCTTGAACCAGTCTAGCCATTCGCTTCTGACCTTTCTCATTAATAAGGTGTTTTCACCATCAGAACTGCCCCTCACTGGATGATTTCTGTTTTTCACACCATTCTCAGTAAACTCAGGAGACTGTCATGCATGAAAATACCGGGAGATCAGCAGTTTCTAAGATACTCAAACCACCCCATCTGGCACCAACAATCATTCCACAGTCAAGGTCACTGAGATCACATTTCTTCCCCTTCTGATGCTTAGCAATGTGTTAAATATTTTTCATGAAGATAAAAAAAGGAGAGTTGCTCAAGCGCACAAAGCAGTTATCTGACTTCCTGTGTTTTTTATGTTAAGAGAAGTAGAATGAGTTAACCCAGTTAAAAATGTTAAAAAAGTAGAGCAGTGGCAGTGTAGTGGTTAGTATGATGCTATTACAGCTTGGAGCGTCACAGTTCAAAGTTCAATCCTGGCGTCCTCTGTAAGGAATCCCTGTACACCCTCCCAACGGAACACGTAGGTTTCCTTGGCGTGTTCCGGTTTCCTCTCACACTCTAAAGATGTACCGGTTAGTAGATTCATTGTTCATTGTAGTTTATCCTGGGATTAGGATGAGGTTAAATCAGGGATTGCTGGACGGTGTGCCTCAAAGACCTGCTCTGCACCATATCCCTAAATAAATAAATAAATAAACCCCTCTTGAAAAGGCAGATGGAAGAGTACCAATTGAGCTTTGGAGGCATTCAACTGCTATTAGCTTTTATGCTTTAAACTTTAATTTAAGCTTTGTATGTTAGTTTCTTAAGCCTCGTTTATCCATTAATCCCATGACAACAATATCAGCTACAGAGATCAGAAAAACAGCCAGAAATCTGCCTCTCACAGGGAATCTGGTTTCAGCACAAGTTCTCCAGCAAGGTTCCTTAAGGTTGCCATAGCCGAGGTAGGGGGTTGTAGTGGGAATAAGCTCCCACTAGCTATTAAATATTCCCAGTGGTGTGTGTCTCAAATAGCCTCTGACAACCAAGTCCATCTCCTGGCCTTCTCATGCAACTTAGCTATTAAACCCACTGGAAACGTTTCTATGGACAGCAGAAGGGAGAAAGGCAAGTTAATGGTGCCTTAAAATCAGTCACTTCGGGCAGATGGGGCTTGTCAGCCGAGGTTAGCAGTTCATGTAAGAGACGGAAGGCTCTAATCTATAACCTCCATGCCTTTGCTGCTATACCCACTCAGAAGGAAGGCTTCAGGATAAAACCCTAAGGCAGGACGAAGTTAAGATGGCGCTAAACGGCGACTCCTCTGCTTGCATCTTCAGAAACAGTTTTATTTCAATCTTTGATATCTCTTTTTTCCCTCTTCAGGGTGTGGGGGGTTCTTTTCAAGACCCTGATCTGGAGTTACACTCTGACTTCAGTCCTTTGAGGGAATGGGGCCCGCTCCCAGGGCCTCACAACCAGCCGCTTTTTGATGCGCCAAGGATGCGGCCTGGAAGACCAGGGCACCTTCAGGGTTTCAGATTTTCATGGTTCTGAGGACGGGCTGATTCTAGGCTGGTGCCCCGGACTGAGGCATCGCAGGAGAACACAGAACATCAGGAGCAGCGGGTTAGCTGCCGGGGGTTGGGTGTCTGGACAGCTGCACCTTTCTGTTGCCGACTCTCTGGGCGCAGAGCTCGGAAAAAGCGATGCAACAGACTTTTAACATCATAAGTCAGCGAGTTGTTTGTTATGTCTCCCCTCTCGCTGTGAAACAGGAATACCTCTTTTTCCCTTATTAGGGAGGGAGCGAGCCTGTGGTATGTCGAATTATCGGGTGAACACTTAGTTCTTTTGGGGGGTTCTGCAAGTCTGTGCTTTATTGATGCCTTGCTGCACGTTTGAGTGCTTGGTGGAGGGTGCTGATGCTTTTTTGCCAGTGGGAGTAGAGGGGTCGTTGCCTTGCTGCCGCTTGTGCATGGGAGGGGGGAGCTGGGGGGGGTTGTGTGGGTTCTAACATTTTAACTGTCAGTTATTCTTTGGGGCACCCCTCTGTTTTCATGGATGTCTGCGAAGAAAAATAACTTCAGGATGTATATTGTATACATTTCTCTGACATCAAATGTACCTATTGAAATATCCAGAGCTGGACACTCTCAGGCAGTACTACAATGAGCTCAATGCCGACTGGCAACTCTTGTGACGTCACCAGTGATAAACTGTATCAGTCGCTGGTTTTCCTTTGAGATCATCAGCTGATTGGAGAGGGGGAGCCTACTGCGTGGGCAACAGCTTACTCTCCATATCACACTGCCCTGGCTTGCATATCACAGACTCCCAAACAATGGGGAGACTTTGACAGATTCTCCAGCAAATGCCAAAAATATTTGCCAGAAAAAACAATGTTTTAATGTAGGTACACTAGTGCTTGGAAATTCAGTTACAAAATTATCTTTCATTTCAGCATTATGCAAGTTGGAAATGGAATTCCCGACCGCCCCCAAAGAGTAAACACAAAAACAACCGCTTAAGACATAGGAGCAGAATTCAGCCACTCAGCCCATTGATTTTGCTCTGCCATTCCAACATGGCTGATTTATCATCCCTCTCAACTTCATTCTCCTACTTTCTCCCCATAACCTTTGATGCATTGGCTAAACAAGAACCAATCAACCTCTGTTTTAAATGTACTCAATCACTTGGCCCCCACAGGTGTCTGTGTCAATGAATCCCACAGACTCACCACCATCTAGCTAAAGACATTCCTCCGCACCTCTGCTCTAAATGGACATCCTTCTATTCAGAGGCTATACCCTCTGATCCTAGACTCCCCCACTATAGGAAATATCCTCGCCACATCCACTCTGTCTAGGCTTTTCTATATTTGATAGGTTTCAATGAGATCCCCATCATTCTTCTCAACTCCCGTGAGGTCCATCAAACACTCCTTACACATTAACCCCTTCATTTCCAGGATCACTCTCACGAACCTCCGCTGGACCCGCTCCAATGCCAGCACATCTTTTCTTAGATAAGGGGCCCAAAGCTGCTCACAGTGCTCCCAGTGCAGTTCTGCATCATTTCACATCGTTTGGAAAACTTGATCATGTATTTTCTGTCATGAACCACCTTTTCAATCCAATGGGATTGAATATAAATGCCGAATGTTGGTAACTCTATTCCCCATTTAACACAGATTCTGGAGCTCAGCACTGGGACTTAGAACACAATTCCTTGGCACGCCTTTCATTAACAATCACAGAAGTCATACACCTTGAGCACAGAGCTGCACAATCTGGTGGACTCAGCCATCTCCTTCATGGGCATTAGCATGCCCACCATCAAGGGCACCTTCAAAAGGTGGTGCACCCAGAAAGGGGCATCAATTATTAAGGAATCCCACTACCTAGTATATGCCCTCTTCACATTGCTACCAACAGTGAGGAGGTACAGAAGCCTGAAGACATTCACTCATGTGAATTGCTTACCTACATCTTTGAGCCTTTACCACAGGTCTTTATCAAGCTCCTACTGAGAATTACCACCTAGTCTCCAGTAACTTGCACCCAAACCACCTGCACTTCACTTTACTGCTGGTCCTGGTATTTCCTGCCTTTGCCACCAGTCCTGATCCCACCTAATGGGCGCCAAAGAAACATAGCGGTTTGCAGGACACTATAACAGCTCGGGGCGAGGCAGCTTGGAGTTTAGTCCCAGCGTCTTTTGTAAGGAGTCTCTGTATGTCCTCCCCTTGCAGTACAGGTGCTTCCTCCGAGTGCTCTGGTTTCCTCCTACAGTTGAAAGACGTACCGGTCGGTAGGATAATTTATCATTCTAAGTTGTCACGTGATTAGCTTAGGGTTAAACTGGGGAGGCTGGGTGATGCAGTTTGAAGTAGGGCTTACTCTGGGACGGATGGGTGGGTATATGGATGTGGATGGATGGATGGATGGGTGGGTAGGTAGACGGACAGGCAGATGGATGGGTGGACAGACAGACAGACAGATGGACGTGTGGGTGATGCAGCTTGAAGTAGGGCTTACTCTGGGACGGATGAGTGGGTATATGGATGTGGATGGATGGATGGGTGGGTGGGTAGGTAGACGGACAGGTGGACAGATGGACGGGCAGACGGATGGGTGGACAGACAGACAGATGGATGGGTGGGTGGCTGGGCGGGTAGGTGTGTGGGCGGATGGGTGGGTGGGCGGGCGGATGGGCAGAGGGGTGGGTGGACAGACCGACAGACAGACAGACGGGTGGGTGGATGAGAGGACAGACAGATGGATGGATGGATGGGCAAGCGGGTGGGTGGACAGACAGACAGACGGACAAGTGGGTGGATGGGTGGATGGAAGGACAGACAGACGGATGGGTAAGTGGACGGGCAGGTGAGTAGATGGGCAGGTGTGTGGACGGACGGGTGCGTAGATGGATGGATATGTTGGTAGATGGATGGATGGGTGGGTGGATGAGATAGATAAAGACACTCCACTTCTGTTCCTTCCAGGTAACCCACTAGTTCAAAGTCCATTTCTCAGCTATCTGAGCCAAACAGCTCACTATCAACCCCAAACCCATTCCCCTATTCCCCAAAGCTTCAGGATTCCAATCACACCCCATTCTGAGCAGCAATCTCCACCTACATTTCTCCGGACTCAAAACCAATCTTTTGATAAACTTTGACTCTCCCACCTCTCGCCATCAGCAGCCCATCTTATCATCACAGCCACAAAACGAACTGAAAGGTGGACCATGATCTGTTGAGGCCTTGTAGCCGGATTTCAGTTGAGAGAGGGCAGTGCCCAATCTCGTGCAACTAAGCAAATTTGACAAGGAAGTAAACAGCCAAAGTTTTCACTGATACCCCATATCTATATTGTTCCAGCACACATAATCGTGCACTAGGATTTGTTATGATCTTATGAAGAGCTTCATTTGTCACATGTACATCAAAACGTACAGAGAAATGTGTCATTTGCGTCAACGACTAACGCAGTCCGAGGACTATGCTGGGGGCAGCACACAGGTGATGCCATGCTTCCGGCAATAACGTAGCATGTCAACACCTGGCTAACCCCAAACCTAACCAAAGGTCTTTGGAATGTGGGAGGAAACGGGAGTACCCAGAAGAAACCCACACAGTCACGGGGAGAATGTACAAACTCCATACAGACTGCAGTGGGAATTGAAACCCGGTCAGAAATTGGTGGCACTGTAAAGCGTTGCACTATGCCGCCGTGCCACCATTAGAATTACTGGGCATCGGTATAAGACCATGAGACACAGGAGTAGAGTTCAGCCATTCAGCCCATCAAGTCTGTTCTGCCATTCCATCATAGCTGATTTATTATCCCTCTCAACACTATTCTACTGCCTTCTCCCCATAACCTTTGACACCCTGACAAATTAAGAACCTACCAACCTCCGCTTTAAATATACCCAATGACTTGGCCTCCAGTCATCTGTAGCAATGAATTCCACAGAATCAGCTCCCTCTGGCTTTAGAAATTCCTTCTTATCTCTGTTCTAAATGGACATCCCTCTATTCTGAGCCTGTGCACTCTGATCTTGGACTCACCCACTATAGGACACATCCTCTCCACTTTCATTCCATTCAGACCTTTCAATATTTGATAAGTTTCAACGAGATCCTCCTTTATTCTTCTAAACTGTAGTGATTACAGACCCAGAGCCATCATACACTCTGCATACATTAACCCTTTCATTCCTGGAACTATTCTCATGAACTTCCTCTGGACCCTCTCCAAGGTCATCAGATCTTTTCTTTGATAAGAGACCCAAAACTGCTCACGTTACTCTAAGGAAGAGAGATTTTGTTAACTATTTTAAAAAATTACAGTGTAGTTTTTGGTCAAGCAAAGAACCACAATTTCCCCAACAGTAAACTCTAGCCAAGAGTTGCTTTGGAGAATTTACATATACAGTTTCTCAGCTACTGTAGCGTAGTGGTCAGCACTGCTCTACTACAGCTCTGGATGTTGAGTTCGGAGTTCAATACCCCTGTTCTCCGTAAGGAGTTTGTACGTCTTCAGATGGAATGCATGTGTTTCCTTTAGGTGCTCTGATTACTTCCCACTATCCAAAGATGTACCAGTTTGTAGGTTAATTGCTCAGTGTAAATTGTCCAGCGATTAGGTTAGTGTCAAATCGGTAGGTTGCAGGCGACATGGCTCTAAGGGCCAGAGGGGCCAGGTCCACACTGTATCTCTAAATATATAAATAAACTGAGCTTGTAGCCACTGAAGAAACTCTGTCAGAATTACAGCAGCAGACTATTGCTCCAGGGGCATTGGGTTCTAACAGTTTTTCTCCGTTGCCTAGACACCTTGATCAAGTTAGCAGCACATGCGGTCAATCCTGAACTCCATATAAGCAAAACAGCAAATACGTCAGCACAATAGTCAACTATTCCCCATTGCATGTACACCAGTCCCAACTTCTCATGAACCTAGACGCAGCAATCATCAGAAAACAGAAAAATCAACTAGAAGTGTCAGGTCAGGCAAAACGCAAATAAATCCTTCCAGCTGACAGCAATCAATCCCAAAGCATTGATTCAAAGTGGCTCCATTTTGAAAAGAGTTAAAGAATCATTGCAAATCTGTTGATACACCAGCCTTGTCTAAGACAAGGAGGTGAGGTATGAATGTTGTAGGGCAAAGGGTGACAATCCATGTACTGTCCCGCAAAGGTTTAAACATTTCCATGTGTGCAGCCACATCAGACGCTGATGTTCTGGTATACATCCCATTCATTCTTATATCTCATTCTGTGGGTCCTTCAGTGTTCTTACTCATGATTGGAGTTATAATCATTATACAATGAACTTCAGTTAATTGGGACGTAGTGCAACCATTGCATTTTGGTCCAACTAAGGCAGCTGCCCCAATTAGCTAAGGTTTCATGGAAATCATTGTGGAGGCATAAAAAATACAACCACCATTTAAATGAGTAACAAATAGTGTATTTAAATGAAATACAGAACAAATGAGAACTCTACACTTCTATAAAATTAGGTATTAGTTCCTAATACTTATTGACAGAGGAATTCATCCAGCGTATGCTGGTGTGTTTTGATTGATTGTAAATGAACAAAGTCAGCGCAGACATCTAGCGTGCATAGATAATAGGCTGCTTTCATACAATGCTATCAACGATTGCATCCTCCAAATCTTCATTTTCATTATAACATTCAAGATGATTGTCGATACCATCAAATCCTTCGTAATGCCTAACTTGTTGAAGTAGTGAAATAGTTTCATTTTTCACTCCAGACCGTTTCCAACATGCCCAAACCTGAATGCTTGAATTGTCTTACTGCTTATTCTTGTCAATTATCAGTGACAAAAGTTACCACTTCTTGAGCACAGACACATGAAACTGAAGCTACTTAAAAACTGTTCACTCTAAACATGGTGTAGTGTCTAATGGCCACAAAAGAGCTATGTCTGACGCTAGTTAGGATGTTCAGCAACAGTCTCCTGTCCCAATTAAGCAACATAGTGTCCCAAGTAGTCAAAGGGAATACCAGTTATTTTGTCAATTAATTTTTGTTTTCAAAAGTTGTCTTAAATAAGCAATTGCATGAATTAACCGATAGCCCAATTAACCAGAATCCACTACCTACAATAATAGACTAAATGTCCTGATCTTTGTTATTACACACAGTAATCAACAGCATCACACTGTATGACTGACTGCACTGTTCAAGTAATGCCACAGTGACAAGGGCAGTGGTTCTCCACAGATTATCTAGTGATTCCTTATGCGTTAATGATGTAACACTGTGTGCTAATCTTCTAATTGAATTATTCACCTACGCTGTAAGTATTTTTGTTTATATTTTTATTTATTTCGCTGCAAGTATTTATTATTTTTATTTGTTTAGAGATACAGCACGAAATAAGCCATTCCGGAACTTCAAGCTGAGCCACCAGCAATCCCCAGATTTAACCCCTGCCTAATCACAGGGCGATCCACAATGACCAATTAATTTAACATCTTTGGTTTGTGGGAGGAAACTGGAGCACCCAGAGGAAACCTACAGAGGACGCCAGGATTGAACCCCAAACTCTGAGGCCCGAAGCAGGAATAGTGTCACGCTAACCACTACACCACCATGACATTTTGATTGGTTGAGTGCGTTTTCAATGGGGAGCTTCGCAAAACGTTTTGCAGCCTGTGTCAACTGCTTTGAGAACGTGGCTACTATTTTGACCGGCATGGTTAATCAGCTGAGAAAAACTCTAAATTTTCTCAGTCCTCTAACCACGCTGGTCACAACAGTAGCCACACTCTGGGGGTGCCATGGTAGTGTAGCAGTCAGACAACACTATTACAGATCTGGGTGTCAGAGTTTGGAGGACAATTCCAATTTCATCTGTAAGGAGTCTGTAAGTCCTACCCATGGAATGCATGGTTTCTTCCGGGTTCTCCGGATTCCTCCCACAGTCCAAAGACGTACCGGTCAGTAGGTTAATTGACCACTGTTAATTGTCCAGTGATTAGGCTGGTGTCACACTGGGGTTGCTGGACGGCATGGCTCAAACGGCTGGAAGGGTGCATTCCCTGTTGTACCTCAATAAATAAATAAATAAATAAATAATGTGATACTCGGCAGGGAATCACTTCACTCAGTGAAGAAAGCTTACTCCTTGTCACTCACCTGATCATCTAGAATAGTAAGGTTGTAATCAATCACTGCTCTCCCAGGAGGAAGAATAATTGTTCCCTGTGCTGGGCTGACATCTTCCTCAGCAAAATCTGGACCTGCTGTAACCTGCCAACAGATTCAAAATAAAGCAATCATAAATAATTCACTCCTTAGAATGCAAAGATGTATTTCAATTTGACAACATCACAACTGAGTACGGATCTGCTAACCTCTAGCAGGTAACTGTGGACTGGATGGAGATGTCACATCGGATCTCGCCAATACAGTACAGGCAGCTTGAGCACAATGCACAAAAGTTAAAGTAAATCTCTGACACAAATGAAAAGAATGTTTGGAACCTTGGACAAGGGGTCAAGGTTCAAAGAAAAATTTATTTTCAAAGTATATGTTACAATATACTATTTTTTTAAAGATTCATTTTCTTGCAGGCAGTTCAACGAAAGCAAACAAATACAAATGAACTTACAAAAATCTACACATACACAAAGATATAAACAAAGTTATACACAAACAACTAATGTGCAAAAGAGGACAAATTGTGCAAATAAGAAGTAAATAAAACTGAGAATACAGATTGTGGAGACCTTGAAAATGAGTCTGTAGTTTGTGGATTCATTTCAGAGTTGTGCTGAGTGAAGTTATCCAGGCTGTTTCAGGAGACTGATGTCCTGATAGGGTAATGACTGTTCCTGAACCTGGAGTTCAGGTGTAGTACAGAGTACATTGACCTGGCTGCATCACAGCCTGGTATGGAAATGCCAATGCCTTTTTAATGGAAAATCCAACAAAAAATAGTGAATACAGTATGGCCCAGTTTGTCATGGTTAATGCCTTCCCAACCATTGAATCAATGAAAGACCACCCAAATAGGGTGTTCGACCAGTGCGCAGAAAACAACAACCTGTGTAAATATAAAAAGAAAGAAATAATAATAATAAATAAATAATCAGAATCAGAATCAGGTTTATTATCACTGGCACGTGACGTGAAATTTGTTAACTTAGCAGCAGCAGTTCAATGCAATACATAACATAGAAGTAAATAAATAAATAAATAATAAAATTAAAATAATAATAAAGTAAATCAATTACAGTATACATATATTGAATAGATTAAAAAATGTGCAAAAATCAGAAATACTGTATATTTTAAAAAAAGTGAGGTATTGTCCAAGGGTTCACTGTCCATTTAGGAATCGGATGGCAGAGGGGAAGAAGCTGTTCCTGAATCACTGAGTGTGTGCCTTCAGGCTTCTGTATCTCCTACCTGATGGTAACAGTGAGAAAAGGGCATGCCCTGGGTGCTGGAGATCCTTAATAATGGACGCTGCCTTTCTAAGACACCGCACCCTGAAGTTGTCCTGAGTACTTTGTAGGTTAGTACCCAAGATGGAGCTGACTAGATTTACAACCCTCTGCAGCTTCTTTTGGTCCTGTGCAGTAGCCCCTCCATACCAGACAGTGATGCAGCCTGTCAGAATGCTCTCCACGGTACAAATATAGAAGTTTTTGAGTGTATTTGTTGACATGCCAAATCTCTTCAAACTCCTAATGAAGTATATCTGCTGTCCTGCCTTCTTTATAACTACATCAATACGTTGGGACAAGGTTAGGTCCTCAGAGATCTTGACACCCAGGAACTTGAAGCTGCTCACTCTCTCCACTTCTGATCCCTCTATGAGGATTGGTATGTGTTCCTTCATCTTACCCTTCCTTAAGTCCACAATCAGCTCTTTTGTGTTACTGACGTTGAGTGCCAGGTTGTTGCTGTGACGCCATTGTACTAGTTGG
Source organism: Mobula birostris (assembly GCF_030028105.1). NCBI lineage: Eukaryota > Metazoa > Chordata > Chondrichthyes > Myliobatiformes > Myliobatidae > Mobula > Mobula birostris. The sequence goes on from NC_092386.1 coordinate 6,430,172, forward strand.
CGTACCTCACTCCTGTACGCCCTCTCATCACCACCTGAGATTCTACCAACAATGGTTGTATCATCAGCAAATTTATAGATGGTATTTGAGCTGTGCCTAGCCACACAGTCATGTGTATACAGAGAGTAGAGCAGTGGGCTAAGCACACATTGCTGAGGTGCGCCAGTGTTGATCGTCAGCGAGGAGGATATATTGTCACCAATCCGCACAGATTGTGGTCTTCCGGTTAGGAAGTCGAGGAATAAGCAATAAATATCGAGAACATAAAAGATGAAGTGTCCTTGCAAGTGAGTCCATAGGTTGTGCGAACATTTCAATGATGGGGCTAATGAAGTTACCTGTTTTGGTCAAGATCCTGATGGATGAGGGGTAATAACTGTTTCTGAATGTGGTGGTGTGAGTCCTGAGGCTCCTGTACCTTCTTCCTGATGACAGCAACGAGAAGAGAGCATGGTCTGGGTGCTGGGGGTCCCTGATGATGGATGCTGCTTTCCTGCGACAGTATTTCTTGTAGATGTGCCTGTAATGGTTATTATTCTATAGATTCATTGAATATGCCCACAAGAAAATTAATCTCAGGGTTGAATATGGAGATATAGTTGTACTTTGATAAGTTTACTTTGCACTTTTAACATTGAAAATAAACCTGATTCTGATTCAGGAGGCCTGCACTATTGATATGGAAACACTATTGATCGGAAAATCAGGAAAAAACTCAATCATCCTCAGTAATAAATACAAGAACCCAGCAAAGTGGCTGACTCTGAAATGCTAACACTTTGAATTGAATGTAAATATAGGTATTGCCGGTGATAGAGTCATACAATAATAGAGCACTGCAGCATAGAAACAGGCCCTTTGGCCCATCTAGTCATGCTGAACGTTTATTCTGCCTCTTCCCATCGACCAGCAAAAGGACCATTGTCCTCCATACCCCTCCCATCCATGTCCTTATCCAAACCTCGTGACGTGGTTTCCCTTCAGGCTCCCCTTAAACATTTCACCTTTCACCTAAACTTATGATCTCTAGTTTTAGTCTCGCCCAGCCTCAGTGGTAGGAGCCTGCTTGCATTTATCCTGTCCATATCCCTCATTATTTATATAGCTTTATCAAATATCTGCTCATTCTCCTATGCTCCAGGGAATAAAGTCATAACCTATTGAACTTTTCCCTAGAACCCGGTTTGGGTCCTCAGGTCCCAGCATCATCTGTGTAAACTTTCTCTGAACTCTTTCAATCTTACTGATCTCTTTCCTGTAGAGATTTATTTGTGATTTCTGTAGGAAGATATTTGTACCATATAAGAGAATAAGTAATAATGAATAGTTGCTCAGAAGTTCTAAACTCAAGAGATTCTGCAGATGCTAGAAATCCAAAGCAACAACAGAAAATGCTGGAAGAACTCAGCAGGTCAGGCAGCATCTATGGAAATAAATAAACAGTTGAAATTTTGGGCCAATGCCCTTCATCAAGACTGGAAAGGAAGGGCAAAAAAGCCGGAATAAAAAAGTGGGGAAGAGGAAGGCATACAAGCTCAGACATTTTTTTTTTCACAAAAATATATTTATTACAAATTCAGGCCACTATAGTATTGTACGATCGCATCACAAACAAAAAACAGACAAATCATAACTAAAACAACAGGAATTCTGCAGATGCTGGAAATTCAAGCAACACACATAAAAGTTGCTGGTGAACGCAGCAGGCCAGGCAGCATCTGTAGGAAGAGGTGCAGTCGACGTTTCAGGCCGAGACCTTTCCTCAGGACTAACTGAAGGAAGAGTGAGTAAGGGATTTGAAAGTTGGAGGGGGAGGGGGAGATCCAAAATGATAGGAGAAGACAGGAGGGGGAGGGATAGAGCCAAGAGCTGGACAGTTGATAGGCAAAAAGGATACGAGAGGATCATGGGACAGGAGGTCCGGGAAGAAAGATTGGGGGGGGGCAGAGGATGGGCAAGGGGTATATTCAGAGGGACAGAGGGAGAAAAAGGAGAGTGAGAGAAAGAATGTGTGTATAAAAATAAGTAACAGATGGGGTACGAGGGGGAGGTGGGGCCTTAGCGGAAGTTAGAGAAGTCGATGTTCATGCCATCAGGTTGGAGGCTACTCAGACGGAATATAAGGTGTTGTTCCTCCAACCTGAGTGTGGCTGCATCTTTACAGTAGAGGAGGCCGTGGATAGACATGTCAGAATGGGAATGGGATGTGGAATTAAAATGTTCAATCCCTTCCGACCTATGTTCGTGACACTTCTTATGCTCTTAAACTTTTCGATGATTTTAAGTTCCCTGGCCCCCACCGCTTTATTTTCACCACGGATGTCCAGTCCCTATATACTTCCATCCCCCATCAGGAAGGTCTCAAAGCTCTACGCTTCTTTTTGGATTCCAGACCTAATCAGTTCCCCTCTACCACCACTCTGCTCCGTCTAGCGGAATTAGTCCTTACTCTTAATAATTTCTCCTTTGGCTCCTCCCACTTCCTCCAAACTAAAGGTGTAGCTATGGGCACCCGTATGGGTCCTAGCTATGCCTGCCTTTTTGTTGGCTTTGTGGAACAATCTATGTTCCGTGCCTATTCTGGTATCTGTCCCCCACTTTTCCTTCGCTACATCGACGACTGCATTGGCGCTGCTTCCTGCATGCATGCAGAACTCGTTGACTTTATTAACTTTGCCTCCAACTTTCACCCTGCCCTCAAGTTTACCTGGTCCATTTCCGACACCTCCCTCCCCTTTCTAGATCTTTCTGTCTCTGTCTCTGGAGACAGCTTATCCACTGATGTCTACTATAAGCCTACTGACTCTCACAACTATCTGGACTATTCCTCTTCTCACCGTCTCTTGCAAAAACGCCATCCCCTTCTCGCAATTCCTCCGTCTCCGCCGCATCTGCTCTCAGGATGAGGCTTTTCATTCTAGGACGAGGGAGATGGCTTCCTTTTTTAAAGAAAGGAGCTTCCCTTCCTCCACTATCAACTCTGCTCTTAAACGCATCTCCCCCATTTCACGTACATCTGCTCTCACTCCATCCTCCCGCCACCCCACTAGGAATAGGGTTCCCCTGGTCCTCACCTACCACCCCACCAGCCTCCGGGTCCAACATATTATTCTCCGTAACTTCTGCCACCTCCAACGGGATCCCACCACTAAGCACATCTTTCCCTCCCCCCCCTGCATTCCACAGGGATCACTCCCTACGCAACTCCCTTGTCCATTCGTCCCCCCCATCCCTTCCCACTGATCTCCCTCCTGGCACTTATCCATGTAAGCGGAACAAGTGCTACACATGCCCTCACACTTCCTCCCTTACCACCATTCAGGGCCCCAAACAGTCCTTCCAGGTGAGGCAACACTTCACCTTGTGAGTCGGCTGGGGTGATATACTGCGTCCGGTGCTCCCGATGTGACCTTTTATATATTGGCGAGACCCGACGCAGACTGGGAGACCGCTTTGCTGAACATCTACGCTCTGTCCGCCAGAGAAAGCAGGATCTCGCAGTGGCCACACATTTTAATTCCACATCCCATTCCCATTCTGACATGCCTATCCACGGCCTCCTCTACTGTAAAGATGAAGCCACATTCAGGTTGGAGGAACAACACCTTATATTCCGTCTGGGTAGTCTCCAACCTGATGGCATGAACATCGACTTCTCTAACTTCCACTAATGCCCCACCTCCCCCTCGTACCCCATCTGTTACTTATTTTTATACACACATTCTTTCTCTCATTCTCCTTTTACTCCCTCTGTCTCTCTGAATATACCCCTTGCCCATCCTCTGGGTCCCCCCCCCCCCCGTCTTTCTTCCTGGACCTCCTGTCCCATGATCCTCTCGTATCCCTTTTGCCTATCACCTGTCCAGCTCTTGACTCCATCCCTCCCCCTCCTGTCCTCTCCTATCATTTTGGATCTCCCCCTCCCCCTCCTACTTTCAAATCCCTTACTCACCCTTCCTTCAGTTAGTGCTGACGAAGGGTCTCGGCCTGAAACGTCGACTGCACCTCTTCCTAGAGATGCTGCCTGGCCTGCTGCGTTCACCAGCAACTTTTATGTGTGCAAATCATAACTAAGACAGATTAGACTAACATGTTCTCCTTCTCATCAAGGATGGCATTTATCCCCTGTGTGTTACCCATGGACACCACGTGTTCTTGTTCCACAACTTCCACAGCCGGGCACGGACATTGCCTGGTAGTCAGCCTGGGCAGAACCCCCTGCAGCCTATCTCCAGGACCCACAGATCTTAGCCAGCCTCAGGAGCAGATTAACTTGGACATCATCCTCCCACCCTGTGCCCCCCCAACCCCTCTGAGCTGGATAATCAAAGACGAAGAAGATGGGGCTAAAATGCAGTCAGAAGGTGAGGAGTGGCCCCCTCAAATTAACTGAATAGGGGCTGCAGTCTCACACACTCCGTGTACATATGGTTCAATGGTTTGATTTATTAGAAGAGAATGTATACAGTACACAGCCTGAAATTCTTACTCTTCACAGACATTCACGAAACAGAAGAAAAACCTCAAAAAATAAATGACAGAAAAATATTCGAACCCCAAATCCCCCTCCCCTTCCCGCACACAAGCATTAACCCTACCCCCCTCCCCATTTGTTCCAGCTGAAGTCATCTCCCCCCCACCACCCACCATGCAAACAATAGCAAAGCCCCCCAAAGAGATCATGACCTAGAGTCCACTGTTCACCCAACAGTTCAACATGCCGCAGTTTCTCTCTCTCTCCCCCACCTCTCACTCCAATGTCTCACTGTTTCGATGTTGAGTTTTCAGCATTGCTTTATATCGAGCTTCCTCCCCGTGCACCAATTGGCAGCAAACTCTCTCTCACTATCGAGGGACAGAGCGATTTCTCGAGTGCAAAGGCCTCCGACAACCGCAGCCACTACCTCGATGTTCCGACCTCCTGCGATGCCTCAGTCAGCAATGCTGGTGAGGAATCGGGTCGTCCACAGGGCCGCACAAGGCCTCACCCCAAAGGCGCACGTCTTCCAGCCCACAGAAGGGACAAGTGGCTGGGAGATCCATGTACAAACTAAAAAACTTATCACAGGGCACAACTCCATGCAGCACTGTGGTAAACCATATATATATATATATATATATGTTGTAACTGGGTTACCTGTCTGGACACGCCACTCTGCTGACTGCCCCTGTGGCTCCTCCCACAGAGCCCTGAATAAAGGCCACTGCTCCTCCCCTCAGTCCAGGGACAGACACTCAGCATGGAGGTCACGTTTTACTGCGAATAAAAGCCTTTCAGTATTTACCCTACTTCAGTCTTTTGGAATTATTGAAGGTGCTTCAAGCACCCTCTAAGTTTGTTTAGATTTCCAAGGAAGGTTTTGGAGAAAGGAATTAAATGTTGCATTGTTTAAAGTGATGCCTTCAAGATCTTTTCATTAAACTAAGGTGATATTGGCAACACACACAAAATGTTGGAGGAACTCAGCAGGTCAGGCAGCATCTACTATGTGGAAAAATAACAGTCAACGTCTCAGGCTGACACCCTTCAGCAGAACTGGAATGGAAGGAGGAAGGTGTCAGAATAAAAAGGTGGGGGGAGGGGAAGCAGGATAGCTATAAAGTGATTGTGAAGCCAGGTGGGTGGGAAAGGTAGAGGGCTGGAGAGGAAGGAATCTGATGGAGAGCAGGGCAGACTATGGGAGAAAGGGAAGGAGGAGGGGACCCAGGGGTTGGTGATAAGTGAGAAGCGGTAAGAAGCCAGAGTGGAGAATAGAAGAAGAGGGGAGGGGGACAGAATTTTTTTAACCAGAAGGAGAAGTCAATATTCATGCCATCAGGTTGGAGGGTACCCAGCTACTCCACCCTGACAGTGGTCTCATTGTGGCACAAGAGGAGGCCAGAGACCAATATGTTGGAACGGGAATGGGAAATTACAGACATGTTGGGATGGGATTGGGAATCGACAGATGTGTCGGAATGGGATTGGGAATTGACAGACAGATTGGGATGGAATTGGGAATAGACAGTCATGTTGGAACGGGAATGGGAATTGACAAGACATGCTGGAACGGGAATGGGAATCGACAGACATGTTGGGATAGGATTGGGAATCGACAGAAATGCTGGAACAGGAATGAGAAAGGTGCCATAGTCTGCCCAGGCAACTCTAGTTCCAGTGGGGGAAAAAAACTAACCATCAATCCAGAGAGAAAAATCATAAAACTAATCAATATTTATTATAGCACACAATACCAAAATGTTGAGTTCTACTTAATTAACTAATTTAGGTCACTTAATGGCACTCAGCCAAATGCTGGGTTCTGGTATTAAGCCAAGATGAAAATTAAATAATCTGATATCTCTTACCTCAAAGGTCACAGTTACGGTTCCATAGGTTCCTTTCTTTCTGATTAGTGTAAGCGGGACAAGTTCTTTTCTCTCCCTTGCCTCACTGACAATAATTATGGAAGACTGTGGGAGAGACGGAAAATATTATTTCAGCCACAGACTTCTCAGCATGAATAGCACTGACAGATTAATAACCCTGACAACATCAGTCTCTCACAGACAAATGAATCTAATTTGTAAAGTTTTGCAGTGAATAGTTGACATTCTATGGGAAAGAAATTGTGCCAAAATCATCCAAACTTATTGAAAACATTTCTGTTTTTTTTATTTAACAAACTTCAATATTAAAGGGCCAATATCTCAGTAACATTTAGATTGCCCTTTAATTTCTGAGCTAATCTTTAATTCCCAGTGTTATTGATATAAAAATGCTTGTAAAATTGGAGTGTTCTTTGGGAGAAGATTCACTACTGACTCACAATATGAACAGTCTGAATTAATCTAAGCATTAATAATTAAAGTTTACATGCAATCATAAAAGATTGGTTCCACGATTTACAGTTTATTTACTTCTAACATAAAAAGTTTAACAAAGTAAAATTTACACTGTGAAAATGAAAGAGAGAAACAAAGAGAACAAAATAAACAAGGAAAAAGCAGAGAGAAGAGAGAGAGAGAGAGAGAGAGAGAGAGAGAGAGAGAGAGGGGGGGAGGGAGGGGGGAGGGGAGAGAGAGACACACACACACACACAGAGGGAGAGGCACAGAGAGAGGGGGAGGGGCGAAAGAAAGAAAGGGGAGAAAGAAAAGAGAAAAGAGTGAGAGAGAGTGGAGAAAAATAGAGATAAAAGAGAAAGAGGGAAAAAGGAGGAAATTAGGATTAACTTCATTTGTCACATACATATTGAAACATACAATGAAATGCGTCATTTTACAACAATAACCAACACCTTCCAAGGATGTGTTGGGGGCAGTCCACAAGTGTTGCTATGCACCCAGTGTCAACATAGCATGCCCACAACTTAGTAACTCTACTTGTACATCTTTGGAATGTGGGAGGAAATGGGGCACCCCGAGGAAGCACATCTGGTCATGGGGAAAACAAACAAACTACTTACAGACAGCGGCGGGAATCGACCCTAGATTACTGATGGCTGGCGCAATAAAGCGATGCAAACCTGCTGCACTATCTGCATTCAAAGTGCTAATAGAATGTTAAATTGCATCTATTTTAATGCAGGGGGCCTGACTGTACTGGGAGTATTGATCAGATTAACAAAAACATTTGGATGGTGGCAAGACTGGGTAAGATGGCAGCACGTTCCATTGTAGCGGCCTCTCGGAGGCCAACTAAGGGTCTTCTTTTCTTTGTTAAATGTGTTTTTATGATCATAAGACTATACTGGACTCCAAGAACTACAAGTACAGCAGGTCTACCGCATCAGTGAGCTGCTCACTGATTGGAAGAGCCCGCCAGTAGGTCAGAGAAGGAGAAGCCAGCCAAAGCGTCGGAGAAGAAGAAGATGGCCGGTGTGTCGGAGGAGCAAGATTGGATTCGGAGGGGATAAACGAGAGGGGATAACTTCACTCGCCCCATTATTGAAATGTTCCTATATCCTATGGTCTCACCTTTAAGGGCTCTATGTCTCATGTTCTTAATATTTATTATTTATTTATCTATTGTCGCTATTTCTTTTTTCTTTGTACTTGCACAGTTTGTGTCTTTTGTTCACTGGATGAATGCCCAAGTTTTTAATTATCATGTTACTTTCCTGTAAACTATGCCTAGATTATCTGTTTTAATTGATCATCTATGTTAGGCACCTCATTTGGATATCACTAAGGGAAATCTTTCAAAGCCAAGATAATGGTAGGATGCCTCTCTTACCAGATTAAACTTTGAAAATTCAGGGCCATAAATTCTCCATCCATTAATCTGTCTGAATATTTACAAGCAAAAGAATGCCAACATTTACAGAGACATGAAAAGGTACATACCATGTTGAAAGAAATAATTCCAAAGGCATTATCATTTGATAGAATGGTTATCCTGGCAATACTGGGCATTCCAAGCGTAACGTCAGAAAAGGTTCCCTAAAGAGAAAGATACGGGTTTCAATTATTTATTTATTCGTTGAGATGCAGCACTGAGCAGGCACGACAGGGTCATTAAGCCATGTTGCACAGCATCCTCCTAATTTAACCCTAGTTTAATCCCATGGCAATTTACAATGACCAATTAGCCTACCAACTTTCAATCGTGGGAGGAAATCCACACAGTCTACAGGGAGAACATACAGACTCCTTATCGATGACATAGGGATTGTGCATAATTCCTGTTGGACTGGTTCTCTTGAGGAACTTTCATGGAGACATTTGTATTTTACATGTTTTTAATTATGTGTTAAATTATGATGCCTTCAAAGATGTAACAAATGAATATTACATTTCCAACAGGAGTGATTACAACTGTTTCAGGTTGAAAAATATTTCATATTCCCAACTAATCTATAGCAATATTCAGTACTAACCAAGCTAAAAACATAGTTGTCAGAAATGTTTTGATGCATGTTTTCTTAATAGTATTGTAAAAATAAAGAGAATAATATTTTGTTCAAAACTTCAATATTTTTCATCAGCTAAATCGTCTCCAGAAAGGAAGTTCTTTGGACACCTAGCTACATTAGGACCCCTGTTAATATGGAGGTCTTTTGAAACACATTTATCATGATTTGACAATCTGTTTAAGACACCATGGCAATAAGAAACCAAGTATGAAGTATGCAATTCTGTTTGAAAATGAAGTATTCTTTCAGTCCAGCGCCTTTATACATTATCTTTTGACTTAAATCTTAAAAAGCTGAATTCTCTTCCTAGGCCCCGGTCAAAGGTCTCTGCAGCCCATTTCATGCGGCAAATTGAATGGTTCTGGGAAGATAAATACATTCCTTTTCTTTTATATAGCAATGTAATATAACAATTATAATTAAGAAAAACTTGTCCTTATAATACATAAAGACATGATTCTCTCACTTTGAAAACAAGTGAAGAAAAAGCATTTTATATTCTGTAATACATTATCAGTTCTCACAAATTAGAAATGTTTCCCTAGTGAACAGCAGATAAATTAATTACATTTGGGTAAAAAATATTTGGAATGTTATGCCTCTGAAATACAATATGAAATCTAGGACAAGTGTACCAAGCCGATACTTTTAATTGATAGTAATTTTTAATTGAATTCTTGTTATAACTTCCTAAAAAAAATTATCAGACCAATGAGACCATTGGGACATTCACTGGAATTGCAACACACTGGTAAAAGTCTACATAAATCCCATTGAAACATCGTTAATGTGTGGCTGCCACACTTGGGCACAAGAACTTGGTTTGAACAACAAGACAAACAAGGAATACAAAGTTTCTTTTAAACGTAAATGAACACCTCAAATAGTAGAAATATCCTGGGAAAAATGTTTTCATGCATATTAAATGGGTACAAGCCAAGCAGTTAATTTGATTGTTAAAATATAACCCATAAAATGTTTTGATCCTTTTAAAATATTCTGAACTCTATAAAATATTAAAGCCATTATATTGGCTTCACCGATTTTGTTTTCTGAAGCCCCATGACAAATACAGGCTCTATAGTTTGTAATTCATAGTCATCTGATCCAAAGCCTGAACTTCATACCATCCACTCCAAACTGTCTCCGTAGCAACTTACTTAGCATCTCACTATGAACACACATCATTTAAATTTAATTATGAATGATTTCATCTATGCCTTGAAATACCTGCAGTTATAATTTAAATCAGATTTAGACCTCTAATATAAATTGAGCTTCTTTTTATTCTCACATCGTTTCTGTGTGACTCCGTGACTCTATGACTATGACAACGCTGGAGAAAACCAATACAACCGCAACTGGCCAGTTAACACTAATGACACACAAGGGCTTGTGTTTAACTCCACCATGGACAGCCCTAAGATCTGCTCTGAAAGTAGCAGGGTTGGACATGAGGCTAGCAACTATATCCCATAAAAACCGAGGGCTACAGAAGCTCCAAAGACCTCATTCCTGGGAAAGGAAAGATCTTAACCTCGAAGACATCAGAAGGTACAGGCCCGATCAATTTCCAAGTGGCCCAGGCTGCTGTTGACTCCCTATACCCGAGTGGGGGGGTGGGTTTAAAAAGAAGAAGGGATTGTTTCATGTATACTTAACTTTGAAACAGGATTTCCATTCATGTCCTCACTGTACTTCCAAAACTAACATAACTAATCGCATGAAAAATAATTTTCATGATGTGATTACTATTGCCAACAATTTTATGATGACCTGCGTTGTTACAAGATTCAAGGAGCAACTTTATTTCCCGTATACGTTTACACATACACTGGATTCTGGTTAATTGGGCAATCGGTTAATCAGGACAGTGTAGCGATGTGCTACACACAGCGCTAGAATAACCACACAGAGTCGGTGAGTTGGAGTTGCGATCAAGAGATTTATTCAAACCTCACGGTCTGCTTTAAAGCCTTCCCGTTCCCGCCCTCCCTGGGGCGGGACTGCTGTGGGGAATGCATATTCCCAGACCCTTTCCGCACACGGGATTTTCCCCCTGCTGGTGAAGATGGCCTGGCGCCCTTTTTGGGGCCGGCCCTCTGCCTGCGCGCGCTGTTGTGAGCCGGTTCGTGGGTGCCAGAAAGTGGGTCGCCACATAACCCCCCCCAGAACCGGCGATACCTCCCCCAATGTCTCCACAGTCTCCATCAGCCTCTGTTTGGGAGGTCTGCCCCTACGCCGTGGTGCCTGAGCCTGGACCAGCTGCGCCAAGTCCACATGGGCCGGTTTGAGTCGGTCCACCGTGAAAACCTCCTCTCTCCTGCCAATGTCCAGCACAAACATGGATCCGTTGTTCCTGATCACCTTAAACGGCCCCTCGTAGGGCCGCTGTAGCGGTGCCCGGTGTCCGCCCCGTCGTACAAAAAGAAACTTACAGTTCTGCAGGTCTTTGGGTACGCAGGTCGGGCTCTGTCCGTGCTGTGAAGTGGGGATGGGGGCCAGGTTACCGAGCCTCTCCCGTAGTCTGTCCAGGACTGCTGTGGGTTCTTCCTTTTGCCCCCTTGGGGCTGGTATGAACTCTCCTGGGACTACCAGGGGTGCGCCGTACACCAACTCAGCCGACGAGGTGTGCAGATCCTCTTTGGGCACCGTGCGGATTCTGAGCAGGACCCAGGGAAGCTCGTCCACCCAGTTAGGCCCCTCCAGGCGGGCCATGAGAGCTGACTTCAGGTGACGGTGGAAACGCTCCACTAGTCCGTTCGACTGTGGGTGGTAGGCAGTTGTGTGGTGTAGCTGAGATCCTAAAAGGCTGGCCATAGCCGACCACAGGCTGGAGGTGAACTGGGCTCCCCTGTCGGAGGTAATGTGGGCCAGTACCCTGCAGCGGGCTACCCAGGTTGCGATCAGTGCTCGGGCACAGGATTCGGAGGTGGTGTCGGTGAGCGGGACTGCTTCTGGCCACCTGGTGAACCGGTCTACGATAGTTAGGAGGTACCGCGTTCCTCGCGACACTGGCAGGGGCCCCATGATATCCACATGGATGTGGTCGAACCTCCGGCGGGTGGGTTCGAACCGCTGCGGCGGAGCCTTGGTGTGCTGCTGCACCTTGGTCGTTTGGCACTGCGTGCACGTTTTGGCCCATTCACTGACCTGTTTACGCAGCCCATGCCACACGAATCTGTTGGAGACCAGTCGGACGGTTGTCCTGATGGAGGGGTGTGCTAAGTTGTGAATGGATTCGAAAACCCGCCGGTGCCAGGCTGCCGGGACGACGGGGCGGGATTGGCCGGTAGCTACGTCACATAATAGGGTCCTCTCACCTGGGCCTACGGGGAGGCCTTGGAGCTGCAAACCAGAGACTGCAGTCCTGTAACTGGGGATCTCAGCATCTGCCTGCTGTGCCTCTGCCAGCGCTGCATAGTCCACCCCCGGGACAGGGCCTGTATGGTAGGTCTGGAAAGTGCGTCCGCCACGACGTTGTTCTTTCCAGTGACATGCCGAATGTCCGTCGTGTACTCGGAGATGTAGGAGAGATGTCGCTGCTGGCGGGACGACCAGGGGTCGGACACCTTCACGAACGCAAAGGTAAGCGGTTTGTGGTCTGTGAACGCGGTGAAGGGCCTGCCTTCTAAGAAGTACCTGAAATGCCGGATTGCCAGGTATAGTGCCAATAGCTCCCGGTCGAAAGCACTGTATTTGAGTTCGGGTGGTCGTAGGTGTTTACTGAAGAACGCCAGGGGTTGCCAGAGTCGGTGAGTTGGAGTTGCGATAAAGAGATTTATCCAAACTTCGCAGCCTGCTTTAAAGCCTTCCCGTTCCCGCCCTCCCTGGGCGGGATTGCTGTGGGGAATGCATATTCCCAGACCTTTTCCGTGCGCGGAATTTTCCCCCTGCTGGTGAAGATGGCCTGGCGCCCTTTTTGGGGCCGGCCCTCTGCCCGCGCACGCTGCTGTGAGCCGGTTCGTGGGTGCCAGAAAGTGGGTCGCCACAACAGCCCCTTTTATGAGACAACTCTTAAAGAACAAAACTAATCTAAAAAAAAGTGATTCCCTTCGTAAACATGAGGAATTCTGCAGATGCTGGAAGTTAAAGCAACACACATCAAAGTTGCTGGTGTACGCAGCAGGCATTCCCTTCGTTTATTTGGCATATTTTGGTGCTTAATTGGCGCAAGAGAATGTTGCCAAACAATTTCTAACTAGTGTCAGTTGTGTGTGTTTGTGTTCAAAAAAGTGATTTTTGTCACTGATGGTTGGCAAGAAAAATAGCAGGAAGACAATTTCGAACGGTTTTACTCACTGCAGTTTTAAGCACTCAGGCTTGGACACGTCAGAAACAGCCGAGAGTGAAAATGAAACAATTTCTACTTCAGCAAGTTAGCAACAATGACGAATTTGAAGGCATCTTGAACGTTACAACGAAAATTAAAATTTGGAGGATGCAATTGTCCAAAGCATTATATGAAGGCAGTCCTTTATCTGCCGATGTGTTTACGCTGATTATGTTCATTTACAGTCGATCAAAAGAACACGACAGATGAATTCCTCCATCGATAACTAGTAGGAACTAAAACACAGTTTGATAGCAGTATTGATAGCGTTCCAATTTCCCTGAAACTTCAACTAATAGGGACAGCTGCATAGTTGGTCTTCAATTAACCAGCATTCATTGTATTTACAGTTGCAAACTAAAATAATCGACAACACATTTCAGCCCAAGGGAGCAACTGTTCTCCTGAAATTCCCCATTATGTCCATAGAGACTGCATATTCACTGTGCCAGGACACCAGGGCATACACTTAACCCCGGAAAAGGGACAGGCTATCAGCTTGGGCAGAGCCCTCGGTCACACAGAGGAGCAATTGTATTCAGACTGTTGGCACTGTAAAGCGTTAGGCTGACCTATACACTACCATACCGCCCGTTACACCTGAAACATCAATCTTATTGCAGCTGTAACCCACTTATTAGCCACTTTATTTAGAAAACCTGTACACCTGCTTGTTAACGCAAATATTTAATCGGCCAATCACATAGCAGCAACTCAATGCATAAAAACATGCAGACATGGTCAAGAGGTTCAGACATTGTTAAGACCAAACATCAAAATGGGGAAGAGACTTTGACCAGGGAATAATTGTTGGTGCCAGATAGGGTAATTAGAGTATCTCAGAAAATGCTAATCTTCCAGGAGTTTCATACACAAGTCTCTAAAACTTACAGAGAATGCAATGAGAAACATAAAATGTACAGTGAGCACACCTTGTGGGTGAAAACACCTTGTTAATGAGAGAGGTCAAGGGTGAATGGCCAGACTGTTTCAAGCTGACGGGAAGGTGACAGTAACTCAAATAACCAGTGGTGTGCAGAAGAACATCTCTGAATGCACAACACATCAAACCTTGAAGTAGATGAGTGACATACACTCAGTGGCCACTTTATTAGGTACAGGAGGTACTGAAACAAGTGACCATTGAGTGTCAATGGCTTATCACCATGAAGAACATTCTAACAGATACTATACTCAGAATGGACAGAAGAACAAATTGAACTTACCTGAAGGCTAAGAGAGAAAGTAAAGGACTCATCTGCTTCCGGAAAATCATCATCTTTGACAGCAATGTACACGGTTTTATTTGTTTCTGTGGTCAATAATCTGGCTGCAGCAGATGTGGCCTCAAAATCATCAGTATCTTCTCCCTGAAGCTGTAAATACTTACAATGAATGTGTAGGATCACATCACAAAGTTTCAAAAATACGTACAGGAACCTTTCAAAGGTTTCTAAATAGATATGGAAATACTACCCTAATTAATAGATCAATAATCGAGACGAACTTCTACTCAGCCATTAATATTCCAAGTATTGTTTGAAAACGTTACTAAATACATCCACAAGGTGTGTGGTACACACATGTTGCCACCCAGCATATATGTCTGAATGTCCTGCCAGGCACCCCACCCTCCCCAACTCACAGTCACACTCCCACCCTGTCGACCACCTCACATCCCCAACTCACAGACACACTCTCACCCTGTCGACCACCTCACATCCCCAACTCACAGACACACTCTCACCCTGTCGACCACCTCACACCCCCTCCCCAACTCACAGTCACACTCTCACCCTGTTGACCACCTCACACCCCCTCCCCAACTCAGTCACACTCTCACCCTGTCGACCACCTCACCCTCCGCAACTCACAGACACACTCTCACCCTGTCGACCACCTCACATCCCCAACTCACAGACACACTCTCATCCTGTCGACCACCTCACACCCCCTCCCCAACTCACAGTCACACTCCCACCCTGTCGACCACCTCACACCCACTCCCCAACTTACAGTCACACTCTCACCCTGTCGACCACCTCACATCCCCAACTCACAGACACACTCTCACCCTGTTGACCACCCCACCCTCCCCAACTCACAGTCACACCCTCACCCTGTCGACCACCTCACCCTCCCCAACTCACAGTCACACTCTCACCCTGTCGACCACCTCACATCCCCAACTCACAGACACACTCTCACCCTGTCGACCACCCCACCCTCCCCAACTCACAGTCACACCCTCACCCTGTCGACCACCTCACCCTCCCCAACTCATAGTCACACCCTCACCCTGTCGACCACCTCACCCTCCGCAACTCACAGACACACTCTCACCCTGTCGACCACCTCACATCCCCAACTCACAGACACACTCTCACCCTGTCGACCACCTCACACCCCCTCCCCAACTCACAGTCACACTCTCACCCTGTCAACCACCTCACACCCCCTCCCCAACTCACAGTCACACTCTCACCCTGTCGACCACCTCACCCTCCCCAACTCACAGACACACTCTCACCCTGTCGACCACCTCACCCTCCGCAACTCACAGACACACTCTCACCCTGTCGACCACCTCACATCCCCAACTCACAGACACACTCTCACCCTGTCGACCACCTCACACCCACTCCCCAACTTACAGTCACACTCTCACCCTGTCGACCACCTCACATCCCCAACTCACAGACACACTCTCACCCTGTCGACCACCCCACCCTCCCCAACTCACAGTCACACTCTCACTCTGTCGACCACCTCACATCCCCAACTCACAGACACACTCTCACCCTGTCGACCACCCCACCCTCCCCAACTCACAGTCACACCCTCACCCTGTCGACCACCTCACCCTCTCCAACTCACAGACACACTCTCACCCGTCAACCACCTCACCCTCCCCAACTCACAGTCACACTCTCACCCTGTCGACCACCTCACACTCCCTCCCCAACTCACAGTCACACTCTCACCCTGTCGACCACCTCACCCTCCCCAACTCACACACTCTCACCCTGTCGACCACCTCACCCTCCGCAACTCACAGACACACTCTCACCCTGTCGACCAGCTCACATCCCCAACTCACAGACACACTCTCACCGTCAACCACCTCACCCTCCCCAACTCACAGTCACACTCTCACCCTGTCAACCACCTCACATCCCCAAATCACAGACACACTCTCACCCTGTCGACCACCTCACATCCCCAACTCACAGTCACACCCTCACCCTGTCGACCACCTCACATCCCCAACTCACAGACACACTCTCACCCTGTCAACCACCCCACCCTCCCCAACTCACAGTCACACTCCCACCCTGTCGACCACCTCACATCCCCAACTCACAGACACACTCTCACCCTGTCGACCACCTCACATCCCCAACTCGCAGACACACTCTCACCCTGTCGACCACCTCACACCCCCTCCCCAACTTACAGTCACACTCTCACCCTGTCGACCACTCACCCTCCCCAACTTACAGTCACACTCCCACCCTGTCGACCACCTCACCCTCCCCAACTCACACACACACTCTCACCCTGTCAACCACCCTACCCTCCCCAACTCAGTCACACTCCCACCCTGTCGACCACCTCACATCCCCAACTCACAGACACACTCTCACCCTGTCGACCACCCCACCCTCCCCAACTCACACACACACTCTCACCCTGTCAACCACCCTACCCTCCCCAACTCAGTCACACTCCCACCCTGTCGACCACCTCACATCCCCAACTCACAGACACACTCTCACCCTGTCGACCACCCCACCCTCCCCAACTCACAGTCACACTCCCACCCTGTCGACCACCTCACACCCCCTCCCCAACTCACAGTCACACTCTCACCCTGTCAACCACCCCACCCTCCCCAACTCACACACACACTCTCACCCTGTCAACCACCCTACCCTCCCCAACTCAGTCACACTCCCACCCTGTCGACCACCTCACATCCCCAACTCACAGACACACTCTCACCCTGTCGACCACCCCACCCTCCCCAACTCACAGTCACACTCCCATCCTGTCGACCACCTCACACCCCCTCCCCAACTCACAGTCACACTCTCACCCTGTCGACCACCTCACATCCCCAACTCACAGACACACTCTCACCCTGTCGACCACCTCACACCCCCTCCCCAACTCAGACACACTCTCACCCTGTCGACCACCTCACACCCCCTCCCCAGCTCACAGTCACACTCTCACCCTGTCGACCACCTCACATCCCCAACTCGCAGACACACTCTCACCCTGTCGACCACCTCACACCCCCTCCCCAACTTACAGTCACACTCTCACCCTGTCGACCACTCACCCTCCCCAACTTACAGTCACACTCCCACCCTGTCGACCACCTCACCCTCCCCAACTCACACACACACTCTCACCCTGTCAACCACCCTACCCTCCCCAACTCAGTCACACTCCCACCCTGTCGACCACCTCACATCCCCAACTCACAGACACACTCTCACCCTGTCGACCACCCCACCCTCCCCAACTCACACACACACTCTCACCCTGTCAACCACCCTACCCTCCCCAACTCAGTCACACTCCCACCCTGTCGACCACCTCACATCCCCAACTCACAGACACACTCTCACCCTGTCGACCACCCCACCCTCCCCAACTCACAGTCACACTCCCACCCTGTCGACCACCTCACACCCCCTCCCCAACTCACAGTCACACTCTCACCCTGTCGACCACCCCACCTTCCCCAACTCACACACACACTCTCACCCTGTCAACCACCCTACCCTCCCCAACTCAGTCACACTCCCACCCTGTCGACCACCTCACATCCCCAACTCACAGACACACTCTCACCCTGTCGACCACCCCACCCTCCCCAACTCACAGTCACACTCCCATCCTGTCGACCACCTCACACCCCCTCCCCAACTCACAGTCACACTCTCACCCTGTCGACCACCTCACATCCCCAACTCACAGACACACTCTCACCCTGTCGACCACCTCACACCCCCTCCCCAACTCACAGTCACACTCCCACCCTGTCGACCACCTCACACCCCCTCCCCAACTCACAGTCACACTCTCACCCTGTCGACCACTCACCCTCCCCAACTCACAGTCACACCCTCACCCTGTCGACCACCTCACCCTCCCCAACTCACAGACACACTCTCACCCTGTCAACCACCCCACCCTCCCCAACTCACAGTCACTCTCCCACCCTGTCGACCAACTCACAGACACACTCTCACCCTGTCGATCACCCCACATCTCCTCCCCAACTCACAGACACACTCTCACCCTGTCAACCACCTCACCCTCCCCAACTCACAGTCACACTCCCACCCTGTTGACCACCTCACACCCCCTCCCCAACTCACAGACACACTCTCACCCTGTCAACCACCTCACCCTCCCCAACTCACAGACACACTCTCCCCCAGCCGGCCACCTCACCCTCCCCAACTCACAGACACACTCCCACCCTGTCGACCACCTCACATCCCCAACTCACAGACACACTCTCACCCTGTCGACCATCCCACCCTCCCCAACTCACAGTCACACTCCCACCCTGTCGACCACCTCACATCCCCAACTCACAGTCACACTCCCACCCTGTCGACCACCTCACATCCCCAACTCACAGACACACTCTCACCCTGTCAAACACCTCACCCTCCCCAACTCACAGACACACTCTCACCCTGTCGATCACCTCACATCTCCTCCCCAACTCACAGACACACTCTCACCCTGTCAACCACCTCACCCTCCCCAACTCACAGACACACTCTCACCCTGTCAACCACCTCACCCTCCCCAACTCACAGACACACTCTCACCCTGTCAACCACCTCACCCTCCCCAACTCACAGACACACTCTCACCCTGTCGACTACCTCACCCTCCCCAACTCACAGACAGACTCTCACCCTGTCGATCACCCCACATCCCCTCCCTAACTCACAGACACACTCTCACCCTGTCGACCACCCCACATCCCCTCCCCAACTCACAGACACACTCTCACCCTGTCGACCACTCACCCTCCCCAACTCACAGACACACTCTCACCCAGTCAACCACCCCACATCCCCTCCCCAACTCACAGACACACTCTCACTCTGTCAACCACCTCACACTCCCCTACTCACAGACACATTCTCACCCTGTCGACCACCTCACACTCCCCTACTCACAGACACATTCTCACCCTGTCGACCATCTCACCCTCCCCAACTCGCAGACACACTCTCACCCTGTCGACCACTCACCCTCCCCAATTCACAGACACACTCTCACCCTGTCGACCACTCACCCTCCCCAACTGACAGACACACTCTCACCCTGTCGACCACCTCACCCTCCCGTACTCACAGACACACTCTCACCCTGTCGACCACCTCACACCCGTCCTCAACCATCAACAACTGCTTTAAATATACCAAATATTTATTCGGTAAATATTCAGTAATTATGTATTGTGACTACATGTACTGTGTTTTGCTTCTTGGCCTGAGAAGGACATTGCTTTGTTTGGCAGCATCGTGTGTATGGTTGAATGAGAATAAACTTGAACAAGGCAGCAAAATATAATTGTAGGATTAAAAGAGATTTAATGGTGGTGAAGTGTTGTAATGTTGTAGTTAACCCAACATTGAAATTCTGTTTTCATTATTACAGGGTTCAACAACAAAACCAGATTTCAAGAAATTTTTTAAAAAGACTTTTTCTTAATCTTTAGAAAAAATAAGTAAGTAGTAGAAAAAGAGAGCAAGAAATGAAGAACGGTAATATTCATGGATTCATTGTCCATTCAGAAATCTGATGGTGGTGGAGAAGGAGGTCTTCCTGAAATCTTGAATGTGTCAAGATGCCGCTGATAAGTGGCTACACTCTGCGTGCAGCTCTGACATTGTTCACAAAGTGAATGATATTCAAGCACCAATAACATGCATTTTACAGAAATTCTTTATTTTATTTAAACGAATGATACAAAATAAAACACTGAACTTGCTGCAATATGGTATAAATTACAATAATACGATAATACCAATACAATAAGAAAGTATCAAGCCTACTTCTCAATAAATAAATATCAGATGGATAGTTGGACAAACTGATAAGCAACAAAGAAATGAAAGGAAATTTAAGAACATTTTGTTAAATAATTCCCAGTCTTGTAAATCATGTAAAATAATTCTAAATGTACAGCAACTGAAATATTTAAAAGTAGCAGCAGCCTTTAGGAGGAATTACAGAAAGGAGGTTTTTCCTTACCAGTAAGAGTGCAGTGACATTGGCTGGAACTCCGATCCTTTCGATAACCAAACGTATTACTGATATACTTGTTTCGTTCACCACAAAGTTTGTTTGACCTGCAAACCTGACTTCTGTATCGGCACATGCAAGCGTGATACAGAGGCCCAAAACAAGCTCAGCCACTGAGAAGGCAGCAGGCATTCCTAGAACAACAAAGATCAGAGAATCAGGACTAGTTCCAACTGAGGATCATTAGAGTTATGTTAAGATTCAAAATTGTTTCAATTTCATTTCATGTACACAAGTGTAAAGAAGAACAAAATAATTGTTACTCCGGATCCAATGCAGCACAGAAAAAAACAATATATGATAAAGAACGCAAACACGAGGAAACCTGCAAATGCTGGAATTCAAGCAACACACATAAAAGTTGCTGGTGAACGCAGCAGGCCAGGCAGCATCTCATGCTGGTGAATGCTACCAAGGTTTCTACATATGGATTTTGGACTAGACTTTTTTTTTCCCCCAGTCTTATGGTTTTTATATTCTGTGTTTTCACTAGGTGGGGGGATTTAGGGGTCAACGTTCTTGTTGCATTTTGTGCAGGTGAGGGGGTGTTTGGAGCCGATGATCTTGGTGCGGTTTTGTGTGGGGGAAGGGAGGTTGGAGGAGGTGTCGGTGGTCATGTTGGTGGGTTTGCTGTTTCTCTCTGAACTGACTTACATGGTTTTTCTTTGTTTCATGGCTATCTGGAGAAGAAGCATCCCGGAACTGTATATTGCATACATTCTTTGATAATAAAGGAACTCTTGGACCTTTCAATTATAGCGGGTAAACTCTACAAGCCAAACAATCCCAAAGTCTCAGACACACAAGCAACTGGAACTTGAAGCAACAAATAATCTGTTGGAGGAAATCAGCAGGTCCAGCAGCATCTGAAGGGGGAGAGGCTCTGTTGATGTTTCAGTTAAGAAACAGTTAGATAGGTTTTTGCAGATTAAGGGAATTAAGGGTTATGGGGAAAAGGCAGGTAGATGGAGCTGAGTTTATGGACAGATCAGCCATTTGGCCCATCGAGTCTGCTCCTTCATTTAATCATGGCAGATCCTTTTTTATCTCCTCCTCAACCCCATTTCCCGGCCTTCTCCCGTAACCTTTGATGTCATGTCCGTTCAAGAACCTATCAATCTCTGCCTTAAGTACACCCAACAACCTGACCACAGCTGCATCTGGCAAAAAATTCCACAAATTCTCCATGCTCTGGCTAAAGAAATTTCGCCGCATTTCGTTTTGAATGGACGGCACTCTATCCCGAGGTTGTGCTCTCTTGTCCTAGGCTCTCCCACCATAGGAAACATCCTTTCCACATCTATTTGCCTAGTCCTTTCAACACTCGAAAAGTTTCAATGAGATCTCCCCCTCATCCTTCTAAATTCCAGTGAGTACAGAGCCAGAGCCATCAAACGTTCTTCGTATGATAACCCTTTCATTCCCTGAATCTGCCTTGTGAACCTGCTCTGGACCCTCTCCAATGCCAGCACATCTCTTCTAAGATGAGGAGCCCAAATCTGTACACAATACTCAAGATGAGGCCTCACCACTGCCTTATAAAGCCTCGGCATCACATCCTTGCTCTTGTATTTTAGACCTCTTGAAATTAATGCTAACATTGCATTTGCCTTCCTCACCCATGGCTCAACCTACAAGTTAACCTTTAGGGTGTTCTGCACAAGGACTCCCAAGTCTCTTTGCATCTCAGATTTTTGGATTTTCTCCTCATTTAAAAAATAGTCTGCATGTTTATTTCTACTACCAAAGTGCATGACCATGCATTTTCAACATTATATTTCATTTGCCACTTTCTTGCCCATTCTCCTAATCTGTGCATTGGTAAGTCCTTGTGCATCCTACCCATTTCCTCAACACTACCTGCCCTGCCACCAATCTTCATATCATCTGCAAACTTGGCAACAAAGCCACTTATTTCATCAACTAGGGGGACCAATATCCTGGCAGGGAGATTAGCGAGGGCTACTGAGGTGACTTTAAACTAGAATGGTTGGGGGGTGGGAATCAAATTAAAGAGGCTAGGCGTGAGGAGGTTAGTTCACAACAGGGGGATGGGAACCAGTGCAGAGAGGCAGAGGGGTGTAAAGTGAGGGTAGAAGCAAAAAGTACTAAGGAGAAAAGTAAAAGTGGCAGGCCAACAAATCCAGGGCAAGCATTAAAAAGGGCCACTTTTCAACATAATTGTATAAGGGCTAAGAGAGTTGTAAAAGAGCACCTGAAGGCTTTGTGTGTCAATGCAAGGAGCATTCGTAACAAGGTGGATGAATTGAAAGTGCAGATTGTTATTAATGATTATGATATAGTTGGGATCACAGAGACGTGGCTCCAGGGTGACCAAGGATGGGAGCTCAACGTTCAGGGATATTCAATATTCAGGAGGGATAGACATGAAGGAAGGGGAGGTGGGGTGGCGTTACTGGTCAAAGAAGAGATTAACGCAATAGAAAGGAAGGACATAAGCCGGGAAGATGTGGAATCGATATGGGTAGAGCTGCGTAACACTAAGGGGCAGAAGATGCTGGTGGGAGTTGTGTACAGGCCACCTAACAGTAGTAGTGAGGTCGGAGATGGTATTAAACAGGAAATTAGAAATGTGTGCAATAAAGGAACAGCAGTTATAATGGGTGACTTCAATCTACATGTAGATTGGGTGAACCAAATTGGTAAAGGTGCTGAGGAAGAGGATTTCTTGGAATGTATGCGGGATGGTTTTTTGAACCAACATGTCGAGGAACCAACTAGAGAGCAGGCTATTCTGGACTGGGTTTTGAGCAATGAGGAAGGGTTAATTAGCAATCTTGTCGTGAGAGGCCCCTTGGGTAAGAGTGACCATAATATGGTGGAATTCTTCATTAAGATGGAGAGTGACATAGTTAATTCAGAAACAAAGGTTCTGAACTTAAGGAGGGGTAACTTTGAAGGTATGAGACGTGAATTAGCTAAGATAGACTGGAAAATGACACTTAAAGGATTGACGGTGGATATGCAATGGCAAGCATTTAAAGGTTGCATGGATGAACTACAACAATTGTTCATCCCAGTTTGGCAAAAGAATAAATCAAGGAAGGTAGTGCACCCGTGGCTGACAAGAGAAATTAGGGATAGTATCAATTCCAAAGAAGAAGCATACAAATTAGCCAGAGAAAGTGGCTCACCTGAGGACTGGGAGAAATTCAGAGTTCAGCAGAGGAGGACAAAGGGCTTAATTAGGAAGGGGAAAAAAGATTATGAGAGAAAACTGGCAGGGAACATAAAAACTGACTGTAAAAGCTTTTATAGATATGTAAAAAGGAAAAGACTGGTAAAGGCAAATGTAGGTCCCCTACAGACAGAAACAGGTGAATTGATTATGGGGAGCAAGGCATGGCAGACCAATTGAATAATTACTTTGGTTCTGTTTTCACTAAGGAGGACATAAATAATCTTCCAGAAATAGTAGGGGACAGAGGGTCCAGTGAAATGGAGGAACTGAGCGAAATACATGTCAGTAGGGAAGTGGTGTTAGGTAAATTGAAGGCAGATAAATCCCCAGGGCCAGATGGTCTGCATCCTAGAGTGCTTAAGGAAGTAGCCCAAGAAATAGTGGACGCATTAGTGATAATTTTTCCAAACTCGTTAGATTCTGGACTAGTTCCTGAGGATTGGAGGGTGGCTAATGTAAACCCACTTTTTAAAAAAGGAGGGAGAGAGAAACCGGGGAATTATAGACCGGTTAGCCTAACGTCGGTGGTGGGGAAACTGCTGGAGCTAGTTATCAAAGATGTGATAACAGCACATTTGGAAAGCGGTGAAATCATCGGACAAAGTCAGCATGGATTTGTGAAAGGAAAATCATGTCTGACGAATCTCATAGAATTTTTTGAGGATGTAACTAGTAGAGTGGATAGGGGAGAACCAGTGGATGTGGTATATTTGGATTTTCAAAAGGCTTTTGACAAGGTCCCACACAGGAGATTAGTGTGCAAACTTAAAGCACACAGTATTGGGGGTAAGGTATTGATGTGGATGGAGAATTGGTTAGCAGACAGGAAGCAAAGAGTGGGAATAAACGGGACCTTTTCAGAATGGCAGGCAGTGACTAGTGGGGTACCGCAAGGCTCAGTGCTGGGACCCCAGTTGTTTACAATATATATTAATGACTTGGATGAGGGAATTAAATGCAGCATTTCCAAGTTTGCGGATGACACGAAGCTGGGTGGCAGTGTTAGCTGTGAGGAGGATGCTAAGAGGATGCAGAGTGACTTGGATAGGTTGGGTGAGTGGGCAAATTCATGGCAGATGCAATTCAATGTGGATAAATGTGAAGTTATCCACTTTGGTGGCAAAAATAGGAAAACAGATTATTATCTGAATGGTGGCCGATTAGGAAAAGGGGAGGTGCAATGAGACCTGGGTGTCATTATACACCAGTCATTGAAAGTGGGCATGCAGGTACAGCAGGCGGTGAAAAAGTCGAATGGTATGCTGGCATTTATAGCGAGAGGATTCGAGTACAGGAGTAGGGAGGTACTACTGCAGTTGTACAAGGCCTTGGTGAGACCACACCTGGAGTATTGTGTGCAGTTTTGGTCCCCTAATCTGAGGAAAGACATCCTTGCCATAGAGGGAGTACAAAGAAGGTTCACCAGATTGATTCCTGGGATGGCAGGACTTTCATATGAAGAAAGA
The DNA here is from genome assembly GCF_030028105.1 of Mobula birostris. Classification (NCBI taxonomy): domain Eukaryota; kingdom Metazoa; phylum Chordata; class Chondrichthyes; order Myliobatiformes; family Myliobatidae; genus Mobula; species Mobula birostris. The sequence goes on from NC_092386.1 coordinate 6,455,420, forward strand.
CTGGATGAACTGGGCTTATACTTGTTGGAATTTAGAAGATTGAGGGGGGATCTGATTGAAACGTATAAAATCCTAAAGGGATTGGACAGGCTAGATGCAGGAAGATTGTTCCCGATGTTGGGGAAGTCCAGAACAAGGGGTCACAGTTTGAGGATAAAGGGGAAGCCTTTTAGGACCGAGATTAGGAAAAACTTCTTCACACAGAGAGTGGTGAATCTGTGGAATTCTCTGCCACAGGAAACAGTTGAGGCCAGTTCATTGGCTATATTTAAGAGGGAGTTAGATATGGCCCTTGTGGCTACGGGGATCAGGGGGTATGGAGGGAAGGCTGGGGCGGGGTTCTGAGTTGGATGATCAGCCATGATCATAATAAATGGCGGTGCAGGCTTGAAGGGCCGAATGGCCTACTCCTGCACCTATTTTCTATGTTTCTAAATTATTTATATGCAGCATAAAAAGAAGCGGTCCCAACACTGACCCCTGCAGAACACCACTAGTCATTGGCAGCTAACCAGACAGGGATCCTTTTATTCCCACTTGCTGCCTCCTACCAATCAGCCAATGCTCTAACCACCTCAGTAACTTTCCTGTAATAACATGGGCTCTTAACTTGGGAAGCTGCCTCATGTGTGGCACCTTGTCAAACGCATTCTGAAAGTCTAAATATACAACATCCACTGCATCCCCTTTATCTATCCTACTTGTAATCTCCTCAAAGGATTCCAACAGGTTCATCAGGCAGAATTTTCCCTGAAGGAAACCATGCTGACTTTGTCCTGTCTTGTCCTGTGTTACCAAGTACTCCATCACCTCATCCTTAACAATTGACTCTAACATCTTCCCAACCACTGAGATCAGGCTAACTGTCTATAATTTCCTTTCTGCTGCCTTCCTCCTTTCTAAAGAGCGGAGTTACATTTGCAATTTTCCAGTCCTCTGGCACCATGCCAGAGTCCAATGATTTTTGAAAGATCATTTCTAATGCTGCCACAATCTCTAACACTACCTCTTTCAGAACCCTAGAATGCAGTTCATCTGGCCCGGGTGACTTATGTACTTTGCGGTCTTTCAGCTTTTTGAGCACCTTCTCCCTTGTAATGGTAACTGCATTCACTTCTCTTCCTTAACACACTACAGCATCTGGCACACTGCTGGTGTCTTTCACAGGGAATAATGTTGTAAAATACTTATTTAGTTTACCTACCATCTCCTTGTCCCCCGTTATTATTTCTCCTGCCTCATTTTTAGCAGTCCTATATCCATTCTCATCTCTTTTATTTTTTACTTACTTGAAAAAGCTTTTACTATCCACTTTGATATTATTTGCTAGCTTGCTTTCATATTTCATCTTTTCCCTTCTCATGATTCTTTTAGATGATTTCTGTAGGTTTTTAAAAGCTTCCCAATCCTCTATCTTCCCACTAATTTTGCTTTGTTGTATGCCCTCTCTTTTGTTTTTACATTAGCTTTGACTTCCTTTGTCAGCCACAGTTGTACTATTTTGTCATTTGAGTATTTCTTCACTTTTGGAATACACATGTCCTGCACCTTCCTCATCTTTTCTAGAAACTCATGCCATTGCTGCTCTGCTGACATCCCTGCCAGCAGCTCCGTCAAATTTACTTTGGCCAACTCCTCTCTCGTACCACTGTAATTTCCTTTACTCCACTGAGATACTGCTATGTCAGACTTTACTTTCTCCCTATCAAATTTCAAGTTGAACTTAATCATATTTGATCACTGGTTCCTAAGGGTTCTTTTACCTTAAGCTCCCTAAGCACCTTTGGTTCATTGCATAACACTCATTCCAGTATAGCTGATCTCCTAGTAGGCTCCAATGACAAACTGCTCTAAAAAGCCATCTCTTAGGCATTCAACAAACTCACTCTCAAGATCCATTACCAACCTGATTTTCCCCAATCGACCTGTATGTTAAAATCTCCCATGACTATCATTTAATTGCGCTTTTGACTCGCCTTTTCTCTTTCCTGTTGTAATCTGTGATCCAACTCCCAGCCACTGTTGAGAGGCCTGTATGTAACTGCCATCAACGTCCTTTTACCCTTGCAGTTTCTTAACTCAACGTACAAGGATTCAACATCTTCCGATCCTATGTCACATCTTTCTACTGATTTGATGCCATTCTTTACCAGCAGAGCCATGCTACCCCCTGTGCCTACCTTCCCATCCCTCTGATACAAGATATGATAGAGGCATGACTATGCAGGGTGTGGAGGGATCTGGATCATGTGCAGACAGAAGAATGTCAGTTTAACCTGGCAGTGTGTTTGGTGTAGATATTATGGGCTGGAGGGACTGCTCCTGTGCTGGTCTATCATATTACAGCTCTATAAGATGACGGCGAGACCACATCTGCATTTCTGGTCACCGTACTATAAGAAGAGGTTGGCAGGGTGGAAGTACATCTCTACCAAAGGAGGTGTAAGGCAATCATTCCTTCTACTAGCCTGCAGGTTACTCTTGGGCAAGGTGCAGCCAAATTTGACATGATAACCCACGTCATACGACAAGGCACATAATGATGATGACTCTCTAATCCAGGCAGCATCCTGGTAAACATCTCTTGTATCATTTTCAAAGCCTCCACACTCTTTCTCTAATGAGTACTTAGTTCCCTAGCTATAGGAAAGATATCAATAAATTTAAATAGTACAGAGAAAATTTACAAGGATATTGCTGGGACTTCAGGACCTGAGTTATAGGGAAAGGTTGAATAGGTTGGGACTTTATTCACATGAGCACAGGAAAATGATGGGAGATTTGATAGAGATATGAGGGGTATAGATAGGGTGAATTCATGCAAACTTTTCCCTTTCAAGTTGGGTGAGACTAGAACTAGAGGTTACGGGTTAAGGGAGAAGGGTGAAATGTTTAAGGTGAACCAGAGGGGAAATTTCTTCACTCAGAAGGTGGTGAGAGTGTGGAACAAGCTGCCAGTGGAAGTAGTGGATGCGGATTTGGTTGCAATGTTTAAGAAAGGTTTGGACAAGTACATAGATGGGAAGGGTATGGAGGGCTATGGTCTGAGTGCAGGCTCACAGAGGGAAGAAGGACCTTACACCTCCTTTTGTAGAGACGCATCTTCACCCCGCCATCCAAAGTGTCTATGACTCTCTATAATCTAAAAATTAAAATGTGTTCATTGTGACAGGTTCACTATACATGTTTGGCCATGCTATAGTGCATTTCTGAATCCCATATTTTGAAAAGGTTTATCTGGTCCTTAAGTGTGTCTGTTACATCCACAGCTGACAGTAAAGTATTAAATACAATTTTTTGGTGCAAAATGTACAAAAATTAAGATGGTATTAAAAGGAGCAGACACACACTCGCTACACTCTGACCTGCCCCTTGTTCAGAACTAAATATAGACATCTGAAGACATTAACACAAATTACTTTGCAACTCGTCAGCATGTAATATTGATGAGTCTCACAGTGTCATGCATGAGAAGGTGAGCAGCAGCATCTCAGTTGTTGCTGAGGGAACTAGAAATACCAGCTGATTATTAATTGATGATGCCATTATGAAACAACTTCTCTGTTTCCAAAAGAGTAGCAGAAGACTTTAAAATGACCTCTCCGTGGGTGGCAGGGCTAACCTTTCATGAGATGACTATGGAGGATCATATGTTGCTGTATCAGTTTCAGTGTGGAAGTTAGCACAGGACAGGAGTGGCACAGTGCTGCAGTTGTTACTGATGCCCTCATCTAGTTACAACAATTCAGGTTCATTCCCAACCCGGAGTGGAGTTTGCATATTCTTTGTGTGCAATAGGGTTTCCCCTCGGAGCTCTGGTTGCCACCTACCTCCCGGAGATATGGAGATTGGGAGTTTAGTTGGGCTCCATAAAGTGTCCTAATGTGGGGAGGTGATAGAAGCACTGGGAAACAGTCGATAGGCAAGTGAGAGAGAACACCTCCACAAGGACCTTTCCCACATATCACCTCCCAGCTTCTTACATCATCCTTCTTCCCCCTCCCACATGGCGTCACCTATCAGACGTATAGGCTAGTAGGCTAAATGGTCATTGTAAATTGTCCGGTGATTAGGCTGCGGTTAAATAGATGGGTTGCTGGGCAGCGCGGCTTGAAGGGCTAAAAGGGCCTCCTGGTGCTGTATCTCAATAAATAAATAAACAAGCAAAGAACAGTACAGCTTTTTGGCCCATGATGTTGTGTTGACCCTTTAAACTACTCCAAGATGATAGGATGAAGTTTTGGGGTACTTGGAGGCACATGATAAAATAGGCATGGTTTTCTAAGGGGGAAATCTGACTTGACAAATCTATTGGAATTCTTTGAGGAGATGACAGGCAGGATAGACAGAGAGTCAGTGGATGTTGTTTATTTGGATTTTCAGAAGGCCTTTGACAAGGCGCTGTACGTGAGGCTGCTTAACAAAATAAGAGCCCATGGCATTACAGAACGATATTAGCATGGAAAGAAAATTGGCAGACCAGCAAGAGGTAATGAGTGGGAATGAAAGGGGCCTTTTCTATTTGACTGCTGGTGACTAGTGGTGTTCTGCAGGAGTTGGTGTTGGGACTACTTCTTTTTACATTATATGTCAATGATTTGGATAAAGGAATTGATGGCTTTGTGGCCAAGTTTGCAGGCGATATAAAGATAAGTGGGAGGGCAGGTAGTGTTGAGGAAGCAGGGTGTCTGCAGAAGGACTCAGACAGATCGGGGGAATAGGCAAAGAATAGAGTGCAGGGAAGTGCATGGTTATGCACTTTGGCAGAAGGAATAAAGGCATGGATTATTTCGGAAATGGGGAGAAAATTCACAAATCAAAGGTGCAGGGAGACTGGACAGTCCTCGGGCAGAATTCCCTAAATATTAACTTGCAGTTCTGAGTTGGGCACGTGGCCAAATGGTTAAGGCATTCGTCTAGTGATCTCAGGGTCGCTGGTTCAAGCCTCAGCTGTGGCAGCGTGTTTGTGTCCTTGAGCAAGGCACTTAACCACACATTGCTCTAGTGTCTGTGCGAGGAGTGGCGCCCCACACAGACTTCCAATCTGCTCCTTGTAAGGCATGAAAATGCCTGACGCAGGCCTCTCATGGTCTAGTCGATGTTCCCTGCCTACCCCCCTCCCCTCCGAGTTGCTGGTGAAGAAGGCAAATGCAATGCTAGCATTCAAGAATCTCATGCTGAGACTTTATAGGCATTGGTCAGGTGGCATTTGAAGTATCGTGAGTGGCTTCAGACCCCTTATCTAAGAAAGGATGTGCAGACATTGGAGAGGGTCCAGAGGAGGTTCATGAGAATCCCAGGAATGAAAGGGTTAACCTTTGAGAGCCCATATAGCTCTGGACCTGTTCTCATAGAAGAATGACGACCGGGGGGGGGGATCTCTTTGAAACGTATCAAATATTGAAAGGTCAAACAGAGTAGATGTGGAGAGGATGCTTCCCACTGTGGGTGAGTTTACAAACAGTGGGCATAGCCATAGAATGAGGGATGTCCATTTAGAACAAAGATGAGAGTGAATCTGTGGAAATCATTGCAAGAGATGGCTGTGGAGGGTACATTAGAAGCAGAGGCTGATAGGCCCTTGATTAATTCAGGCATCAAATGTTATGGGGAGAAGGCAGGAGAACTGGATTGAGAGGGAAAATAAATCAGCCATAGTGGCGTGGCAAAGCACACTCAATGGGCCGAATGGCTTAATTCTGCTCCTAGGTCTTATAGTCTCTTAAAATCAATCTAACCCTTCCCTCCACCACTGCCCTCCATTTTTATATCATCCAGGTATCTATTAAAGAATCTCTTAAATGTCCCTAACGTATCTGCCCCTGGCAGGGCGTTCCACACACCCACCACTCTATAAAAATCTTACTTCTGACGGCCCCTTATGCTTTCCTTCCAACACCTTAAAGTTATGGCCCCTTGTGTTAGACGCAAGATCCTGACTTGTATAAGTTACACTGCAAAAGGATTCAATCAAGATAATGACATCAATAGGCAATAACAAATATAATCTATTTTACTCCGGATGCCTGTGACGCCTGTGCCCTGTGCATATGACAATACACTCGACTCTGATAGCCAAAATTAATATTTTGTTAGCATCACAATTTATGGTTGTACTATATTGCGCTCGCGACGTTTGCAAAAAGAAAACATGCGGGCTAATTTCAAGCAATCCTTTCAAAATAATAGTTTAGCTCCGAACTGCCGATTGTAAATTAGTTCTATGTCTTGATCAAACATTGTCCTTGAAACCTATCGAATATTGAAAAGTCTAAATGTGGAGAGGATGTTTCCCAGAGCGAGTGAGTCTAGGACCAGAGGGCACAGACTCGGAATAGAGGGACGTCCCTTTAGAACAGAGATGAGGAGGAATTTCTTTAACCAAAGGGTAGTGAATCTGTGAAATTCACTGCTGGAGACGATTGTGGAGGCCAAGTCATTTGGGTATATTTAAAGCGGCGTTTAACCGTTTCTTGATTAGTAAGGACGTCAAAAGTTACGGGGTGAAGGCAGGAGAATGGGGGTGAGAGGGAAAAAATGATGGAATGGCGGAGTGGACTCGATGGGCTGAATGGCCTAATTCTGCTGCTACGTCTTATGGTCGTACTGAGAGCTGCTGTTTACAGTGGCCGTACTTGTTACTTGCTGCCACGTGAAACGTTCTCAGAGCGACAGAGCTACAATCAAAGGACACTTTAATCAACAAACGTCATGATTTCTGAAAATAAAATTTAAAAATTCTGCTGTTTTGGGGCTTCTGATATACAGCATTTGTAAATCTGCGCACCAGAAGCGTTCCGCCTCCCCGTTACCCAGAGAGAGCATCCCTGTCTCCCGCACAATAACTGAGCTCGGAGCTTGAATGGCATCCCAGATCAAAGCCAACAACCGCCGACCGAGCCCCACGAGGATCGCATAGATCCCTCAGCAGGTGGACTGGCCCCGTTCTTTGACTGCTTCAAGTGACCTAGGCTCATCCCAAGGTGAGCAATCGATGGAGTCAGAGCGAATTAAATTCACGCCAATAGCGATCTGTAAAGGGACACTCGACAGAAACCAACCGGACCCCAGCTCGAGTCGCCGCGGCTGCAAACTCACTTGCAATGGTCCGCCGCCCGCTCCCCGGCTCCGGGCAGAACCTGCCGCCGATCCCGCACGCGTGAACTGAACTCCCGCACGACTGCCAGCAGCCCGCAGGCGAGACGGCCGCCGGCTGACTGAACGCGGCACCGAGAGCGGCTCCAGGCTTCGCCTGAGCGCATGCGCCAGCCCTGGGGCGGCTGTCTTCCTCCCCTCCCACACCTCCGAGACAAATTGAGGCTTTCACCTGTTCATCTAACAGTCAACCTCCAGGCTCTGGCACCACAGGGGAATTATTTATTTATTGAGTTATAGCGCCCTTCAGGCTATGCTGCCCAACAGCTCCCTCCCAGTTTAACCCTAACCTAATCACGGGACAGTTTACAATGGTCTAGCACCGGTATATCATTGGACTGTGGGAGGAAGCCAGTGTACATGGTGGAAACCCACACGGTCACGGGGAAAACGTACAAACTCCTTACGGGCAGGAGTTTGAACCCTGGTCACCTGTAGCTTTGAGGTAACCACTTAGACTTAAACACGAGGAATTCTGCAGATGCTGGAAATTCAAGCAACACACATCAAAAGTTGCTGGTGAATGCAGCAGGCCAGGCAGCACCAGCAACAAAGTTCACCAGCAACTTTGATGTGTGGACTGTACCTCTTCCTAGAGATGCTGCCTGGCCTGCTGCGTTTATTAACCACGAGACTACCATGCCGCCATCATCAGGGACCCCCACCACCCAGGTCACGCTTTCTTCTTGCTGCTGCCGTCAAGAAGGAGGTACAGGAGTCTCAGGACTCACACCACCAGGTTCAGGAATGGTTATTGCTCTTCAACCATCAGGCCCTTGAACCAAAGGGGATAACTTCATTCAGCTTCTCTTACCCCATCATTGAAATGTTCCCGCAACCTATGGATTCACTTTCAAGGACTTTTCAACTCATGTTCTCAGACTTATTGCTTATTTACTTAATTGTTTTTCTTTTTGTATTTGCATGGTTTGCTATCCTTTGCACACTGGTTGAACGCCCAGGTTGGTGCAGTCTTGCATTGTTTCTGTTCCAGCTATTATTCCATTATGGATTTATTGAGGATGCCCATAAGAAAATAAATCTCAGGATTGTATATGGTGACAAGTATGTAGTTTGATAATACATTTACTTTCAACTTTAACTAGGAAAGCAAAGGCTTGCCTAGTGCATTTGAACAAGTATTGGAGAACTAAGTGGGCAGAATTAATTTCAGAAGTTAGAGCACTACAGCACAAAAACAGGCTCTTTGGCCCATCTAGACCATGGCGATCTATTATTCTGCCTACTACAACCAACCTCCACCAGAACCATAGCCATTCATACCCTTCCCATCCATGTACCTATCCAATCTCTTGAATGTTGCAATCAAATCAACATCCACTGGCAGCTCATTCCACACTCTCACCACCCTCTGAATGCAGAAAATCCCCCTCTGGTTTCCATTATATAATTACACCTTTCCACCCTTGATCTACAACCTCAACTTCTGGTCTCACCTAACCTCAGTGGAAACGGCCAGCTTGCATTTACTATATCTATACCCTTTTTCTTTAGTCCTGTCAGCCAAATCGTCAGCTGAAACTTTCACTTGTTTATTGAATGAGAAGGAAGCAAAAAAATTGCCTGACGCAACTCACTTCTGGTAGGGAGGAGGTACAGGAGCCTGAAGACCCACCCTCAACGATTCAGGAGAAGCTTCACCCCACCACCTTCAGATTTCTGAACAGTTGCCAACTTCAGGAAGGGGAAGCTAAATGAACACACACCAGTCTTCATGGAGGGGTCATGACAGAGTGAGCACCTTCAAGATTTGAGCATTAACATCTCAAAGTTTCTGTACTGGGCCTAACATATTGATGCAGTCATGAAGAAGGCACACCAGTGATTATATTTCAAAGGATTGAAGGTACACTTATTATCAAAGAATGTATGCAGTGTACAACTCTTAGATTCGTCTTGCAGACAGACAGCCAGGAAATGAAGGAAGCCATGGAACCCGTTCAAAGAAAACCATCAACAGCCCCACACACAAAAATCAAATTGTGCAAATGGCAACAAAAAAAGAACAAGCAAAAACAAAATATAAAACCCAAAAACAAAAGAGTCCATTCAGTTCAGCGCTGTCTCCATTATCTGGAAACCGCCCAATTCAAGGTCAGAGATATAGTATGTCACCAAAGGTTCCAGCAAATTTCTATGGGGAGAGAATTCTGACAAATTGCATGACCTTCAGGTATACAGGCTCCAATGCATAGGGTTGGAAAAAGCTGTAGAGGGTTGCAAACTGATCCAGTTCAATCATTGGCACTAGCCTCTGCACCCATTGTGGACATCTTCTATAGGCAGCATTCATCCTTAAGGACCCTCACCATCAGGGACATGCGCTATCCTGATTACTACCAACAGGAAAAGGTACAACAGCCTGAAGACTACGGCTGAAGGTTTTAGGAACAGCTACTTTCCCTCTGTCACTGAAGTCTCAAAGTACATTTATTATCAAAGAACGTATGTAGTACACAACCCTGAGATTCATCTTCCCACAGACAGACACAAAACAAATAAAACCATGGAAGCCATCCAAAGAAAAACATCACCCCGCCCCCACCCCCATGCATCAAAAAAAATCACATAAACTGCCACAAAAAAAATGAGCAAAAAGTACAGAATATAAAATGCAAAATCAAAACAGTCCAAGCATATTCACGTAAACACGAGGAATTCTGCAGATGCTGGAAATTCAAGCAACACACATCAAAGTTGCTGGTGAACGCAGCAGGCCAGGCAGCATCCCTCTTTCTAGAGATGCTGCCTGGCCTGCTGTGTTCACCAGCAACTTTGATGTGTGTTCCAAGCATATTCAGTTCCTTCATCAGATTCTTGAATGGGCCATGAACACAACCTCATTATTCCTCTTTTGCACTATTTCTTTATTTTACAAATTACAGTAATCTTTATGTACTGCACTGCACTGCTGCAGGAAAAACAACACATTGACTTAATAGAAATGTATAAGATGGGAAAAGGCGTAGATAGAGTGGACAGTCAGAGACTTTTCACCAGGGTGAAAATGAATTGAATCAAATTGTCTTTATTTCTTACATCCTTCACATACATGAGGAATAAAAATCTTTGTTACATCTCTGTCTGAATGTGCAATTTATAGCAATTTGTAATAAATAGTATGTACAACAGGACAGTCAGTACAGTATGAATTAATCAGCCTGATGGCCTGGTGGAAGAAGCTGTCCCAGAGCCAGTTGGTCCTGGCTTTTATGCTGGGGTACCGTTTCCCGGATGGTAGCAGCTGGAACAGTCTCCGGTTGGGGTGACTCAGGCCCCCCATGATCCTTCGGGCACTTTTTACGCACCTATCTCTGTAAATGTCCTGAATAGTATGAAGTTCACATCTACAGAAGCGCTGGGCTGTCCACACCACTCTCTGCACAGTCCTGCGATTGAGGGAAGTATCCATACCAGGCAGTGATGTAGCCAGTCAGGATGCTTCAGTTGTGCCCCTGTAGAAAGTGCGTAGGATTTGGGGAATCATGCCGAATTTCTTCAACTGTCTGATGTTTCAGGACACAGCCGGTATGCACAAACCACATGAGATCCTCATTGGTGATGTGTATGCCGAGGAAATTAAAGCTGTTCACTCTCTCAACCCCAGATCCATTGATGTCAATAGGCATTAGCTTGTCTCCATTCCTCCTGTAGTCCACAATCAGCTCCTTTGTTTTTGCAACATTGAGGGAGAAGTTGTTTTCTTGACACCACTGTGTCAGGGTGATGACTTCTTTTCTGTAGGCTGCCTCGTTATTATTTGAGATAAGGCCAATTAATATAGTATTGTCATCAAATTAATTAGCAGATTGGAGCTGTGGGTGGCTGATTGAGAGGGCATGCATTTAAGGTGATTGGAGGGAAGTATAGTGGGGGTTGTCAGAGGTAGGCTTTTCACACGGAGAATAGTGGGTGCGTGGAATGCCTTTCCATGGGTGGCATCCTTAAAAAACATAATAAATATAAATACATAAGATAGATTATATACATAGATCGATTGTAAGTCCATAAAATGACAGTGGGCTGTATGTAAGATGACTGATGGGAAATAATAAAGTAGTGGTGGAGGTGTTGATCAGCCTTACTGCCTGGGGAAAATAACTGTTTTTGAGTCTGGTGGTCCTGGTATAGATGCTACGTAGCCTCCTCCCCGATGGGAGTGAGACAAACAATTCATGAGCAGGGTGGGTGGGATCTTTTATGATATCGATGGCCTTTTTCCAACACCTTTCTTTATATACTGTTTGTCCTTGATGGTGAGTAGGGTGGTGCTGGTAATACGTTGGGCAGTTTTGACTACCCGTTATAGAGGCTTTCTGCTACAGTGCGTTTTCCATACCATGCAGTGATGCAGCATTTTAGGATGCTCTTAACTTGAATAATTAGGAAAAAAAATAATAATAGTTCAAAAGCTTTTGACATCAGCATGCAGTCCAAAGATGTCAGTGGAGTCTGGGCTTTTGACATTAGCCTGTGGTCCAAAGATGTTAATGGAGTCCGGGCTATGACTGGGCTTTTGACATCAGCCCGTAGTCCAAAAGATGTTAATGGAGTCCGGGCTATGACTGGGCTTTTGACGTGAGCATACCAGTCCAAAGGCTGTTAATGGAGTCCAGGCTGTGACTGGACTTCTAACGTCAGCATACCAGTCCAAAGGCTTTTAATGGAGTCTGGGCTGTGACTGGGCTTTTGATGTCAGCATACCAGTCCAAAGGCTGTTAGTGGAGTCTGGGCTGTGACCTCAGGCTGCACCACTGGAAGATCAGGCTTTGCTCACGGCCTCTCTATTTGGTCTGATGGCTTTCAAGTACAGAGGGTCTGTTCAATCCCCAAACCAGCTTAGTGTAGGCAGCCCAGTCGGACACCATGTGCAACGAGATTGGGCAGTGAGCCAAACCCAGAACAATTCAACTCATTATATATCTTTTTAAAAGCGTAACATCCAAGGCATTTTACAAAAGCATGGTTTTAAAACATGGAGCAGCTCAAAAGGGTGCTGGAGCAGCTGCTGCTATCTGTTTCTGAATCTGGCCCAGTCACTGAAGAATTAAGAGAGCCAGAAGAGAAAATGAGAAGCCATTGGCAAGCTGACAAGAGGGAAATCCCGAGGTGTACTATGTACAAGTCTTAGACACATACACACACACATATATATAGCTAAGTTGCCTAAGGCTTTTCCACAGCACTGTGTAATGTCATGTATTGCACTGCACTGCTGGCACAAAAAAAAAACAAGTTTTTGTGATATATGTGAGCGGTAATGAACCTGATTCTGATATGGGTCTCTATTGTGGACTGAGAGTGGGAAGGGGACAGGGAGAAGGGAATCATGGTTGGGAAAAGGAGAAGGGAGAGGGGAGGGAGTGGGAAGCACCAAAGAGATATTCTGTAATGATCAATAAACCAATTGTTTGGAATCAGACTACCTTGCCTGGTGTTTCAGGGCTGGGTGTGTCTGCACCTGCGCCAATCACCCCCTCCACCCCAACCGCCCCTGGCACCCCTCCCATGGTATTCCATCCTCACCATTCCCAACATCCTTTGATCGCTACAGATTTACAAACTCGCTCTGCACTCCACATTGACAAATACAGTACTGTGCAAAACTCCTAGGCACCCTAGCTATGTACTTAAGACTTCCATCCATCCACGGCCTCCTCTACTGTAAAGATGAAGCCACACTAAGGTTGGAGGAACAACACCTTATATTCCGTCTGGGTAGCCTCCAACCTGATGGCATGAACATCGACTTCTCTAACTTCCGCTAAGGCCCCACCTCCCCCTCGTACCCCATCTGTTACTCATTTTTATGCACACATTCTTTCTCTCACTCTCCTTTTTCTCCCTCTGTCCCTCTGAATATACCTCTTGCCCATCCTCTGGGTCCCCCCCCCTTGTCTTTCTTCCCGGACCTCCTGTCCCATGATCCTCTCGTATCCCCTTTTGCCTATCACCTGTCCAGCTCTTGGATCCATCCCTCTCCCTCCTGTCTTCTCCTATCATTTTGGATCTCCCCCTCCCCCTCCAACTTTCAAATCCCTTACTCACTTTTCCTTCAGTTAGTCCTGACGAAGGGTCTCGGCCTGAAACGTCGACTGCACCTCTTCCTACAGATGCTGCCTGGCCTGCTGCCTTCACCAGCAACTTTGATGTGTGTTCCTTAATAAATACTTTGCTTCAGTATTCACCAGAGCCCTTGACAAATCTGAGGTCAGCATAGAACAAGATAATGACTGGAGAGTGTTGAGGCTATGATAGAGTTTCTGAAAACATTAGGATAGATCAAAGTTCAAAGTTAAAAATAGTTTTATCATCAAGATACATATATGTCACCATATACAACCATGAGTTTCATTTTTTTTCTGGGCATACTCAATAATCCAATAACAGTAATAGAATCAATGAAAGACCGTACCAACAGGGCAGACAACCAACATGCGAGTCAACAAACTGTGCAAAAACAAAAATAAATAAAGAATAAATATCAAGAACATAAGATGAAGCGTTCGTGAAAGTGAGTCCATAGGTTCTGGGAACATTTCAGTGATGGGGAATTGAAGTTGAGTGACGTTATCTCCTTTGGTTCAGTAGCCTAATGGTTGACTGGCAATAACTGTTCCTGACCCTGGTGGTGTGTGTCCTGATGCTCTTGTACCTTCTTCCTAATGGCAGCAGAGAGAAGAGAGCATGTCCTGGGTGGTGGGGGTCCCTGAAGATGAATGCTACTTTCCGGCGACAATGCTCCATGTAGATGTGCTCAATGGTGAGAAGGGCTTTACCAGTGATGCACTGGGCTGTATCCACTACTTCATTGTAAGATTTTTCCATTCAAGCCATTGGTGTTTCCACACCAGTATATCTCATCTGGAAAGTCAGCAGACAAGACATACTTTGGGAAGAAAGGCAAGAGATTGCTGGTGCATTGGCGATGATACTTGAGTCCTCCCTGGCCACAGGGGTGGAACCAGAGAATTAGTGGATGGTAGATCCTCTGGACATAAATCCCGCTACATTATGATGGCATGGTAGTGTGGTGATTAGCCTTACGCTTCTACAGTGCTAGTGACCCAGGTTCAAATCCATCACTGTAATGAGGTTGAATGTTCTCCCCCTGACCATGCGGGTTTTCTCTGGGTGTTCTGATTTCCACCCACATTCTAAAGACATCTGGCTTAGTAGGGTAATTGGACACAAGGGTGGAATTGGATGGTATGGGCTAGTTGGCCCAGAAAGGCTTGTTACCTTGCTGTATCTCTAAATAAAAAAATTTTTTGAGGAAACAACAAAGCAAGTTGATGAAGGTAGAGTGGTAAATCAGGTGTATAAGGATTCAGTTATGTGTTTGACAGGATTCCCCAGTGTAGACTCAACGAGAAAGTCACGAGGCATGAGATCCATGGGGACTTGGCTGACCAGATTTGGAATTAGCTTGCCCACAGAAGTCAGGTGTACATTCTTCTGCCTGAAGGTTCGTGACCAGTCATGTTCTGTAGGGATCTGTTCTGGGCCTCTGCTCTTTGTGATTTTTATGTATGACTGGCATGAGAAAGTGAAGAGATGGGTTGCTAACAAACAAGAGAAAATCTGCAAATGCTGGAAATCTTAATCAACACACACAAAATGCCGGAGGAACACAGCAGGCCAGGCAGCATCTATGGAAAAGAGTAAACAGTCAGCATTTCAGGCTGAGATTGCAGAGGACACAAAGGTTGGAAGTGTTACGGATAGCGTAGATGGTTACAACAGGACATATGCAGCATGCAGAAGTGGGCTGAGAAGTTGCTGATAAAATTCAATCCAGAAAAATATGAGGGGATAAAATTTGGAAGATTGAACTTGAAGGTACAAGGTCAATGACAGGATTATTCAAGATTCAAGTACATTTATTATCAAAGAATGTATAAATTATACAACTTGGGATTTGTTTGCTCACAGGTAGTCACAGAGCAAGAAACACGAAAGACCCCAATTAAAGAAAAAAAGACAAAAAATTAAAAATAAAAGACCAACACGAGATGTGCACAAGAAAGAAAAAAACACAAATCACGCAAACAATTAAAGTAAACAATGACTTTGCAAACCAAAATTGAGTCTTTGGATCTGAACCCCGGAGCAGCCCAGAATAGGCCCAAAGCCTCACTTATCAGTTCATCATATTAGCAGGCAGGAAGCACAGTAGCCAGAGCAGTCTTCATAACTTCAGTGCCATAGGGGTGACCATCGCGGAGAATGAGCAAAACCAACTCACATCCCGACCGACACCCCGCTTTTTCAGTCTATCTGAGATGGTGTTTCAATTGACCAAATGATGGAATGGCAAAAGCCTCCAGTGCCCTGGAGAGAGGAGTGAAAATTGTGAAGAGCGAGCACAATCGGCATTTAAATTGTCTAAACAGCAAACTGTACACCGCACTAGGACCTGTGCACCGCTCAGCGAAAGGCTCCGGGCTTAGACCACGCAGCCCTGTGACTCATTCCAGGCCCAGTTTTTGTCGCCCAGTCTGAAGCTGCATTCAAGCTCTTCAAATCAGCTTGGCACCCAGACCGATCTAACCTCGCCCCTAGGTCACCAAATCTCCTCTGATCGGGCCTTGACTTCTCCTTTTGGCACCCAGAGTGATCCATCCTCATTCTTGGACCAGCTGTATGGGCATCCGGAACTCTAACTGCAATGATCCTACAACACACCATCTAGGCTCATCACCCTCACTCACCCCTTCACAGCTTGTGGTGATAATTTCACACAATATATCTCAGAAAAAGTATTTTTAGTGATGTTTTTAGTTGGATTTCTTAGCTCTTTGACTACCAGAAAGCTGTCGCACACGTTCTGTCGTGCCATCTTAACTAGAAGTCAGTAGCCAGTGGGAATTATTAGCAGTGTTGAAGAACAGAGGGATCCTAAGGACACAGAACACTCAAAATTACTACACAAGTTGATAATGTTTTTAAGAAGGCATATACTGTGTTGGCCTTCATTAGTCAGGGGATTGATTTCAATAGCCGCTAGAGAATGTTGCAGCTCTACAAAACCCTGGTTAGACCACACTGGGAATATTATATTTAGTTCTAGTCCCCTTATTATAGTAGTAGGCAGCTGTCAATCCCAGGGGATCGTGGGTTTGTGCCTCTGGTGGACTGTGTCCTCTCCAGGGCACAAGCCTGGGCAGGAAGATTTGAAGAACCGGCTGTTGCCCATGCAGTGGGTTCCCCCTCTCCACGTCACTGATGTAGTCCAAGGGAAGGGCAAGCGCCCATACAGCTTGGCACCAGTGTTGTCGTAGAGGTTGCCAGAGTGAAGTTGTAAGCAATATCAAACTGCCTTAGGGAGCTTGGCTCCGGATTTCTTTCTTGGGGTTTACTCCAGAAGTCTTTTCCATGTGTGGGTATGGCTGCAAGGCAGTGGAGGTTTAAAATCAGAGTTTACCTTCCCTTTGGTGGGCTGCCGTCCAAGGCTGACGAGCCCCACCTGCCCAAAGCCCCCACATTATGGAAAGGACAAAAGAGGAGAACTACACTCATTTGCCAATCCATTAAGATATTCCCACAACAAATGATCTTACTTTAAGGACTGTTATCTCATGTTCTCATTATTAATTGCTCTTTATTTATATTTGCATTTGTACAGTTATCTTCTGCACTCTGGTTGATCTTTCATTGATCCTGTTATAGTTACTTTACTGTAGATTTGCTGAGTATGCCCACAGGAAAATGAATCACAGTGGTGACATATATGTACTTTGATAATAAAATTTACTTTAAACTTTGAGCTTCAGAGAGGGTGTAGAGGAAATTTACCAGGATACCATCTGGATTAGAGAGCATGTTTCATGAGAAAAGGCTGTGCAAGTATGGGCTTTTCTCTTTGAAGAGAAGGAGGATGAGATAAGACTATAAGATCATAAATATCAGAGCAGAAATAGGCCATATAGTCCATTGAGTCTACTCCGCCATTTCATCATGTCTGATCCAATTTTCCTCTCAGCCCCAGTCTCCTGCCTTCTCTCCATATCCCTTCATGCACTGACCACTCAAGAATCTACTAACCTCTGCCTTAAATATACATAAAGATTTGGCCTCTACAGCTGCCTGTAGCAAAGAATTCCACAGATTCACCACTCTCCAGCAAAAGAAATTTCTCCTCATCTCCATTCTAAAAGGACGCCCCTCTATTCTGAGACTGTGTCCTCTGATCTTAGACTCTCCCACCATAGAGAACATCCACTCATGTGACTTGATTAAGGTGTGTCAGATTATGAGAGGCAGATAGAATGGACAACCAGCAGCTTTTTCCCAGGGCAGCAATTGCAATTACCAGTCAACATCCATTTAAGGTGAGTGGAGGTAAGTTCAAGGGAGATATCCAAGGATGGCTTGTTACACAATGAATGGTGGGTGCCTGGAATGCACTGCCAGGGTGGTGGTAGAGACTGACATGGTGGAGACTTTTAAAAAGTTAGACCCATAGGTACAGGAAAAATAGAAGTGTTGAGGGCAGTATAGGAGGGAAGGGTTAGATTGATCCTGGAGTTGTTTTTTATTTTTATTTAGAGATACGGTGTGGAATAGACCCTTCCAGCCCTTCGAGTCTCGCCACCCAGCAATGCCAGCAACCCTCGATTTAATCCTAACCTAATTACTGGACAATTTGCAATGACCAATTAACCTACTAACCGGTCTGTTTTTGGACTGTGGAAGGAAACCGGATCACCCGGAGAGGACCAATGCATACACGGGGTACAGACAACTTACAGGTGGTGTCGGAATTGCACTCCGAATTCTGACACCCTCAGCTGTAATAGCGTTATGCTAACCGCGTTAGGTCAGAAAACTTGTGGGCTGAGGAGCCTGCACTGTGTGTCCTGTTCTATGTTCCAATTTGCAAATGCACCCATGGATTTTTGGATCATATTTTATTCTCTCCAACTTCCCCTGTCCAAGTGACACTGGAGACCTGGTTACTTGAAGCACAGGGGCAGCCTTCAGAAGTGAAGTCTCTTCAGAACACCGACTACCATTTGGCGGGGAGGGAACAAGAAAATGCAGTTATAAATTTAATCACTGTTTCTCCCTGGTAAAATTAGGATTGATAAAATGTTATGGAAGAACAATTATTAATTGTCCATTCAGATTCAATCATAAGAGGCTTGAATGAATGGTTAGCAAATCTGTGTGGAGGTGAAAATGCACGTAAGCACATTTCTTCGACAACTATTCATCACTGACAAAATCATGGTGTGAAAATGTTGCTTAAACCAGTGAACCATTCAAGATCCTTTTCCTTTAAGAAGTTGTCAGTTGGTGAAAAGTGGCAGCCTGTTCGAACAGGCGAGAAAGAGAATTCAGAACCTTTTGACAACCCTAGCAGATGCTTTGAAGATTCAGGCTGTAGAATAAGACCACTTGCTGATGAGTGCACACAATTACTGTGTGTTCTGCGGGAAAATGTTGCCTTGAAAAGAAGTTGTTTTCTTTCTTCAGCACATGAATTAAATGCCAGAACAATGAAAACTGGGCTAGAGGGGGGGTGGGGTGGGGTGGTGGTGATTGTTCTATTTACTCTGTCCAGTTTTCAAGCCTAGTCTGAACACCCAGCAGACATTGCAGATACACTCAGTGGCTACTTTATTAGGGACAGCTGTACACCTGCTTTAATACAAATATCTAATCAGCCAATCATGTGGCAGCAACTCAATGCATAAAAGCATGCGGGCATGGTCAAGAGGTTCCGTTGTTGTTCAGGCAAAACATCAGAACAGGAAAGATGGACTACATCCCAGACACCTGAAAGAGGTTGCTAAAGAGATAATGCATACATTGGTCATGATCTTTCAAGAATCATTTGATTCTGGCATGGTCCCGGAGGACTGGAAGATTGCAAATGTCACTCCACTCTTTAAAAAGGGAGGAAGGCAAAAGAGAGGAAATTATAAGCCAGTTAGCCTAACCACAGTGATTGGGAAAGTGTTGGAGTCCATTATTGAGGATGAGGTTTCAGAGTACGTGGAGACTAATGATAAAATAAGTCAAAGTCAGCATGTTTCTGTAAAGGGAAATCTTGCCTGACAAATCTGCTAAGAATTCTTCAAGGAAGTAACAAGCATGGTGGACAGAGGAGAGGCAGTGAATGTCATTTACTTAGATTTTCAGAAGGCATTTGATAAAGTGTCTCACATGAGGCTGCTTAACAAGATAAAATCCTATGGTGTTACAGGAAATATACTGGCATGGATAGAGGAATGGCTGACAGGCAGGAGACAGTGAGTGGGAATAAAGGGAGCCTTTTCTGGTTGGCTGCCAGACTAATGGTGTTCCTCAGGGGTCAATATTGGGACCACAACTTTTCACATTGTTTGTCAATGATATAGATATGGAATTGATAGCTTTGTGGTAAAGTTTGTGGGGGGGAGGTATTGCTGAGGACGGAAAGCGGTTGCAACAGGACTTAGACAAATTGGAGGACTGGGCATAAGAAGTGGCAGATAGAGGTACATTGTTGAGAAATGTATGACAATGCATTTTAGTAAAAGGAACAATACCACAGACTATAATCTAAATGGAGAGAAAATTCAAACATCAGAGGTGCAAAGAGATTTAGGAATCCTCGTGCAAGACTGCCAGAATGTTAATTTGCAGGTTGAGTCTATGGTAAAGAAGGCAAATGCAACATTGGCAATTATTTCAAGGGAAATAGAATATAAAAGCAAGGAGATAATGCTGAAGCTTTATAAGACACTAGTCAGGCCACACTTGGAGTAATATCAAAAGTTTTGGGCCCTTTATCTCAGAAAGGGTGTACTGTCATTGAAGACAGTCCAGAGGAGATTCATGAGGATTATTCCAGGAATGAAGGGGTTAACATTTGAGGAGCTTTTGGCAACTTTTGGCCTGTACTGACTGGAATTTGGGAGAATGCGGGGGAATCTCATTGAAACTTGCTGAATGTTGAAAGGACGAGATAAGGTGGATGTGGAGAAGATGTTTCCTATGGTGGGGGTATCCAGAACTAGAGGGCACAGCCTCAAAATTGAGGGGTGATCTTTTAGAACAGAAGTAAGGAAGAATTTATTTAGCCAAAGAGTGGTGAATCTGTGGAATGCTCTGCCACAGAATGTAGTGGAGGCCAGGTCCATGGGTATATTAAAAGCGGAAGTTGATAGATTCCTAATTGGTCAGGTCATCAAGGAATATGATGAGAGGGTAGGTGTATGGGGCTGAATAGGATCCGGGATCAGCCAGGATGAAGTAGAGCAGCAGACTCAGTGGGCTGAATGGCCTAATCTAATTCTGCTGCTATGTCTTATGGTCTTATGGTCAAAATGTGATCTAAGTGACTTTGATAGTGGAACGATTGTTGGTATCAGACGGGGTAGCTTGAGTATCTCAGAAGCTCCTGGAATTTTCATACATAACAAGAGTTCGCTAAAAACAAACAAAAAAATCCAGTGAGCGGCATTTCTGTGGGTGAAAATGCCTTGTTAATGAGAGAGGTCAGAGGAGAATGGTCAGACTGGTTCAAGCTGATAAGAAGGTGACAGTAACTCAAATGACTATGCATTACAACAGTGGTGTGCAGAAGAACACCTCTGAATGCGCAGCATGTCGAACCATGAAGTGCAGCAGAGGACCATGAACATACACTCAGTAGCCACTTTACAATGGGTATCTAATAAAGTGACCGCTGTGTGTATATGCAGGCAAATGCACCATTTTAAATTGATATCTTCTTTCTTGTTGCCTATTGTTGACATATTATTGATATATTTTATCCTGATGAAAGGTCTCAGTCCAAAATATTGACTGCTTATTCATTTCCATGCATCCTGCCTGACTTGCTGACTTCCACCAGCATTTTGTGTGTGTTACATATCAGAATCATTAACAGAATCAGGTTTAACATCACCGGCATATGTCATAAAAATTTGTTAACTTTGCGGTTGCAATATAATAATAATATAGAGAAATAAGTGAAATTACAGGAAGTATATATTCATAGTAGCTAAATTAATTAAGTATTGCAGAAAAAAAATATATAAAAAATTCTTTGCTCCCTCATTCAGCATCTGAACTGCTTTTGCCACAAAACAACTCTTCTAATTTTTCCTCGTTATATGAATTATGTACTGGATCCCTCCAGTGAAAAAAATTAATGACAATCTGTCATTATCCGAAACATTTTATAGTACGTCGAATTGTTAATTGACCCCTAGCTTGTCCACTCATTGAGGAGAATTGAAATGCTAAAATGCAAACGAAAGAATTGTTGTCATGGTATTTAGGTCGTATGCATTTGCACTAAAAGAATGAGCTCAGAAAGTTTGTTCTTTCTATGGCAGACAGCATTCCTTCAGCATTCTGTTAGTTACCATTCGTCAGTTCATTGGACATCTTTTCTGAACGACAGCACAGGATAGCATATTTACTCATGCCCATCAGAATACAGCCATTGGTAAAAGGCAGCATAACGTCATTCTAGGTAACAGAGAAACTGCTTATTTAAAGTTGTCCTTTATTTTTTCTCTTCTTAATTTAACTGATTAACATAATCACACAATCCTTTGTGGGCCCAGTCAGATTCAATTCATGCTTTCCTCCACAAACTTGTCTGCCGTTGTGATTCCAGTCAGTGCATATAGGCCAAGTGTTGAGACTGACCTTATGAAGGGTTTAACACAGCCTTAATCCTACCATCTGTCATCTGTCTGCTAAATAAGCAAATTTAAAGGGCTTGGATAAAGATTTTTAAACTTCCCACATTTTGAAAGGTAAAGGAAGATTGAAAGGAAAAGGTTAATTATGGAGTATAAATATTTCCATCATAATATTTCTGAATGTGTTTTAAGAATGCTGTAGATAATTAGCATTTCAACCAGCCAATTTGATTAAATGCATTGAACTGATCTGCTCTGCAATTTGTCATTCTGCGCTTGGCATGTTTCTGTATTGACTGTGTGGAATCCCTGGAAGGCAATTTTCTTTCCTGCTTTGTGATTGTCACTTCTTATAAATAGCTAATCAGCAAGAGTCTGGGGTAATCTTGAACAGCGAGGGAGCCAAGAATAGCAGCATTTGAATCCAAACTCTATTAAGTAGCATTACAGTTTTCATTGAAGCGATCAGAAAAAGAGCTTGAAAAAGTTAGAGGATACTCTGCACCATGTTTTGTTGTGATTCTGTTTTCATTATTGTGCCATTGGCCTCTTAAAGTTCTGCTACTAGTAGCATTTAATGAGTAAGATACAGTGTCCTTCCCAATCTCAGGGCGATTACTAGTTCAGCACTTTTGAAGTGAAGCCACTGTTCTATGGTGGCAAAGTTACTATGTTATTGTATATTAACTTGAGATTCATTCTCTTGCAGACATTTAAAGCAGAAAATAACCAACTAGAATTTTCAGTAAAAACCTATATAAACAAAGACTGAAATTCATGTGGAATGATTGTGGTGGTTTTGTCTTAAGTGACACTCAATTTTAGGAACAGCTTCCGACTCTTCAGCATCAGGTTTTTCAATGGTCCATGAATCCAAGAACAACACTTTCTTAATATCTTTCTCTCTCTCTCTCACACACACACACACACACACACACACACACACGCATTTGCTCCCCTTCCCTCTCCCTCTTTCTTACCTTTGAAGTTTGCACTGTACTGTAGTAACTTTATACAATGCATTGTATTGCTGCCACACAAAAAAAATCATGACATAGGTGAGTGATGATAAGCCTGATTTTAATATGGGTCTCTATTGTGGACTGAGAGCGGGAAAGGGGTAGGAAGAGGGGAATCGTGTTTGGGAAAAGGGGAAGAGAGAGAGGAGAAAGCAGGAAGCTTCAGAGAAACATTTTGTTGTTGCTTCATACGGCAGGTGTTTTTATCTTCACCTTTCTACTTGTAGTGGGGCAAACGCTAGTTATACGCCAGTTAGACAGTTTATTACGGACTGGAGCCATCGGAACCACTGGAGCCCAAGTACAACCCTCTACAGTCCAGAGAAGTCTTGTCAGAGGTGGTCTTCATGGAAGAGTTGCCAGCAAAATGCCAGTCCTCCAAAGTGGAAACAAAGCCAAGAGACTCACCTATGCACAAAAACACAAAAACTGGGGTGCAGAGCAATAGCAGCAAGTGCTCTGGACTGATGAGTCAAAATTTGACATGTTTGGCTCAAACAAGAGGCACATTATCTGTAGAAGAGCTGGAGAGTGCTACATGGATGAGCATCTGCAGCCAACGTTGAAGCATGACAGAGGGTCACCAGAGGTTTCTGCAAGTGGAATTGGTAATCTGGTCAGAATTAATGGAATCCTCAATGCTGAGAAGTACAAGTGGATTCTCATCCACCACGCAATATACCAGAGAGGCATCTGATCGGTCCCAGCTTCATTCTGCAGCAGGACAATGACCCCCAAACACACGGCCAACCTCATAAAGAGCCATCTTCTGCAAAAAGAAGAACAAGGAGTTGTGCAACAGATGGCATGGCCTCCACAGAAACCTGATCTCAGCATCATCGAGGCTGTCTGGTCTTACCTGAAAGCAAACAACCAAAGTCTGCAGAAGAACTGTGGCAAGTTCTCAAAGGTGCTTGGAACAACCTACCAACTGTTTTTCTTATAAAACTCCATGACAGTGTACCCAAGAGAACTGGTGCAGTTTTAAAGGCAAAGGATGGTCACACCAGAGATTGATTTGATTCAGTGTTTTTTTTTCCACTGTTTACTGCTCTTTATAGTATTTTTTGATATTTAGAAACTATTAATTTCATTATTTTTGAAAGCATCTTCAGTTTACAGAATTTTTTTCCATGTGCCTAAGACTTTTGCACAGTGCTGTATTCCAGTTATATTAAACTGGAGCAATACAAACGAAAGTTGCTGGTGAACGCAACAGGCCAGGCAGCATCTCTAGGAAGAGGTACCGTCGACGTTTCGGGCCGAGACCCTTCGTCAGGACTAACTGAAAGAAGAGCTAGTAAGAGATTTGAAAGTGGGAGGGGGGGAGGGGAAAGGGGAGGGGGAGGGGGAGATCCAAAATGATAGGAGAAGACAGGAGGGGGAAGGATGGAGCCAAGAGCTGGACAGTGGATTGGCAAAAGGGATATGAGAGGATCATGGGACGGGAGGCCTAGGCAGAAAGAAAGGGGGAGGGGGGAAGCCTAGAGGATGGGCAATAATGGATGGGATTCGAGGGGGAGGTGGGGCATTAACAGAAGTTAGAGAAGTCAAAGTTCATGCCATCAGATTGGAGGCTACCTAACCTGATGAAGCCACACTGAGGTTGGAGGAACAACACCTTATTCTTAATCTCTAAATAAAATAAAATCAAAAGCAATAAATATCCTGACATTTGTTAATGATAATAAATCTGACTCAGAAATAAAGTGACATACTCAATGGGTCAAATAGCTGCTATTCATTCTGTACCTTGTAATGATTCTGATACCCAAACTGTCTGATATAATACCTTCGTTACTTCAGAACGTTCCAAAGCTGTTCACAGCCAATTCAATACTTTTCGAATGCCGTCATTGTAATTATTTGGCTTGGCTGAGGACTCTCACTGGAAGGGAAGCATTATTTATTCGTTGTAATCTCTGGGGGTGTGAATTTACGTCTATACAAAACAGGCCTCCCACCACCTAACTGCACAGATTGCTAATGCTCTTTAGGAAGTCAGATGCATATTCCACTACGAGACCACCAAGGTTGAAGATAAACCCTCCTAATACATCTGCCGGACTAACAGCAAATGGATCAGTAATCACAGCTAGTTATAATTAGATAGTTCATGAAAGACTCTCAAGAAATTTAAGGGTGAAAAAGGTTTTAGCTACATATTAGTGTGTATATTGCATACTTAATTTTAAATCCTCTTGCTTCTATATTAGATAGATAATTGATGAATTAGGTAATTGATTCCTATCTCATTATAACACAGAATCAGGCTCATTAAAACTATGTCTGCTCACTATACAGTCATTCCCCACTAACTGTTCCTGTAATCTCTCTGCCTACAATACCATCAACTACACCCCCCACCCCCCGATTCTACCTCCCACCTACTGTACATTAGGGCGATTTACAGGAGCTACCCAATAAAGGTGTCATTGTGTGTACTGTATGTTGGTGGTCTTCTGTTGCTGCAGCCCATCCACCTCAAGGTTCAACACGTTATGTTTTCAGAGATGCTCTTCTGCACACCACTGTTGTAACACGTGGTTATTTGAGGTACTGTTGCCTTCCTGTCAGCTTGAACAATTCTCAACCGACCTCGCTCATTAACAAGGCGTTTGCACCCACAGAACTGCCACATACTGAATTTTTTATTTTTTTTTGGTATCATTCTCTATGAACTCTAGAAACTGTTGTGCATGAAAATCCAAGGAGATCAGCAGTTTCTGAGATGCTCAAGCCACTCCATCTGGCACAAACAATCATTCCACAGACAGAGTCACTTAGATCACATTTCTTCCCCATTCTGATATTGGTCAGAAAAACAACTGAAACCCTTGACTATGTTTACATGCCTTTATGTATGGGTTGCTGCCATACAATTGGCTGATTACACAGTAACTCAAGTAACCACGCATTACAGCAGTGGTGTGCAAATGAGCACCTCTGAATATTCAACTCATCAAACCTTGAAGTGGACTGGCTACAGCAACAGAGGATCTCATCGGATTCCACTTCTGTACCTACGGAAGTGGCCACTGAATGAAAACCATAACAGGAACAGTTATTACCCTCAACCAGAAGGCTCTTGAACCAAAGGGTCCTTTGGAAAACTCCTTGTTCTTCAATCAACTTCACTCACCCCAACACTGAACTGTTCCCACAACCTAGTCAAGACTCACTTTTAAGGACTCTTCATCTCATGTTCTTGATACGTATTTCTTATTTATTTATTATCATTTCTTCTTTTGTACTTGCACAGTTTATTGTCTTTTGCACTCTGGTTGAATGCCTAAGTTAACAAAGTTCACGACACATGCCAGTGATAATAAACCTGATTCTGATTCTGAAGTTGGGCAGTCTTTCAATTGATTCTGTTAGGGTTATTATTCTATAGATTTATTGAGTATGGCAAAAGAAAATGTTTCTCAGAATTATATATGGTGACATATATATACTTTGATAATAAAATTTATTTTGAACTCTGAATTTTGAAATGGATAGGGACAGATAGTGGGGCGGCACGGTAGCATCACGGTTTGTGTAACTCTTACAGTGCTAGCAACCCGGGTTCAAATCGACCACAATCTGTAAGGTGTTTCTACGTTCTCCCCATGACCGCATGGATTTTCTCTGGGTGCTCTGGTTTCCTCCCACATTCCAAAGGTGTACTGGTTGGTAGGTTAATTGGTCATTGTAAATTGTCCTCCGATTAGTCTAGGATTACGACCATAAGACATAGGAGCAGAATAAAGCCATTTGGCCCAATGGGAAAAAAGAGGCAGATGGAATACAAAGTTGGGAAATGTATGATAATGCATTTTAGTAAAAGGAACAAAAGTGCAGACTATTATCTAAATGGGGAGAAGGTTCGAACATCAGAGGTGCAAAAGGACTTAGGAGTCTTTGTGCAAGACTCCCAGAAGGGTAACTTACAGGTTAAGTCTATGGTAAAGAAGGCAAATGCAATGTTGACTTTTATTTCAAGGGGAATTGAATGTACAAACAAGGAGGTAATGTTGAGGCTTTATAAGACACTAATCAGGCTGCACTTGGAGTATTGTCAACAGTTAGGGCCCCATATCTCAGAAAGGATGTATTTTCATTCAAGTGAATCCAGAGGGAGGTTCACGAGCATAATTCCAGGAGTGAAGGGGTTAACATATGAGGAGTGTTTGGCAGCATTGGGCCTGTACTCACTGGAAATTAGAAGAATGCAGGGGGATCTTATTGAAATCTACTGAATATTGAAAGGACCAAATAGGGTGGATGTGGAGAGGATGTTTCCTATAGTGGGGGTGTCCAAAATTAGAGGGCACAGCCTCAAAATTGAGGGGCGACCTTTTAGAATAGAGGTAAGGAGGAATCTTTTTAGCCAGAAATTAATGAATCTGTGGAATGCTCTGCCACATAACTATCAGGGAAAATTGATAGTTTCCTGATTGGTCAAGTTATCAAAGGATATGGCAAGAAGGCAGGTGTGTGGGGTTGAGTGGGATCCGGGATCAGCCATGATGAAATGGCAGAACAAACTCGATGGGCTGAATGACCTAATTCTGTTTCTATGTCTTATGATCTTATGGAGTCTGCTCCGCCATTTCATCATGGCTGATTCATTTTTCCCCTCAGCCTCAATCTCCTGCCTTCTCCCCATATCCCTTCATGCCCTGACTAATCAAGATTCAATCAAATCACAAAGAAGAGAAAAATTAGATTAGATCGGATTAGATTCAACTTTATTGTCATTGTGCCAAGTACAAATACAAAGCCAATGAAATGCATTTAGTGTCTGACCAGAAATGCAAAGAATAGTGTTATTTACAAAATAACTGCGAATTTAAAAGAAGTGCTACAGCACACAAATATAAAAGTACTGAGACAGTACAATATGGATGCAATACTGCTTAGCGCTGTGATGAGAGGTTCAGCAGTGTCACAGCCTCAGGGAAGAAGCTCTTCCTGTAACACACATAAAAGTTGCTGGTGAACGCAGCAGGCCAGGCAGCATCTCTAGGAAGAGGTGCAGTCGACGTTTCAGGCTGAGACCCTTCGTCAGGTCTCGGCCTGAAACGTTGACTGCACCTCTTCCTAGAGATGCTGCCTGGCCTGCTGCGTTCACCAGCAACTTTTATGTGTGTTGCTTGAATTTCCAGCATCTGCAGAATTCCTGTTGTTTGCGTTTAAGCTCTTTCTGTGCCTGGTGGTGCGGGAGTGGAGGCTCCTGTAGTGCCTACCAGATGGGAGGAGAGTAAAAAGTCCATGGTTAGGTTGAGATGCATCCCTGATAATGCTTTTCGCCCTGCCCAGGCAGTGCTTATGGTAGATGTTCTCAATGGTGGGCAATTGGGTGCCAATAATCTGCTGGGCAGTTTTCACCACATGCTGGAGTGCTTTGCAGTCTGATACGGGACAATTGCCATACCACATTGAGAACCTGTAGATTCTCAAAATTCAAACAACACGCACAAAATGCTGGAGGAACTCAGCAGGCCATGCAGCCGAAATGTCAACTGTACTCTTTTCCATAGATGCTGCCTGGCCTGCTGAGTTCCTCCAGCATTTTGTGTGTTGCAAGAATCTATCAACCACTGCCTTAAATATCCCCAATGACTTTGTCTGCACAGCCACTGTGGCAACGAGTTCCACAGATTCACCATTCTCTGGCTAAAGAAATTTCTCCTCCTCTCTGCTCAAAATGGATGTCTCTCTATTCTGAGGCTGTGTCCTTTGGTCTTGGACTGCCCCACCATAGGAAAAATCTGCTCCACATCCATTCTATCGAGCCTTTTCAACATTCGGGATCGGGGGATTGCTAGGCTGAACAGCCTGAGGGGCCGAGAGGGATTATTCTGTGCTGTATCTCAATAAATAAAAATGTTTCAAGCTATCTAGACTCAGAATTGTGCCTCTCATTTAGCAAGTAATTCACTTTGATGTAAGTAGAAAGGAGAAAGAATTTGCGTAAATGTTCTGATACTTACAGTTTTGCACAACTTAAAAAATGCTCTTTGAAATCAATTTCTAATAGTTATTTTCTTCAAATTAAGCTTAACCCCATTACTCTAAGGGCCCAATCTGCGGTTATTTTCATGACTATTGCTTCTTCTTGGCTAACGGATAAAAAGACGACCTCGGAGATAACAAGTGAAGCAATAAACAGCATTCTCTTCAAGAACTAGCCAAGTCTTGTTCGCTCAAGGACTAATGAGGTACTTCAGGACTTATGTCAGTTCTCAAGTTCAGTTTCTTCGATGCCTGAAGGGCTTCATTATTGATTGTAAAGAAAGCTCAGTTCTCTGAACATCATCAAAGTGAATCCCTTCAGAAATATTTCCTGCCTTGAGTATATTCCCAGGTTTTCCACTACCAGCTCAAACTTCAAAGTTCAGAGTGACTGCATTATCAAAGTATGTCTATGTTACCATACTGTTGGTCAGGATCAACCATGAATGTTGTGTCCCAGCTGTCCACGTGATACGCAAGGCAGGGCAGCAAGCTGTTGCCCATGTGACAAGTCCCTCCCCGCCACCCATCCATGCAGCGGATATATCCAAAGGAACAGTCGGGCACCAGCAGCATCACATGAATTGCCAGTAGTAATTGAACTCAGTGTCGGTGCCTTAGGGAATCTAGTTTCAGATGTTTCCTCGGGGTTTGCTCCCGAAGCCTTCCCCATGAACGGGTATAGCCGCAAAGCAGCTGAAGTTGGAGATCAAAGTTCCCTTCTCCTAGACGAGCTGCCAACCACGGCTGAGGAGCCCCATCTGCCCAAAGCGACTGGTTTTAGGTCATAGTCATAGTCATAGTCATGCTTTATTGATCCCAGGGGAAATTGGTTTTCGTTACAGTTGCACCATAAATAATTAAATAGTAATAAAACCATAAATAGTTAAATAGTAATATGTAAATTATGGCAGGAAATAAGTCCAGGACCAGCCTATTGGCTCAGGGTGTCTGACCCTCCAAGGGAGGAGTTGTAAATGATGGCCACAGGCAGGAATGACTTCCTATGGCGCTTTGTGTTGCATCTCGGTGGAATGAGTCTCTGACTGAATGTACTCCTGTGCCCAACCAGTACGAGGATGGGAGGCAATGTCCAAGATGGCATACAACTTGGACAGCATCCTCTTTTCAGACACCACCATCAGAGAGTCCAGTTCCATCCCCACAACATCACTGGCCTTATGTCTGCTACCCTCAGCCTGCTGCCCCAGCACACAGCAGCAAACATGATAGCACTGGCCACCACAGACTCGTAGAACATCCTCAGCATCGTCCGGCAGTAGGTGCCAGTAACCCACCTTTGCCCCTTCTCCCATCAGTAGAAAAGGGTCCGCAGGGCTTAGTAGCTAAGCCACGCGTGAAGGCCAGGAGCTGGCCTTGCTTGTCAGAGACTATTTGATACGCTTCCCATTGACAGCATTCATTAGGGAGTGGGAACTTATCCCCACCACCACCGTACCCGCCCCCTCCAGCTATGACAACCTTAAGGAACCCTGTTACCATAAACTACGTTGAGATTCATTTTCTTCCAGGCCTCATTATTTAAGGTAACTCATTATAAACTCACCAACTCACCCTTCAATGCACTAAATCAGCTTATTTTGAGGGATTGCTATCATTCCGAGGAGCAAAAGCCTACGCTAATAGTTAATAGATCCCAGGAGGTCTTAAAAGTGATGATGTTTTCAGATGGTCTGGTGATAGAACAATGAGCATGGATCTAAGTTTCCAGATGATTCCATGATACAGAGTTTTACACCAGCTGCTTCAAATATTTTTTAGGAGCCGTTGAATATCAAAGATTTAGATTTATTTATCACCTATATGTGCTACGGTAGTGTAGTGGTTAGCACGACACTATTACAGCTCAGGACGTCGGAGTTTGGAGTTCAGCTCCAACATCATCTGTAAGGAGTTTGTACATCCTCCCTGTGACCGCGTGTGTTTTCTCCGGGTGCTCCAGTTTCCTCTCAAAGTCCAAAGGCATACTGGTAAGTAGTTTAATTGGTCATTGTAAATTAAAAGCCTCTCTATTACAGTAGCGATGGTTCAAAGGGAAATCAGAAAAGACCCCACACTCTTTCAGGCCATGGCAGGCATGTGAACACTTCCCTCATGTCAACCAGCATGGGGATGAACTTGCCCTTGGCAAGGGTTACATTATGTGGGGATAGAGATTTATTGCACCATCATTGGAAGAGCTGGTTAATAGGTTAATTCATCATTGTAAATTGTCCCATGATTCAAGATTCAAGATTCAAGATTCAAAGATTCAAGAAACTTTATTGTCATTCTAACCATACATCAGCTCTGCAGGGCAGAATGAGACAGCGTTTCTCAGGGGCAGTGCAATCATAACATAACAAACGCAACACTAAATAATAAACATAACAATAAATAGTAAAACACAACAGCCACATGTCAGTTAAAATCAGTTATAAGTGTCCAGTGCAAGTTGAAAGTCTCCAAAGCAGAGTCAGGTAGAGCAGCTATTTAGCAGTCTGACTGCCTGGGGAAGGAAGCTGTTTAGTAGCCTTGTGGTTTCAGTTTTGATGCTCCTGTAACGTTTGCCTGATGGCAGAAGAACAAACAGTTCATGGAGAGGGTGTGACGGGTCTTTAATGATGTACCGTGTCTTCTGGAGGCATCGACTCTGAAAGAGGTCTTGGACAGAAGGTAGGGAGACCCCAATAACCTTCTCTGCTCCCCTAACCACCCTCTGCAAGGCTTTTTTGTCTACAGCACTGCAGCTGGAGAACCAGGTTGTGATGCAAAAGGTCAGCACACTCTCAACCACGCCTCTGTAGAATGTAGTTAAGATGTTAGTGGGGAGTGATGCTTGTTTAAGCTTCCTCAGATTAGGCTAGCATTAAATCGGGGAGGGGGGCAGTGCAGATTGAAGGGCCCGAAGTACATATCCTGTTTTTTAATCTCTAAATAAATAAATGAACCATACAGAGAAATGCATTTGTGTTAACAACCAGCACACCTGTGGCTGCTGGGAGCAGCCTGCAGGCGTCCCCATGCATTCTGGAGCCTACAACCATGCTCAGCAGAACAACACAGAACAACAAAGCAGAACAAGCCAAGTGACAGCAACAAGACAAACCGCATTCCTCCCGCTCATATACACACTCCTCTAAACCTCAGAAAGGCTAAATGTGGACTCCAGCTTCCAGTAGTCTCATGGATTCGCAGACTGTGGGCCTTTGATTTCCTTGGTGAACTCAGAGAGCTAAGCAGGATCTCCGATTACAGATGAAATAATTTACAAAATGTCTTTGCCCTCGTTGTAGATTTTCTTCCAAAACCTAAAGA
The DNA here is from genome assembly GCF_030028105.1 of Mobula birostris. Taxonomy (NCBI): domain Eukaryota; kingdom Metazoa; phylum Chordata; class Chondrichthyes; order Myliobatiformes; family Myliobatidae; genus Mobula; species Mobula birostris. Next base: position 6,487,587 of record NC_092386.1, read on the forward strand.
CAGTCAACCACAGCATAACTCCTCCACAAGATTTACTTGCCTCAGTGCTGAACTGTGTGCGGCTGGGGCCTGCAACCATTGACACCCACCTCAGCACTGAACTGGCTCCATGGATATGCACTCACGTTGAGGACTCTGTGGCCCCTGTTCTGTGTGTTACCCGTTTACTTCTTGTAATTGTTTGCACAATTTGTTCTTTTTTTTTTGCACATTGGGTGTTTGATTATCTTGGTTGTGTGGGATTTTTTTAATGGATCTTGTTGTAAATTGAAGGACCGCTTTGTCGAGCATCTCCACTCCATCCGCCAAAAGCGCTGCTTCCCTGTGGCCAAATATTTCAATTCCGCTTCCCATTCCTGGTCCGACATGTCAGCCTATGGCCTCCTCTGATGCCATGATGAGGCCACCCTCAGGGTGGAGGAGCAACACCTTATATTCCATCTGAGTAGCTTCCATCCTGATGGCATGAACATTAATTTCTCATTTGGGTAAAAAAAATTCTCTATCCCCTCCCCTCTTACTTCTTCTCATCTGCCTATCACCTCCTCCCAGTGCTCCTCCTCCTTCCCTTTCTCCTATGGTCCACTCTCCTCTCCTATCAGATTCCTTTTTCTTTCCCACCCATGTGGCTTTGTCTATCACCATCTATCTATTCTCCTTCCCCTTCCCCCATCTTTTTATTCTGGTATTTTCCCCCTTTCTTTCCAGTCCCGAAGAAGGGTCGTGGCCCAAAACATCGACTGTTTATTCATTTCCATAGATGCTGCCTGACCTGCTGATTTCCTCCAGCAGTCTGTGAGTGCTGGTCTGGATTTCTAGCACCTGCAGAATCTCGTTTCTATTGTGCTTCTTTGTTTTGTGGCTGCCTGCAGGAAGACAAATCTCAAGGTTGTAGTATACGTACTTTGATAATAAATATATTTTGAACTTTGCACTTGAACATTTTTAGAAACAAGTGGATAAATCACAGAACAAATAAATGTTGCTTTGGTTGAATATATCTCAGCCAATTTCAGTAGTAATCTGAGGAAACTCATTGTAGCTGATATCCATACAAGCCTAGTCGAAGAAATAATATTATTAAAGTTGTTTATGAGTTTTGTTCACCATGTGAGGCAGTTCCCTATGGATTGTAATTTTATTTCAGCCGCGGAGAAGGAAGCAGACAATGTGTAGAATCCACTGTGAATGTCAAAACGTAACCGTGACAACACTTGTCCAGCTGCCAGCGGCCACTGAATGATTCAGCCAATCGTTTCCCTGAATCAATATTTGAGCTCGTTAAACATTCCACTTCAGAAAAAAAACAGAAACCGAAAAGTGTAAGTTCAAAATAAACTTGTTACGATTCCAAAATCCTAAAAAATATATTAACCAGCCTCAGAATCAGAATCAGTTTTAATATCACTGGCATATGTCATGAAATTTGTTGTTTTGCAGCAGCAGTACAATGTAATGCATAATAATTAAAATCTAAAAATTACAATAAGAAGTCTATATATATAAATTAAAAAGCAGAGCAAAAAGAGAGGGAAATAAATAGTGAGGTAGTGTTCATTATCCATTCAGAAATCTGATTGATGGTGGAGGGAAAGAAGCTGTTTCTGAAACATTGCATACGTATATCTTCAGGTTCCTGTAGCTTCTCGTTGATGGTAACAATGAGAAGAGGGCATGTCCAGGGTGGTGGTGGGGTCCTTACTGATGAATGCTGCCTCTTTGAGGCATTCCATTTTGAAGGTGTCCTCGATGCCGGGGTGGTTGGTGCCCACGATGGAGCTGGCTGTGCTTACAACTTCCTGCAGCTTTTTCCGATCCTGTGCAGTGGCCCCTCCAGACCAGACGGTGAAGCGGCCAGTTAGAATGCTCTCCACAGTGCATCTGTAGAAATCTTGAAAGGAGAGCATTGTTATCATGTGATACGTGAGTTGTAGAATAGAATACAGCATTTGCACAGTAAACTGTGTGGTATCGTGTTTTACACAGGGGCAATGATATCCTCCTACCATCAACATGTCTTGATTTACTTTTATAAACTAATTCAGTCTATAATATGGTAAGGAGGAATACATATAGACTGTGGGAACCCATTATTTTGTTCGTAAAAATATTCCTATGATTAGAAAGGCTGACAATATGACTGGCCTGCCAGAGTACATGCTGCATAGAAATATCGTTTATCTTAACAACTAGTACTAACTTTCAAGAAGGTTGGGGATACATTAGAAAGAAAGGATAGATCAAAATATACAGTGGAAAACATGTTTTGTATTAATAACCAACTCACCCAAAGGATTATGCTGGGGGTGGGGGGGGGGGGAGGTGGGTAACATACAGCTCTTGCTCACACAACAACCATGATGACTTTGGGTCAAAACATGATTTTAAAAATTGCATTCTAATTTTCAAACACCATTCCCCCATCTTCCAACACGCACCATTTATGTAGCCTCCACTAGCCTTTCCTGATTTCCAAAGGTACTGACACAGAGCAAACTAACATTAATGATGGGTGCCACGGTAGCGTTGCGGTTAGCGTGACTCTATTACAGCTTGGGGCGTCGGAGTTCGGAGTTCAATTCCGGCATCCTCCATAACAAAGTTTGCATGTTCTTCCGGTGTGCATGTGGGTTTCCACCCACAGTCCAAAGACGTATCAGTTAGAAGATTAATGTCCCGTGATTAGATTAGGGTTAAATTGATGGGTTACTGGGCGGAGAGGCTTGATGGCCCAGAAATGTCTGTTCTACCTCGTGTCCCGAAATAAATTAATTAAATAATTAAACGTTCAAAGGTTCATTTTATTATCAAAGAATGTATGCAGAACACAACTCTAAAATTTGTCTTCTCTAGAGAACCATAGAATACAGAAAACCAGTTGAAAGAAAACATCAATCCTCCATACACAAAGAAAAAGAAACAAAAACTTGCAGATCCCAAACACCCCCAACCCCTCCCTTGCACAAAATCTAGCAGATCACCCAAACCCCCAGCCCATCAATTGTTAACAAGAAAGAATGGGTGACAGCACGAAAAAAAATACAGAACTGAAAGAGGCCAATGTGAACTACAGGACATCCATAAATCTCAATATTTCCATATCTTCTCTGAAAGCATTAGGGCCCAGCAGCCTCTCCAAGGGCAGCGACTCGAACCAGCAGCTCCTCTGATGGTTCTACGGTTGATGGTTATGCCGTCAACCACAAATGTCTGGAATTTCCTCCCTAACTCCCTTGCCTTCTGCAGCTTTTTTCCTTCCTAAAAAGTGCTTCCTGATCATATCTCTTCGGTCAAACATCTTCCCTGATGTCTCCTTATTGTGGCTTGGTGTTAAGTTGGCAGTGGGTTTTCAGTGCTGAGAATCATGTTATTTACTGAAGTACAGTGTGGACAGAATACACCCTTTCGGCCCTTCGAACCACCCCACCCCAGCAACCCCCGACAAGCTCAATTTAACCATAACCTAACCACAGGACAATTTACAATGACCAACTAACCTATTAACTGGTATGTCTTTGGACTGTGGGAGGAAACCAGAGCACCCGGAGGAAACCCACATATTCCATATGATGGATGGACAGAGGATCCTTACAGGACGCCTGGATTGAATTCCAATGCACTGGGCTATAATAATGTCACACTGACTGTTATGCTACCATGACGTCCCAGAGGGCTGGGTGCAGGTTGACAGATTATCAGATGGTTGAAAGTCACTTGGACTCCAGGGCCTGTCAGCAGGTTTGGCCTCACAAATGTGGTCAAAAAAATCCATGGAGTTGCATGGCCACGCAGTGACCGAAACGCTTCTGTGCACATAGCCTTTGTTGCCGTGCAGCTGGAATAAAGACAGGTGAGAAAAAATTCATGATACGTGGAAGTTTTCCTTTGTTGTACTGTATTTCATTTTATTCTTCAATTAAGAAGTAAATTCAAAAGTGTGATTTTTCCTCTTCCATTCTAAATATTCATAGTATACATATTACAAAAAAACATTTAAAGTGCTGCACAGTTTCAGGCTGTGTAAAAATTACCTGCTCAGAGCAATGGTTGGTCTGCACACCTGTAAAACAAATCAGAGGGAGCATTGCCTCCAAAGCTACATGGAGGCAGTTGGACATCACAGTACATATCTAGCTCTCCCATGCATTACCTTGTCAGATGCTGGGAGGATGTTCACAGACTGTGGACAACTTGAGGGATTTGATTTTCCTCATATTTTATTTTGCACCAAATTTGAATTGTAGAGTGCACATCAAATCATCTTAATGTATTTCATTTCCATGGTAATTATGCCCTGAGACAATCTCACAGCTTGATGTTATCCTTAGGATGGCAGAAACTGTCATCACGCATTGTACCGTAACATGTGTGAAGTTACAGATCAAGACGTGTAGCACTGGATCACATTTACTCAAAGTGGTAATCAGTATGTAGCAAGTAAGGATAATACCATCTGAAATGCATTGCTAAATCTGCTCATCCTGGCTGGGTTTAAATAACTAGTCAGTCTTGTACGGTACTGTATGAGGCCAGTCACAGGGTGGAGGAAGATCATTTCATACTCTATCTAGGTAGCTTCCAACCTGATGACAGGAACATCAATTTAACCAACTTTTGGTATTTTTCCCCCTGCCCCTTCTTCATTTCCCCAGTCTGAACTCTTACCTCTTCCCCTCATCTGCCTGTCTCCTCCCCCTGGGTCCCCTCCTCTTTCCCTCTTTCCCCTTCCCCCATCAGATTTCTCTCCTATCAGATTCCTTCTTCTTCAGCTCTTTGCCTTTTCCACCTATCACCTCCCAGCTTCTTAGTTTATCCCTCCTCACCCAGCCCCCTGGCTTAACATACCTCCCTCTAGCTAGTCCTCCTTCCCCTCCCCACACCGGGGAGAGGAGAAAGAAAGAGGGAGAGGGGGAGAGAGAGGGAGGGAGAGAGAGAGAGCGCAGGAGGAAGAGGGAAGGAGAGGAGGGGGTGGAGGCAGGGGGAAGGGGTGAGGGAGAGCAGAGAGGGTGGAGAAGGAGTGAGAGGAGAAAGAAAGAGGGAGAGAGAGAGAAAGAGGGGCAGAGAGAGATAGAAAGAAAGATGGGGAGAGAGAGAGAGAGAGCGTGTCCATGTGAGAGAGACAGAGAGAGAGAAGGAGTGAGAATGTAAATCTGAGAGATTGAGAGAGCGAAAGAAAGACAGAGGGAGAGGACTGAGAGTATGAGTGTGTGTGAGAAACAGAGAAAGTGAGAGAGAGAAAGTGTGTGTGTGTGAGAGAGAGAGTGAGGGAGAGAGCACGAGTGTGAGAGCATGACAGAGAGAAAGAAAGATGGAGGGAGAGAGTGAGCGTGTTCAAGAGAGAGAGTGAGAGTGTGTGAGAGAGAAAGAAAGAGGGAGTCAAAGAGAGGGAGAAAGAAAGAGAGAGAGGGGAGAGAAAGAGAGAGGGGGAGGAGGAGAGAGAGAAATAGAAAGATTGATAGATGGATGGAATTGACTGACTGACCACCCGCGGTTCCCTCCAGCACTGTGTGGTTGATAATATTCTCTGTGTTCTATCACTCAGTACTTTTGTGAAATGGTTAAGATTTCATATCATCCTAATAAGGTAGTGCCTTTATAAACTTTAACACGTGACAGGGCCTCCTTTGTTTGCGAATTCCTCTTGTTGCTGAGTCTGAAAGAGCAAGGAACAAGTTTTGAAATATTTTTATTACAATTTAGAAATCAGTGTTAAAATATTTTTCTTACAATATGGAAATCAAAATTAAGCTGAAAAGCTCTCCTGAGGCAGAAGGCTGGTTAAGTGCTGTGAATTTGTGTGTCTCCCGTTCCAGTTTCTGAAGAACCAAGTGTTCTCTCGACCAGTAATTATACCTCAAACAATACCAATAAAACAGGTCATTTGAATATTTATTATGTTGTGAGGCCCTTGCTGAAAGCTCCTTATTCACGAGATTGCAACAATGACTATCCTGAAAAATACCTCAATAGCTGTTAAGCTCTTTGAACATCTGTGATCATGAAATATGCCATATATTATCCTAATTTTCCCTGTCTAATTACTGTAAGTTATTGATTGCTTAAATAATTCTAATGATCTCAGGTATCATTACAAACATCTCATAGTAAAGACCTTTTTAAATAATTAATTTTACCATCCCTCAATAAGTATAATTAATTAGGAACTGAGCATAAATATTTAATGACATTATTTCAAGTTGAACCCTGCTTTGTACAGGTGGTAAAATCTTCATTAGAAGTGCAAAATCAAGGTTCAAATCAAAGTACATATGTTGGGGTGTATGGGGTGTCCAGGGAGGGGTAGCACCTCTGGTGAAGGGGCTTGTCATGTCCATTCTGGGGCAGCTCACTCACTTTTGGTTCCCACCGGACACTCAGATCTCACCTGTGGCTGCCAGTAGATGTTTGCATTTGACAGTGGCCACACCCCGCTACACCACTTTGACAGGTGACCTAAAGCAGGTGAGGGGTAGCTGGCAGCCTCACACCCCGGTGAGATAAGGACGTGCCTGTCCCAGCGTGCGAAGTCAATTTCGGCAGACTGAGCAGATGAGAGCCACAGTGAGGTCCAACGGCCAGGACGGTGGTAAGGCAACATTCCGTGGAGAGCGAAGGGCATAGCAAGGCAAAGGAGACACCATGGTTATCCACTGCAAAAAAGGAAGACCCCAGTTTGTGACGTTTGTTCGTACCATTGGACCCAGACTTCTGAGCTTGAAAGTGAACTGCCCCAGTGCAACAGCTTTTCCACTTTAAAAACTCTACCACCCAGGTTTCCTGTTGTCATCGGACATAATGAACAACCACCCACAGGGCGATATGGAACTCTCCTGCACGTTCTTCCCGTCATCGTTGGACATGATGAATAACCGCCACAAATGTCACCACATAATACCTTGAAATGCTTTTTTTTTGCAGTATATCAAAGAAATACAAAATAATCAATGGAGAACCACACACAATGACTGACAAACAACCAATATGCAAAAGAAGACAATCTATGCAAATAAAAAAAATAAAGCAATAAGTAATACTGAGGACATGAGTTGTCGTGTACTTGAAAGTGAGTCCACAGGTTATGGAATCATTTCAGTGTTGAGGTGAGTGAGGTCATCCACACTGGTTCAAGAGCCTGATGGTTGAGGGATAGCAACTTTTTCTGAACCTGGTGCTATGAGTCCTGAGGTTCCTGTACCTTCTTCCTGATGCTGACAGTGAGAAGACGACATGGCCTGGACTGTAGGGATCCTTGATGATGGATCCTACTTTCCTTTGGCAGTGATACTATAATGCATCTGCCTTCCTATAATTCAGGATGATTTCTCGCATTGTTACTGTTGTTATTATTCAATGTTCAAAGTTTCAAACAACGCACACAAAAAATGCTGGTGAACGCAGCAGGCCAGGCAGCATCTATAGAAAGAGGTACAGTCGATGTTTCGGGCCGAGACCCCTTATCAGGACTAACTGAAAGAAGAGATAGTAATAGATTTGAAAGTGAAAGTGGGAGGGGGAATGAAAGTGGGTAAGATCCTGAAGGATAGTCATTAATTTAAACAGAAAAAGGTAATTTATTTATGCTAAGTATGGCCGCAGAATAAGAATCTCAGGATTGTATGTGGTGACATGTATGTAATCTGATCATAAATTTTAGTTTGAACTTCAATTTTAAAGGACTTGCTCTGTAGAAACAACATTTCTCAGTGCAGCTTCCGTTGCAGAGAGAGCCAGCCTGCATTGAAACAAGCAGTAAACATTGAATACATGCTTAACATCAAAGTCATATATTAGTCATAGTCATAGTCATACTTTATTGATCCCGGGAGAAATTGGTTTTCGTTACAGTTGCACCATAAATAGTTAAATAGTAATATGTAAATTATGCCAGGAAATAAGTCCAGGACCAGCCTATTGGCTCAGGGAGGAGTTGTAAAGTTTGATGGCCACAGGCAGGAATGACTTCCTATGACGCTCTGTGTTGCATCTCGGTGGAATGAGTCTCTGGCTGAATGTACTCCTGTGCCCAACCAGTACATTATGTAGTGGATGGGAGACATTGTCCAAGATGGCATGCAAGTTGGACAGCATTCTCTTTTCAGACACCACCGTGAGAGAGTCCAGTTCCATCCCCACAACATCACTGGCCTTACGAATGAGTTTGTTGATTCTGTTGGTGTCTGCTACCCTCAGCCTGCTGCCCCAGCACACAACAGCAAACATGATAGCATTATGAGAATGATCTTAGAAATGAAAGGGTTAACATATGAGGAGTGTTTGATGGCCCTGGGCCTGTACTCACTGGTGTTTAGAAGAATGCCGGGGGGGGGGGGGTCTCACTGAAATCTACTGAATATTGAAAGGCCTAGCATTGAAAGACGTCCTCTTAGGACAGAGATGTTTATGGAGGGAACATTTCCAGTAATGGGAAAGTCTCAGATCGGAGGGCACAGCCTCAGAATTGAAAGACATCCTCTAAGGACAGAGATGAGGAGAAATTTATTTAGCCAAGGGGTGGTGAATCTTTGGAATTGATTTCCACGGACAGATCTGGAGGTCAAGTCAGTGGGAAATTTAAAGCAGAGATTGATGGGTGCTTGATTAGTCAAGGTGTCAAAGGTCTTGGGAGAAGGCAGGAGAATGGGGTTGAGAGGGAAATAAATCAGCCATGATGGAATGGTGGGGCAGACCCGATGGTTCAAATGATCTCATTCTGTTCCTGCGTCTCATGATATCTAGCAATGGGCTAAAGCTTTAACAGTTCTTGAAAACAGCACTGAGTTATCAAAATCAGAATCAGGTTTAATATCACCAGTATACAGTATGTGGTGAAATTTGTTCACTTTATGGCAAGAGTAGAGTGCAATACATGATAATATAGAAAACATAAGAATTACAATAAGTATATATATATATTAGTTAAATTAAGTAAGTAGTGCAAAGACAGAAATAAAAAAAGTCATGAGGTAGTGTTCATGGGTTCAAAGTCCATTTAGGAATCGGATGGCAGAGGGGAAGAAGCTGTTCCTGAATCACTGAGTGTGTGTCTTTAGGTTTCTGCACCTCCTTCCTGACAGTAACAATGAGAAGAGGGCATGTCCTCAGTGGAGGGTGTCTTTAATGATGGACACCACCTTTAATGAGGCACTGCTCCTTGAAGATGTCTTGGATACTACGGAGGCTAGTGCTCATAATGGAGCTGACTAATTTTACAACTCCTTGCAGCTTACTTCGATCCTGTGCAGCAACCCCTGCTCCTCCATACCCAACAGTGATGCAGCCTGGCAGAATGCTCTCCGCGGTTCACCTGTAGAAATCTGCGAGTGTCTCCTCAAACTCTTAATGAAATATAGATGCTGTCTTGCCTTCTTTATAATTGCATCGAAATGTAGGGAACTGCTTAGAGATATTAACATCCAAGAACTTGAAATTGCTCACTCTCTCCCCCGATCGCTCTATAAGAATTGGATTGTGTTTCCTCGTCTTACCCTTCCCGAAGTCCACAATCAGCTCTTTTGTCTTACTGACGTTAAGTGCCAGGTTGTTGCTGCGACACCATTCAACTAACTGATATATCTCGTTCCTGTACCACCATCACCACGTGTGATTTTGCCAAAAATGGCTGTATCATCATTAAATTTATGGATGGCATTTGAGCTATGCCTAGCCACACAGTCATGGGTATAGAGAGAGTAGAGCAATGGGCTAAGCTAAGCACACATCTCTGAGGTGTGCCAGTGTTGATTGTCAGCGAAGTGGAGATACTATATCCAATCCGCACAGATTGTGGTCTTCCGGTTAGGAAGTCGATGATCCAATGACAACAACTGGAGAATGTGTAATTTACAAAGTTATTGTCTGTACCTCCAAAATTTTCTCCTATTGACAATACAAACGTTGAAATGAAAATAAATTCTCATAGAGTAGCTATTTTGGTAAAGATGAAATAGCCCCACCTGGTGGATTGGTTGCACATTTACAACTCTCTCTAATTTTAAACACGATATTCTGCAGATGCTGGAAATCCAGAGCAACACACACACAAAATGCTGAAGGAACTCAGCAGGTCAGACAGCATCAATGCAAATGAATAAACAGTCGAGCTTTTGGGCCGAGACCCATCATCAGGACTGGAAAGGAAGGGGGAAGACACCAGAATAATAAGATAGGAGAGGGGAAGAGGGATAAGCTGGAAGGTGATATGTGAAGCCAGGTGGAAGGGGAGGGGGAAATGAAGAGAGATGCTGGGAGGTGAGAAGTGGAAAATGTAAAGGGCTGAAGAAGAATAAGGAGAGTGGACCATGGGAGAGAGGGAAGGAGGAGGAGCACTGGGCTAGGGTGGTGGACTGATGAGGAGAGGAGGTGAGTGGGGAAAGTGGGGAAATGAAGAAGAGGAAAGGAGGAGGGGAAAAGAACATGCCGGAAGTGTTGCTCCGCCAACCTGAGAGTGCTTTCATCATGGCAGCAGAGAAGGCCATGGACTGACATGTCGGAACAGCAACGCGGATAGGAAATTAATTGGTTAGCCACCCACCAGGAAGTTCCAATTTGTGCTGAGGTGCCTAGCAGATCAGACAGCATTTAGAGAGGTGAATAAACTGTCGACATTTCAGGAAGTATAACCAAAAGCACAAATAAGTGGTGCAAAATATTTAAATTACTGTACATTTTATATTTATAATTATTTATTTGTAACAATTCTTGCACTCTTAAAGCTCAAACAATCTCAAATACAAAAATGTTCAGAAAAATCTCTTACTTTTAAAACTAATCTCTTAGCCTCAGGCGAGAAAATCTGTCTGTATGCTTTGCGTGGGTAAAAGTTGTGCGTCAGTTCTGAGTTTCATTCAATGGAACAGAAACTCATTTGCCTATCACAAATCTATAAACACTTTTAAACATCCTGCAGTATGGAGCTTTGAGAAGCGCACAATCAGAGATTGGAAGCCTGAGAAGATGTAGTTCTCCTGCTCTGCAATTGAGTTTGGCACTTTGAGCAGCAGGCAATCAGTGTTTGGGATTGATTGACAACAGCAAATTAAAGTAAGGCAGGGGCAAACATAACACCCATTGTCAGAGCAGCCATCATTGGAGAGGTCAGAGTTAGAGGGGGGGTTTTTGAGATTTCAGCGAGGAGAGGTTTCAGTCAGAGAAGGGTAAAAAAGCTGTAAGTAGAGTTTTTCTCCTCCACAGTTTATTGTTTTCCCTTCTTTATAGTTGCACAGTTAGGAGCAGTAAAGGTTCCATGCAAGATAGCAGAATGTGAGAAGGCAGGGAGACCTCCAGTGTCCCTGACAGCTACAACTGTGAGAAGTGCATCCAGCTGCAGCTTCTAACAGTCGGCATGAAGGAGTTGGAGCTGGAACTGGATGAGCTCCGGGTCGTTCAGGAGGCTGAGAGGATGATAGATAGAGAAGCAGTTACACCAAAGGTGCAGGACACAGGAAACTGGGTGACAGTCAGGAAGGGGAAATGGGTTAAGGAGCCAGTGCAGAGTACCCCTGGGGCCATCCCCCTCAACAACTGGTATACCACTTTGGATACTGTTGGGGTAGATGACCAAGCAGAGGAAAGTCATTGTGATTAGGTCTCTGGCATTGAGTCTAACTCTTCAACTCAGAAGGGAAGGGGGGGGGGGGAGAAGATGAAAGCTCTGGTGTAAGGGTATTCGTTAGTTAGGGGAACAGAAAGGAGGTTCCCAGATGACATGTTGTTTCCTGGGTGCCAAGGTCTGGGATATCTCGGACTGAGTCCTCAGCATTCTTAAGTGGGAGGGTGAACAGCCAGAAGTTGTGGTCCATGTGGGTACTAATGACATGGGTAGGGCGAGTGATGAGGTCCTGCAAAGTGAATTCTGGGAGTTAGGTGCTAAGTTAAGGGTTGTGATGTCAGGACTGCTGCCCATTCTACGTGCTAGTGAGGCCAGAACTAGGAAGATTATACAGCTAAGGAGTTGCTGTAAGAGGGAAGGCTTAAGATTTTCAGATCTTTGGGCTCACTTCCAGGGAAGGTGGGACCTCCATAGAAGAGACAGTTTGCACCTGAACTGGAAGGTTTGCTATCATCCTAGTGGGAAGAGTTGCTAGTGCTGCACAGGTGGAGGGGGTAGTGCAGAGATTGTGAAGAATGATGTTGTTAAGACATCAGACCAAGTCAGTAATCTAAGGGTTAAGCGTGGTGCAACTACTGTGTATACTTCAATGCAAGTAGTATTGTAGGAAAGGCAGATGATCAACACCCAGAATTCTGATACTTTAACCACTTGATTGCAGGAGGGGCAGGACTGACAGCTCAATCTTCCAGGGTTCCGTTGTTTTGGAGGTGACAGAGCGGGAGGCATTAAAGGAGAAGGAGTGTTGCTAAGTTAAAGGGCAGAACCTCCAGGGTTGTGATCTCAGGATTAATACCCGTGCTACCTGCTAGTGAGGCCAGAGCTAAAAAATTACACAGTCTAATACTTGGCTAAGGAGTTGGTGCAATTTCAAAGTGAAGTTTATTATCAGAGTACATACATGTCACCACATACAATCCTGAGATTCATTTTCTGCAGGCATACTTAGCAAATCTATAGAACACTAACTGTAAGCTATAAACATAGTCATAGTCATACTTTATTAATCCCGAGGGAAATTGGTTTTCGTTACAGTTGCACCATAAATAATTAAATAGTAATATGTAAATTATGCCAGGAAATAAGTCCAGGACCAGCCTATTGGCTCAGGGAGGAGTTGTAAAGTTTGATGGCCACAGGCAGGAATGACTTCCTATGACGCTCTGTGTTGCATCTCGGTAGAATGAGTCTCTGGTTGAATGTACTCCTGTGCCCACCCAGTACATTATGTAGTGGATGGGAGACATTGTCCAAGATGGCATGCAAGTTGGACAGCATTCTCTTTTCAGACACCACCGTGAGAGAGTCCAGTTCCATCCCCACAACATCACTGGCCTTACGGATGAGTTTGTCGATTCTGTTGGTATCTGCTACCCTCAGCCTGTAAACTGTAAACAAACTCTACAAATGCAGATATAAATAAATAGCAATAAATATTATGAAATAACAATATAACAGAGTCCTTAAATGAGTGTAGCTATCCCCTTTTGTTCAAGAGCCTGATGGTTGAGGGGTAGTAATTGTTCTTGAACCTGGTGGTGCGAGTCCTGAGGCTCTCGCATCTTCTACCTGATGGCAGCAGTGAAAAAAGAGCATGGCCTAGGTGATGCGAATCTTTGATGATGGATGCTGCCTTTCTACGGCAACATTTCATGTAGATGTGCTCAATGGTTGGGTGGTTTTACCCACGATGTGCCGCACCAAATCCACTACCTTTTGTGGGATTTTCCACTCAAAGGCATTGACATTACGGGAGAGAGGGAATAAGATTCTTGGATCATTAGGCTCTCTTCCAGGGAAGGTGGGACCTGTACAGAAGGGACTGCTTGCACCTGAACTGGAGGAGGACTAATTTCCTAGCGAGAAGACTTGTTAATGCTGCATGGTGGGGTTTAAACTGGAGTTGTAGGAGGATGGGAACTAGAGTGCCAGAACAGTTAGTGGAGAGGTTATAGAGGCAGATGTTGGTAAAACCTCAGACAAAGTTAGGGATTACAATGTTGAGTATGGTGTGACTAGTGTCCTGAGCTGCATACATTTCAATGCAAAAAGTATGGTAGGAAAGGCAGATAATAGTGCTGAAGATGAGGCAGCTGGTTTACAAACAGAGGCAATGTGTAGTGACGAGAGGCTGTTGATAGGGCAAACAATACATAGAAATCCCAACAAGAGGGTGTGTGATACTGGATCTGAGATTAGGGAGTGAGACAGGACAGGTGACAGAAGCCTTTATAGGGGAACACTTTGCATCTGGTGATCACAGTGCCATGGGTTTCCAAGAAAATATGCAGAAAGATAGGTCTGGTCCGCAGGTTGAGATTCTAAATTGTAAAGGACAAAATAAGTCCTCTGGGACATCAGAAAGGTAATGCACGTGTAGAGACAAAAGAGATGGGGTGGATCTTAAATGCATGTTTTGCATCCATATTTACTCGGGAGATGGGCACAGAGTCTATAGAAGAGAAGCAAATCAGCATCAATTTCATGGACCCTAAACAGATTACCGGGTAGGAGGTGTTTGCTGTCTTGAGGCAAATCAGGGTGAATAAATCCCCAGGGCCTGACAGGTGTTCCCTCAGACTCTACAGGAGGCAAATGCAGAGGTTGCTATGGTCTTAGCAGAATATTTAAATCATCCTTAGCAACAGGTGAGGTGCCAGAGGATTGGAAGATGTTGTTCCACTGTTTAAGAAAGGCTCTAAAAATAAACCAAGAAACTATAGGCTGATGACCCTGACATCAGCAGTGGGAAAGTTATTGGAAGGTTGGGGCTGGGTATATGAGTATTTGGATGGACATGGACTGATTAAGGATAGTTGCCTCTCTGACTGGAGGCCTGTGACTGGTGGAGTGCCACAGGGATCAGTGCTGGGTCTGTTAATTGTCATCTACAGTACCTCAATGATCTCGATGATAACATGGTTAATTAGATCAGCAAATTTGTGGATTACAGCAAGATTTGGGGTGTAGTGAATAGTGAGGAAGGCTATCATGGCTTGCAGGGGGATCTGGAAGCGGATCCAGCTGGAAAACTGGGCTGAAAATTGGCAGATGGAATTTAATGCAGAGCAAGTGTGAGGTGTTGAACTTTGTTAGGACCATCCAGGGTAGGTCTTACACAATGAAGAGTAGGGCACAGAGGAGTGTGGTAGGACAAAGGGGTCTGGGAATACAGGTGCATAATTCATTGAAAGTAGCATTACAGTTGGTAGGATTGTAAAGGACGCTTTTGGCAGATTGGCCTTCGTAAATCAAAGTACTGAGTACAGGAGATGGGATGTTATGTTGAAGTTGTGAGGCCTAATCTGGAGTATTGTGTGCAGTTACCTACAGGAAAGATGTAATGTTTCAAAGTACAAAGTATATGTACATATGTACATCAAAGTATTATCAAAGTATATATGCATTAAACAACCTTGAGATTCGTCTCCTTACAGGCAGCCACAAAACAAAGAAACCCAAAATAACCCATTTAAAAAAACACAGCAAACTCCAAAATAAAATCACACAAACAGTATAAACGCAAGCAAATAATGTTCTAAGCTGAAGTCCACAGGGAGTCCATCCCCAGACACTCCGTTCAACACAGAGCCGAGTAAATGTCGTGGAGCAACAAACTGACCCATCCTGTCCCTCGCCTCGGGCCCCGACACCCTGGCTTTACAATCTGGGCTGGCGCCTAAATATTCATCCAAATACCCGGTTCGGTTGCTCCAATTATCTGTCCAGTTTGCTTCCCAAAGCAAGACTTTGCCAAAATTAAGTTTCAACAAGGAAAGGCAGGTGTATGCTGGAAATCAGAAATAAAACCAGAAAATACTGGAAACCCTCGGAAAATTAGATAACATCATGGATGAAACATGTTTGTTTTAGGCTTCATTACAATTTCAACTTAGCTATTTCTCTGTGTCACAGGTATCAGAAAATGACACTCAGTGGCCACTCTGTTAGGCACACCTGCTCAGTAATGCAAATATCTAATCAGCCGATCATGTGGCAACAACTAAATGAATAAAAGTATGCAGACGTGGTCTGCAGTTTTGGTCACCTACCTACAGGAAAGATGTAAACAAGGTTGAAAGAGTACAAAGAACATTTACAAGGGTGTTGTCAGGTCTGAGTCATAAGTGAAGATTGATTTGGTTATGACTTCATTCCTTGGAATGTAGAAGATTGAGAGGAGATTTGATAGAGGTATACAAAAAAATTATGAGGGGTATAGTTACTAATTGCAAGCAGACTTATTCCTCTGAGGTTGGGTGGGACTACAACCAGAGGTCATGGGTTAAAGGGGAAAGGTTTAAGGGGAATTTGAGGGGAAGCTTCTTCACTCAGAGGGTAGGACGAGCTACCGGTGCAAGTGGTGCATGTGAGCTTGATTTCAATGTTTAAGAGAGGACTGGATAGATACAGGGAATGTAGATTCTGGAGAGCGTTGGTCCTGACGCAGTCAATGGGAATAGGCAGTTTAGATAATTCAGCATGTTTCCGTGCTGTACTTTTCTATAACTTATTTTCTTTTCATCACAGTGGCAATATACCTTACCTTTGGCACTGAAATAAATGTCACTACTTTCGAGCGGTGTCACAACAACTTTGCACTCAACGTCAGTGAGACGGAGGAATTGGCTGTGGACTTCAGGAAGGGGAAGTCAAGGGAGCATACACCAGTCCTCAGCGAGGGACCAGCAGTGAAAAGAGTGAGTAGTTTCCAGTCCTGGGTGCGAACATCTCTGAAGATCTATCCTGGGACCAAAATATCCATGCAATTACAAATAAGACATGATAGTGGCTATACATCAAAGTTTCATTTATTATCAAAGTATGTATGCAGTATACAACTCTGAGATTCTCTAGATAGCAACCAAATAAAGAAAAAAACATGCAATTCAGTTCAGAGAGAAACAGCAAACCCACCATCACAATCAACAACCCTAGAAAATACCCTTCTCCCACACAAAAACAAGAAAGAACGGCAAAAAACACAGAATATAAAAATCGTAAGGCTGAAAAATGTTCACGGTCCATTGTCCAAAAATCCATATGCAAAAAACTCGGTAATATTCACCAACACTATTGAAAGAGAGAGACTTGGACAAAACCCTAGGCCCCACAGCCTTCCTTTTTGGCAGCAGAGCAATCCCACCGTCGATCAGAAGGTCACTAATGCTTGCCCTCAGCATTTGCCTCGATGTAATCAGTGAATAATGGAAGCTTTAAGCGGCAAAATGGAGTCAAACATCGGCTCTTCGCTCTTGGTTCACAGTGCTTCCCAGAGTCTTCTTGGAGAGAGCAGAGCGCTGGATTGCTCATTCGATCTCCAAATTGGGAATCGTGGGTTCTAGCAGTTCCAGGAACATGTTCAAGATGAAAAACAGACATACAGGAAGTAAGAAGAAGTGAAATAAATAGCTTTGTAGTTTATCCAAAAGATGTTGACCAAGGAGTGTTGTACGCAGGTGCCATTTTGACCAGAAGGAGGAGTTTGAAGAAACTTGAGACGACACCAAAGACTCTCATGAATTTCTACGGGTGTATTGTGGAGAGCATTCTAACTGGTTGCATCACCAGCTGGTATGGAGGGGCAACTGCACAGGATCGGATGCGGAAAGTTGCAAACCAGGACATATTCAAAAAGCGAAGCCTCAAAAAGGGCAGCATCCATCACTGAGGACCCCATCATCCAGGGCATGCCCTCTTCTCATTACTACCATCAAGGGAGAGGTACAGGAGCCTGAAGAAACACACTTAATGTCTCAGGGGTAGCTTCTCCCCCTTCACCATTGGGTGAATGGATAATGAATCCATGAACACCACCTCAGTATTTTTTTCCTCTCTCTGCACTATTTATTTCATTTTACCGATGGTGTAGTGTCTTACAGCCACACAACTGCACATGACTGATGCCGGTTAGAAACTGTTTAGCAGCAGTCTCCTGTCCAATTTAAGCAGCTAAGTGTCCCAAATAAATGAAGTGAATCCTGGTTATTTCCTCACTCAGTTTTTGCTCTTTAAGAGTTGTCTTAAATAAGTGGCTGCCCTTGTATACCAAATCAATAGTTCAATTAACCAAATCCACTGTATTTGTATTCAGAAGCTAACCAGTGATTGGGTAATTTTAACATTAGAAGCTTGACACCATCCAGGACAGAGCAAGCTACTTAACCTCAGACTGTACTCCACCCTAGATATGCATTCCCTCTTCTACAGAAGCACTTAAGTAAGTTAAGTTAATAACTGGGTTTCTCCTACAGCATCTCCCAAACCCGTGTGTCTACCGAGGAGCATAAGACCAGATAGTGCCTAAAAGAAACTCACCACCCACACAGTTCTTTCTAACCAACATACCATCCTGCATTCACACTCCCAGGATCTCCCCTTCTCTACGGATCCTCTCTCCTCTCTCCCCCTGGACCCCCCTTCCTCAATTCGCCTCTCCTTGGAATTCTTCCTCTCCTTTTTACCTCTCTCCCTCCTCTCCCTGTCCATCCTCATTCTCCCCTCCTTTCCCTCCTCTTTCCCTCTCCACCCCATCCCCCTCCTATTCATGTTCATTCTTTCGCCACGCCCCTCCCCTCACGCTCCCCCCCTCGCCCCGCCCCCTTCTCGCGAGATTTCGGCTTCGCTGACCTGGCAGATTCGGGGCGTCGATTCCTGGTGTCGCAGCTTCGGGCCGTCGTCGTAGCGGTAACGGTGAGCCCCACTCCCTCGGATACCTGACGGCCATGCAGCCCGCTCCGCGCTGACGAGATGGCACCGGCGGGCCGAGCAGGTGAGCCAAGTCGATCTGCGTGGCTCAACGGCGCATCTCTCTTCGGGGAGGGGGGGCAGATTACCTGTTAACGGGCTTGAGGGGTGAGGGATGGGGTAGGGAGAGATGAGGGTAGGGGGAAGTGGGGGAGGGATGGGGCAGGCAGGGGAAGTGGGGGAGGGATGGGGCAGGCAGGGGAAGTGGGGGAGGAGATGGGGAAGTGGGGGAGAGATGGGGGCAGGGGAAGTGGGGGAGAGATGGGGGAGGGGGAAGTGGGGGAGAGATGGGGGCAGGGGGAAGTGGGGGAGAGATGGGGGCAGGGGAAGTGGGGGAGAGATGGGGGCAGGGGGAAGTGGGGGAGAGATGGGGGCAGGGGGAAGTGGGGGAGAGATGGGGCAGGGGGAAGTGGGGGAGAAATGGGGGCAGGGGAAGTGGGGGAGAGATGGGGAAGTGGGGGAGGAGATGGGGTAGGGGGAAGTGGGGGAGGAGATGGGGATGGGGAAGTGGGAGAGGAGATGGGGCAGGGGAAGTGGAGAGATGGGGAAGCGGGGGAGGAGATGGGGCCGGGGGAAGTGGGGGAGGAGATGGGGCAGGGGAAGTGGAGAGGTGGGGGAGGAGATGGCAGGGGGAAGTGGGGGAGGAGATGGGGAAGTGGAGAGATGGGGGCCGGGGGAAGTGGAGGAGGAGATGGGGCTGGGGGAAGTGGGGGAGGAGATGGGGCAGGGGGAAGTGGAGGAGATGGGGAAGTGGGAGAGGAGATGGGGCAGGAGAAGTGGAGAGGTGGGGGAGGAGATGGCAGGGGGAAGTGGAGAGATGGGGGCCGGGGGAAGTGGAGGAGGAGATGGGGCTGGGGGAGGTGGGGGAGAGATGGGGGCTGGGGAAGTGGGGAGAGTTTGGGAGGAGGAGATGGGGGCTAGTGATGGGGAGGGGAAAGAACTGGATGAGGGGGGAGGAGGGAGACATTATTTGAGGCCACAATCTAATTTCAAGTAATTTTGCAAATGTTTTAAGTAGATTTTTGAATGTATTTTACAATTTATACATTTTATTGTGAGAATATAACAAGCTACAATTCTTTAAAAAAAAACAGATCCTGGAATTATCAAATGCAGTAAACAATCCAAGATTGTTTAACATCATTTCCAGAACATAAATTTAAAGGGGAATGACATAATTGTTACTCTGGATCTGATGCAGCACAAAAAAACACAACAAGATAAAGAACACAATTTAAAAACAAACACAATAATTATATTTACATAAGGTAGCTTGTTTGCATAAATTCGATTGTATGCCCCCACACACATAGTGGATTCCAGTTAACTGGGAGACTTTGAGACCAGTACATTTTGACCCAATTAAGCAGCTGTCTGAATTAGGTGAAGCCTTATGGATTATTTAAAATGTATAAAAGTCAAAACTACCATTTAACTGAGTAACAAATTGTATACCTAAATGAAATACAGAACAAATTAGAACTACCAAAATTACTGCTACGTACCATAAAACTGAGTATTAGTTTCTAATGGTTATTGACAAAGGAATTCACTGCATGCTGCTGAGTTATTTTGATAGACTCTTGAAAGTCACACAGACACTTAATGCAGTTAAGGGACTGCCTTCACACAATCCTTTTGACAATCATCTAAATCTTCATTTCCATTGTACCATTCAAGATCATTGTTGATTGATACCGTCAAATTCTTCGTAGCTCCTAACTTACTGAAGTAGTGAAATTGTTCCATTTTCATTCCCAACTGTTTCTGGAATCTCCAAGCCTGAATGCATGAAACCGTGGTGAGGAAAGCAGTTCCAAATCGGCTGCTTATTTCTCCAGGTATGGTGAACACATACAACTGATGCTACTCTAAGCACAGTGTAGTGCCTAGTGGCCACACATGCACTCAACTAACACTAGTTAGAAACTGGCAACAGTCTCCTGTCCCAGTTAAGAGGCTAATTTCTTGATTGGTTTTTGTGATTTAATAGTTGTGCCAAATAAGCATCTTCCCCAATTAACCTTTGGCCCAAGCAACCAGAATGCTCTTGAGGCAAGCACTATTAATAGATAATGAAATGAAATTTGTAAATATGTTCTTTGGAAGGAAGCAGTAGAGTTGATTATACAGCAAGATAATGTCAGAACAATTACTAACCTTAACAAGATAGCTGGATGCTGCACTAATGTGTTAGAATGGCTTGAATTATTAATTTATACCTGTTTTGTGATTGAATGTTTTGTTTGGCAATACTAGATTAATCATTGTTATACCTTTCTTACAGTTAACCATGACAGGGAGGAGCCAAGCTCATTTTCTGCCAGCAACTATTCAGCAGTCGTTGGGAGGCAATGTTTATGTCTTTGCCAACAGCACGGCTTCGGAAAATGAACTTTCAGAAGAGGACATAGAATGCTTTGAGCTTAGGCCAAGAGGGAAGGAGAAAATTCGAAGAACTGCATCTAAAGATCGATTGGACGATATTGTGTACCTGGTTCGAGAAATACAAGAGGGTGACACCTTGAATGCACTTGCTTTGCAGTATTGCTGTACTGTAAGTGATGATTTGATTAGTAACATAGAGGATTGTTGCAGAGAAGGGGTGGGAGGAATGGTAAAGGAAGCCATAGGTGGAACAGAGCATTGGAAATATTTATATATATAAAAGTAGAATATTCTATTAAATGTAAACAAGAATAAACACAAGGAGTGACTACAGACCAGTTCTCTCCCCCCCCCCCCCCACCCCCGGTATTAATTCCAAATTAGTCAAATGGCAGAAGTTTCACTTGTAAAATATTTTCCAAGTCCCAAAAAGATTTCCAATGCTGTGTTTCATTATACAGTTCTTTTATTAAACATTTCATCAAAATTTAATTTCCAGTGTGCTGTTCATTTGTGCGTCCTCTGAATGTTTGGCCTTTATAGACTTATCAATCAATTGATTGGTCCTCAATTCAGAATATAGGATCGAGGTCAACGTGTCTGTTTACAGTATTGTTTGCTGAAAACAGACATGTAGACCTCGATCCTATTTATAAGTCAATACGGGAAAAATACCAGAGCACAATGCACAACCAGTTAGTGACAAAACCCCCTTCCCATATCATAATGACAGTCATTTGATGGATAAGTATTAAAAGGACTCGCCACAAATGAACAGCGCACTGATGATGTCTCCTTTTATAGTGATGAAACGTTTGCAAATGGATTGCCAAGATTGGAGAACAATTCTAATATCCTTTCAAGAAAGTAACTTATGCAATAATTAAATTTATGATAGACGTTTCAGGATGAGGATAGTCGTGCTTGATAATTTTCATCCTATTTTAAGACTCTTTTGTATTCCTGTTTCCTTCCTTCCCTGATACCATTTTCACTGAGTGTATTTATCTACCAAGCCTGCCTTCACTGCTGTAGCCACTTGTGGTTAATATGTTATCAAAATCTTTTCACTGAAAGTTGTCTCCTAATTTTTCCTCTTGTCTCTGCTAGTACTATCACCAATTAAGTGCTACTAGCTTGCCAGAGTCTTCTATCCAGGGCCAGTCTTTTGCGTTGTTTCCAGGTGTAGCCCATCTTGGTGTCAGATCCTTCTTCTCCCAGGGATGAGATCCTTGGAGCTTCTGTTGACGTTTTTATAGCACTGGGTTTTTACAGGATAAGGTTGCTAGCCCTTTGCCCACCCTTCTCCTTTCACAGCCAGGCTTGGGGCAGTCCTTGGCGGAGTTCAGCACCACAAAGAAGAGGCGTTAAATGTAGCCTTGGCAGTATCAGCTATATTGTACGAATTAAGAAAATCTTCAGAATTTTGTGTTTGTGGTTGATCTGCAAGAGTAAATAGTTTTGAATACTTGTAATCCCTCCAAATAGTTTATGTTCATTTGAATAAGTCCTGAATTATTTAAGTCTGCGTTTGGCATCTTGGATATCGTACTGCTAAATCTGTACTATATCTGGATGAATCTCATAGAATTTTTTGAGGATGTAACTAGTAGAGTGGATAGGGGAGAATCAGTGGATGTGGTATATTTGGATTTTCAGAAGGCTTTTGACAAGGTCCCACACAGGAGATTAGTGTGCAAACTTAAAGCACACGGTATTGGGGGTAAGGTATTGGTGTGGGTGGAGAGTTGGTTAGCAGACAGGAAGCAAAGAGTGGGAATAAACGGGACCTTTTCAGAATGGCAGGCGGTGACTAGTGGGGTACCGCAAGGCTCAGTGCTGGGACCCCAGTTGTTTACAATATATATTAATGACTTGGATGAGGGAATTAAATGCAGCATCTCCAAGTTTGCGGATGACACGAAGCTGGGTGGCAGTGTTAGCTGTGAGGAGGATGCTAAGAGGATGCAGGGTGACTTGGATAGGTTGGGTGAGTGGGCAAATTCATGGCAGATGCAATTTAATGTGGATAAATGTGAAGTTATCCACTTTGGTGGCAAAAATAGGAAAACAGATTATTATCTGAATGGTGGCCGATTAGGAAAAGGGGAGGTGCAACGTGACCTGGGTGTCATTATACACCAGTCATTGAAAGTGGGCATGCAGGTACAGCAGGCGGTGAAAAAGGCGAATGGTATGCTGGCATTTATAGCGAGAGGATTTGAGTACAGGAGCAGGGAGGTACTACTGCAGTTGTACAAGGCCTTGGTGAGACCGCACCTGGAGTATTGTGTGCAGTTTTGGTCCCCTAATCTGAGGAAAGACATCCTTGCCATAGAGGGAGTACAGAGAAGGTTCACCAGATTGATTCCTGGGATGGCAGGACTTTCATATGAAGAAAGAATGGATGAACTGGGCTTGTACTCGTTGGAATTTAGAAGATTGAGGGGGGATCTGATTGAAACGTATAAGATCCTAAAGGGATTGGACAGGCTAGATGCAGGAAGATTGTTCCCGATGTTGGGGAAGTCCAGAACGAGGGGTCACAGTTTGAGGATAGAGGGGAAGCCTTTTAGGACTGAGATTAGGAAAAACTTCTTCACACAGAGAGTGGTGAATCTGTGGAATTCTCTGCCACAGGAAACAGTTGAGGCCAGTTCATTGGCTATATTTAAGAGGGAGTTAGATATGGCCCTTGTGGCTACGGGGGTCAGGGGGTATGGAGGGAAGGCTGGGGCGGTGTTCTGAGTTGGATGATCAGCCATGATCATAATAAATGGCGGTGCAGGCTCGAAGGGCCGAATGGCCTACTCCTGCACCTATTTTCTATGTTTCTATGTTAGCAATGACTTTATAAAAGGTGTTCAGAACAATGTAGTATTTTCTATCTCTAAATTCATCACACCCACATATCGGGGGCCCTATATGTAAAATTTATCATCTGGTTTGAATTTCTGTTGTAACATGCACAGAAAGCTGTAGGAACTCTGGAGGTGAGGCAGCATCTATGGAGAGGAATAAACAGTTTTGGGCTGAGATGTTGTCGATTGTTTTTTTTTCCCCCCCTCCATAGATGCTGCCTGATATGCTGAGTTCCTGTAGTATTTCGTGTGTGCATTACTCTGGATTTTACTTATCTCTTGTATTTTTGATTTTCTGTTGACTTTTTTCATTTAAATATGATTACATTTGGCCCTCTGTATTCGCGGGTTCTGCATCTGCCGATTCAACCAACCGCGGATCAGGATCAGAAAAAAAACCCGGAAGTTCTCCAACACTTGTTGTTTGAGCATTGTTCGCCTTGTGTCTCGTTGGGTCGCTACTTGTGTAGTGTGTATCCTTTGTTTCTGTGGAAAAAATGACTCCTAAAAGCAATTAAGTGGTCAAAGCAATTTCTCAAAGGCTAAGACGGAGAGTAAAGTACTGTAATCTAGAGATGATAAAAAGTATTACTCATTGGTTGAACATTGTTCACCTCGCGTCTCGTTTGTTCGCTACTTGCGTTGTGAGCGAGAGGAAGGAGTTTAAGGCTAGAAAGGGATAGCTGGCTAGCTATGTAAAGCGCGACAGCCTCAAGAACTTAAAGATCACAGGAGAATTGCCATCAGCTGATTCCGAGGCAGCATCAACATTCCCAGAAGAGCTACATGGTTGCGTTTGTACTGAACATGTACAGACTTTTTTTCTTGTCATTATTCCCTAAACAATACAGTATAACAACTATTTACATAGTATTTACATTGTATTAGGTATTATAAGTAATCTAGAGATGATTTAAAGTATACAGGAGGATATTTGTAGGTTATAGGCAAATACTATGCCATTCTATATACGGGACTTGAGCATCCGCGGAATTTGGTGTCCGTGGGAGGTCCCGGATCTAATCCCCCGCAGATACAGAGGGCTGACTGTATTGAATATTAAATCCCTGCAGCTGCTGGTAGAAATTTGCATATTCAAAGTTCAAATTAAATTTATTATCAAAGTACATATGTATATGCCACCTTATACAGCCTTGAGATTCATTTTCTTGTGGGCAAACTCAATAAATCCAATAACCAGAATCAATGAAAGCCCACACCAACAGGGCAGACAAACAATGTACAAAAAACTGCAATATAAAAAAAGGCAAGTAGTGTTGAACTGGTGGTGTTACGCTAATGATTGTTATTTGTTGTACGAGTGCCTTTTAATTGTTGACAGTATGTGACATTTTAATAGTCAACAGGTGATAATTTTGAAACTTTGGAAAGACTGCAAAGAGATTGGGGAAGTTAGAGTCAATTGTTAAGGATGAGGTGATGGAGTACTTGGTGACACAGGACAAGATAGTACAAAGTCAGCATGGTTTCCTTCAGGGTAAATCCTGCCTGATGAACCTGTTGGAGTTCTTTGAGGAGATTGCAAGTAGGATAGATAAAGGGGATGCGGTGGATGCTGTATATTTGGACTTACAAAGGGCCTTTGACAAGATGCCACACATGAGGCTGTTTACTAAGTTAAGAGCCCATGCTATTACAGGAAAGTTACTAACATGGTTAGAGCATTGGCTGATTGGTAAGAGGCAGCGAGTGGGAATAAAAGGATCCTTTTCTGGTTGGCTGCCAGTGACTAGTGGTGTTCTGCAGGGGTCAGTGTTTGGACCACTTTTTATGCTGTATATAAATGATTTAGATGATGGAATAGATGGCTTTGTTGCCAAGTTTGCAGATGATATGAAGATTGGTGGCGGGGCAGATAGTGTTGAGGAAATGGGTAGGATGCAGAAGGACTTAGATGAGAATTGGCAAGAAAGTGGCAAATGAAATACAATGTTGGAAAATGCATGGTTATGCACTTTGGTAGTAGAAATAAATGTACGGACTATACTCTAAATGGGGAGAAAATCCAGGAATCTGAGATGCAAAGGGACTTGGGAGTCCTTCTGCAGAACACCCTGAAGGTTAACTTGCAGGTTGAGTTGGTGGTGAGGAAGGCAAATGCCATGCTAGCATTCATTTCAAAAGGTCTAGAATACAAGAGTAAGGATGTGATGCTGAGGCTTTATAAGGCACTGGTGAGGCCTCGCCTTGAGTATTGTGAACCGTTTTGGGCCCCTCATCTTAGAAAAGATGTGCTGGCATTGGAGAGGGTCCAGAGGAGTTCACAAGGATGATTCCAGGAATGAAAGGCTTATCATAAGAGGAATGTTTGATGACTCTGGGCCTGTACTTGCTGGAATTAAGAAGGATGAGGGGGGATCTCATTGAAACCTTTCAAATGTTGAAGGGCCTAGACAGAGTAGATGTGGAAAGGATGTTTCCCATGGTGGGAGAGTCTAGGACAAGAGGACACAGCCCTAGGATAGTGGGGCGCCCTTTCAAAACACATGCAGAGATGTTTCTTTAGCCAAAGGAGGGTGAATTTGTGGAATTTGTTGCCACATTCAACTGTGGAGGCCAGGTTGTTGGGTGTATTTAAGGCAGAGAGTGATAGGTTCTTGATTGGACATGGCATCAAAGGTTATGGGGAGAAGTCTGGCAACTAGGATTGAGGAGGAGATCAAAAAAATGATCAGCCATGATTGAATGGCGGAGCAGACTTGATGGGCCACATGGCCTAATTCTCTCCTATGTCTTATGGTTGTGCTATTGATGAGTAAAATATTAAATGGCGTAGACAAACAGATGGGAGGAGCGGAGAGTGTTAGAGGAAACAAAAAGATACTGCATACTATTTCACTTGGAGCAAAATCCCCAAGTGTTGAAATCTGATAGCAGAGGGGAAGAAGCTGTTTCTAAAATGTTGAATGTGCGACTTCAGGCTCCTGTGCCACCTCCTTGATGGTAGCAATGAGGAGAGGGCACATCCTGGGTGATGAAGTCCTTAATGATGCATGCTACCTTTTTAGGCCATCATCTTTTGAAGGTTTCCTAGATGATGTGGAGGCTAGTATCCATGATGGAGCTGATGGAGTTTGCAATTTTGCAACTTTTATCTGATCCCCGAACCGTAGCCCCCCCATTCCAGATAGGGGTTTATAAAGTCAAGATTTTGAGTGGTTGCCAGTCAGGCAATAGCTCAGGGGTGTCAAACTCATTTCAGGTCACGGGCCAGATTGGGCAAAATGCGACTTCATGCGGGCTGGATCAGTTGTGCATGCACACGTGCTCCCACAGGTTTCGTTGCCTTCATTTTTTTCAATCTGCTTTCGTGTCTTGGTCTCTGCTATAAGTACAAAGTGTTTCACTTTACGAATTTCGTTTCTTATGAAGAAGATTGCATAGCAAGCATTTTTATGATTAGTATTAACCTACAGTCGTAGGCTACAAGAAAGTTGTGATGAGAGAGAAAGAATGATGCTATTTTGGCTAAGTGTTTTGGGAACCACACCCTTTCCATTAATAAACCATTTGAAATTGAACATTAGCAGACACAAATGTAGACCTAATGAAACAAATTGTAAATGTAGGCTACTCAACTGCACCTAATTTTTATTAGCCTGCTTCCAGCAATCAAATTCAGACAATGAACACAGTTAACCTCTAATTTTTATTGAAGTGATCACATTTACAATAATAGAATAGTCAGAAAATAAATGAATCGCAATATTATGACACTCAATATTTCATAATGCATTTTGCCTACATGTCGCAGTACGTCAAACAGTGTCACTCATTTTTCACTTGCTGGTTCCAGACACCTGACTTCTCTTGGCTTTAACCAGCCTGTCAACATCAGGGACCAGTTTCTGGGCAGTTGTGATTTTCATAATGTCATTTAGATGTCCGTGTGTCAGCTGCGAGCGCAGTTCAGATTTGTTAATGTTCATTATGAAGAATGCCTGCTCACAGAGATATGTTGTCCCGAACATGCAAAGGATCTTTGAGGCAGTGTCTGTCATCTTGGGATACATCTGTCCCGGGTAATGATAGAATGAGTCCAGACCCACAGTCTCAAATTTATATTTCAAAGCCGAGTTACACTGAATTTCAATTAGTTCCATTAGTTCCTCCGGCACAACTGATGCTGTGTTGACGGTAAACGGCGAGCAGAATAGTGAGAATTCCTTCTCAAGCTGAGTGAAGACTTGGAAACGATTCTGAAACTCACTTCTCAGCCATGATATTTTGTCCTTGTACCTGTCCATGTTGTCATTATTCCCAGGAGCGACACACACAGACTGCAAAGAGGGGAAATGAGCTGGGTTGCTCCAGAATAGTTGCATCTCCCACAGGCCTAATTTAATCTGAAAGGCACGAATGCAGTCGTAGTATTCCGTAACAAGTTTTTTTACAGCCTTACATGTTAACATTAAGCATGTTTAAGTGCTCTGTTATATCCACCAGAAGTGCAAGATCATGAAGCCAGTCTGGGTCATCCAGCTTTGCCACTGGCTTCCCTTTCTCGTTGATGAATAATCCAATTTCCACATGTAATTGAAAAGAACACTTGAGCACAACCCCTCTGCTCAACCAGCGGACTTCGGTGTGGTAGGGTTGGCTGTGTCCAATATTACTTTCGGACAAAAGAGTGTTAAATTGCCAATGGCTTGAGTTCTTTGGCTCTAATAAAATTAGATTATGAGGACACTCAGTCCTCGTTTATTGTCATTTAGAAATGCATGCATTAAAAAAATGATACAAGGTTCCTCCAGAATGATATCACAAGAAAACACAGGACAAACCAAGACTAGAACTGACAAAACCACATAATTATAACATATAGTTACAACAGTACAAAGCAATACCATAATTTAATAAAGAGCAGACCATGGGCAGAGTTAAAAAAAGTCTCAAAGTCCCAATAGCTTCATCATCTCACGCAGGCAGCAGAAGGGAGAAACTCTCCCTGCCATGAACCTCCAAGCACTACAAACTTGCCTATGCAGCACCATTGGAAGCGCCCGACTGCTGCGGACTCTGAGTCCGTCTGAAAATTTCAAGCCTCCGACACAGCCTCTCCGAGCACCATCCTCTGCTGAGGACTTGGGGCCTTCCCCTCCGGAGATTCTGGACCACACAGTAGCAGCAGCAGCGAAGCAGGCATTTTAGAAGTTTCGCCAGATGTTCCCACGTGCTCTCACGTCCGTCTCCATCAAATCAGGATTGTGCATGGCACCCTACTTGACAAATAACAGACATCATCACCGGAGTGGCCACTGCGAGCTGCGTCGCGCTGCCATCTTCTCCCGATTTTGATTACTAAATCCCATTGTCCATTTTCAGGCTGCTGCTACATAACGCCTCTTGGTGTATAATACAATGAAAATTCCAGAATTCCTGCTCTGGATTTTCTGTCTGAACTTGCTCTCTGAATTTCGCAACAACACCTGCCTTTTTCCCGACCAGGCAACCCCCGGTCTGTCCAAGGCCTCGACGAGGCTGGAGAAAACATCGTTCGCCGTTGTTTGTCATGACCATCTCCACAAACTCCTCGGTGACGGTCAAAGATGCATCAACACCACAAATAAATATTCCCAATTGAGCTATATCAGTCACGTCGTTGCTCTCATCAATTACAATACAGAAGGCAATAAATGACTTCACTTTGTCTTTTAGTTGACTGTTCAAATCTCCTGCAAGGTCCCTGATTCTCTCTGCCACAGTATTTTTTGACAAGCTGATATTACCAAAAGCCTGTCTCGTCTCTTAGGGCACATCAGCTCAGCTGCCATCAGCATGCATGCTTTGATGAATTCCCCTTCTGAGTATGGCTTTGACGCAGCTGCTATTTTGTTGGCAATAATATAGCTGGCCTTGACAGCTCCATCATGAGTCTCCCGACTTTTGGTGAACACTGATCGCTGTTTTTTCAGAGCTGCTTCAAGCTCGTTTACCTCCTGCGTTCTGAGTCGTCCTAAGTACTTGTCATATTTTTCTCCATGTGATGTCTCATCGTATCGTTTGATATCGCCACAGCCATTTGTTGCGAGCATATCAGACACACAGGTTTGCCGTTGACCTCACAGAAGAAAAAACGATCTTTCCAATTATCGTTGAATATCCGACCTCCAGTGTCAACTTTTGGGTAACATTTTGAACCACAGCAGCAAACAGTCTCAGCCTTGCTACAGGTGTTACTTACCTGAGTACTCTGTGTGTTTATACTGTGTCTGACGATGTAAGTGGGGCCCTAGTGGTCTTCAGTGCAGGGTGGTAAGTGCTTGTACACTGCGGGTGGTTAACTGCCGCCTATTGTTTTCTAAGTACACACAAGCTGCCAGCGCAGCAGGTGGCACAGACAGCGATGGGAGAGAGAGCGGCTGCCGTACAGATACATAATGAATGGTCGTGAATATACTTTTTTCTCCCCAAATCATCCCGTGGGCCAGTAGTTTGACACCCCTGCAATAGCTATTATTATTAATGCTGTTTGAATCCTCCATGACCTTCCCAATCCATATCCCAATATCTTTCAATCCCTCAATCCTCTTGAGAATTATTAACAGCTCATTTCTTCAGAACTACATTCTGCCAGGCAGAGAAATTTTATCTCAAAACAATATTGTATAGAAATTGCAGCAATTTCAGTCTAGCCAGTCTATGCAGCTGATAATTCTCCACTCCAATGACTTTGCATTGAAATCAATTTGCTAATATTGTGCCTATCTGCAAGTCTATTAATGTTTTACTGTAATTTCTTGCAGTCCTCCTCAGTCTTAACTATCCCTTCTAGTTTTGTATCTTCAATAAATATGGAAGTACAGCATCTGATTAAGAAAAAATGCTATGTACACATCACACAAAATCTGGGTAACTCAGCAGCTCAGGCAATATCTGTGGAGGGGAGTAAACAGCAACGTTTCAGGCTGAGACCTTTTCTCTCCCCGATTCCTCCCACTTTATTCTGGCTTCTGCCCACTTCGTTTCTGTCCCAATGAAGAGTCTCGGCCTGAAACATTGACTGTTTAATCCTCTCCACAGATACTGCCTGACCTCCCAACTTTCTCCAGCATTTTGGGTGTGTTGCTTTGGATTTCTAACACCTGCAGAATCTCCTGTGTTTATCGAAATAATATGGATTATGGATTTTCAGAACGCCTTTGACAAGGTGCCACACATGAGGCTGCTTAACAAGATAAGAGCCCATGGAATTACAGGAAAGTTACATACGTGGATAGAGCGTTGGCTGATTGGCAGGAAACAGAGAGTGGGAATAAAGGGATCCTATTCTGGTTGGCTGCCGGTTACCACTGGTGTTCCACAGGGGTCCATGTTGGGGCCGCTTCTTTTTATGTTGTACATCAACGATTTGGATTATGGAATAGATGGCTTTGTGGCTAAGTTTGCTGATGATACGAAGATAGGTGGAGGGGCCGGTAGTGCTGAAGAAACGGAGAGTCTGCAGAGAGACATGGATAGATTGGAAGAATGGGCAGAGAAGTGGCAAATGAAGTACAATGTTGGAAAGTGTATGGTTATGCACTTTGGCAGAAAAAATAAACGGGCAGACTATTATTTAAATGGAGAAAGAATTCAAAGTTCTGAGATGCAATGGGACTTGGGAGTCCTCGTACAGGATTCCCTTAAAGTTAACCTCCAGGTTGAGTCAGGAGTGAAGAAGGCGAATGCAATGTTGGCATTCATTTCTAGAGGAATAGAGTATAGGAGCAGGGATGTGATGTTGAGGCTCTATAAGGCGCTGGTGAGACCTCACTTGGGTACTGTGGGCAGTTTTGGTCTCTTTATTTAAGAAAGGATGTGCTGACGTTGGAGAGGGTACAGAGAAGATTCACTAGAATGATTCTGGGAATGAGAGGATTAACATATGAGGAACGTTTGTCCGCTCTTGGACTGTATTCCTTGGAGTTTAGAAGAATGAGGGGAGATCTCATAGAAACATTTCGAATGTTAAAAGGCATGGACAGAGTGGATGTGGCAAAGTTGTTTCCCATGATGGGGGAGTCTAATATGAGAGGGCATGACTTCAGGATTGAAGGGCCCCCTTTCAGAACAGAAATGCGGAGAAATTTTTTTAGTCAGAGGGTGGTGAATCTATGGAATTTGTTGCCACAGGCAGCAGTGGAGGCCAAGTCATTGGGTGTATTTAAGGCAGAGATTGATAGGTATCTGAGTAGCCAGGGCATCAAAGGTTATGGTGAGAAGGCGGGGCAGTGGGACTAAATAGGATAAAATGGATCAGCTCATGATAAAATGGTGGAGCAATCTCGTTGGGCCGAATGGCCTACTTCTGCTCCTTTGTCTTATGGTCTAATATAGTCTCTGTGGGCTTTTACTTCCCACCATGTCATTGTGAAAGGCTACTCTTTCTTATGACTACTGTGTTTCAGTTAAGTGTCCACTCCGTTTATTTCACATCCTCTGTCCTTGCTCATCTGATATTCATGTTGTACCTTATCAAAGGTATTCAGAAATCAGAATACATTAAAAGTACTGCATCGTTGTTATCCAATCTCCCTCTTCACAGAAAGGCTGGTCAAGCAAGGTTTTGTACTTTGAAGTCCACATCAAGTATGCTTTGAGAACCTACTCTGGATAAAAATGATATACTGTAGTTCTGACTATATATATCCCTGTATAGACATAGATTTATTATATGCATAGAAAATCTGTACTATATTATACATGCATACAGTGATGATAATGAAAGTCAGTTCATGTCTCCCATAGTGAAATCCAAAGATTCTAACCTCATGATCCAAGAAAATGATAGGTCAATCTGCTGGGCTATTAAAACAAAAACTTCACACCATCTTAATAATTTCTTCTCCCAGGGCAGTTAATTTGATCTACTATTCTCATTAGCACCCCCACCACCTTCTATCTGTTACCCTCATCACTGCACTGTAAGCACTTTAAAACAGTTTTATTTTATAAGACCATAAGATGTAGGAGCAGAATTAGGCCATATTGCCCCATAAGAGCTTGCACTGCCATTTTATCGTGGCTGATCCAATTTTCCTCTCAACCCCAATTTCTTGTCTGCTCCCCATATCTCTTCAAGAACCTATCAACCTCTGCTTTAAAAATACATAAAAGACTTGTCTTCCATAGTGACCTGTGGCATAGAATTCCACAGATTCACCCACTCCCTGGCTAAAGAAATTCCTCCTCATCTCTGATAGGTCTGGCCTCTATCCTGATGTTGTGTGCAATTCCCCTGCAACTCTAGTTTAAACCCCACTGTGCTGCATTAACAAATCTTCCCACTAGTATAATAGTCCCCCTCCAGTTCAGGTGCAAGCTGTCCCTTTTGTGCAGGACTCGCCTTCCCTGGAAGAAGTCAATGATCCAAAAATCTTATGCCCTCCTTTATACACCAACTCTTTGGCCATGTATTAAACTTTATACACCAACTCTTTTGGCCAGGTAGTAGACAGTGAGGAAGGTTTTCAGAGCCTGCAGAGGGACTTGGACCAGCTGGAAAAATGGGCTGAAAAATGGCAGATGGAGTTTAACACAGACAAGTGTGAGGTATTGCACGTTGGAAGGACAAACCAAGGTAGAACATACAAGGTTAATGGTAAGGCACTGAGGAGTGCAGTAGAACAGAGGGATCTGGGAATACAGATACAAAATTCCCTAAAAGTGGTGTCACAAGTAGATAAGGGTCGTAAAGAGAGCTTTTGGTACATTGGCCTTTATTAATCAAAGTATTGAGTATAAGAGCTGAAATGTTATGATGAGGTTGTATAAGGCCGAATCTGGAGTATTGTGAGGCCGAATCTGGAGTATTGTGTTCAGTTTTGGTCACTAAATTACAGGAAGGATATAAATAAGGTTGAAAGAGTGCAGAGAAGGTTTACGAGGATGTTGCTGGGACTTGAGAAACTCAGTTACAGAGAAAGGTTGAATAGGTTAGGACTTTATTCCCTGGAGCGTAGAAGAATGAGGGGAGATTTGATAGAGGTATATAAAATTATGATGGGTATAGATAGAGTGAATGCAAGCAGGCTTTTTCCACTGAGGCAAGGGGAGAAAAAAACCAGAGGACATGGGTTAAGGGTGAGGGGGGAAAAGTCTAAAGGGAACATTAGTGGGGGCTTCTTCACACAGAGAGTGGTGAGAGTATGGAATGAGCTGCCAGACAAGGTGATAAATGCGGGTTCTTTATTAACATTTAAGAATAAATTGGACAGATACATGGATGGGAGGTGTATGGAGGGATATGGTCCGTGTGCAGGTCAGTGGGACTAGGCAGAAAATGGTTCAGCACAGCCAAGAAGGGCCAAAAGGCCTGTTTCTGTGCTGTAGTTTCTATGGTTTCTATGTATAATCTTCGTAGTTCTGGCCTCACTAGCACATGGCATGGGTAACAGTCCTGAGATCACAACCCTGGAGGTCCTGCCCTTTAACTTAACTTTCTGAACTCCCTATGCTGAACATTGTCACTCGTCCTTACCCCTGTCATTGGTACCATGACTTCTGGTTGATCACCCTTCCACTTAAGAATGTTGATAACTCGATCGGAGAAATCCGGATCCTGGCACCCAGGAGGCAATATACCATCCAGGGATCTCTTCCTTGCGCACAGAACTTCCTGTCTCTTCCCCTAAGTAATGAGTCCACTATCACCACGGCATGCTGCTTCTCCCCTCTTCCCTTATGGGTCACAGAGGTAGACTCAGTGCCAGAGACCTGACCAGTGTGACTTTCCTCTCGTAGGTCATCCCTATAGTAATGCTGTTTACATTGTAAATACTTGCTGGCATTTGTGCATATTTGCACATTTTATTCCATATCTATACTTTAACCTCTAACTTTTATTTTTCTGTACTAAATCAAAGTAAACCAACGGTAAGGTAGAAACAAACAAGAGAAAATCTGCAGATCAGATGCTGGAAAACCAAGCAACGCACACAAAATGCTGGAAGAACTCTGAGTTCACTGCTCTGACATATGATTTGCAACCATAGTTTGTCCTATTCAGTGAGGACATCAATAAAATAGCTTCTCAAAAATTAAAGATTAGCTTTCTTTGTCATATGTACATTGAACCATACAGTAAAATGCATCATTTTGCATCGAGGATGTGCAAGTGTCACAATGCTTCTGATGCCAACAAGCGTGCGACAACTTAGTAATCAGCCAACCCATACGTCTTTGGGAGGGGACCAGAGCACTCGGAAGAATCTCACAGGGTCACAGGGAGAGCGTGTGAACACCTTGCAGACAGTGGTAGGAATTGAACCCTGATCTTACGGCTGATGCTGTAAAGCACTACACTAACCACTATAATACTGTCTCCCCCCAAAATAACCTCCAGAGTAAACAGTTCACAGCTTTAATGTTGGAAGTGCATTTTAATTGCTGTCATAGTTTGACTGTCGTCTGGTAGAAACTATTTTGTTGATGCCGTCATTCTCAGAAGTTAATTTCCATAGGTTTTTATTTATTTTAAGATACAGCATGGGTCTGGCACTTCAAGCTGTGCTGCCCAACAACTCCGATTTAACCACAACCAAATCACGAGATTTGTTATGACCAATTCACCTACCTGGTATGTCTTTGGACTGGTGGGAAAAATCCCACACATTGCATGGAGACACTAACAAGGATGCCAAAGTTGAACTCTGAACTCCAGTGCCCCGACCCGTGATAGCGTTGTGCTAACGACTATGCTACCATAACTGTTTGACTGCTTTTCTGATCATTATGTAACTATATAATACCATTTATATTTTTCAGGTTGCAGATATCAAGAGGGTTAATAACCTCATCAATGACCAGGACTTCTTTGCTCTCAGATCTATTAAAATTCCTGTGAAGAAAATCACTTTACTGGGGGAGAGGCACAATGCCGCTGCCTCAAGACTGGTTCCACGTGTAGCCTTGGAATCTAATGCACAGTGTCAGGAATTTAAAACTGTAGACGCTTCTTCCAATGAAAATGCCGACAACTTTCTCAGAGAAGTTGATAAAGACTTAGAAAGGATAGTAAAATCTAATGACACCACTCGGGAGCATTTAAATGAGGTGGTTTCAGCATTATCTACCCAGCCATTTTATCAAGCAGCAGATCGCAAAATCGCGCGAAGAAAAGACCCCCATTATGGAGCAGACTGGGGCATGCGCTGGTGGAACGCTGTGATGATAATGTTGATTGTTGGAATTGTTACACCTCTGTTTTATTTACTGTACTATGAAGTTCTGGTAAAGGTTGAGACAAGCCATCATTCAACAATGGAATCGACGCATCTACCTGTTACTAACATTGTACAGCAAGACCCAAAGCATAACAGTGAAATTGATCCTTTGCAGAGGACTAAAATCCACTCACAGGAAGCTCTGCATCACGTGAATTCAAAACTTCAGCCATCTGACACCTGACATCAATCGTCTATCACATTTTTTGGTCCTGTGCAAAGCCTTACCTATCTAATGGGGAAAATTGCATCATGTTATCAGTTTGAATTGTAATGTGGAGGAGCTGCAAAAATTACATCATGTCATGAACTTTCTATTGAAATAAAGTGAGTCAGTGTTTGTAGAATAGTTGATAGGTCATCAAAACTTGCCTTCCAATGTTATAGGACAACATAACATAAAAACTGATACTGATATATGATTGGCTAAATTTAAAGGGTGAGATAGTTTAGGCTGGAGTCAGGTGACCATAAGACATAGGAGTGGAATTAGGCCATTCAGCCCATCAAGTCTATTCTGTCATTCTATCATGATTGATTTATGATCCCTCTCAACCTCATTCTCCTGCCTTCTGTCTGTAACCTTTGACACCCTATTAACCTATCAACCTCTGCTTTAAATATCCCCAATGTCCTGGCCTCCACAGCCATCTGTGGCAAAGAAATCCACAGGTTCACTGCCTTCCAGCTAAAGATATTACTCTTCAAATTAGATTGAAATATACATTCCTCTATCCTGAGGCTGTGCCCTCTGGCCCTTAACTCAGCCACCACAGGAAAAATTCTCCACATCCACTCTTTAGAGCAGGGGTTCCCAACCTCAGGTCCACAGACCCCTCGGTCCATGGCATAAAAAAGGTTGGGGACCCCTGATCTAGGCCTTCCAGTTTTCAATATGCAGCAATATAATTTTGTAAACAATGATGTTAACCAAAAGCTTAATTTAAATAATGTCATGTGATCTTGATTAGTATTAGCCAGGCTTTCTTTTGGGGTTCAATTGTATTCGATAACTAGTGAAAATACCCTAGTTATTAAATACACTATTACTCTTTTTGAGCAAATGGTAAAGCATAAATATGATTTAAATGCAAAACCTGACATCTACTGACAAATTAAGCATTTAATTTTATTCCCACTTTCATGATCTTTAAACTTTGGAGTGATACCTTGTAGACTTTCAGTAGTCAGAATGGTTATACCACTTTATTACAGCTGCAAGCAAAAACATTCTAAATGTCAGAGGACCACATAGTCAGCTGTTTATATAAAAAGTGATTCTGCTGCCTGAAAATAAGTTTTAATATAAAATATATTTATTGACTGTTAAATACTATAATTGAAGACATGCGTATATACTATCGGTGGCCATCTTATTAGGTACAGGTGGAGTGGAATCCATTTTGGTTTTCTGCTGTAGATCATCCACTTGAAGGTTCAACATGTTGTGCATTCAGAGGTGACCTTCTGCACACCACTGTTGTAATACGTGGTTATTTGATTTACTGTCTCCTTCCTGTCAGCTTGAACCAGTTTGGTCATTCTCTGACCTGTCTCATTAACAAGGTGTTTTCTTCCACAGAACTGCCACTCACTGAATGATTTTCAGTTTTTTGCACCATTCTCTGTAAACTCTAGAGACTTGTGCATGAAAGTCCCTGGAGGTCAGCAGTTTCTGGCATACTCATAACACTCTGTCTGGCACCAACCATCATTCCACAGAGAAAATCACTTTGATTGCATTTCACCCCATTCTGTTGTTTGGTCTGAACAACAATTGAATCTCTTGGCCATGTCTGCATGCTTTTATGCATTGAGTTGCTGCCACATAATAGGCTAATTATATATTTGCAATAAGAGTAGGTATACCTAATAAAATGGCCACTGAGTGTATTCTGTTAATAATGAGGCTTTTGAAAATTATCATATTATGTAATAGTTATTGATTCTTAAAGCTTTAAATTATACAGTATTCTTTATATTCTTTTCAAATAAAAATTGAAGCCTCGATGCACTCGATGCCTCGATTTCCGATTGATATTCAGATTATGTTTGAGAGGATTGTACATTAAGTACAGAAAGAGGCCCCTGCCAGTGGGATCACACCCAGCAATACTCTCCAATTTACAAATTCAGTATGGGATAATTTTCAAGGAATTGGTTAAATGTGTTCTAGTATGCCACTTGTGAGGTGGTGGTGGTAAGTGTTCCCTGATCTTGTTTGGCTTGAAGAATTAAATTAAGGACATGTACAGTATATGAAAAGGTGCCAGAAAAGGTCCAACAATATCGTGAAGGGTCCTACCCCCACCCCCATTCGTGGACTGTTTGTCTCACTTCCATCAGGAAGGAATTTATGTACATTTACGCCAGGACCACCAGACTTGGGTTTCGTCTTTCCTCAGGAGTAAGGTTGATCAGGACCTCCACCCACTTAACTCCATCACTACTTTTATCATCTCCCATCCATCACCTTAGTACAGCCTAGCATAATTTTGTGGACATATACTGTATGTATATTAGCTATCTTATGTATTTATATTTATTGTGTTTTTTTTCTGCTGCATTAGGTCCAGAGTAACAATTATTTTGTTCCCCTTTACACTTGTGTACAGGAAATGACATTAAACATTCTTGAAACTCGAAAAGGGAGAGATCAGGAAAATTTTTAAGTTTCTCACACAAATGAAGCATGATGCACATCAGCATATCTTCATTGCCACAACAGATCCCTACTTCAGCCAAACAGGCAGGAATTAAGTATTGAAGTGACAGATAATATCAGAATTGGACAGTAGATTTACCTGAACATGGACACAGGTAAGACCATTTAAAGTTAAATATCTGCATCTCAGAGATTAATAAATTTTCCAGGAAATTTATTGTAAGTGTGTTTTGGCTTGGTCTGTAATCCAGAACAAATGAAACAGTCCTCCAAACATGCTTTAGTATACTGTAAATGAAGTTGATTCTTAAAGGCAAACCACCCCTAGTGTAGGAGTTCCCTATCTGGGGTCTATGGCATAAACAATTCTGGGAACCTCTGTCCTAGTGCATGTGAGACGGACTGCAGAAGCACGAATCCGAGCAACAGTCAGCTGGAGGACCTCAGCAGGCTGAGCAGCAACCTACTGAATATTGAAAAATCTAGACAGAGTGAATGC
The DNA here is from genome assembly GCF_030028105.1 of Mobula birostris. Taxonomy (NCBI): domain Eukaryota; kingdom Metazoa; phylum Chordata; class Chondrichthyes; order Myliobatiformes; family Myliobatidae; genus Mobula; species Mobula birostris. The sequence goes on from NC_092386.1 coordinate 6,526,582, forward strand.
AGAGAGGATATTTCCTATAGTGGAGGAATCTAGGACCAGAGGGCACAGCACAAAAAAGCAATGAAGAGGAAGTTCTTTAGCCAGAGGGAGATGAATTCATTGCCACAGATGGCTGTGGAGGCCAAATCATTGGGTATATTTATAGCAGAGGTTGATTGGTTCTTGATTAGTCAGAGTGTCAAACGTTATGTAGCGAAGACAGGAGAATGAGGTTGAGTGGGAAAATAAATCAGCCATGGTGGAGCAGACGCAATGGATGAGTGGCCTCATTCTGCTACCAAAAAATCCTCAACAATTCCATTCTTCCCACAAATGCTTGTTCAACCTGCTGAGTCTCCAGCAGATAGTTTGTTGCCGTAGTGTATGAGTTTAATTAATTAGATTAGATTATGAGGACACGCAGTCCTCTTTTATTGTCATTTAGTAATGCATGCATGAAGAAATGTTACAGTATTCTTCCGCTGTGTTATCACAGAAACACAGAACAGACCAAGACTGAAAAACTAACAAAAACCACATAATTATAACATATAGTTACAGCAGTGCAACAATACCATAACTTGATGAAGAACAGGCCATGGGCACAGTAAAAAAGTTCAAAGTCTCTCGAATGTCCCACATCTCACGCAGACGGGAGAAGGAAGAAAACTCTCCCTGCCATGCCTGACCACAGTCCAACTCTGAGTTGTCCGAAAACTTCGAGCTCCGATCAGCCCTCCGACACCGAGTACTGAGCGCCATCTCTGCCAAACGCTTCGACCTCGGCCTCAGTTGCCAGCAGCAGGCAAAGCCGGGGATTTTGGGACCTTCCCTCCGGAGATTCTTGATTGCACAGTAGCAGCGGCAGCAAACCAGGCATTTCAGAAATTTCCAGATGTAATGGAAAATAACCAATTGGGTGTACCCATGTGCTAGCCACGTTAGTGCATCTGATAGTTTCTTGGAGTCAGAATCAGGTTTACTATCACCAGCTTATGTCATGAAATTTGTTGTTTTGTGGCAGCATAGAGTGCAAGACAAGAATTTTGTGTTCTATGGTAGGATAGTGGTTATCACATTGCTATTACAGCAATTACATCAGGTGTTCTCTCTAAGAAAGTTTGTACCTCCTACTGGTGGAATGCGTGGATTTTCTCCGGGTGCTCCAGGTTCCTCCCACAGTCCAATGACATACCGGTTAATAGGTTAATTTGTCGTGTGATTAGGCTAAGATTGAATAGGTGAGTTGTTGGACCAGAAGGTCCTGTTCTATGCAGTATCTCTGAATAAATATAATTACTGCATTATAAAAACAAATAATATTACAAAAGATGAATAACAAGGGCTGTTCAGAAACCTGAAGCAAGAGGGGATGAAGCTGTTCCAAAAAAATTGTGTGTGGGTCTGCAGTATCCCATTTCTGCCTTAATGATATAAAATGGATGACAAAGATGCAAGATCAGTCCTGATGAAGGGTCTCAGTCTGAAACGTCAACAGTTCTTTCTTCTCCATAGATGCTATCTGACCTGCTGAGATCCTCCAGCATCTGCAGAGTCTCTCGTGCTTATGATGAATAATTCTCTAGCATTTTGTGTGTCTTACTCTATGATAAATGGTGCAAACTTTATTCTGTTGAATGGTCAGAGTTGAGCTGGAAATACTTGACATTCTTCATCGTCTAGTAACCTGATTTCTTTGTCTGTGTCAGTTCTCCTTAAGGTTGTTATAGCCGAGTGGTAGTAATGGGAATAAGCTCCCACTACCTATTAAATGCTCCCAATGGTGTGCACCTCAAATAGCCTCTGACAACCAAGTCCAGCTTCTGGCCTTCACGTGTGGCTTAGCTACTAAGCCCAGTGGAACCATTTCTACTGACATGAGGAGGGACAAAGGTGGGTTACTGGCCCTTTAAAACCAGTCGCTTTGGTCAGCGGTGGTTGGCGGCTCATTTAGGAGAAGGTAAACTCTGATCTTGTAGTATTGTGTGCAGTTTAGGGCCCCTTAGAGTGGACGCGCTGGAATTAGAGAGGGTTAAAAGCAGGTTCATGAAAATGATTCCAGGTTTGAATCGCTTGTCATATGAAGAGCATTTGATGGCTCTGGGCCTGTACGCACTGGAATTCAGAAGAATCAGGGGTGACCTCATTGAAACATATCGAATTGTGAAAGGCCTTGATAGAGTGCCTGTGGAGCGGATGCTTCCTATGGGAGGGAATATCTAAGACCAGAGGACACAGCCTCAGAATAGAGGGACATCTTTTTAGAACGGAGCTGAGGAATTTCTTTAGTCAGACAATGGTGAATCTGTGGAATTCTCTGCCACAGGCAGCTTTGGAGACCATCTTGATGTATATTTAAGGCAGAGATTGATAGGTTGTTGATTAGTGAGGGCAGGAATGGATACAGGGATAGGGCAGGAGACTGGGACTGAGAGAAAATTTGGATCAGCCATGATGAAATGGTGAAGAAGACTTGATGGGCTAAATGTCCTAATTCTTATGGTGATCTCAAACTTCCACTGCCTTGCAGCTATACCCACTCGGATAAACTCCAAGGGAAGGATCCGGAGCTGGAGTCCCTAAGGCTGTCCTACATAGAGTTCAATGTTGATTGGCAACTCCTGCAATGCTGTTGGTACTGAACTGTATCAGTCTCTGCTGTTCTTTTGGGTTCATCAGAAGCATGGAGACGGGGAGCTTGTTACATGGGCAGCAGCTTGCTCTCTGTATTGTACAGCCCAGGCTTGCATATGTAAACAGCTAGGATGCAATATCCATGGTCAGCTCCTACTGATGGAGGCCTCAGACTCCGATTACTTCTCCACCTGTGTCTATTTTTCTTTGTTTCTCTTTCCCTCTGTATTTGGAGGACACATTCAGCCTAACCTGCTGAGCATTTTATCCTCGCAAACATGAGAAATTCTGCAGTTGTTGGAAACTCAAGCAACACACATCAAAGTTGCTGGTGAACGCAGCAGGCCAGGCAGCATCTCTAGGAAGAGGTACAGTCAACATTTCGGGCCAAGACCTTCGTCAGGTCTAATTGAAAGAAGAGCTAGTAAGAGATTTGAAAGTGGGAGGGGAAGGGGGAGATCCAAAATGATAGGAGAAGACAGGAGGGGGAGGGATGGAGCCAAGAGCTGGACAGGTGATTGGCAAAAAGGATATGAGAGGATCATGGGACAGGAGGCCTAGGGAGAAAGAAAAGGGGGAGGGGGGAAAAACCTAGAGGATGGGCAAGGGGTATAGTCAGAGGGAAAGAGGGAGAAAAAAGAGAGAGAGGAAAAGAATGTGCGTATATAAATAAATAACGGATGGGGTACGAGGGGGAGGTGGAGCATTAGCGGAAGTTAGAGAAGTCAATGTTCATACCATCAGGTTGGAGGCTACCCAGACAGAATATAAGGTGTTGTTCATCCAACCTGAGTGTGGCTTCATCTTTACAGTAGAGGAGGCCGTGGATAGACATATCAGAATGGGAATGGGACGTGGAATTAAAATGTGTGGCCGCTGGGAGATCCTGCTTTCGTAGGTGTTCAGCGAAACGACTCCCAGTCTGCGTCGGGTCTCGCCTCCCTGTTCACCTTTTCACAATTCTCTCATTCTTCACTCTATGTTCTTGCTCTCCAATGTCCCTATTCATTTATTGACCACATGACCTTGTTTACAGCCTGTTTCTATGGACCACCACGGTTTTGCCCTTTCAGAGACAAAGCTCCTTCATTCCAACCCTGCAGCTTATCGGTGCATGTGAAAGAGAGTTGTAGATGGCTATGCACTGAACACAGGTCGATGGAAGAAGTTGAGTGAGCTCGGGCTTTTCTCTTTGGAGTGAAGGAGGATGAGAGGGTGACTTGATGGAGATGTACAAAATGATGAGAAGCAGAGATCGAGGGCATAGTCAGAGACCTTTTCCTAGGCCAGAAATAACTAATATGAAGGGCCAAACAACAGGAATTCTGCAGATGCTGGAAATTCAAGCAACACACATAAAAGTTGCTGGTGAACGCAGCAGGCCAGGCAGCATCTCTAGGAAGAGGTGCAGTCGACGTTTCAGGCCAAGACCCTTCGTCCGACTGTCTCGGCCTGAAACGTCGACTGCACCTCTTCCTAGAGATGCTGCCTGGCCTGCTGCGTTCACCAGCAACTTTTATGTGTGTTGCGTTAATATGAAGGGCCATAATTTTAAGGGACTTCAAGGGTGATGATGCATGTATTTCTGAATTCTGGTTACTCTTTTTGCTATTGTTTTTGACTGGTTTGATCGATATGAACTGAGGTGCTTCAACGAAGATTGGCTGGCATGTAACCTGCAGTGGGCTGGTGATGCGGTGCTGAACCAAACTAAACTAACCACTACTGGACTCCTGGTTTGATGATTGACGTTCTCTTGTGTTGTTCGCTTGCTTTTTGCAATTTGTGCAATATGTTCCTTTTTCAGGTGTTGGGTGTTTGAGGTTTTCTTGAATGGGTTCTATGGTGTTTCTTTGTTTCGTGGCTGCCTGCGGGAGGATGAATCTCAAGAGTTCTAACCTGTATATATACTTCAATAATAAATCATGGGAAAGCTTTTAGAAAGGCATATGGATGATAGAAAATGGAGGGTTACGTAGGAGGGAGCGGTAAGATTGATCTTAGAGTAGGTTAAAAGGTTTGGCACAACATAGTGGGCCGAAGGCCCTGTACTACACTGTGCTATCACGTTCTATATTTTATGGGACTGGCTCAATGGTAACACAGTCAGCATGGACGAGTTCAGCCAAAGGCCCTGTTGCCATACTGTATGGCTTTATAAACTTATGACTCTAAACCTCAACCATATCTGCTGACATTAGCACTACATGCGACTTGATGCACATAGTTTGCGGAGGTAGGTGAGAAAATGTAGCCTGGAACTGAAGGAACCTAGACACAACCTGAAGAGGAGCAGGAGCAAGAGGAGGTAGAGAGTGAAGAAAACCACAGTCGAGTGATCGAGTCATAGAGCACTACAGCACAGAAAACGATCCAGTCCATGCCAAACTATTACTCCGTCTAGTCTCGTTGACCTGGACCACAGTCCTGCATACCCTTCCCGTCCATGTACTTATCCAAACTTCTCTTAAATGTTGAAATTGAACCTGCATCCACCACTTCCACTGGCAGCTTGTTCCACGCTCTCACCACACTCCGAGTGGAGAGATTCCCCTTAAATATTTCACCTTCTGCCCTTAATGACACAAAACCCTTCCCTGTAGTCTCACCCAACCTCAGTGAAAAAGCTTGCTTGCATTCCCCCTATTGATACCACTCAATTTTCTATACCTCTATCAATCCTCCTATGCTCCAGGAGATAAAGTTCTGAACTATTCAACTTATTCAACTCAGGTCCTCAAGTCCCAGCAACAACCTTCTAAGTTTTAGGTACACTCTTTCGATCATAGGTGACCAGAACTACATACACTTAATTAGACATCACAAGTGTCCTTTGCAACTTAAGTATTACGTCTCATCTCCTATACTCAGTACTTTGATTTCTGAAGACCAATGTGCCAAAAGCTCTCTTTATGAGCCTATCCACCAGGAGGATGCTCTAGCTAAATATCCAAGGCCTCATTTCTCGGAAGGGCAGAGTAGAGGGGCTGCGACTGACAAAGGAATAAGGGACCACCAGGTTAAGGAACAGTTATTATCCCTAAAACATCAGCGCGCGCAACCGTTCAGAATGATATTGTATGTGTAACTAGGGGCCATGCACAATCCTGATTTGATGGAGACAGGCGTGAGAAGAACGGAGGAACACCTGAAGAAACTTCTGAAATGCCCGCTTCGCTGCCGCTGCTACTGTGCGATCGAGAATCTCCGGATCCTCGGCTTTGCCTATTGCCTGTTGCCAGGGCCAGGGTCGAAGCGCTCGGCAGAGTTGGTGCTCGGTGCAGCGGTGTCGGGGAGCTGGTCGGAGGCTCGGAGTTTTCGGATGGACTTGGAGTCGATCTGTAGTCAGATGCTTCCAAGATGCTGCATCGGCTGCATGAGATGATGGGACTTTCGAGAGACTTTTACCGTGCCATGGTCTGTTCTTTATCAAATTACGGTATTGCTTTGCACTGTTGTAACTCTATGTTATAATTATGTGGTTTTTGTCAGTTTTTCAGTCGGTTTGTCATGTGTTTCTGTGATATCATTCTGGAGAAACATTGTATCATTTCTTAAAGCATGCATTACTAAATGACAATAAAAGAGGACTGCGTGTCCTCATAATCTAATCTAATCTAATCTTGAACTAGAGGGAATAATTTCACCTAACTTTGGTCAGCCCATCACTGAAATGTTCCCACAACCTATAGACATACTTTCAGATACTCTTTGTCTCACGTTCCTGATATTTATTGCTTATTTATTTATTATTTGTTTGTTTCTTTTTGTATTTGCACAGTTTGTTGTCTTTTGCACATTGGTTGTCTGTCCGCCCTGCTGGGTGCTGTCTTTAATTGATTATATTGTGCTTCGTGTATTTTCTGTGAACGCTTGCAAGAAAATGAATCTCAGGGTTGTATATGGTGATGTGTATGTGTTTTGATAATACTTATTTTGAATTTTGAATTTTGCCTCCTTAGCACACAGTTTTCAAAGTCAGGCTGCAAATTCACAGTCCTAACACATCATTTAGGATCATCTTTAACACGTTGCTTCACCAAGATCCCATGAAAACATCAGCTAAACCACAATAATCTCTTATATCCTCATTTAGCCAGCTTTAAGGATTAAAAGGGAGAGAACAGGAAGATTTTTAACACAAGAGATTCTGCAGATGCTGGAGATCCAGATTAACACACACAAAATGCTGAGGGAACTCAGCAGATCAGGCAGCATCTATAGAGAGGAATAAATAATCAATGTATCAGGTTGAGGCCCTTCATCAGAAGATTTTTACATTTCTCACTTGTTTGAAGCATAATGTATCTAAATTCACATAGCATATCTTCTTTGCCGCTACGGCTCTGTACTTCAGCCAAGCAAGCAGGAATTATGTGTTGAAGTGGCAGATATTATCAGTATTAAGGTAATTAGTCAGCAGATCACCAGCACCTCATCCATAGACATGAACGATGCGAACACAGAAATTACATTTGCTTCCTGATTTTTAAAAAAATTATTGAGAGATACTGCGTGGAATAGTCGCTTCCGGCCCTGCGAGCAACCCACCGGGTTAAGCCAAGCCTAATCACGAGATAATTTAAAATGACCAATTATACTACTAACAAGTATGTCTTTGGACTGTGGGAGGAAACTGAAGGACCCACAGGAGACCCACGCATTCCATGGAGAGGACGGACAGACAATCTCCTTACAGAGGACGCTGGGACTGAACTCCGAACTCCGAGCTATGATAGTGTCGCACTAACTGCTACGCCACTGTGGTGCCAAGGTGAAAGAATGTCGATCTCCACGCAATATACTCACTGATCTCCGACGAACTCAGCTTTGGTTATAATAGCTGCTCAGCATCAAAGGACAAAGAGGCTACTCTATAGTGCAGAAGAAACAGCCAGGACCCTTCATCAGGACTGGAAAGGAGGGGGACAGAAGCCAGAATAAGAAGGTGGGGCGGGGGGGGGGGCGGGGGACAGACTGGCAGGTTATAGATGAAGCCAGGTGAGCGGGAAGTTGGGTGGGTGAGGGATAAAGTAAAAGTTTGTGAGGGGATAGGTGGAAAAGGTAGATGACCCTGACAGACTAACTGGTGAAGTGTTGCCTCACCTGGGAGGACTATTTGGAATATTGAATGGTGGTGAGGAAGGATGTGTAGGGACAAGTGTAGCACTTGTCCTGCTTTCAGGGAAGGAGAAAAGATGAGTGGACAAAGGAGTCACATAGAGAGCATTCCCTAGGGAAAGCAGGGAGTGGAAGGGGAAGGGAAAGTTATGCTCAGCAGTAAATGGTGGAATGTACAGAGAATAATATGCTGGATGCAGAGACTCAGGGGGTTTTGTTTTTTGTAGGGTTCGGCAGCTGGTCTCAGAACGCTACCCATATCAGATCAACTAGCTTGCTAATAACTCTCATATCCTCTGTTCCTGAACAGTGCACGGCACAGCAAGATCTTCCGGGTCCGATCTGATAGAGGGGAAAAGACTGTGGTCGGGTCGGGTTTGGGGACAGATTTTTACTTGTAGAGTTTGATTGAAAAAATGGGGGAGAGAATGTACAGGCAAGGAAATGAACATGGCAGTGGGATTAGTTGGAAGCTTCTTCCAAAAAGACAGCACAGAAGTAATGGCCTAAATAGCCCAATCAGTCACCTTCTGTACTGTACAGATAGGTACCTAGTGTCCCTTTATGTATGCACAATCAGTCTATGTATATAAGCTAACAGAAGCATCATAGTTATAGAAGCAGGCCCTTCAACCCATCTAGTCTATGTTGTACTGTTAATCTGCCTAGTTCCATTAACCTCCACCTAGACCATAGCCCTCTATACCCCACTTTGATGTTTCAAACTTCTCTTAAATGTTTAAATTGAACCTGCATCTACTACTTCCACTGGATGTATTTAATCCTATGTACTTATATTTGTGCAACACACACAAAATGCTGGAGGGACTCAGCAGATCAGGCAGCATCTATGGAAAAGAGTGAACAGTCGACGTTTCGGGCCGAGACCCTTCATCAGGACTGGAGAAGAAAGATGAGAAATCAGAGTAAGAAGATGGGGGGAGGGGAGGAAGAAGTATAAGGTGGTAGGTGAAACTGGGAGGGAGATAGGGGGTGAAGTAAAGAGCTCGATTGGTGACAGAGATGAAGGGCTGGAGAAGGGGTAATCTGATAGGAGAGGACAAAAGATCAGGGCTTAGCAATCCCCGATTCGATGGCATGATACCATAGTGGTTAGCACAATACTTCACAGTGCAGGCAGCCCAGGTTCACTTCCTGCCGCTGCCTGTAAGGAGTTTGTATGTTCTCCCCGTGACCGCGTGGGTTTCCTCTGGGTGTTGGGTTTCCTCCTGTGGTCTGGGGACGTGCCGGTCAGAGGGTTGATTGATCATTGTGAGTCATTGATTAGGCTAGAATTAAATCAGGGGATTGCTGGGTGGCTTGGCTTGAAGGGCCTATTCCATGCTATACCTCATTCAATTAAATTGAAAGGCGAACGAAGTTCAAGAAATCGATGCTCGTGCCATTAGGTTGGAGGCTACCCAGACAGAATATAACGTGTTGCTCCTCCAATCTCTGTGTAGCCTCATCGCAGCAGTAGTGGTTTCTTGATCATCCGGTAAACGTTCCAACGCCCCCTTCCCGCTCCCAACTTTTCTATCACCATTCCCACTTCAATTTCCCTCTTTCACCTTATCTCCTCACCAGGCCATCACCCCCTTCTGTTGCTCCTTCTCCTTCCCTTTCTTCCATGGCTTTCCGTCCTCTTATCAGACTCCCCCTTTTCTAGCCCTTTATCTCTTTCACCAATCTACTTTCCAGCTCTTTACTTCACCCCGCGTCCCTTCCCGGTGTCACCTATCACCTATGACTTTGTACTTCTTCCTCCCTTCCCCCCCCCACCTTCTTACTCTGACTTCTCATCTTTTTCTCCGGTCCTGATGAAGGGTCACGGCCCAGAATGTCGACTGTTTACTCTTTTCCATAGATGCTGCCTGGCCTGCTGAGTTCCTCCACCATTTTGTGTGCGTCGCTTGGATTTCCAGCATCTACAGATTTTCTTTTATTTATATTTATTCTGTTTTTTATTATGTTTTTTAATGCTCTTTTTTTTATTACAACAATGGTTGCATGCTAAAACACCATTAATGAATCTCCTGAAACTTGGATATCACCACTGCTGCATTCTATGTCTCTGCTTCTAGGCTTTGACTGTGTATCCCTGTTACCACATCTGCACAATCCACATCCCAATTTACCTCTTACTAGCCCTCACTAGTCTTTCCCCTGCAATACATCCTGAATCTGTGGAAATGTCTTAAGAAAGTACAGGCTTCACACATGATAAAGGTTTTCCAAGGATCTATCTAGTATTTAAATACTTTATTTGCAACACACAGATATTTAAATACTACAATAGTAGATCATTTTACATCATGGAAACAAATTCATTCGAAATGCTCTCTCTAAATAATAATACAGAATATATTCAGATATTTCTTAACATTAATAAATGTAATATAAATATCAATAATTAGGCACAATATATCTATATATTATACAAAATCAAAGGCAAATAAGCTATTTTCTTTAAAAACAAAAAGTCAAAAATGTATAGGTAAAATTGTACTGCACTTTTTTTCTTCAAGTTTAATCAGGGTAATTTAATTCCCGATCACACCACATTTTCCAAACCAGAAAATTGTTCAATTGTTCTATGTAGAAGAGTGTGTTTCACTGAAAGATAATAAAGTGGCCACTTATATTAGGTACACCTGCTTGTTAATGCCAATATCTAATCAGCCAATCATGTGGCAGTAACTCAATGCATAAAAGCATGCAGACATGGTCACGAGGTTCAATCGTTGTTCAGACTATGTTCAGAATGAGGAAGAAGTGACTTCCACTTTGGAATGATTGTTGGTGCCAGACAGGGTAGATTGAGCAGCTCAGAAACTTCTGTTCTCTTGGAATTTTCACACACAAATCTCTAGTTTACAGAGAATGGTGTGAAAAGTAGAAAAAAACATCCATTGAGCATCGGTTCTGTGAGCAAATAGACCTCGTTAATGAGAGAGGCCAGAGGAGAATGGCCAGACTGGCTCAAGCTGACAGGAAGGCGACAGTAACTCAAATAACCACTCGTTACAACAGTGGTGTGCAGAAAAGCATCTCTGAACGCACACATTGAATCTTGAAGTGGATGGGATACAGCAGCAGAAGACCACAAACATACGCACAGTTGGCACTTTGTTAGGCACAGGAAGAACCAAATAAAGTGGCCACTGAGTGTATCTTTTATTCAAAAGATGACAACTAACAGTTAGCAATTGAAAGTACACCTTCAAAAAAAATGTAATCAACTCTAACTGAAGCTTGCAATTCAAAAATGAATGTGGGCAACAGCGTTGCTGCTCCATCCTGAGAGTGGCTTCACCATAGCAGAAGAGGAGGCCTTGGGCTGACATGTTGGAACGGAAATGGGGATTGGAATTAAAATGGTTGCCCACCTGGAAATTCCACTGATCCAATAACTTAAAAATCAATTACGTTGACCCTTAATACATTTGTCATTCATAATACCATGTCAGATAGAACATGAAAAGGCCCTTCAGCCCACAATATTGTGCTGAACCAAACACATCAGTAATCAAATGGCTAACTAAACTAACCCCTACTACCTACACAATATCTATGTCCTTTCTTCTCCTGCACTTTCATATCCTGGGAGTATCTTGAACACCTCTATAGTATTTGCCTCCAGCACCACCCTGGAAGTGCATTCCAGACACCCAGCACTCTCTGTAAATTTGCCCTGCACATCTCCTTTAATTTTCTCCCTTTCACCAGAAAGGCATACCCTCTGGTACGAAACATTTCTACCCTAGGAAACAATGGCAGAACACCAACTGTCTACTCCATCTCTGCCTCTCATAATCTTATAAGGCTCTTTAAACCTCATATACACCTCTAAAACTCGTGTTTTCCTAGAAGACAATCTATCTAAAATAGGGCTTCCCAACCTGGGGTCACGGACCCCTCAAGGCTTGATGGCATAAAAAAGGTTGGGAACCCCTGATGTAAATATGGTGGGAATGCTATGTTAGTGTCAAAATGTGTGGCCACACTGGCAGGCTGCCCTCAGTGCATACTTGGCTGTGTTGGTTGTTAGTGGAAACAACACATTTCACTGTATGTTTCGATGTACATGTGATAAATAAATCTGAATCTGAAAAATAAAATGTTTCAAAAGTATTATAGCTTGGGCCATTGTGAGAATGAGAAAGATGTGGCCTTTTCTTTGCATTTACTTTCTTGGGCTAAAACCTGCCTTGCAGGAACAATTAGGTGTTAATACAGAAAGACACGCAATAAGAGCAATCTTCTGAAGTACACTGAATATTGCATAAGAGTAAGTAAATACTGTTTCTAAATGGAGATTCATTAATAACTCGGGGGACCTCTATAAAGAGAAGGTATAAGTGCTTTGGATAATTAAGGAAAATGTACAGTGAATTCCAGTTAATTGGGCCACTGGATAATCAGGGCAGCATTTATTTGAGACAACTCTTAAAGAAGAAAATCTAAATAGAGAAAATAGCTGAGTTTCCCTTCATTTATTTGGGACACTATGCTGCTTAATTGGGGCAAGACCCCGTTGTCAAGCAGTTTCTAACTAGCATCAGATGCATCTACTTGTGTGGCCGTTAAGACACTACACTGTGCTTTGAGCGAACAGTTTTTAAAATAGCATCAGTTGTGTGTGCTTGCATTGAAAAAGCAGAGATTTTTGTCACTGATGATGGCAAGAAATAAACAGTAAGACAATTCAGAATTGTTTTGCTCATTGTGGTTTCAAGCATTTAGGCTTGGAGATGCCAGAAACAGTCAGGAATGAAAGCAAAATGATTTCACTACTTCAGTGAATTAGGAACTACAAAGAATTTGAAGGTATTGTCTTGAATGTTATAATGAAAGTGAAAATTTGGAGGATGCAGTCATTAATAATATTGTATGAATTATCTACGTACGCTTGGTGTCTGCACTCATTTTGTTCATTTAAAATCAATCAAAAGAACACCAGTGTACACTGGATGAATTCCTTCATTGATAACTATTAGGAACAAATACAGTTGTATTTGTACTATATAATAACATTGGTAGTGTTCATTTCATACTTGCTGTTCTTTTCTTGCTTGGTTTCATGGCCATCGGGAAAAGGAGAAGTTTAGAGTTGTATACTTCGATAATAAGTGAACCTTTGTTATAAATATATAACTTGTTACTCAGTTAAATGGTAGTTTATCTTTTTAAACTTTCTAAACTATTTCCATGAAAGATCATTTAATTGGGGCATTTGCTTAATTGGGTCAAAATGTACTGGCCCTCATGTATCCCAATTAACTGGAATCCACTGTATTTAAAGTTGGGAAATAAGACTTGGGAAGAGAATTAAAATTGTGAATTAACACCAAGTCATTCTAGCCTACAGAACAATTGACCATTTTGACAGAAACACAGAGCGTGCAAATGCAAGAAGCAAACTATCTTTGTTGATAAAAATGAGTCCTGACGAAGGGTCTCGGCCTGTAATGTCGACTGCACCTCTTCCTACAGATGCTGCCTGGCCTGCTGCGTTCACCAGCAACTTTGATGTGTGTTGCTATCTTTGTTGATGCTGAGGTCACTTTGGAGTACATGGAAATGCAACAATAACTCAAATAACCCCATGTTACAACAGTGGTGCGCAAAAGAGCATCGCTGAATGTACAACACGTCAAAGCTTTAAGTGGCCACCGAGTATGGATTAACATTGGGTTTCTTACAAAATTGCCAAATCTTAGAGAATAAGGAATTATAATACTGAAAGAAGTGGACTGCTTTTTTCTTGAAAAATATTTTAAGATATTTTTTCTAATGCAATATGTAAACAATTGCACAGAAAATGTGATGTGAAGTTGGAGATGTGAATTACCCGAAGTCCTACGTGTGCAGCAATAATTTAAGAGGTAGGTTACACACACAGGCAATGAAGGCAGTAGGCTCTGTAAACATGATTTCATTTCTTTATAATAATCCATTTGATAATGGTTTTCAACTCTTGTGACTAGCAGAAACACTCAAAGCTTGAGTCAAGATTAATCAGTCTTACTCAAACATGAAGTTCGTTACACCAAAATGCTAACTGTTTCTTTCTCCATGGATACCGACCAGCTTGTTGCAAATGTCCAGAATTTCCTGTTTTTATTCAAACTTTTTGCTTTGAGCATTATTCATGCCAAAGAAATCAGAAACGGTAAAGAAACCAGATATGCTTTAGCACCAAGATAGTGTACATCCATTGAAATGGTCTTAATTTTATAATTACCAAGGCCTGCTTTAAAAATAGTTCATAAAAATGCCACCCAAGCCTGTTAATTTCCAGCTTACACATTCGGATCTTTAGCCTGTTTCTGTTTATTGATCTAGAGATACATCGCAGATGTATCACCTCCAGCCCAATGATTTGTGCCGCCCAGCAACCCTCAAGTTCACCTGAGCCTCTAATCACGGGGCAATTTACAATGACCAATTAACCTGCTAACTGGTACGTCTTTGGAATGCGGGAGGAAACTGGAGCACCTGGAGGAAACTCATGCGCACATGGGAAGAACGCACAAACTTTCTTATGGAGTACACTGGAATTGTTTATTTAATTAATTTATTGATGGATGTGCAGTGTGGAATAGGCCTTGCTGGACCTCCGAACCACACTGCCCAGAAATCTTCCAATTTAAACCTCACCTAACCACACAACAATTTACAATGACCAATTAACCTACCAACCCATACATCTTTGGACTGTGGGAAGAAACTAGAGCACCCAGAGCAAACTTACACAGTGAATGGGAGAACATACAAACTCCTTACAGGCAGTGACGGGAATTGAACCTGGGTTTGCTGTACAGTAAAACGTCGTGCGAACCACTCACTAGTGTGCTGCCCTAATTGAACTCCAAACTCCAACGCTGAGCTAAAATAATGCTGCACTAACCCCTGGTGCCCTGAAATATTTTTGCAACATAACTTTGGCAACATGATTCTCCTCAAAATATGTGCGTAATTATATAATGGTTTATTATATTAGTGCAAAATCCAAGATCTATTACTATCCAATGAACGCCTGATGTGCCGCTACCCATTTTAGCTCCTTTATGACCCTGTTATCTTCACTGTAAACAAGAATTTTTTTTATTTGATTTCTTTACAAGTGCAAAACAAGTGACCTAAGGAAAGTTAAAATAATTGTAACAATATCACTGAATCATTTCACAGTGTTTAATATACATGGAATGCCAGGCACTGCTAGTACGTAGCTTCGTCCATATTATCGTCGCTAGCTGCATAGTCATCTCCATCTTCAAAGTATGATGCAATATAATCATTTTCCTAAAAAGCAAAGGCAGTGATTTCAGATTGAGTCTTCCCAAGATTACAAAGAATGTGTACTAATCCCATGCTGTGGACACCGGAGAGAAATACATCATCTTACAATCAGGCCCATTACTTAACTGTTAACAAATTACATCCAAATAATTGGTTTAAATGAATGCTGGAAATAATGTACCTCTTCAAATTCCTCCTCATTGTACTCTTCATCCTCAGCATTCTCATCTTCTTCTTTCTCCTTCTCTTCAGTTTCTTCATCAGATTTATTTTCAGTGTCTTTCTTCTCTAGATCCTACAAGATCATAAAATATTGAAGAATTAGGCCATTTGGGTCTGCTCTACCATTCCATCATGGCTGATTTACTATCCCTCTCAACCCCACTCACCTGACTTCTCGTTATAACCTTTGACGCCCTGACTAATCAAGAATCTATCAATCTCTGCTTTAAAAATACCCAATGACTTGGCCACCACAGCTGTCTGTGGCAATGAATTCCACAAATTTACCACTCTCTGGCCAAAGAAATTCCTCTTTATCTCTGCTGTAAATGGACATCCCTCTATTCTGAGGTGGAGTCCTCTAGTCCTAAATTTCCCCATTATGGGAAACATTTTCTCCACATCTACTCTATCTAGGCTTTCCAATATTCAAAAGGTTTCAAGAAGATCCCCCCCGCCATTCTTCTAAATTCCAGTGAGTACAGGCCCAGAGCCATTAAACACTCCTCATACATTAACCCTTTCATTCCCAGAATAATTCTTGTGAATCTCCTCTGGACTCTCTCCTGAGCCAGCACGTCCTTTCTTAGATAAGGGGCCCGAAACTGCTCACAATACTCCACAATGCGGTCTGACCAATGCCTTATGAAGTCTCAGCTTTACATCCTTGCTTCTGTACTCTAGTCCTCTTGAAATGAATGCTAACATTCCATTTGCTTTTGTTATTATTGATTCAACCTGCAAGTTAACCTTCTCAATCGAAGAGAACTGTACCAATGTTATTATGTAAGGAATTGTAAATTTAAAGACAGCTAGAAGTTTTTAAGTCCAATGAAGTGTCTAGGCACAGCTCAAACAGCATCCATAAACTCACAGTGGAAAGGGTGAGCAGCTTCAAGTTCCTGGGTGTCAATATCTCTGAGGATCTGTCTGGGCCCAACATATTGATGCAATTACAAAGAAGGCAAGACAATAGCTATATAGTTCACTAGAAGTTACAGGAAACTTGGTATGTTATCAAAGACTTCAGCAAATTACTATGGTTGTACCATGGAGAGCATTCTGATGGGTTGCCAATGCACAGAATTGAAAGAGGGTTGTAAATGTAACCAGCTCCATCATGGCACTAAACTCTCCACCATCGAGGACCGCTCCAAAAGACAAAGCCTGGAGAAGTGGCATTCATCATGAAGGGTCCTCTCCTTCTCACTGCTAGCATCAATGAGGTGGTACAGGAGCCTGAAGATGCACTCAACTTTTTAGCAACATCTTCTTCTCCTCTGCCATCAGATTTCTGAACAGTCCGTGAACCTATAAACACTACTGCACTATTTTTCAGCAGGCCAGGCAGCACCTATAGAAAGAGGTACAGTCGATGTTTCAGGCCGAGACCCTTCATCAGGACTAACTGAAAGAAGAGATAGTAAGAGATTATCGAAGGGTCTTGGCCCAAAACGTCAACTGTACCTCTTCCTAGAGATGCTGCCTGGCCTGCTGCGTTCACCAGCAACTTTGATGTGTGTTGCTTGAATTTCCAGCATCTGCAGATCTCCTCGTGTCTGCATTATTTTGCTCTCTTTCTGCATTTTTAATATATTAATGTAATTTATTGTAATTCAAAGTTCAAAGTAAATTTATTATCAAAGTCATATGTCACCACATACAACCCTGAGATTCATTTTCTTGCGGGCACTGTAAATAAAAGAAACTCGATAGACCGCACCTAAAAGAACAACCCATGTGTGAAAGATAACAAAGTGTGCAAAAAGCAATAAATATTGAGAACATGATATGAAGAGCCATTGAAAGTGCATCTATACTGTATGGTTAAATGTATTTGACTGGTTTATGTATTGCACAGTACAGCAGCCGCAGAACAAATTTCATGACAGATCTCAATAATAATAAATCTGATTCGGGTTCTGAAAAGTAATGTCAGAACATTGAAGACTTTATACATAGAATATAGAACAGTACTGTACAGGAACAAGCTGTTCAGCCAACAATTTTGTACTGAACCAGCTAAAAAATAAACTTTAAAACCCCCCAAAAACTAATCGCTCTGATCTACACAATGTCCATATCCAGGCACCCACACCTCAAGAGTAAAAAAACTTAATCAAATCATCACATCCCCTCTCACCTCGGTATTAGACATTTTTACCCTGGGAAAAAGATACTCCCTGTCTACTCCATCTATAACTCTCATAATCCTATAAACCTCTAATCAGATTTCTCCTCACCCTCTGACGGTACAAAGAAAACAACCGAAGTTTGTTTAGCCTGTCACAATAGCGCATGCTCTCTAAACCAGGAAGATCCTGGTAAATCACCACCACCCTCACCCCCCAACCCCCAGGGCCCTTTTTGAGTAGACATGCGGATTTCAGGCTACAGACAATAGTGAAGGCAGCCAAGGTTCAGGGAACAAAGAGTATTCATTTACTCAGTAAAGGCGGCCCTGGTTTCTATTGAGCTCAAGTGCTAAATTACGTACTTCACACAGATCAGTCTGAAGCATCAATAGAGTCTTTAAACTGTTACTTATCACCTCAACTATTGTTCATTACAAACATCCTGACTGCTGAACAGAATCCAGTGCTGATTTTCTCAACGAATACAACGGATCATTCATGGAGAAGAGACCATGGCAAGTGTGACCAGTGTTTAATGACTCGGTGCAGGCAGGGACTGCGGGAAAATACCATGAAAGGAATGTGGAGGCTTTTCTTGTACTCGTGACTAGGAGCTGTCTGCTGATAAAAAGGGATGAACAAATTGCGGAAGGGACGTGGGAAAAGCAAACAGTTCATGCCACAGTCTGCTGTAGAACAAATGACGGAAAAAAGTGGTCTCAATTTTCCAAAGCAAGAAAGAGTCAGGGTTTTAAACTAAAAAACCTGAACCTTAATTTCAATCAGAATCAATACATACGTCTTGAAATTTGTTGTTCTCTGGCAGCAGTACATAAAATATACTATGAATTACAATAAGAAAGGTTTTAAAAATATTAAATATGTTGTGCACCCCCCACCACAAAAGTAGTGAGATAGTGTTTATGGGTTCATAGACCGTCCAGAAATCTGTTGGCAGAGGGGGAAGAAGCTGTTGCCAAAATATTGAGTGTGGGTCTTCAGGCTCCTTGATGGTGGCAATGAGAAGAGGGCTTGTCCTAGAATGATGATGGGGCTCCTTAACGAAGGATGCTGTCTTTTTGAGGCATGGCCTTTTGAAGATGTCCTCAATGCTCAGGAGGCTAGTGCTCATGATGGAGCTGATTGAACCTGCAAAGTTCTGATCCTGTGCAGTGTGCCCCCACCCCCAACATACATATCAGATGGTGATGCAATCAGCTACAGTACTCTCCTTGGCTCAGTACACCCAAGGACAACTAGATTATTTCTGAAACAACAGTACAATGACATTTATAAACTGCTAGAAAAAAATGTAACCAGTTTAATAAATGGAGCTTTATCAAATTTATGGACCACTAAATAGTCCTACTTTTAAAATTACTAAATTGTGATTGTTCAAACATTGCAATTACTTAATTGGAGTAGATTTGAATTTGTAAGGCATTTAAAAGAATACTGTGGTCTCAGTTTGAATAGTTATAAAGAAATGTAATGTGGTGTGGACTGAGAGTTCCAGAGATTAGAATGATTGTGCAACAGGTTTTTTCCCCAGGAAACAGAACACCGATCCCAGCTTCTCCCAGCTTTCTCCCAGGAAACAGAACACTGATCCCAGCTTCTCCCAGGGCCCAGCAGTCTGCACTGTAAGGCTCTAAAGGAAGTGATGCAGACATTTTGGATGCATCATTGATTATTTCCTGACATTTCCCTAATTCTAGAGCAGACGCTACAGATTGGAAGGGAACAAATGTAAACAGCTTCCTAAAAAAATGAGGAGAGTAAATGGGGAATTAGGGACTAATTAGTTTGATATCCTTCGTTTGTTCGAGGTCTGGCTACAGACGGGATAACACTCATATAAAAATCCTGGAGGAACTCAGCAGGTCAGGTAGTACCTATGGAACTGAATAACCAGTCAACATTTCGGGCTGAGACCCTTCATCAGGACTGGAAAGGAAAGGGGTAGAAGGCAGAACAAGAAGATTGGGGAAGAGGAAGGAAGACAAGGTAGAAGATGATAGGTGTAGCCAGGTGGGTGGGGGAGAAGTGGCAAGAAGCCGGCCGGTAATAAGCGGAAAAGGTACAGGACTGGAGACGGAATCTGATATAGGGGGGCGGACCATGGGAGAGGGAAGGAGGGGCACCAGGGGGAGGTCTAGGCAGGCTAAAAATGGAACTACAGGGCCCTTGGAAGATCATTATGATTGAATAAAGTCAACATGATTTTATGGAAAGAGGAAAATGCTTGAAATTTTAAAAATAGTTTATTAATGGATACAATTCAAAATAATGTGCAAAATAAGGGTTCTTGTCAACAGACAGAAATAGAAATATGGAATAAATGGGTTATTTTTAGATGGGCAGATTATTTTAGTGGAGCATTACAAAGATTGGTTTTGGGCTTTGAATACTTGATTATTTCTAGATATTGTTAAAAGGTGAAGGTCACAAATTACCATATTGGCATTTATATCCTCATTGGGCAGATATACATGCCAGCACCCGGAGTACTAGTCAAGTAACAAGTCACTTTGATCCAGTGACACTGGCCAACAAGAATGAAACTGCATATTACCAAACTCCGGTTCAGGCCAGGCCTTACCATCAGTCTACCTTATCCACTGCATTTTAACTAACTTGGTTTTCCTAACAGCTTGCTAGATCAAAGGCTTCCATAAATAACATAGCCTCTTCCCTCAGTCCACTCTGATGGGAGTGGGACAAAGTCCGTAAGCAGGGTGGGTGAGATCCTCGATGACATTGCTGGCCTTTCTCTGGTATCATTCTGTATAAATATATCCTCGGTGGTGATGTGCTGAGGTGTTTTAACCACCTGTTGTACAGGCCTCCTCTCCAAATGCAAGGCAGTCAGATCAAACAAATCTGACCAAGGAACCAAAATGAAAACGTTACAACAGGCCTAGTTAAGAAAGTGGGTTTAACATTTGTATTAAACAAGAAAAGAGACTTTTTTTTTTTAAAAAGACAATTCCAGACCTTCATGCCTCAGCTGCTTAAGTCAGCGGTCCCCAACCACCGGGCGGCAAAGCATGTGCTACCGGGCCACAAGGAAACGATACGAGTCCGCTGCACCTTTCCTCATTCCCTGTCATGCACTGTTGAACTTGAACATAGGGTTGTCAACTGTCCCGTATTTGCCAGGACATCCCCTATATTGGGCTAAATTGGTTTGTCCCATACAGGACCGCCCTTGTCCCGTATTTCCCCCGCTAAGGTAGAGCGTTCCTATGAAACCTTTCGTGCCGAAATGGCGTAAACAAGCAAAGAAGCAACTACCATTAAATTATATGGGTAAAATTTTTGAGCATTCCCAGACCCAAAAAATAACCTACCAAATCATACCAAATAACACATAAAACCTAAAATAACTCTAACATATAGTAAAAGCATTAATGATATGATAAATACACAGCCTATATAAAGTAGGAATAATGTATGTACAGTGTAGTCGGGAAGATTAAGCCAAAACCTATTTGTGGGGAAAAAAATTGGCACGTATGCGCTGTGCATGTCACATATGCGAACGTCACGCATGCGCACACAGGTGCCCGTGCAAGGCTTCATGATCATGGTAGTCTTTCTTAGGGTCAACATAAGTGGCTCATCAACACACACAAAAAATGCTGGTGAACGCAGCAGGCCAGGCAGCATCTATAGGAAGAGGTACAGTCGACATTTCGGGCCGGGACCCTTCGTCAGGATTTGACTGCTACCTTTGTCCCTTATTTGGGAGTGAGAAATTTGGCATGTTGAGGTGGGTGAGTTTAACCCTACTTGAACACCTACCTCACTCTCCACGGTCGGCCGGTCCACAAGAATATTGTCAATATTAAACCGGTCCGCAGTGCAAAAACGGTTGGGGACCCCTGGCTTAAGTCAATGGTGCCAGAGAGGAGATTTAAAATGCACTAAATAGAGGAATGTAGCAATCAGAGGGGATAAAGTACAAATACAAAAATCACTTTTAACTTAATTTATTACTGAACTGTCTAGGCCAAGGCTTAGAATGCTTTAGATAATTGCAAAAAGCCAAAATCAAGATGTAAAAATTATAAAACGGAGTGACACTCACCTGAAGTTTTTGGATTACATCCTCATTAGATTTGTCAACCACAACCTCTGGACTCTTCATTTTGGACTCTGTGGGCACATTTGTGTCAGTTCCTGCAAAAAGAAAATGTGGTCCAGAAAGCAATAATTAGAAGCCTGTTCCACTAATATTTTTAAAAAAAGTTACCCAATAGCATGAAGGGCAGCGATGCTTCACTACCAGACAAACTCAACACCTTCTATGCACGCTTTGAAGGGGAGAACACAACTACAGCAGTGAAGATCCCTGCTGCACCTGATGACCCTATGATCTCTGTCTCACAGGCTGATGTTAGACTGTCTTTAAAGAGAGTGAACCCTTGCAAGGTGTAAGGTTCCAATGGAGTATCTCTGAAAACCTGTGTCAACCAACTAGCGGGAGTATTCAAGGACATTTTCAACCTCTCACTGCAATGGGCGGAAATTCACACTTGCTTCAAAAGGGCAACAGTTATACCAGTGCCAAAGAATAATGTGGGCTGCCTTAATGACTTTCACCCAGTAGCACTCACATCGACATTGATGAAATGCTTTGACTAGACATGTCATGACCAGACTGAACTCCTGCCTCAGCAAGGACCTGGACCCATTGCAATTGGCCTATCGCCACAACAGGTCAATGGCAGACGCAATCTCAATGGCTCTCCACACGGCTTTAGACCACCTGGACAACAAAAATACCTATGTCAGGATGCTGTTCATCGACTATAGCTCAGCATTTAATACCATCATTCCCACAATCCTGATTGAGAAGTTGCAGGACCTGGGCCCCTATACCTCCCTCTGCGATTCAGGGGTGTGTGCTTAGCCCACTGCTCTATTCTCTATATACACATGACTGTGTAGCTAGGCATAGCTCAAATACCATCTATAAATTTGCTGACGATACAACCATTTTTGGTAGAATCTCAGGTGGTGACGAGAGGGTGTACAGGAGTGAGATATGCCAAATAGTGGAGTGGTACCACAGCAACAACCTGGCACTCAACGTCAGTAAGACGAAAGAGCTGATTGTGGACTTCAGGAAGGGTATGACGAAGGAACAGGTACCAATCCTCATAGAGGGATCAGAAGTGGAGACAGTGAGCAGCTTCAATTTCCTGGGTGTCAAGATCTGAGGAGCTAACCTGGTCCCAATCAATGTAGTTATAAAGAAGGCAAGACAGTGGCTATACTTTATTAGGAGTTTGAAGCAATTTGGCATGTCAACAAACACACTCAAAAACTTCTATAGTTGTACTGTGGAGAGCATTCTGACAGGCTGCATCACTGTCTGGTATGGAGGGGCTACAGCACAGGACTGAAAGAAGCTGCAGAAGGTTGTAAATCTTGTCGGCTCCATCTTGGGTACTAGCCTACAAAGAACCCAGGACATCTTTAGGGAGCGGTGTCTCAGAAAGGCAGCATCCATTATTAAGGACCTCCAGCAGCCAGGACATGCCCTTTTCTCACTGTTACCATCAGGTAGGAGGTACAGAGTCTGAAGGCACACACTTAGTGATTCAGGAACAGCTTCTTCCCCTCTGCCATCAGATTCCTAAATGGACATTGAATCTTTGGACACTACCTCACTTTAAAAAAATATATACAGTATTTCTGTTTTTGCACAATTTTTAAAATCTATTCAATATACGTAAGTGATTTACCTATTTATTATTATTATTGTTGTTATTTTTTCTCTGCTAGATTACGTATTGCATTGAACTGCTGCTGCTAAGTTAACAGATTTCACATCACATGCCGGTGATAACAAACCTGACTCTGATTAAGATGATAGGTACATCAATTTACTTCATTTACGTTTTTTTTATTTATTTGGAGATGCAGTGTGTTAAAGTGAATTTTTTTGGGTAGGTGATTTGTTTACACTTAAATGACTTTGGCCACCAGACTTCTATTTGACAAAGTACTGTGGATTGAGTCCACAGCAATGTGCTTCCTAAAAAGGTGTGAATACCAGATGCTTCTGCCACCATAGTTTGACCTGATGCTGTAGTTTTGAAGACAGTATTATAAGACCATAAGACAAAGGAGCAGAAGCAGGCCATTCAGCCCATTGAGTCTGCTCCACCATTTTATCATGAACTGACCCATTTTCTCCTATTTAGTCCCACTCCCCTGCCTTCTCACCATAACCTTTGATGCCCTGGCTACTCAGATACCTATCAATCTCTGCCTTAAATACACCCAATGACTTGGCTTCCATTGCTGCCCGTGGCAACAAATTCCATAGATTCACCACCCTCTGATTAAAAAAATTTCTTCGCATTTCTGTTCTGAAAGGGCGCCCTTCAATCCTTAAGTCATGCGCTCTCGTACTAGACTCCCTCATCATGGGAAACAACTTTGCCACATCTACTCTGTTCATGCCTTTTAACATTTGAAATGTTTCTATGAGGTCTCCCCTCATTCTTCTAAACTCCAAGGAATACAGTCCAAGAGCGGACAAATGTTCCTCATATGTTAACCCTCTCATTCCCAGAATCATTCTAGTGAATCTTCTCTGTACCCTCTCCAACGTCAGCACATCCTTTCTTAAATAAGGAGACCAAAACTGCCCACAGTACTCCAAGTGAGGTCTCACCAGCGCCTTATAGAGCCTCAACATCACATCCCTGCTCCTATACTCTATTCATTTAGAAATGAATGCCAACATTGCATTCGCCTTCTTCACTACCGACTCAACCTGGAGATTAACTTTAAGGGTATCCTGTACGAGGACTCCCAAGTCCTGTTGCATCTCAGAACTTTGAATTCTTTCCCCATTTAAATAATAGTCTGCCCGTTTATTTTTTCTGCCAAAGTGCATAACCATACACTTTCCAACATTGTATTTCATTTGCCACTTCTCTGCCCATTCTTCCAATCTATCCAAGTCTCTCTGCAGACTCTCCGTTTCCTCAGCACTACCGGCC
This sequence comes from Mobula birostris, assembly GCF_030028105.1. Lineage (NCBI taxonomy): Eukaryota > Metazoa > Chordata > Chondrichthyes > Myliobatiformes > Myliobatidae > Mobula > Mobula birostris. The sequence goes on from NC_092386.1 coordinate 6,551,003, forward strand.
CCTCCATCTATCTTCGTATTGTCAGCAAACGTAGCCACAAAGCCATCTATTCCATAATCCAAATTGTTAATGTACAACATAAAAAGAAGCGGCCCCAACACTGATCCCTGCGGAACACCACTGGTAACTGGCAGCCAACCAGAATAGGATCCCTTTATTCCCACTCTCTGTTTCCTGCCAATCAGCCAACGCTCTATCCACATATGTAACTTTCCCGTAATTCCACGGGCTCTTATCTTGTTAAGTAGCCTCATGTGTGGCACCTTGTCAAAGGCCTTCTGAAAATCCAAATATACAACATCTACTGCATTTCCCTTGTCTAGCCTACTGGTAATTTCCTCAAAAAATTGTAATAGGTTTGTCATGCAGGATTTTCCTTTAAGGAATCCATGCCTATCTTGTCATATGCCTCCAGGTAATCTGTAACCTCATTCTTGACAATCGACTCCAACAACTTCCCAACCATGGATGTCAAGCTAACAGGTCTATAATTTCCTTTTTGCTTCCTTGTCCCCTTCTTAAATAGCAGAGTGACATTTGCAATCTTCCAGTCCTCCGGAACCATGCCAGAATCTATCGATTTTTGAAAGATCATCGCTAATGCCTCCGCAATCTCCAGAGCTACTTCCTTCAGAACACGAGGGTCATTCCATCTGGTCCAGGAGATTTATCTACCTTTAGCCTATTCAGCTTCCTGAGTACTTTCTCTGTCGTAATTGTGACTGCGCACACTTCTCTTCCCTGCCACCCTTGAGTGTCCGGTATCCTGCTGTCTTCCTCAGTGAAGACTGATGCAAAATACTTGTTCAGTTCCTCTGCCATCTCCTCATCTCCCAATACAATTTCTCCAGCACCATTTTCTATCGGTCCTATATCTACTTTCACCTGTCTTTTACTCTTTATATACTTGAAAAAGCTTTTAGTATCCTCTTCGATATTATTTGCTAGCTTCCTTTCATAGTTAATCTTTTCTCTCTTAATGACCTTCTTGGTTTCCTTTTGTAAGGTTTTAAAAACTTCCCAATCCTCTGTCTTCCCACTAATTTTTGCTTCCTTGTATGCTCTCTCTTTTGCTTTAACTTTGGCTTTGACTTCTCTTGTCAACCACGGTTGCATCGGTTTTTCACTCGAAAATTTCTTCTTTTTTGGAATATACCTGTCTTGCACATTCCTCATTTCTTGCATAAACTCCAGCCACTGCTGCTCTGCCATCTTTCCCGCCGGTGTCCCTTTCCAGTCAACTTTGGCCAGTTCCTCTCTCATGCCACTGTAATTTCCTTTACTCTACTGAAATACCGACACGTCAGATTTCGGCTTCTATTTTTCTAATTTCACAGTGAACTCAATCATGTTATGATCACTGTCTCCTATCTATACATTATAAATATTAATTGTCTTCTATGCCAAGTAAATCCTAAAGGCTGTGGATACCAACCAGACATGTTGGCATCAGAAGGAAAGGATGGTGTGATATTTTATATGTAGCTTCAAAAGGAAGCATTGTCTACGCATTGTCTGTAATTTTTTAAGTAGCGATTGCCTTTGTGTTTAGCATATAAATATCGAACCCACATTGAGTGGAAAGCGTCTCCGTCCGTATGATGCCTGCTTGTTGTGTTGAATAAAGAAGCTGCTTTGTATCTACCAGTGACTCTGTCTCTCCAGTGATTTCATCCACGCTACAACACAGTGCGGAGTAGGCCCTTCTGGCCTTCGAGCTAAACCGCCCCAGCAACCCCTGACAATCCCGATTTAACCAGAATCTGATCAAGCGATAAGTCACAATGGCCAATACATACACAGCAGGCCTTTGGATTGAGGGAGCAAACCAGAGCACCCGGAGAAAACTCACATATTCAACGGGGAGGACGTACATAGACTCCCAGCAGAGGATGCTGGGATTGAAATCCAAACTCCCGATGCCCCAAGCTGTAATAGAGTCACGCTAACCATAACAGTTCTAGTTTAAGACTAGAATGTTAAACACTTCTGTGGAAGCTTAGCTAAACAAATCAAAATCAGCAATATGTATACACCAGACCTAATATTAGAAAACACTTACTTGCTTTTTTTGACATTTTAATTCTTGGCTTTAGCTCCCTTGGAAGTCTTCTCCAATCTGTACATTTACATATAAATTAACAGACAAGTCAGCAAAATCCATACAAGAAATGATGGTCAAGCTCTAAAGTTTTAGCCTAAGTTTGCAAAGCAGGTCTGTGTCCACATATTTCTCAATGGAAGGTGGTGTCAGACACTAACACAACATAAATGATATTCTCCTATGTAAAATACTACCAAGGACTGGGAAAACGATTAGTGTTTCTTTCCAAAGTGCTGAAAATGTATTGGTCTGTGTTAGAGGACGAGACCTAGGCCACAAAACCAATCAAAGTCTTTTCTGGAGGAAGATGAAAGCTTCAGGGGTTTCCATAGCAGAGAGGGGATCTTATAGAAACATACACAAAATTTTGAAAGGGATAGATAAGATGGAAAGTTGTTTCCATTTGTAGGTGAGACTAGAACTAGAGGATATTGCCTCAAGATTCAGGGGAGAAGATTCAGGATGGAGATGAGGAAAAACTGTTTTTCCCAGAGAGTGGTGAATCTGTGGAATTGTCTGCCCAGGGAAGCAGTTGAGGCTTCTTCACTAAATATATTTAAGATACAGTTATATAGATTTTTATGTAGTAGGGGAATTAAGGGTTATGAGGAAAAGGCAGGTAAATGGAGCTGAGTTTACAGACAGATCAGCCATGATCTTATTGAATGGCAGGGCAGGCTCGATGGGCCGGATGGCCTACTCCTGCTCCTATTTCTATGTTCTTATGTAGATGAGGAGAGACAAGGATGGAAAAGTCTATTTTATAAACATTAAAGATCAGCTTTATTTGTCACGAGTACATCGAAACATCAAAACAGACAGTGCAATACGTTATTTGTGTCACTGACCAGCACAGCCCGAGGATTGTTGCCATGCTTCCAGTGTCAATATGGCATCTCCAAAATGTACAGACCCAAACCTGCACTGTATGTGAGAGGAAACCAGTGTATTCCACTGGGAGGATGTACAGACCCCTCATAGAAGACATCAGAATTGAACTCCGACGCCCGAGCTGTAATGGTGGCATGCTAACTGCTATGCTATTTAATAGTCATATGAATGCTTTCGCACTTTTGTAATAAAGTAATACTAACATAATCACAAGAAATTCTGCAGATTTTAGAAATCCAGAGTAGCACACACAAAATGCTGGAGGAACTCAACAGGTCGGACAGCATCTATAGAAATGAATAAACAGTTGATCCTTCAGTCCAAACCCTTCATTAGGACTGGAAAGGAAGGAGGCAGAAGTCAGAATAAAAAGGTGGAAGGGGGGTAAAAAGCACACACTGGCAAGTGATAGGTGAGAGCGGGTGAAAGGGAAGGAGGCTGGGTGTGGTAGGGGATGAAACAAGAAGCTGGGAAGTGATAGGTGGAAAAGGTAAAGGGCTGTAGAAGGAGAAATCTGATAGGAGGGGAGAGCGGACCATGAGAGATAGGGAAGCAGGAGGGGCACCAGAGGGAAGTAATGGGCAGGTGAGAAGGGAAGCGATAAGAGAGAAATTAGAATGGGAGACAGAAAAAGAGAGGAGGAGGTGGCAGAAATTACCAAAAGTTAGAGAAAACACATGATTAGTCAGGTTCTATAATAGTAATGGATGGAGTTATGCCGGTATATATAAAGTGTATCCAAAACATATTGAGTATTATAGACTTTTATGTAAATCAACAGATCACTTTGGAGTGGACTAAGTCCATCAATACTCATTAACAAATTAATCTGTACTTACCTGGTGTCCATTTCTTGGTGCCATTCTTTTCTGTATACTTTTGAGTATACCTTTCAATATCTAAATTGAAGAAATATCTTTCAAAATTGCATTTCATAATTTTTCAAAGCTGCTTCACAATATATTACGGTTGAATCATTTATGGTCATAATCAGTTTTTAGTAGTGATTGTTTAAGAAATGATTACATCTTCGTCCTGTATTACATTACTCATGCTGGAATATGAAATAAAAATATACAAACTATATAAAAGAAATATATAAAAGAAATAATTTTAATTTAAAAATCAACCTTCAGTGCTGTCAAAATATAGCAATACATCATTGAGGACCCTTTTGGATTAGACTGTTTAATTATTATTTTCTTTGCAGTTTAACAATTACCTGCTGATATTTTATATAATTACTTTTATACAAGTAATTGTTTATTATGCTTCCTAGTGGTGACAATATGTATATGCATGTTCAATGTGTCCCCTAATGGTTATATTGCTATAACACTGGTGTGGTTCTGAAAAGCTTCTTTGTTCTGCATTACTTGAATAAGAACTGTCTGATTCATTATCTCTTAGCTACAAATTTGAATGAAATTTTCCATATTGATGGGTGTAAAAGAGCTGCTTATGCTGGGCGCCATCGTTTTAGCATTTTAATCTTAGTTTTTTTGTCTCTCCTTTGTAGACCTCCTTCTCTGCCCATTTTGATTTTCCTTTGTTCTGTTAACACTTAATAAAACAATCATGAAGCAACAAGTTTTATGCCTCTTTCCTGAGAGAACCTTGGATTTAAACATCAGAATCCAACCACTCTCATTACTGAGGACATGCCCTCTTCTCGTTACTACCATCAGGGAGGAGGTACAGGAGCCTGAAGACACACACTCAATGTTTTAGAAACAGCTTCTTCCCCTCCACCATCAGATTCCAGAATGGTCCATGAACACCATCTCATTATCCCTTTTCTATGCTATTTAATTTTTTTTTGTTGTAGCTTATGCCTGCTCTGTAATGTGGCCACAAAACAACAAATTCACTCCACACATCAGTGATAACAAACCCGATTCTGATTCTGATCTTGGTGTTTCAACTTACTTTTACTTGCCAACTGTAATGGTAATGAAATGAGAACACAAAACCAAAAAAAACCAGCTTTACTTGTCATATGAACATTGAAACATACAGTGAAACATCAAATCAAATCACTGAGGATCAGCCTAAGAAGTGTCCCCATGATCCTAGCACCAACATAGCATGTCCACAGCTTACTAACCCTAAAATGAACGTCTTTGGAACATAGGAGGAAAACAGAGCACCCAGGGGAAACCCACATGGTCACAGGGAGAACGTACAAACTCCTTAGATGGCGACAGGAGTTGACCCTCTATCTTACAGCTGGTGCTGGAAAGCATTACACTACTGTGATGTATGGGGCCACAAACCAGTTACTGGACTGATGCAGTTACAATTCATATTCATTTATTCATCACAGGGATATCAAAATATAGTGAAATGCATCCTTTCTCCTAACAACCAACACAAGTAACGATGTGCTGGGGCAGCCCACAAGTGTCACCACGCTTTGCAGCACCAACACAGCAGGCCCACTATGTTCAGCAGAACATAAGAACAATGACAAGAAGCGCATATTGTATTTACATATTTAGAGGTACAGTGCATTACAGGTCTTTCCGGTCCAACAAGCTGCCCTGGCCAGCATCCCATCGATTTAACCCTTGCCCAATCACAGGTCAGTTTCCAATGAACAATTAACCTACTAACTGCTGCATCTTTGGACTGTGGGAGGAAACCAGAGCACCCGGAGGAAACCGACAGTTCACAGGGAGAACATACAAACTCTCTGCGATGGACTCCAAACTCAGAAATGCTGTAATAGCGTTGCACTAACAGCTATGATTCTGTCAAAAAAATACTACGGTGGTGGTGGTTGTCCGTCACATCTGATGACGACAGGAAACCTGTGCGGGAGAGTTTTTAAAGCAGAAAAGTCATTGTACGGGGCAGTTCTACCCTCTTGACCTCGGAAGGCCGAGTCCAGTCCCAAACTGCAGTCCTTGGTTGCAGTGGATGACCATGACGTCTTCTGTGCCTCGTCACACACTTCGCTTTCCACTGAGCGTTGAGAACTGCCCTCCAGGTGATTGATCTCATCCACCCAGTCCACCGGCACTGACTTCACGTGCTAGGACAGGCGTGTTCCTCTCTCACTGGGGTACGAGACCCTCCAGCTACCCTCACCCGGTTTAGCCTGCCTGTCGAAGAGGTGTACCAGGGTGTGGCTGCTGTCACACGCAAATTGATATTTGGAGCCACAGGTGAGAGTCGAGTGTCTGCGGCGACCAAAGGTGAGACAGCTGCCTCGGACTGGACACAACAAGCCCCTTCACCAGAGGTGTTACCTCTCCACGACAATGATAGAGGGCCTTGGTCACTCCCCTGCAGTAATCTGACATCAGATTGTCAGAAATTCTGCCAGCCTAGCATCTGGCTAACACATTAGATGGGAAAGTGTGCGGAGGCCTCGAGGACAATCTGGGTGTGAAGCCACAGTTCCTGAATGTGGCCTAGACTGGGTCTGGATTGTGAACCATGTGTGAGACCAAATCATGGCTGGGATTTAGATCACAGAGAATCTGGAATCCAAGTATTGTCACATGTGCCAGGCTACAGAGAAGAACTTGTGTACCATTCGTACAGATCAAATCATTACACAATGCATTGATAGAACAACGCAAAACAGTAACGATGCAGGATAAATGAGTGCCACCGCAGTGTAGCGGGTTAGCACAACACTGTTACAGCTCGGGGCATCACAGTTCAGAGCTCTATCTCAGTGACTCTGTAAGGAGTTTGTATATCGTCCCTGTGGAATGAGTGGGTTTCCTCCGGGTGCTCCGGTTTCCTCCCACAGTCCAAAGATGTACCGGTCAGTAGGATAATTGGTCATTGTAAATTGTCCTCTGATTAGAGGCTAGGGTTAAATTGGGGGTTGCTGGGCCTGTTCCACATAGTACCTGGAAATAAAAGTAATTGAAGTGTAAAAGCTGCAGAGAGAGCGCAGTGCAGCTAAACAATAAAGAGCAAGATCACAACAGCAGGTCCATTCAGGAGTCTGAGAACAGTGGGATAGAAGCTGTCCTCGAGCCTGCTGGTGCATGCCTTCCTGCTTTTTTTTTTATCTCCTGCCTATGGAAGGAGGGAGAAGAGAGAATGGCTGGGGTAGTTGGGGTATTTCATTATGCTGGCTGCATTACTGAGGCAGTGAGAAGTGTACAAAGACACCACAGAAAATGTAATTTATAGTAAGTTCCTGTCTTTCCACTACACTGCTGTCACAAAACAACAAATTTCACACGCACCAGAGATAATACATCTGATTCTAATTCTATAAACTATCCCAGTTCATGTGAAAATGTATTATGATTTAAAATGTAAGCGTTTTTACCCCAACTTCATTGCTTCATTCTACAGATGCACAACCTAACCAGTTGCATCATTTCCTTGGTATGAAAATTTAACTACAGCGGACGGGAAGGCTCCACGATGGGTCGTCAAAGCTGCCCAATGCATCACCAGCACTAGCCTACCTACCATCAAGGATCTATATATACAGAAAGGTGCCAGAACAAGGCCAGTAACATCATTAAGAATCCCACCCACCCAGCTCACGGACTGTTTGCCCAGTGCTTCAGGGGAGGACTCTATGCAGCATCCACACCAGGACCACCAGACTCAAAAACAGTTACTTTCCCCAAGCAGGAAGACTGATCAACACCTCCACCCACTAACTCCACCACTACTTTATTACTTCCTGTCAGTCACCTTATGTACAGCCATACAATCAATGTATACAAGCTATCTTATCTACTTATATCTATTATTTTTTAAAGTTATTATTGTATTTTTATCTAGTGCTGTTTGTGCTGCAACGGATCTGGAGTAACAATTATTTTGTTCCCCTTTACACTTGTGAACTGGAAATGACATTGAACAATCTCAAATCTTCTTACCTTTTTTTTCAATAGCAGCTTCAATGTAGTAAGGCAGCTTCTTGCAGGCTCCCCTTAACTCCTGCTTCAAGGCTAGGATATAGTTCACATCTTCCCCTGTATTCAAGGGGACAGGCTTAAATTCTGTGGGCTACAGATCGGTAATGTAGATTATCATACAGTGCAAGTACATTAGGAAATAACAAACTGAAACTAGGCAAGTACATTATTGATCCAAACAAACATCATGAAGGATACCCCACCCCACCCTGCTCATTAACTCCCACTCCCATCAGGGAGGAGTCTACATAGCATCCACACCAGGACCACCAGACTCAAAGACAGTTACTTCCCCAAGCAGTGAGGCCGATCTACGCCTTCACCCACTAACCCAACCCTCCACACCTCCAACCACCACTACTTTATCATTTCCTGTCAGAGTCACCTTGTAGGAGGCATGGATCTAATTTTATTTTGTGTTGCCTGTTTATTCTGGATAACTTGTCACATGGGTTGGACCACTGTAGAAGCAAATGAGTATAGTTTAGTTTAGTCTAATCGAAAGTCATTGAGCCAGAGTGATCTTTTTTTGTTGACCACTTAATTACACTAATTGTAACATTAATTTTATTATATCACTGATTTAGTTTTGTTTAAAAAAGGGATCTAGTGTTTTTCCAGCTTACATGACTAATAAACTCTTCTCAGGCTCCCAGCCGGGTACAGGTATTAATTTTAATAGACAGAGTAGATGTGGAAAAGATGTTTCCCATGGTGGGAGAGTCCAGGACAAGAGGGCACAGCCTCAGGATAGAGGGGCACCCTTTCAAAACAGAGATGCAGAGAAATTTCTTTAGTCAAAGGGTGGTGAACTTGTAGAAGTTGTTGCCACTTGCAGCTGTGGAGGCCAGGTTGTTAGGTGTATTTAAAGCAGAGATTGATAGGTTCTTCATTGGACATGGCATCAAAGGTAATAGGGAGAAGGCCGGGAACTGGGGTTGAGGAGGAGATAAAGAAAAAGGACCAGCCATGATTGAATGGTGGAGCAGACTTGATGGGCCAGATGGCCTAATTCTGCTCCCATGTCTTACGGAATTAATCGACGTTTCGATGTCAAACTCTTGTCATCTTCATCAGGGATGATGCCTGAGTATGTATAGTCTGGTGGTATTTATACCCCTGTCTGGTCTGGACTAGACGTGTCCAGGCATTATCCCTGATGAAAATGACAGAGTTTGTCTTCGAAACATCGGTTAAAATTGATACCTGTATCCGGCTGGTAGTCCCAGAAGAGTTTATTAGTTTTGTTAGATTTTTCTTTAAGTTGCTATAAGATTGCTCATCTTTGCTGGCTTGGAACCTCAGTTATTTGTAAGCACATCATACAATGTCAAATCCCATACTCAGCCTCTCAGCGGTTTTCCTTTGTTTTCAAGTAACGGCTACACACCTCATGTACAGACACTCCAGTGCCGAGCGTCACTGTATGGATGTACAATCCATGTATACACGTTATCTTACATATTTATATTTATTGCACTTTTTAAACTTATTATTGTGTTCTTTATCTTGTGTTGTTTGTGCTGCATTGGATCTGGAGTAACAATTATTTCATTCTCCTTTACACTTGTGTACTGGAAATGACATTAAACAATCTTGAAAATTCATCTATCTCAACCTCTCCTAGAATCTGAAAATCAACTTGATCTTAAATATATTAATTGAATCAGATTCTGCCTCTCAGAAGAAGTGTATCAATTTCATCAAGAATGCATTGACTGGGAGCTGATCCAAAATTCTAAATCTTCTCACAATTGGAAACTTCCTCTCAGCACCGACTCTATCAGACCTCTCGTGAAATCACCATACACACTTCACATGACCGCCTCACTCGCTGCTTTGTTGAGTATCACACTAACCTGCTACACAAAAGACAACCCCTTCGCTCCAGAAACCAACACAGTCAACCTTTCCTCAACTTCCTCCAATGCAGATATATGCCAAAATCATGCAGAGTAGTCAGCCTTCCCCATTTTTTACATCAAAATACATATATGTCACCATATACAACCCTGAGATTCATTTTCTTGCGGGCATAGTCAATAAATCCATTAACCACAATAGAATCAATGAAAGATCGCATCAACTGGACATACAACCAGTGCTGAAGAGACAACAAACAGTGCAAACATAAAAATAAATAATAATAACAAATAAATAAACAATAAACATTGAGAATCTGAACTGGAAGGGGACTAATATCCTAGTGAAATGGTTTACTGGTGCTGCACAGTGAGGTTTCAACTCAAGTTACAGGGGCCTGGGAACCAGAGTGCCACAACAGTTAGTAGAGGAGGTTGTGGAGACAGATGTTGGTAAGACCTCAGGCAAAGTCAGGAATCAAAAGGTTGAACATGGTGAGACTGGGGTCCTCAGCTGTGTATACTTCAACGCAAGCATTGTGCAGAAAAGGTGGGTGAGCTCAGGGCATGGAATTATGAAGTTGTCGCCATTACTGAGACTTGGTTGCAGGAGGGGCAAGACTGGCAGCTCAATATCCTTGGGTTCTGTTGTTTTAGACAGTGCGGGAGGATTAAAGGTGGGGGGGGGGCGGCTGCGTTACTAGTCAGGGAAATTGTCACGGCAGCGCTCCGTCAGGACAGACTGGAAAACTCATCTAGTGAGGTGTTATGGGTGGAACTGAGGAATAAGAAAAGGTATGACCACACTAATGGGACTATACTACAGACCACCCAACAATCTGAGGGATTTAGAGGAACAAGTTTGTGGAGAGATTGTAGCAAGACTGTAGCAAGAAACAGAAGGTTGTTATACTAGCGCAAACACGAGGAAATCTGCAGATGCTGGAAATTCAAGCAACACACACAAAATGCTGGTGAACACAGCAGGCCAGGTAGCATCTATAGGAAGAGGTACAGGTGACGTTTTGGGCCGAGACCCTTCGTCAGGACTAACTGAAAAAAGAGATAGTAAGAGATTTGAAAGTGGGAGGGGGAGGGGGGAGATCCGAAATGATAGGAGAAGACAGGAGGGGGAGGGATGGAGCCAAGAGCTGGAAAGTTGATTGGCAAAAGGGATACAAGGCTGGAGAAGGGAGAGGATCATGAGATGGGAGGCCTAGGGACAGAGAAAGGGGGAGGAGCGCCCAGAGGAAGATGGAGAACAGGCAAGGAGTTATAATGAGAGGAACAGAGGGAGAAAAAGAGAGAGGGAAAAAAGGGAAAAAATAAAAATAAATAAATAAGGGATGGGGTAAGAAGGGGAGGAGGGGCATTAACGAAAGTTAGAGAAGTCAATGTTCATGCCATCAGGTTGGAGGCTACCCAGACAGAATATAAGGTGTTCTTCCTCTAACCTGAGTGTGGCTTCATCTTGACAGTAGAGGAGTCTGTGGATAGACATATCAGAATGGGAATGGGACGTGGAATTAAAATGTGTGGCCACTGGGAGATCCTACTAGGTGATTTTAACTTTTTGCGTATTGACTGGGACTTCCATACTGCAAGAGGACTACACGGGATAGAGATTGTCAAAGGTGTTCAGGAAAGTTTTCTTCATCAGCATGCAGAAGTCCCAATGAAAGAGCGTGCAACACTGGATCTGCTGTTAGGGAATGAGACAGGGCAGGCGACAGAAGTTTGTGTAGGGGAACACATAGCACCTAGACATCACGATGCCATTAGTTTCAAAGTAAATATGGAAAAAGATATGTCTGGTCTGTGAGTTGAGATTCTAAACTGGAGAAAGGTCAATTTTGATAGTATCAGAAATGATCTGGCGACTGTGGATAGAGTTAGGCTTTTTCTCTGTCAAAGGTGTACTTGCTAAGCAGGAGGCCTTCAAAAGTGAAATTTTGAGAGTACAAAGCTTGTATGTGCCTGTCAGAATAAAAGGTAAAGATAAGAAGTATAGGGAACCTTGGCTTTCCAGAGATATTGAGGCCCTGGTTAAGAAATTAAAAAAAGGAGGTGCATAAACAGGTACAGACAGGCAGGCAGGTACAAATGAGGTGCTTCTGGAGTACAAGAAATACAAGGGAACACTTAAGAAAGAAATCAGGAGGGCTAAAATAAGGCATGAATTTGTCCTTATCAGACAAGGTGAAGGAAAATCCTCAGGGATTCTACAGACATGTTAAGAGCAAGAGAGTTACAAAGGAGAAAATTGATCCTCTGGAAGACCAGAATGTTAATCCATGTGTGGAGCCAAAATTAAATTTCAATTAATTTTTTTGTATCGATATTTACTCAGGAGATGGACACAATAACTATAGAAGTAAGTCTATGAAGGGTCTTGGTCCAAAACATTCACTGGTTACTCTTTTCCATAGATGAATTCCTCCAGCATTTTGTGTACGTTGCTCTGGATTACCAGCATCTCAATAAGTCAATAAGTACATTTAACGTCAGAGAAACGTATACAATATACATCCTGAAATTCTTTTTCTTTGCAGACATCTATGAAAACAGAGGAATGCCCCAAAGAATGAATGACAGTTAAACATTAGAACCCCAAAGCCTCCCTCCAGCTCCCCCCTCCCACGCATAAGCAGCAGCAAGGCAACGAACCCCCCCCCCTCCACCAGCAAAAAGAAACATCGGCACCCTCCACCGAGCACTCAAGCATGCAGCAAAGCATCAATAAACACACAGACTTGCAGATTTTCTTGAGTTTGTGGAGCTATGGTCAATAACTAGGAGCTGCCAAAGCGAAACCCTGCATCCCATTACCAGGCGTTGAACACCAGACAATGAACTCATGAACACTGCCTCATTATTCTTCTTTTCTTTTGGCTCTTTATAGACTGCTTACTTACTTTTATACATATTTCTTACTGCAATTTAAGAGGTCACTGCACAGGATCGAAAAAGCTGCAGAAAGTTGTAAACTCAGTCAGCTTCATTGCCACTAGCCTCCCAGCATCTAAGACATCTTCAAAAGGCGATGCTTCAAAAAGGCAGCATCCATCATGAAGGATTCTCATCACCCAGAACGTGCCCTCTTCTCATTGCTACCATCACGGAGGAGATACCGGAGCCTGAAGACACACACTCAATGTTTCAGGAACAGCTTCTTCCCCTCTGCCATCAGATCATCCATGAACATTACCTCACTAGGTTTTCATCTCTTTTTGAACTATACAATACATTTCATTTATAGCAAAACTCACAAAATGCTGGAGGAACTCAGCAGGTCAGGCAGCATCCATGGAAATGAATAGGCAGTCGATGTTTAGGGTTGAGACCCTTCCTCAGGACTTAACTGAAACATCGACTATTTATTCATTTCCATAGATGCTCCCTCAATTGTAGAGGATTCAAAGGAGGTTCAGGAAAATGATCTCAGGATTGAATGGCTTGTCATATGAAGAGTGTTTGATGGCTCTGGGCCTGTATTCACTGGAATTCAGAAGAATGAGGGGGGAACCTCACTGAAAACTATTGAATATTGAAAGGCCCAGACAGAGTGGACATGGAGAATATGGCTCCTATAGCGGATGAGTCTAGGACCAGAGGACACAGCCTTAGAACAGAGGAGTGTCCTTTTAGAACAGAGATGAGGGAGAGTTTCTTTAGCCAGAGACTGGTGAATCTATGGAATTATTTGCCACAAGCAGCTGTGGAGGCTAAGTCTTTATGTATATTTAAGGCAGAGGTTGATAATTCTTGATTGTTCAGGGCATGAAGGGATACGGGTAGAAGGCAGGAGATTGGGGCTGAGAGGAAAAAAGGATCAGCTGGGATGAAATGGCAGAGCAGACACAATGGACCAAATGGCCTAATTCTGCTCTAATATCTTATGGTCTATGGTCTCTTGTCCCCAGTGGTAGAAATATTTCTTCACAATTTACAAGCATAAAAAAAAATCCCATATCTGACCTTGGACTGGCTGCTAATATAAACCTTAGTCAAAACAGAGCCGTAAACCTGGATCAGAGATAGAACACAAACATTTTCCTTCCATAATCTCATCTTCCAAAGGAAAACTGGATACTGCTCCATGGTTTGATTGGCTAAGACTCCAAACGCATTGTTCAATTGGTTGTTTGGCTGTGTTTTTTTTCTTCATAGTTTCTCATAAATTCTATTGTATATATTTTTTATTTTCCTGTAAAGGCCTACAAGTGTGCTGGGCCAGATTGAAAAGGACAGGGTGTCAGGGCCAGAGGTGATGGACGAACTGGTGTTCAGCTCACTGCTCGGTGAGGTTTACTTGTCTCCGTGGACTGAAGCTGTGACTTGTAACTAATGGGCTCCTGGACCAACTGCAGTAGTGTCTGGCTTCATAGCTGTGGATTCACTTTCGTAAACTTCAGTTCTGAATATTACTTGCTTACTTTTATTGTTTGTGCAATGTGCTTTTTTCCTCTGCACATTGGTGTTTGATTTTTTAAAAAAATCAGTTCAATTGGGTTCCTTTTGTTCTGTGGCTGCCTGTACGAAGACAAATCTCAAGGCGGTACATAGTATACATACTTTCATAATAAATATACTTTGAACTTTGAAGAAAGTGGCACCACAGTGTAGCAGTTAGTTCGACACTATTACAGCTCGGGGCATTGGAATTGAGTATTCAAACCCAGCGTTTTCTATAAAGAATCCTGTGGAAAGTGTGGGTTTTCTTTAGGTGCTCCAGTTTCCTCCCAGTGGCCAAAGACGTACTGGTTAGTAGGTTAATTGGTCATTGCAGATTGTCCTGTGACTTGGCTAGGATTAGAGATTGTTGGGGGTTGTTGGGTGGTGCAGCTCATGGTGACATATACACACTTCGATAATAAATTTACTTTGAATCCACTGATATGTAGACACTGGGACTGGATTTAATTTAAGACACCAGATGCCAAGATGTTTTAGCAGAGTAGATGAGAAGATGTTGTTCCTGGGGGGGGGGGGGGGGGGGGGAGGGTGGTAAGAATTGTGGAAATAAGGGGTAATTTATTTTTAAATGAAATGTTGTCCAACTAAGACAAGGTGAAATTTTGTTCTCTCGGGAGTTTGAGAATCTTAAGAATTCTCTTCCTCAGAATAAGTAATGGAGACAGACTCAGAATATCTTTTAAAATAGAGGCAGACGGATTCTAGATAAGCAAAGGAATGAAGATTGCTGCAATCAGATTAAAATGCAGATTGATATTACAATTGGATCACACTTCAGGATGCAAATACAATGGATTCCAGTTAATTGAGTCATTGTTAATTGGGGCAGATACTTGTTTGCAAAAACTAATGAAGAAAATAGCAGGAAAATTCCCTTCTTTTATTGAGGGCACTATGCTGCTTAATTGGGGCAGGAGACTGTTGCCGAACGGTTTCTAACTAGAGTCAGTCGTGTGCTCGTGTGGCCATTAGATACTACACCATGCTTAGAATGAATAATTTTTAGGATAGTGTCAACTTGTAGCACTTGTATTCAAAAGGCAGAGAGTTTAGTCACTGATGGTTGGTGGGAAATTAGCAGCAAGACAATTCAGAACTGTTATGCTCACTGCAGTTTCAAGCATTCAGGCGTGGAGATGCCAGGAATGACTGTTAAACATTACAGAGCGAACAGAGGCATTTGCTCATTCAATTTTACACCAAAACTGATGGTCACCCTGGAAACTTTTATTACCTGTTTGGTCATTGGATTCAGCACTTTAATGTAAGGATTATTATATATAGCAGAGTACTGTTACATATAAGACTACAGGATATAGGAGCAGAATTAGGCCATTTGGCCCATTGAGTCAGCTCCACCATTTCATCATGGCTGATCCTATTTTCCTCTCAGCCCCAGTCTCCTGCTTTCACCCTGTATCCCTTCATGCCCTAAACAATCAAGAATCCATCAACCTTTGTCTTAAATATACTATAAATAAAGACTTGGCCTCCATGGCTGCCTGTGGCAATGAATTCCACAGAATCACCACTATCTGGCTAAAGAAATTCCTCATCTCCGTTCTAAAAGGACACTCCTCTATTCTGAGACTGTGTCCTTCGGTCCCCAACTCTCCCACCAGAGGAAACATCCTCTTCAAGTCCACTTTATCAAGGCCTTTCACCATTTGATTAGGTTTCAATTAGGTCACGCTCTTCATTTGAGAGACCATTCAATCCCGGAATACTTTTCGTGAACCTTCTTTGAAACCCTCTGATTTCAGTAAATCCTTTCTAAGATTAGGGGCCCATAACTGCTCACAGTACTCCAAATGATGTCCCACCAGTGCTTTATAAAATCTCATCATTACATCTTTGCTTTTATATTCTAGTCCTCTTAAAATGAATGCTAACAGTGCATTTGCCTTCCTTATCACAAGTTCAACCTGCAGATTAACCTTGGGGAATCCCACACAAGGACTCCCAAGTCCCTTTGCATTTCAGTTTTTTATATTTTCTCTCCCTTTAGAAAGTATTCAACCCCTTCATTTCTTCTGCCAAAGTGCATGACATACACTTCCTGACATTGTATTCCATTTGTCACTTCTTTCCCCATTCTCCTAATCTGTCCAAGCCTCTCTACTTCCTCAAGACTACCTGCCCCTCCACCGATCTTTGCATCATCTGCAAACTTTGCAAGAAAGTCATCAATTCCATCATCTAAGTCATTGACATATAATGTAAAAAGAAGCAGTCCCAACACAGACCCCTGTGGAACACTACTAGTCACCAGCAGCCAACCAGAAAAATATCTCTTTATTCCCACTCTTTGCCTCCTGCCAATCAACCTCTGCTTTAACCATGCTAGAAACTTTCCTGTAATAATGTTTCCTGTTATCATGTATGTAATATATTGTGATTATTGTATGAACTAGAGAAAGCTTGGGCTTATCTCCATGGGCCAAAGCAGGATGAGAGGTGACTTGATAAAGGTGTATAAGATTATAAGACCATAAGACATAGGGGCAGAATTGGGCATTTAACCCATCGAGTCCACTCCACCATTTTATTATAGCTGATCCCAGCTCCCATTCAACCCCCTATACCTGCCTTCTCACCATATCCCTTGATGCCCTGACCAATCAGGAATCTACCAACTTCAAGTTGAATATACTCACTGACTTGGCATCCACTGCAGTCTGAGGCAGAGCATTCCACAGATTCACTGCTCTTTGGCAAAAATAAATCGTCCTTACTTCTGTTCTAAAAGGTCGCCCCTCAATATTGAGGCTGTGCCCTCTAGTTCTGGATACCCCCACTAAAGGAAACATTCTCTCCACAACCACCTTATCTAGTCCTTTCAATATTTGGTGGGTTTCAATAAGATCTGCACCCACCCCTCCCCCTCCAGTATTCTTCTAAATTCTAGTGAGTACAGGCCCAAAACTGCCAAATGCTCCTCATAAAAAAGCTTTTATAGATATGTAAAAAGGAAAAGACTGGTAAAGACAAATGTAGGTCCCCTGCAGACAGAAACAGGTGAATTGATTATGGGGAGCAAGGACATGGCAGACCAATTGAATAATTACTTTGGTTCTGTCTTCACTAAGGAGGACATAAATAATCTTCCAGAAATAGTAGGGGACAGAGGGTCCAGTGAGATGGAGGAACTGAGCAAAATACATGTTAGTAGGGAAGTGTGTTAGGTAAATTGAAGGGATTGAAGGCAGATAAATCCCCAGGGCCAGATGGTCTGCATCCCAGGGTGCTTAAGGAAGTAGCCCAAGAAATAGTGGATGCATTAGTGATAATTTTTCAAAACTCGTTAGATTCTGGACTAGTTCCTGAGGATTGGAGGGTGGCTAATGTAACTCCACTTTTTAAAAAAGTTGGGAGAGAGAAACCGGGGAATTATAGACCGCTAGCCTAACGTTGGTGGTGGGGAAACTGCTGGAGTCAGTTATCAAGGATGTGATAACAGCACATTTGGAAAGCGGTGAAATGATCGGACAAAGTCAGCATGGATTTGTGAAAGGAAAATCATGTCTGACGAATCTCAGAATTTTTTGAGGATGCAGCTAGTAGAGTGGATAGGGGAGAACCAGTGGATGTGGTATATTTAGATTTTCAGAAGGCTTTTGACAAGGTCCCACACAGGAGATTAGTGTGCAAACTTAAAGCACACGGTATTGGGGGTAAGGTATTGGTGTGGGTGGAGAGTTGGTTAGCAGACAGGAAGCAAAGAGTGGGAATAAACGGGACCTTTTCAGAATGGCAGGCGGTGACTAGTGGGGTACCGCAAGGCTCAGTGCTGGGACCCCAGTTGTTTACAATATATATTAATGACTTGGATGAGGGAATTAAATGCAGCATCTCCAAGTTTGCGGATGACACGAAGCTGGGTGGCAGTGTTAGCTGTGAGGAGGATGCTAAGAGGATGCAGGGTGACTTGGATAGGTTGGGTGAGTGGGCAAATTCATGGCAGATGCAATTTAATGTGGATAAATGTGAAGTTATCCACTTTGGTGGCAAAAATAGGAAAACAGATTATTATCTGAATGGTGGCCGATTAGGAAAAGGGGAGGTGCAACGAGACCTGGGTGTCATTATACACCAGTCATTGAAAGTGGGCATGCAGGTACAGCAGGCGGTGAAAAAGGCGAATGGTATGCTGGCATTTATAGCGAGAGGATTTGAGTACAGGAGCAGGGAGGTACTACTGCAGTTGTACAAGGCCTTGGTGAGACCACACCTGGAGTATTGTGTGCAGTTTTGGTCCCCTAATCTGAGGAAAGACATCCTTGCCATAGAGGGAGTACAGAGAAGGTTCACCAGATTGATTCCTGGGATGGCAGGACTTTCATATGAAGAAAGACTGGATGAACTGGGCTTGTACTCGTTGGAATTTAGAAGACTGAGGGGGGATCTGATTGAAACGTATAAGATCCTAAAGGGATTGGACAGGCTAGATGCAGGAAGATTGTTCCCGATGTTGGGGAAGTCCAGAACGAGGGGTCACAGTTTGAGGATAGAGGGGAAGCCTTTTAGGACCGAGATTAGGAAAAACTTCTTCACGCAGAGGGTGGTGAATCTGTGGAATTCTCTGCCACAGGAAACAGTTGACGCCAGTTCATTGGCTATATTTAAGAGGGAGTTAGATATGGCCCTTGTGGCTACGGGGGTCAGGGGGTATGGAGGGAAGGCTGGGGCGGTGTTCTGAGTTGGATGATCAGCCATGATCATAATAAATGGCGGTGCAGGCTCGAAGGGCCAAATGGCCTACTCCTGCACCTATTTTCTATGTTTCTATATGTTAACCCCTTCATCCCCAGAATCATCCTCATGAACTTCCTCTGGACTCTCTCCAATGACAATACATTCTTTTTGAGATAAGGGGCCCAAAAATGCATTATCATAGATTTCCCAACACTGAATTCCATCTGCCACTTTTTGCCCATTCTTCCAATTTGTCTAAGTCCTGCTGTAATTGCATGCTTCCTCAGCACTACCCACCTCTTTGCCTAGCTTCATATCATCCACAAACTTTGCCACAAAGCAATCAATTCTACTATCCAAATCATTAACAAACAATGAAAAGTAGCAATCCCAATACTGACCCCTGAGGAACACCACTAGTCACTGGCAGCCAACCAGAAAAGGCCCCTTTATTATGAGAAGCATTGATAGACAGCCAACATGTTTTCTCCCCAGCGCTTCAATGGCCAATCCTTTTAAAGTTCCAAAGTTCAAAGTAAATTTATTATCAAAGTACATATATGTCAACATATACAACCCTAAGATTCTTTTTCTTGCAGGCATACACAATAAATCTATAGCATAACCATACGAGTAACAGAAAGTGAGGGTTGAAACATTTAAGGGAGATGTCAGAGGTAGGTGTTAAGTGCCTGGAATACACTGCCAGGGATCGTGCTGGAGGCTTGATACATTAAATGTCACTGTGTCTTCTCATAATTATAATAATAATTACCTTATTGATCCTGAGTTGGAAATTCTTTTGTTACAGCAGCAACATTTAAAAACACACTTAGCAGTGTGCTTACCTAATAATACAGAATCTTCTTCTTTGGCTGCCCATTGATTTCAACGTTGACTGACAGGCCTGGGCAAGGTTGTATGGAAGACCGGCAGTCACCCATGCTGCAAGTCTCCCCTCTCCATGCCGCCGATGTTGTCTAAGGGAAGGGCACTAGGGCCGATACAGCTTGGCACCGGTGTCGTCGCAGTGCAATGTGTGGTTAAGTGCCTTGCTCAAGACACAACACGCTGCCTCAGCTGAGGCTCAAACTAGAGACCTTCAGATCACTAGACCAACACCTTAACCACTTGGCCACGCACCAACAATACAGAATAATAACATAACATAGTAATATAAAAATAGTGTACTAACATGCAATAATGTACAAGACAGACTATTGTACTATGATGTGTGCTCTCCTGTCGCACAGAGATGAACTGTTGTATGTGCTTATTGCATTTGGTAGGAAAGCTTTTCTGTAATGATCCTTGTGACAGTGGAGCTGAATGAGGCTGTTCAAAAGGGTGCTCCGCTGCTTAGTCATGGAGAGGATGTGCCGGATTGTCCAAAATGGATAACAGTTTGTTTAATGACCTCCTCTCCATCACCAATTCCAAAGAGTCCAAGTTGCAGCCAAGGGCGGATGCAGCCTTTTTGAGGAGATTATTTAGTCTTTTTGCATCACCAGGACCGATGCTGCTCCCCCAACATAAAGCCACAAAGGCAACTGAACTTGCTACAAGAGACCGGGAAAAGATCTCCGACATCGCACTGCACACATTATCTTCTTATGGAAGGCAGGAAAATGGGATTGATTGGGGTAATAAATCAACTATGATGAAATGCTGGAGCAGACTTGATAGGCCACATATCCTAATACTGCTCCTACTGCAAGTCTTATGGTCTGATCCTTAGATAGGCATAGGGATGGAAGACAAATGGAGGGCAAGGGAGAAAGGTTAGATTGTGGAGTAGGTTAAAAGATTGGCACAACATCGTGAGCTGATGGGCCTCTACTGCGCTGGAGTGTTCTTTGTGTACATAACAAGTTTAATACTCACTTTATTTCAGACAGAAAATAACCTATCCGAGGCATACTTTAAAGACACATTGACATAGATTTTAATCTTAGGGTTGTATATGGTGACATATATGCACTTTGATAATAAATTTACTTTGAACGTAATATCCATACAAAAAAAATCTTTCAATGGCTAATTTTAGCTTTGCAAGCCACAGATCTCACTGCTGTCAAAAATACCTGGACGCTTCTATTTAAAGAATTAAGCTGACGCTGCAACACAGGAAATTAACCTTTCTTTTTTCAAACGAAATAGCGGTCAATAAAACTAGACACGAGTGTATGAATTAACCTGTATTAAACTGAGGTGAAGTAAGTTTATTTTATATGCAAAATAAACTTTATTCATAATAAAAAATATTAGCCTTGCCTTCTCATCAGCCGCTAAGCAGCCAGACACGGGAGACTGAACCCGGGCTGCCGGGCCACGGCGTCTTGCGCATGCGCCGGTAGGCAACTGCAACGAAAAAAGTACTGCAACTATTTATTGACGGCAATGTGAACTTTCGTGCGTTTGAACATCCCAGCCCCAGCCTTCAGAACACAGATTGCTACATCCTCTTAGGCCGACTTTCTAACCTATTCCAGCATCAATCTAACCTTTTCCTCCCACGTAGCTCTCCATCTTTCTACCAGCCATCGTCACTACCATTACCACCATCAGGGAGGACGTACAGGAACCTGAAGACACACACTTAGCCTTTAGGAACAGCTTCTTCACCTCACTTTTTTTGAGAGCGAGAGCGAGAATATATATATTATGGATAGATAGAACTGTGCAAATAGGTGCTGGAGTGCAAATACACCCTTTCCCCTCCGCTAGCCTGCAGGTCACCCTTGGGCAAAGTGTAGCACCTACTTAGCACCCCCCCCCCACCCCGGATCAGGGTCTTGTGAAGCCACGGGATCAGGTGGTGAGTGGTCGTATGAGCAACTGGTGCATATCACAACTCCTGGTTATGTGACCACTGACACCAGGCAGGCAATCTCTGAAGAGTGTTGATAATGACTGGGGTCACCCGTCTTGTAAAGACACTGCCCAGAAGGCAATGGCAAACCACTTCTGTAGAAAAAATTGTCGAGAACAATCACGATCCTAGAGATGCTGCCTGGCCTGCTGCGTTCACCAGCAATTTTTGTGTGTGTTGCTTTAAAGACCATGATCACCCCACGTCCTACGACACGGCACATAACGAACGACTGCGCAAAAGTCTGAGGCACCCTAGCTACATACATGTGCTGAAGACTTTTGAAGAGTACTATGGAATATACTATAAATATATCATTGCAACCTTACGTCAATGATAAGAACCGGATTCTGATCCATGTGCTTTTCTGAAAGTCTCTTAAATATCCCTAATGAATCTGCCTTTGCCAGCGGCGCGGGAACGTGTTCTACACACCCACCACTGTCTGAATAAAAACTGCCTCGTGTGACAGATGACATACCGAAAATGAGAGTTAATGGATGATCACAATGTATGCAAGAGTTAATAGCCCCCCCGGGGGGGGGGTATCTAACTGAAACCCATCGAATATTGAAAGACCTGGAGAGAGTGGACGGGGAGAGGATGTCTCCTTTACTGGGCGACTCTAGGACCAGAGGGCACAAGGACGTCCCTTTGGAACAGTTGAGAATGAATTTCTTTAGACAGAGGGTGTTGAATCTGGAATTCGTTGCCAGAGACTACTGTGGAGGCTATGTCATTGGGTATATTGAAAGCGGAGGTTGATAGGATAGTGATTTTTCGGGGCGTCAAAGTTACGGGGAGAAAGCAGGAGCATGGGTTGCAGAGGGATAATAAATCAGCCATGATGAATGACAGAGGAGTCTCAATGGGCCGAATGGGCTTAATCTGCTCCTATATTTTATGGTTTATTCCCACCCCCCATATTTTCCTTCAGTCGCCTTAAAATTATGCCCCCTGGTATTAGACACGATTTGAATTATATTTTTTGGGGAAAAAATGAAATGACATCAGTTGATAGTCAAATTTCATTTCACGATCCAAATGTAATAAATCACACTTTTCCCAATTGACACTAAGAGATAAAAAAACACAATTCTCAAGAATAAAAGGCAATGAAAAAAACAGTAACGCAAAACACACCCCGTTCAATTCTCTAATACTGTACGGCATCCTTGATAGCTCAAACGCTTCAAACGGACATCCTAAACAGTTATACACACACACACACACAGTGCTGGAGGAACTCAGCAGGTCAGGCAGTATCTCTGGAAAGGACCGGTCGACGGTTCAGTCTGTGCCCCCTTCACAGGACTCAGCTATTTTACTTGTTAAAACTGGGTTAGCTGCGCTTAAATATTTCGGTCATCCTGTGTGGCATTGGTTTATAATCCGGCTTGATTTTCGGAACGACAGGGAAAAAAGTCGTAAATATTTGAAACTCAAGAGATTCACCAAATGCTGAAAATCCAGAGTAACACACACAAAATGCTAAAGGCACTCAGCAGCTATGGAGGAGAATAAAATGAGTCCTGATTAAGGATATCGGCCCGAAATTGCGACTGTTAATCCTCTCTATAGATGCTGTCTGACCTGTTGAATTCCTCCAGCATTTTGTGTATTACTCCTAAATCTTTTACTGGCCTCTCTTAAAACGGAGGTGAAGTTCGAAAAGCTGGTCACTCTGAGATTCCACTCCTACACTGTACGACTTGACTAGCTGGGATTCGGCCCTTTTAGGAGAAACTGTTCGCACCTACCGGAAATAAAGGGAGCGGCTGGCATCCAGTATCAGGCAAGGATTCGCCTCTGGAGAAGCCAATGGCTTCGATGTTAAAGGTGAACTGTGCTCTGCCCCGGCCGCGTCCTCTCTCAGACATCACCCCGGGAGCGATGCTGACACCCTCCCCGCGCCGCCGTCGCTGCTTTTCACCAGCTCCCGGTTCCTGCCTCCCGTCCCAGAACTGCGGGAGCTCAGGCACCGGACCGACTGCGCCTTGATTACAAGTACACCTTTCCGCTCGGGGCAGCGCCGGCACCGTTAACCCGCTCCCGCATCCGCATCCACACCCAACCCTCGGCTCAACGCGACGAGTTCAGAGCCGGGGTCCCACTCCAGCTTCGGTCCAAAACTAATGATGGAGAGAAAAAACTGCCCCTCTCATACACGTCCCTATTTAAAAGGGAGTCTCCCCGCCCTCCGGCATTTCCCATTTGGCGTGGACCACGCATGCACCGTCCCAATGTGACATGCCTGACTCAGCATTTCCAAAAGAGCCTTGTCATGGAAATCATGGACAGCTACAGCAGAAGTCAGTTCTTTTCTTCCTCATCTTCCCCTCCAACATCGGATTTCTGAATGGACAATGAACCTATGGACACTACCCCAGTATTTTGCTTTCTGTTTGCACTCATTCAATTTACATTTTAACATATACTTCTTCTGGTAATTAAAATTGTTATTATGTACACAACATACCGCTGCCGCAGAACAACAAATTTCACGACATACGCCGGTGATATTAAACCCGATTCTGGTTAAGGTGCATAACAGCGGGATACTTCGCTTCCGAGATGTTCCACAAACAACACCATTAAACACAAAGTTATTCACCTCCTGAAGGGTTAGAACTGTGTTCGGCTGGGGGAGGAACCTTCTGATCGAAAGCAGATGTTTGCATCGACAATATTCATAGTACTTTTTAAACACAAGGGATTCTGCAGATGCTGGCGATCCAGAGCAACCCACGCAAAATGCAACACACATCAAAGTTGCTGGTGAACGCAGCAGGCCAGGCAGCATCTCTAGGAAGAGGTAAAATGCCGGAGGAACTCAGCAGGTCAGGCAGTGTCTATGGCTGGAAATTTAGGATGGAGATGAGGTGGAGCTGCTTTCCCGAAGAATGGTGAATCCGTGGAATTTTCTGCCCAATGAGGCAGAGAAGGCTACCTCAGTAAATATATTTAAGACAAGGTTCCTTGAACTTCCGGTAATGCCCCCCTTCACCATTTCCCCATCCCCCTTTCCCTCCCTCACCTTATCCCCTTACCTGTCCATCGCCTCCCTCTGGTGCTCCTCCTCCCCCCTTTTCTTTCTTCCCTGGCCTTCCGTCCTCTTCAATGAGACTCCCCCCTTCTCCAGCCCTGTGTCTCTTCCACCAGTCAACTTCCCAGCTCTTTACTTCATCCATCCCCCTTCAGATTTCACCTCTCACCTTGTGTTTCTCCCACCCCTCCCCCACCTTTTAAAATCTATTCTTCAGTTTTTTCTCCAGTCCTGCAGAAGGGTCTTGGCCGGGAGCATCGACTGTACTTTTTTTTCCGTAGATGCTGCCTGGCCTGCTGAGTTCCTTCAACATTGTGCGTGTTGCTTGGGTTTTCAGCATCTGTAGATTTTCTCTTGTTTGCATTAAGAAAAGGTTGGATAGATTTTTGCATAGTAGGGGAATTAAGGGTTTTTAAAGGCGGGTAGGTGGAGACGAATCCATGGTCAGATCAGCCATCATCTTATTGAATGGTGGAGCAGGCTCAACAGGCCAGATGGCTTACTCCTGCTCCAATTTCTTATGTTCTTATGCTCTCAACCTAGGGTCTATGGACCCTCAGTTAACGGTAGGGGTCCAGGGCTAAAAAAAATAGGTTGGGAACCCTTGATCTATGGAGGGAAATAAAGAGTCGATATTTTGGGCTGAGAACCTTCATCACTCGAGTTGAGCATGACGTTCTAGGAGGAGGTTGTCCATTGGTGAGTCAGCAAGTGGCTGCAGAGGCTGATCCAGGATGCACATAATTCATGAAGTCGGGGTGGATTCCCTTAATGCAGAATCTCTGCGTGTGACTTTGTTTAACGTGGGGAGGCTGATGCACAGGCAGTCACCACAGGGTCCATGACAGATCGGGGTCAGAGTCCAGTGGCGTGGAGTGCAAATCAACTGCGGACCTATCACTGCCATTGTGATGTGTCGTCATCTTCCATTAGCTCAAACACTGACATCTTATCACGACACATTACAGGCCCTTTGGCCCATGATGTGGTGCTGACCGATTAATCTTCTCTAAAATCATTCTAACCTTCTCTCCCACATAACACTCCATTGTTCTTTTATCCATCTGTATCGGCCTCTACCACCACCCCTGACAGGACATTCAACGCACCCACCGCTCCCTGTGTAAAAAAACTTAGCTTTGACATCCTCCCCTATACGTTCATCAAAAACACCTTCCTCATACCCTCATACTCCCCATTTCCACCCTGGGTAAAGAGGCTCTGTCTGTTCATACTTCAAAGTAAATTTATTATCAAAGTACATATATGTCACCATATACTGAGTTTCATTTTCCAGCAGGCATACATAGTAAATCCAAGAAACACAATAGAATCAATGAAAGACGGCACCCAACAGGAAGATTGAAAAACCAACAAGGACAAAAAGGACAACAAACTGTGAAATACAGAAAACACAAACAAGAAAGTATAAGTATAATAATATAATAAATATAATAATAAATAACAATAATAAATATAATAATAAATAAACAATAAATATTCAAAACATGAGATGAAGAGTCCTTGAAAGTGAGTCCATATGTTCAGGAGCCTGAAGTTTGAAGGATAATAACTGTTCCTGAACCTGGCGGTGTGGGACCTAAGGCTCTTGTACCCCTTTCCTGATGGCAACTGTGAGAAGGGACCATGGCTTTGCTCTCTGTCAATAAATGGTCGTCAGTCTACCGTCAATGATCAATTGGAATGCATTTGCTGCAGTAAGGTTTGATGAAATGATGAAATTAAGAGCAGTTGTATTGAAAACATACTTTTGAATAGCAAATAGTTTGTTTGTTCATTACGTGTCATGTCGTATGACATGGGTGATCTTGAGTATGATTGATCTTGTCAAATTTTTTCTACGGAAGTGGTTTGCCATTGCCTTCTTCTGGGCAGATCTTTACAAGACGGGTGACACCAGCCATTATTAATACTCTTCAGAGATTGTCTGCCTGGAGTCGGTGGTCGCATAACCAGGACTTGTGATATGCACCAGCTGCTCATATACGGCCATCCACCACCTGCTCTCATGGCTCCACATGATCCTGATCGGGGGCTAAGCAGGTGCTACACCTTGCCCAAGGGTGACCTGCAGGCGAGCAGAGGAAAAGAGCACCTTACACCTCCTTTGGTAGAGACGTATCTTCACTCTGCCACCCAGATAGTATTCGTTCTGAAGTCTCACTGACAGGGAGTGCCACTGCATCCTAGACACTTTACTGTCTGTTCATCCATACCACACAGACAGTGACAAATCAATTTTCACTTGCAAGGACTCTTTATCTCATGTTCTTGATATTTATTGCTTATTAACTATTATTATTGTTATATTGTTATTTTTTATCAGCTGAAGATGGTAAAACCTGAGGTACAGGCATAGCCAAGCACATTCATTTCTCAATTGCTAGGAAATTTTGGACACATCTAGTGGATTTTAGTATTGTGGCTTTCTGGAGATTTACATAAATATTGCTGTGTCGATCTACTTGTTTAAAGCTATTGTGTAGTGCCTTTGTGATGATACCAGTTGTAGATATTACTATTGGGACAATGTATATCCTGTTGATGTTCCAAAGTCTTTCAATTTACTCTTTTAATTCAGCATATTTCTGGTGTTTTTCACTTACTGATTTCTGTATCTTATGTGTGTTTGGAATGGCTATATCTATTAAGTAGGTTATTTGTGTTTATTTATCCTGTAATATTATATCTGGATGGTTGTTATGTATTATCCTGTCTGTAATAACGGATCAGTCATAATATAATTTGTGGATCCTGACTCTAAAACTGGATCAGATTTGTATTTATAGAAAGGTAAAATTTCTTTTATGTATCAGAATCAGAATCAGATTTAATATCACTAGCATATTGTGTGAAATTTGTTAACTTTACGGCAGGAGTACAATGAAATACATGATAAATACATATAGAAAAAATCCTGAGTTACATTAAGTATATGTATGTCTATTAATAGTTAAGTGAAAAATAAGTAGTGCAAAATAACAGAAATAAAAAAGTAGTGAGGTAGTGTTCGTGGGTTCAATGTCCATTTAGATATTAAATGGCAGAAGGGAAGAAGCTGTTCCTGAATCACTGAGTGTGTACATTCTGGCTTCTGTACCTCCTACCCAGCGGTGACAGTGTGAAGAGGGCACATCCTGGGTAGTGGGGATCCTTAATGATGGAAGTCAGCTTCCCAAGGCACCACTCCTTGAAGATGTCCTTGAGTTTGTATTTTAAAGCTAGATTTTGATGAATGATGTTTGTCACTTGATTATGCCTGTGAATAATTAAATTGAGTTAAACTACTGCAGGATCCAGTAATGAGTTGGATTGTTTCTGGTTTCTCTCAGCATTTTCTACATTTATCATTTTGAATTTATTGGTCTTTTATTATGTATTTTTGATCACTTTTGTGATCCTGTCCTGTATTGCCACAAAGAACCCTATGTTTCTGGGAAGAGGTTTTCAACTCTATGCCAGGTGTTCGATGCTTCCTTGTCGACATCTAGTCTGCTCAGATCGTGGGGATGTCTTCCATGGAGAGTCATGCTCTTCCACTGATTAACTTTTTCTTCTATATTGATAATTTATTCACTTTTCTGGGTTGTGCTTTCATTTAATTTTAGTGATGTATACTTCTTATCTGAATTGCATATGCTCATGTGGAGTGCAGGATCCTGTTTTCATTCATGAAAGTATATCCTTAGAAGTTTTATCTGATGGTTGTGTAAAATTTTGTGTCTGTTATTCCTCTTCCTCCTTCTGTCCTAGGCAGTGTTAATCTAAGTGTGTTTGATTACGTGGTGTTTTCTAAACATTATTATTTTAGTTTTTCTTATTTTTTTTACTTTGTATTTGCACAGTTTGTTGTCTTTTGCACATTGGTTGTTTGTCCGTCCTGTTGGGTGCCGTCTTTCATTGATTCCATTGTATTTCTTGTACTTACTGTGAATGCCTGCAAGGAAATGAATCTCAGGGTTGTATGTGGTAACATAAATGTACTTTGATAATAAATTTACTTTGAACTTTCTAAGATGATCATATAAGCAGGGCGCTGCAATGGTGTAGCAGTTGGCATGACACTTTTATGGCTTGGAGCCTCAGAATTGGGAGGTCAATTCCAGTGTCCCCTGTAAGAAGTTTTTATGTTCTCTCCATGGGGTTCTTCCTGGTGCTCTGGTTTTCTCCCACAGTCCAAAGATGTATGAGTTATATTTATATTTAGGAGTTTAATTGATCATTGTAAATTGTCCTGCAATTAGGCTTGAGTTAAATATGTGGTGCAGCTCATTGGACCGGGAGGGTCTGTCACGCACTGTATCTCTAAATCAGCGATTCCCAAAGGGGGTGGTTACATGTTCTGAGGGGGTGTTTGGGAAATAGAGTTGTACTGGGGTGTTAAAGATTCTGGGGGGAAGGGTCCCTCAATGTCACAAAAACAAAGGAGCTGGTTGTGGATTACAGAAGGAATGGAGACAGGCTAAACCCTACTGACATTAATGGATCTGGGGTTGAGAGGGTAAAGAGCTTTAAGTCCCTTGCCATACACATCACCGAGGACCTCATGTGGTCTGTATACACCTGCTGTGTGGTGAAAAAGGCACAACAGCGCCTCTTTCACCTCAGGCGGTTGAGGAAGTTTGGTTTGGGCCTCCAAATCCTAAGAACTTTCTACAGGGGCACAATTGAGAGCATCCTGACTGGCTGTATCACTGCCTGATATGGGGAATGTACTTCCCTCAATCGCAGGGCTCTGCAGAGAATGGTGCAGACAGCCCAGTGCATCTGTAGATGTGAATTTCCCACTGTTCAGGATATTTACAGAGACAGGTGTGTAAAAAGGGCCTGTAGGATCATTGGGGATCTGAGTCACCCCAACCATAAACTGTTCCAGCTGCTACTATCCGGGAAACGATACCTCAGCATAACAGCCAGGACCAACAGGCTCCAGGACAGCTTCTTCCACCAGGCCATCAGACTGATTAATTCATGATGACACAGTTGTATTTCTAAGCTATATTGACTGTCCTGTTGCACATAATATTTATTATAAATTACTATAAATTACACATTGCACATTTAGACAGAGATGTAACATAAAGATTTTTACTCCTCGTGTATATGAAGGATGTAGGAAATAAAGTCAATTCAATTCAATACAGTAAGTGGAACTCTAACTTGAGGCACGAGACCTGACTGACTGTGTCAACTCGCTGCCATTGCCGACTTCCAATAAGCAATCCCAGTTTGTGTTAATTTTTTATTTTAATTTAGACCATGAGACCATAAGACATAGGAGCAGAATTAGGCCATCTGGCCCATTGAGTCTGCTCCACCATTCAATCATGAAGTAAAAGTTTTTTCAATGATGTTAAAAATAAAAGAGAAAGAAGAGTGGACATAGGACTGCTAAAAATGAGGCAAGACAAATAATAATGAGGGACAAGGAGGTGGTTGATGAACTAAATGAGTATTTTGCGTCAGTCTTCACTATGAAAAGACACTAGCAGTATGCCCGATGTAGCGTGTGAAGGAAAAGAAGTGGGTGCAGTTACTATTATAAGAGAGAAGGTGTACAAAAGGCTAAAAGACCTAAAGGTACATAAGTCACCCAGACCAGAGGAACTGCAACCTAGGGTTCTGAAAGAGGTAGCATTAGAGATTGTGGCAGCATTAGAAATTATCTTTCAAAAATCATTGGATTCTGGCATAGTGCCAGAGGACTAGAAAATTGCAAATATTACTCCACTCTAAGAAAGGAGGAAGACAGCAGAAAGGAAATTATAGACCAGTTAGCCTGATCTCAGTAGTTGGGAAGATGTTGGAGTCAATTGTTAAGGGTGAGGTGATGGAGTACTTGGTGACATGGGACAAGACAGGACAAAGTCAGCATGGTTTCCTTCAGGGAAAGTCCTGCCTGATGAACCTGTTGGAATTCTTTGAGGGGTTTACAAGTAGGATAGATAAAGGAGATGCAGTGGATATTGTATATTTGGACTTTCAGGAGGCCTTTGACAAGGCCGTACATGAGGCTGCTTACCAAGTTAAGAGCCCATGGTATTACAGGAAGGTTTCTAACATGGTTAGAGCATTGGCTGATTGGTAGGAGGCAGTGAGTGGGAATAAAAGGATCCTTTTCTGGTTGGTTGTCAGTGACTAGTGGTGTTCTGCAAGGTTCGCTGGTGGGACTGCTTTTTATGCTGTATATAAGTGATTTAGATGATGGAATAGATGCCTTTGTTGCTAAGTTTTCAGATGATACGAAGATTGGTGAAGGGGCGGATAGTGTTGAGGAAACAGATAGAATGCAGAGGACTTAGACAGATTAGGAGAATGGGTAAGAAAGTGGCAAATGAAATACAATGTTGGAAAGTGCATGGTCATGCACTTTGGTAGTAGAAATAAATGTGCGGACTATACTCTAAACGGGGAGAAAATCCAGGAATCTGAGATGCAGAGGGGCAGTGGAGTCCTTCTGCAGAACACCCTGAAGGTTAACTTGCAGGTCCAGTTGGTGGTGAGGAAGGTAAATGCTATGTTACCATTCATTTCAAGATGTCTAGAATTCAAGAGCAGGGATGTGATGCTGAGGCTTTATAAGGCTCTGGTGAGACCTCACCCTGAGTATTGTGAACAATTTTGTGCCCCTCATCTTAGAAAATATGTGCTGGCATTGGAGAGGGTCCAGGGAAGGTTTAGAAGGATGATTCCAGGAATGAGAGTGTTATCATACAAGGAACGTTTGATTGCTCTGGGTCTGTACTCACTGGAATTCAGAAGGCTGAGGGGAGATCTCATTGAAACCTTTCGAATGTTGAAAGGCCTAGACAGAGTAGATGTTGAAAGGATGTTTCCCATGGTGGGAGAGTCTAGGACAAGAGGGCACAGCCTCTGGATAGAGGGGCACCCTTTCAAAACAGAGATGTGGAGAAATTTCTGTAGCCAAAGAGTGGTGAATTTGTTGCCATATGCAGCTATGGAAGCCAGGTCGTTGGATGTATGTAAGGCAGAGATTGATAGGCTCTTGATTGGACTTAGCATCAAAGGTTATGGGGAGAAGGCTGGGAACTTGGTTTGAGGAGGACAAAAAAAAAAGGATCAGCCATGGTTGAATGGCAAACAGACTCGATGGGCCAGATGGCCTAATTCTGCTCCTATGTCTTATGGTCTTATGGAGAAGAGCCAAACTGCTCTTTATTGCATTTCCATCCTCCTACCTTGCTGAAAGAGGCTTCAGTGCAGTGAACCACATACTTACAAAAAGAGAAAATGCTTGGACATTGTTACGCACGGGGACTTAAGGCTTTTGCTGTCACAACTTGAACCAGATATTTCAAATCTTACGATAAAGCATCAAGCTCAAGGATCACCTTGATATCTAAGCTGCTGTACAGCGCAGAGGAACTGTGTAAGTTAGGTTTAAAGACAAATAAAAAAATCAAAGCATCATCATTTTTCTCATGTTAGCATACGGTAGACTTGTTCTTACACTCTTGTTGTCATCATCGTCGACGTCAACTCAGACCATGAGAGGTCTGCATCGGGCATTTTCAGGCCTTACAAGGTGCAGATTGGAAGTCTGTGTGGGGCGCCACTCCTCGCACAGACATTAGAGCAATGTGTGGTTAAGTGCCTTGCTCAAGGACACAAACACGCTGCCACAGCTGAGACTTGAACCAGCGACCCGGAGATCACTAGACGAACACCTTAACCACCTGGCCACGTGCCCAACGTATGAAAGTGCTTTAGGGGGCCATTGGACTAAAAAAAATGTTGGGAAACACTGCTGTAAATAAGTAAGTAAATAAATAAATAACCAGAGAAAGATAACCAATTCAGCACAGAAGTACAATATTTTTAATGTACTAAGCACAGACATACCCAAATATCAATAATATCTGCATTGTGCCACATATGTTGTTTGATAATGAAGTAGAATTAATATACTCAAGCTTATTTAACAGATAAAGACTATAAGAGCAAAGATATAGGAGCAAAATTCGGTCATTTGACCCATTGAATCTGCTCCGCCATTTCATCATGGCTGATCCATTTTCCCTCTCAGCCCCAGTATCCTGCTGTCTCCATATATCCCTTCATGCCCTGACTAATCAAGAATCTAACAATCTCTGTTTTAAATATACCCAATGACTTGGCCTCCACTGCTGCCTGTGGCAATAAACTCCACAGATTCACAATCCTCTGGCTAAAGAAATTCCTCCTCATCTCCATTCTAAAAGGACACCACTCTCTTCTGAAGCTGTGTCCTCTGGTCCTAGATTCTCCCACCATAAGAAACATCCTCTCCACATGCACTCTATCAAGGCCTCTCAACATTCAATAGGTTTGATAAAACAGGTTATTTAATTAATAGCTGGACAGCATAAACATTGATCTCTCTAACATCCAGTAATTTATCTCCCCTCCCCCTTCTCTTTTTCCATTCCCCATTCTAGTTCCAATTTCATCCCTTCTCTTCTCCACACCTACCTGTCACCTTCCTCTGGTGCCCCTCCTCCTTCCCTTTTCCCATGATCTGTCCTACTCTCCTATCAGATTCCTTCTTTTCCAGCCCGTTGCCTCTTCCAACTATCACCTCCCAATTTCTCATTTCATCTCGCTCCCCTGGCCACCCACCTACTTACCCACTCACCTGGCATCGTCTATCACCTGCCAACTGGCCTCCTTTTCATTCTGGCATCTTCCCCCTTCCTTTACAATTGTGATGAAGGGTCTCAGGCGGAAACATCGACTGTTTACTGCTCTTCTTAGGTGCTGAGTTTCTCCAGCATCTTGTGTGTGTTGTTCTGGATTTCCAGCATCTGCAGAATCTCTTGTGTTTAGGTTAGTTAACTTAATCTTCAATCTATTGTTTAAATACTTGCAACATCTTAATTACATCAACCTTTTTCATTTCATCCCAGGAGTAGTAATTGAGATACAAACTACTCTGCACTCATGCCTAGTTGAGGACCTTCAAATATGGGAGAGGTGTGGGACAGGTGGCAGAGAACGAGTGCCGGGGTGGGAGGTGGTGCAGGTGCAGACACACCCAGCTCTGAGACACCAGGCAAGGTCATTTGATTCTAGACAATTGGTTCATTGATCATTACAGAATAACTCTCTGGTGCTTCCTGCTCCCTCCCCTCTCCCTTCCCCTTTTCCCAACTATGATTCCTCTCTCCCTGCCCCCTTCCCACTCTCAGTCCACGATAGAGACCCATGTCAGTATCAGGTTTATCGTCACTCACATATGTCATGAAATTTGTTTTTATTTGTGACAGCAATATCTTGCAAATCATAAAATAACCACAGCCCTGTGCAAAAGTCTTAGGCACTATATATAAAGGTATATATAAGCCTAAGATTTTTGCACAGTACTGTACACCTGCTCCTTACTACAAATATCCAATCAGCCAATCTTGTGACGCAACTCAATGCATAAAGCATGCAGACATGGTCGAGAGGTTCAGTTGTTTTTCAGACCAACCACCTGGCTGGGGAAGAAATGTGATCTCAGTGACTTTGACTGTGGAATGATTGTTGGTGCCAGATGGGGTCGTTTGAGTATCTCAGAAACTGCTGATCTGGGATTTTCACACACAATGGTCTGGAGAGTTTACAGAGAATGGTACAAAAAAAAAAGTGAGTGGCATTTGTGTGGGTGAAAAAGCTTTGTTAATGAGAGAGGTCAGAGGAGAATGGCACTTCTGGTTCAAGCTGACAGGAAGGCGACAGTAACTCAACTAACTAACGTTACAACAGTGATGTGCAGAAGAGCATCTCTGAATGTAGAACAGTCGAACTTCGAAGTAGGTGGGCTACAGCAGCAGAACACCCAGTAGTTACTTTATCAGGTACAGGAGGTAACGAATAACGTGGCCACTGAATTTATACAGCAATGTCTTTTTACATAATTTGACGTAACATGTGCTATTGGTGAGGGGAAATTCGTTTGTTTACGTTGATGTCCACGCCGGTATTTCAGACTTCATCTCCCAGGGCTTCCTTTTCTTTCCCCGTTGCCTAAAGTGCGTGACCCCGATAGCTCTGCGGTAACATCGCATGGAGCGAGATCCGACCCGCATACATCATGATGTTCCGAATCATTGCAGTTGGGACGAAAGGTATTTTTAGAATCCTGTTTCCATAATCATGCGCGCAGGTTTTAATTGTAGTCAATCCATGATGTTGACAGTTAAACTGTTTCGAAAATTTCACACATGATGGCTTTTCCAAGATAAACTTTTGCTGGGACAATAATTATGTAAGTAAGACGCCTTTATTCTGGCGCATTCCTTTCCAGTCCCGATGAAGGATCTCGGCCAGAAACGTCGACTGTTTATAGACGTTGTCTGACCTGCTGAGTTCCTCCAGAATTTTATGTGTGTTGCTCTGAATTTCTAGTATCTGCGGAATCTCTTGTAATTATTACGTACGTACCCGGAGGAGTGTTACATCCTCCAAAACTCTAATGTCATATTAACTGTATTGACTGATGTATCCGGTTGTTTTGGCCGGGGGGGGGGTACTGCGGATAAACTCCCACTCCCTATTAAATGCCTCCAATGGCGGGCCTCTCAAACAGTCTCTGACAGCCATGTCCAGCTCCTGGCCTTCACGTGTGGTTTAGCTACTAAGCCCGGCGGAACCGACTGGAGAACGGGCAAAGACGGGTCACTGGCACGTTAATATCAGTCGCTTCGGGCAGGTGGGGCTCGTCAGCATTGGTGAGCAGCTCATTTGGGAGAAGGGGAAGTCAGATCTCACACCTCCGCTGCCTTACGGCTATACCCACTCCATGGGGAAGCACTGAAGAAAAATCCAGAGCTGGAATCCCTAAGGCAGTCTTAAGTTGAGTTCACTGCTGACTGTCAACTTCTGTAACGCTGCTGGTGCCAAACTGTATGGGTCTCTGCAGTTCCTTTGGGTTCGTCAGCTGTGTGAAGAGGGGGAAGACCATCAGATATAGGAGCAGAAGTAGGCCATTCGGCCCATCAAGTCTGCTTTGTCATTCAGTCAAGAGCTGATGCAATTCTTCCAGTCATTCCCAGTCCCCTACTTTCACCCCATACCCTTTGATGCCCTGACTAATCAAGAACCTACCTATCTCTGCCTTAAATGCACCCAATGACTTGGCCTCCACAGCTGCTCGTGGCAACAAATTCCACAGATTTACCACCCTCTGACTAAAATAATTTTTCTGCATCTCAGTTCTAGATGGACGTCCTTCAATGTCCTCTTGTTCTAGACTCCCCTACCATGAGAAATAACTTTGCCATATCTAACCTGTTCAGGTCTTTTAACATTTGGAATGTTTCTATGAGATCCCCCCTCATTCTCCTGAACTCCAGGGAATACAGCCCAAGAGCTGCCAGACGTTCCTCATACAGCAACCCTTTCATTCCTGGGATCATTGTACTGCCCTGGCTTGCGTAGACAGCTAGGATGCAACGTGATGGTGGACCCTAGATAATGGAGGGGCCTACAGGTGTATAAACTGAATCCCCTGGGAAGCGGCATGCTGGAGGAACTCTGCGGGTCAGGCAGCATCGGTGGAGGGGAATAGACAGTCACGTTTCTGGTGGAAACCATTCACTAGGGTTGGGGGGGGTAAATTGAGGTGGTGGACTACTGGAAACTCAAAAACACACTTGTGGGTCCCCTACAAAATAATTACCGAAACTTCAACCACATTCTGAATGCTGAATGTATAACAGACTGGGAAAATATTTTCACAATATTCATCCATTGTCTACTGCATCTGCAGATTAGGTTATTAGATTAGATTATGAGGACACACAGTCCTCATTTATTGTCATTTAGAAATTCATGCATGTATTAAGAAATAATACAATGTTCCTCTGGAGTGATATCACAAAAAAAACAGGACAAACCAAAGACTAACACTGACAAGACCACATAATTATAACATATAGTTACAGCAGTGCAAAACGATACCATAATTTGATAAAGAGCAGACCATGGGAACGGTAAAAAAGAAGTCTCAAAGTTCTGATCGACTCCCGATAGTCCCGACAGCAGGCAGCAGAAGGGAGAAACTCTCTCTGCCATAAACCTCCAGGCACTGACAACTGTCGATGCATTGGAAGCACCCGACCACAGCCGACACTGAGTCTGTCCGAAAACTTCGAGCCTTCGACACCGAGCACCATCTCTGCCGAGCGCTTCGACTCCATCCTGGCTGCCGAGCAACAAGCAAAGCCGAGGACCCAGGGCCTTCCCCTCCGGAGATTCAGGATCACACAGTAACAATGGCAGTTCAGAAGTTTCTCCAGATGTTCCTCCATTCTCTCACGTCTGTCTCCATCAAATCAGGATTGTGCACAGCACCCTACTTGACAGATAAAAGATATCATTCACTGGAGTGGCCGCGCAATCTGCGTTGTGCCGCCATCTTCTCCTCCTCCTTAGAGACATCATCTATGACTCCTGTATCCCTCACAGATACATTTTTCAATATTTATACTGATCAAGTAGCTAGTTATCTCAGATTCAGAAGTATGTTTATTATCACTGGCATATGTCATGTAATTAACCCCATTCCCGTTCTGACATGTCCGTCAACCATTTCAATTCCTACCTCTGTTCCCTATCCAACATGTAGGTCAATGGCCTGTCCTCTGGCACTCCCGTGTGGAGGAGCAATGCCTCATATTCCATCTAGGTTGCCTCCAAGCTGATGGCATGAATACTAATTGTGGTAATTTCCCCCCCCTTCCCTCTCCTATTCCCCACTCTCAGAATGAGGTGTCAAGGACACGAGCCCCTTTTCTCCGATTGTGCTGTTGAGCAGGGTCAAAGTTGATGAGGCCCCGAGGGAAGGAGAGGCGGGTGCTTGGAGCCGTCTGCCTGCGTTTGACCGGTCTTTGTCTCCCTCTTGCTAGCTGCTGTTGGAGGACTGTCTTGGTGCAAAGATTGATCAGAGAGGCTGTGGACTCATTTTGGGGGACTTTGGGGTTCATGTTACATGTGTTCCTGGATTCTGGTTACTTATTGTTTTCGTTTTTACTCTTTCTGAGTGGTTTGATCGGGGCGATTGATGAGGACTGGGGCACTTTGGTGAAGAATATGCATTGTTTCTGTGTTGAATATACACTTTCTGCCGTTTGCACGATTAGTTCTTCTTTGTGTGCTGGGTGTTTGATGAGTTCCATGGTGTTTCTTTGTTTCGTGGCTGCCTGTGCGAGGATGAGTCTCAGAGTTGTATTCTGTATGTATATTTTGAGATTAAATGTTTTTTGAATCTTTATTTGTTACTATTCTTTCTTTTTTCTAATTGCACTGTCTTTTGCATGTTAGTTGTTTGTTCATCCCATTGGGTGCGGACTTCCATCAATTCTACTGTGTTTCTTGGATTTACTGTGATTGCCCACAAGAAAATGAAGTGCAAGGTAGTATATGGTGACAATGTGTATATATACTGAGCCTATAAAAAGTATTCACCCTCCTTTGGAAGTTTTCATGTTTTTTTGTTTTATGACATTGAATCACAGTGGAGTGTTGGTGGCAGACACCAACAGAATCAACAAACTCATTTGTAAGGCCAGTGATGTTGTGGGGATGGAACTGGACTCACTCACGGTGGTGTCTGAAAAGAGGATGCTGTCCAAGTTGCATGCCATCTTGGTCAATGTCTCCCATCCACTACATAATGTACTAGTTGGGCACAGGAGTACATTCAGCCAGAGACTCATTCCACCGAGATGCAGCACAGAGCGTCATAGGAAGTCATTCCTGCCTGTGGCCATCAAACTTTACAACTCCTCCCTTGGAGGGTCAGACACCCTGAGCCAATAGGCTGGTCCTGGACCTGCTTCATAATTTACTGGCATAATCTACATATCACTATTTAACTTTATGGTTCTATTACTATTTATTATTTATGGAGCAACTGTAATGAAAACCAATTTCCCCCGGGATCAATAAAGTATGACTATGACTATGATTTAATTTGGCTTTTTTGACACTGATCAACAGAAAAAGACTCGTGTCAGAATGAAAACAAATTTCTGCAAATTGGTCTAAATTTATCAGAATTATTGAACACAAAATAATTGATTGCATAATTACTCACCTCCTTCAAGTCAGTATTTGGTAGATGCAGCATTTACAGCCTTGAGTCTGTGTGGATAGGTCTCTGTCAGCTTTGTACATCCAGACACTACAATTTTTCCCCACTCTTCTCCTGCCTCAGCAAGGACCTGGACCCACTGCAATTTGCCTATCGCCACAATAGGTCAACGGCAGATGCAATCTCAGTGGCTGTCTACATGGCTTTAGACCACCTGGACAACACAAACACCTATGTCAGGATGCTGTTCATCGACTATTGCTCAGCATTTAATACCATCATTCCCACAATCCTGATTGAGAAGTTGCAGAACCTGGCCTCTGTACCTCCCTCTGCAATTGGATCCTCAACTTCCTAACCAGAAGACCACAATCTGTGTGGATTGGTGATAACATATCCTCCTTGCTGACGATCAACACTGGCGCACCTCAGGGGTGTGTGCTTAGCCCACTGCTGTACTCTCTCTATACCCATGACTGTGTGGCTAGGCACAGCTCAAGTATCATCTATAAATTTGCTGACAATACAACCACTGTTGGTAGAATCTCAGGTGGTGACAAGAGGGTGTGTAGAAGTGAGATATGCCAACTAGTGGAGTTGTTTTGCTCAACAACCTGGTACTCAATGTCAGTAAGACGAAAGGAGCTGATTGTGGACTTCAGGAAGGGTAAGACGAAGGAACACAATGTAAATTTAGTCAGCCCCTCGTTGGGGACTAACCCACAATATACCCAGGACATCTTCAAGGAGCAGTGTCTCAGAAAGGGAGTGTCTGTTATTAAGGACCTCCAGCACCCAGGACATGCCCTTTTCTCACTGTTACCATCAGGTAGGAGGTACAGAAACCTGAAGGCACACACTCAGCGATTCAGGAACAGTTTCTTCCTTTCTGCCATCTGATTCCTAAATTGACATTGAACATTACATCACTTTTTAAAAAATATATAGTATTTCTGTTTTTTGCACTATTTTTCATATATTCAATATATGTATATTGTATAAAGTATACAGAATAAGATAGTACTAGATTATTTTATTTTTTCTTCTTCTAGATTATGTATTGCATTGAACTGCTGCTACTAAGTTAACAAATTTCACATCACATGCCGATGATAATAAACCTGATTCTGATTCTGACAAAACTGCTAAGCTCTGTAAGCTTGCATGGGGATTGTGAGTGAACAGCCCTTTTCAAGTTAAGCCACAAATTCTCAGTTGGATTAAGGTCTGGACTCTGACTTGGCCGCTCCAGGACATTAACTTGGTTGTTTTTAATCTATTCCCATGCAGCTTTGGCTTTATGCTTGGGATCATCGTCTTGCTGGAAAACAAATCTTCTCCCAAGTTGCAGTTCTCTTGCAGACTGCATCATGTTTTCCTCCAGGATTTTCCTGTATTTTGCTGCATTCATTTTACCCTCTACCTTCACAAGAGTTCCAGGGCCTGCTGCAGTGAAGCATCCCCACAGCACGAAGCAGCCACCACCATGCTTCACAGTAGGGGGATAGTGTGTTTTTGCTGATGTGTAGTGTTTGACTTACACCACACATAGTGTGCAGTCTGATGGCCTAAAAGCTCAATTTTGGTTTCACCAGACCATAGAGCCTTCTTCCAGTTGACTTCAGAGTCTCCCACATGCCTTCTGGCAAACTCTAGCCAAGACTTCGTGTGAGATTTTCCCCCCCAACAGTGGCTTTCCCTTTGCCACTCTCCCATAAAGCTGTGACAGGTGAAGCACCCAGGCAACAGTTATATGCACAATCTCTCCCATCTCAGCCACTGATGCTTGTAACTCTTCCAGAGTTGTCATAGGTCTCTTGGTGGCCTCCATCACTTGATCCCTTTTTGAATGGTCACTCAATTTTTGCGGATGACTTGCTTTAGGCAGATTTACAGCTGTGCCATATTCTTTCCATTTCTTGATGATTGAATTGACTGTACTCCAAGGGATACTCAGTGACTTGGAAGTTTTGTTGTATCCATCTCTTGACTTGTGCTTTTCAATAACTTTTTCGCAGAGTTGCTTGGGGTGTTCTTTTGTCTTGGTGTAGTTTTTGCCAGGATACTGACTCACCAGTAGTTGGAACACCTTCTTCCAACTTTTAATGGTGACTGGCAGTGCACCTTAAAAGTGTATTATCACCACCAACTGGACTAGAGTGTTGTGTAGAGAGTTGGGAAATAAAACTCCAGCTAGTTCTTTTTCAAGTGAAAACTAACTTGCCCCAAAAAGCCCTATAGGTTGTAAGTAATGAAAGACAATATTGCGAATTAAATTAAAGGTCTTCCATAACTTAAAAGTTTTAAAATGAAAACTTATTAACCCCCAAAGAGAGTAGTGCAGCCTGCATTTCCCTTCTTTCAACCTTATATTCTTCACATTGTAAAAGAATGTGTTCAACTGTTTCATAATGACAAAATCTACACACCCCGGAGTGATATTATCCAACAAGATACAAGGGATAATTAATTATAGTATGCCCAATTCAAAGTCGAGTCAATACGATTTCTTCCCTTCTTGTTTATCCCCCTTCTCCCAACAATCCAACACACAATTTTATGTATTCTGTTAAGGAGTCTCCCCTTATGCCCCTTATCCCAGAAGCTTTACCATAATCCCCTAATTGTTAGCTCCACCAATCCCTTAGCTTCTGATTTGCTAAGCAGAAGGTCTTTATCCACTAGTTGAACTTTTAACAGCATTTTTGGCCAAACAATCAACCTGCTCATTCCCCTCAGCAACTCTATGTGCTTTGACCCGTAAGAAGCAGGCATGTAAAATAATGAAATAAAGCTGGAAGAGCTTCCAGGAGTTTTAAGACTAGCCAAAAACTGAAAAAGATTCTGAACGTATTACAACTTTCCAAGGACAAATTTTCTCCAGCCACTGTATGCCCAAATTGATGTCTACCAATGTTGCTGTATACACTGAAAAATGATGTTTCTTTATTGTTACCTGTAATTCAGGCACAAAAACAGCCACACCAACATTCTCAGTTAAATTATCCCAAGATCAGTAATTTAACTGAACATATTGATGAACCAACAGACTCTCATGCATATCAGGATCCTTGGACCTCATTAAATCATGTAACCTAAAATTAACTGAAGGCACTGGAAAAAAAACAATGTGGGGTTACCGAAAAAGCCGCAGTGAGACACGTTGCATAATCCAGGAAACCCATATTCCTAAGAAAAGAACCTAGCCACTCAAAACTAAAAACACTCCTCATGATAATCCCAACAGTCCTCCAACACACTTATTAGGGTGAGCATTTCTTTGCTCCCTCACATCAGTCCAGTATGTTATCAACAACCTCACCCTCCGCAACTGTAAGGGTAATTGTCCCACTTCAACCAGTAAAGCTGAAATAGGAGATGACCTTACTGCACCACAACACAGTTTTAAAGCCCGTGCATCCAAACATTTTAAATCTGAAGACGAAGCTGATCCGTAAGCCACACAGCCATAGTCAAGTACAAATCTAGTCAAACAAATATTAATGGTCAACAGAGATTTTCGTGTAGCACCCCAAAAATACCCACATGTCCTGACGAAGGATCTCAGCCTGAAACGTCGACTGTACCTCTTCCTCGAGATGCTGTCTGGCCTGCTGCG
Organism: Mobula birostris; assembly: GCF_030028105.1. Taxonomy (NCBI): domain Eukaryota; kingdom Metazoa; phylum Chordata; class Chondrichthyes; order Myliobatiformes; family Myliobatidae; genus Mobula; species Mobula birostris. The sequence goes on from NC_092386.1 coordinate 6,593,570, forward strand.
TTCACCAGCAACTTTGATGTGTGTTGTAAGGATATTTAATGCCCCTGTCTGTCTGTCTGTATCTTGTTTTACGGCGGTTGGCATTCAGCTTAATGGTGCATTACCGCCACCCTCTGCTCCAGACTGTGCACTAGACATACATTCTAAATCCCTTCACCCAATCTCACACACACACACACACACACACACACACACACACACATATATATATATATATATATATACAAACCTACACTTCACCCTCCCATCTTTGACCATCCTAGTATCCTATTCCTGTTTATTCATCATATTCTATAAAAAAACCTCTGTACCCCTTAAAAACGCTAAAAATACCCGGATTTGTGCTCTCTCACCCATGCCCAGCAACCCTTTTAATGTGAATTCCTGCATCCCCAACTCCCTTAATTTATTTCTCATCATCTCTCTCTGTATCCCATACTTCCTGCAACTCAGAACTACATGTTCTACTGACTCCTGTTCCTGACATTCCTCACCCAATCCTGTCTGGTGTTTCCCTATCATTTTCAATGTTTTGTTTAATGCACAATGCCCCAGCCTTAACCTAGTCCACACAATTTCCTCTTTTCTGTTTCTATTACCTACCCTAGTAACTGCAACACTCTTTTGTATTTGATATAAATGCCTCCCTTTCCCCTCCTTGTCCCATCTTTCTTGCCACATTCGGTTGACTTTTTCCCAGATTACACACTTAACCTCTGCTTTACTGATACTAATGTGCATTTCCACATTTTCTTTCTTTAACGCCCTCTTTGCCAACTCATCCACCCTCTCATTCCCCTTCACCCCTACATGTGCAGGAACCCATAGAAATTTTACCTGACCTCCTTGATTTGCAATTCTTGTAACTAACTGAAGGACTTCATAAAGTACATCTTGCCAACTGTTTGTGTGAAAAGACCTGAAACTTGCTAGAACTGAGGATGAATCTGAACATATCAATGCTTTGGCTTGTCTGGCTTTCTGCACCCATTGCAACGCAACCAACACTGCCAGCATCTCCACTGTAAACACCCCTAACTTATTAGATGTCCTTCTGCTGATTCCAATTTCTTTTGCTGGTATTACCACCCCAAACCCTGTCACTCCTGTTTCAGGTTCCTTCGCACCATCCGTATAAATGTGAGTATAATCACTATACTTTTCCATCACATGACAGTTAAATGCATTTACCAAATCTGTTTTATATCTTTCTTTCCTTTTTACCTCTAACAAATGCTGGTCTATGTCAGCTTCCATGGAGCTACAACCGGATAAACTACTGAAGGACTTATCCTCAGATCAAATACTCCACATTCTTTCGCGATATCATTCCCTACCCGACTAAAGGTATCCCTCTGAAACTTCCCATTTTCCCAGCACCCCTGCAACACTCCTTTAGTAGGGTGAGAATCATTGTGCCCCTGCAAGTTA